>NC_060138.1:1196995631-1197605982 GCF_021461385.2 Schistocerca piceifrons | reverse complement strand
CACGTGTGCAGTTCCAGGAGCAAGAAACAGAGTGGCAAGGCTTCTCGCAAAGAGACACGATACGAATGTGAACAGTGTGGCGTTGCACTCTGCCTGGAACCTTGCTTTAAAATTTTCCACACTAAAAAACAATATGATTCTGTGTGAAATTTATATGTAATACTGTATACTATCAGAAACATGTAATGTAGTGCCACAATTTTGGTTAAAAATAAATCACAATTGTATTCCCTTATTCGTATGACTTTTTCTAAATTCTTAAAACATCTAAGTGATTTCTATAACTGTACCTTAAAGCTGTGCATTGTAAAGTAGTTTCTTTCACTCAGAATTAAAGTAGAAATGTGCAGCTTCAAGATGGTACCAAATTTGCCACAATCCAAACAGTAGATTTGATGCAGTAATTTTTTTAATATTGGTAAAATTGCCCGGTTTCTAGGGACGGGTGCATAAAATAGGCCTGGTACAGAGAGTGTTAGCCGTGCAACCCAGTTCTAAGCAAAGAAGGGAAGGCAGAAAGATGGAAGGAGTATATAGAGGGTTTATACAAGGGCGATGTACTTGAGGACAATATTATGGAAATGGAAGAGGATGTAGATGAAGACGAAATGGGAGATAAGATACTGCGTGAAGAGTTTGACAGAGCACTGAAAGACCTGAGTCGAAACAAGGCCCCCGGAGTAGACAACATTCCATTAGAACTACTGACGGCCTTGGGAGAGTCAGTCCTGACAAAACTCTACCATCTGGTGAGCACGATGTATGAGACAGGCGAAATACCCTCAGACTTCAAGAAGAATATAATAATTCCAATCCCAAAGAAAGCAGGTGTTGACAGATGTGAAAATTACCGAACTATCAGTTTAATAAGTCACAGCTGCAAAATACTAACGCGAATTCTTTACAGACGAATGGAAAAACTGGTAGAAGCCGACCTCGGGGAAGATCAGTTTGGATTCCGTAGAAATGTTGGAACACGTGAGGCAATACTGACCTTACGACTTATCTTAGAAGAAAGATTAAGAAAAGGCAAACCTACGTTTCTAGCATTTGTAGACTTAGAGAAAGCTTTTGACAATGTTAACTGGAATACTCTCTTTCAATTCTGAAGGTGGCAGGGGTAAAATACAGGGAGCGAAAGGCTATTTACAATTTGTACAGAAACCAGATGGCAGTTATAAGAGTCGAGGGGCATGAAAGGGAAGCAGTGGTTGGGAAAGGAGTGAGACAGGGTTGTAGCCTCTCCCCGATGTTATTCAATCTGTATACTGAGCAAGCAGTAAAGAAAACAAAAGAAAAATTCGGAGTAGGTATTAAAATTCATGAACAAGAAGTAAAAACTTTGTGGTTCGCCGATGACATTGTAATTCTGTCAGAGACAGCAAAGGACTTGGAAGAGCAGTTGAACGGAATGGACAGTGTCTTGAAAAGAGGGTATAAGATGAACATCAACAAAAGCAAAACGAGGATAATGGAATGTAGTCGAATTAAGTCTGGTGATGCTGAGGGAATTAGATTAGGAAATAAGACACTTAAAGTAGTAAAGGAGTTTTGCTATTTGGGGAGCAAAATAACTGATGATGGTCGAAGTAGAGAGGATATAAAATGTAGACTGGCAATGGCAAGGAAAGCGTTTCTGAAGAAGACAAATTTGTTAACGTCGAGTATAGATTTAAGTGTCAGGAAGTCGTCTCTGAAAGTATTTGTACGGAGTGTAGCCATGTATGGAAGTGAAACATGGACGATAAATAGTTTGGACAAGAAGAGAATAGAAGCTTTCGAAATGTGGTGCTACAGAAGAATGCTGAAGATTAGATGGGTAGCTCACATAACTAATGAGGAGGTACTAAATAGAATTGAGGAGAAGAGGAATTTGTGGCACAACTTGACTAGAAGAAGGGATCGGTTGGTAGGACATGTTCTGAGGCATCAAGGGATCACCAATTTAGTGCCGCAGGGCAGCGTGGAGGGTAAAAATCGTAGAGGGAGACCAAGAGATGAATACACTAAGCAGATTCAGAAGGCTGTAGGTTGCAGTAGGTACTGGGAGATGAAGAAGCTTGCACAGGATAGAGTAGTATGGAGAGCTGCATCAAACCAGTCTCAGGACTGAAGACCACAACAACAACACCCGAGTAAGATCCAGACGGTGCAGCAATTGAACCCTCATGATGCGCAGCAACGTTCTGAATTTGCTCTCTGGTTTCTGGCACAAATCGAAGTTGATGGTCCGTGGCCGGCACATTTTACACTACAGGATGCAGTGAATACACAGAACAAGCGAATTCGAGATTAATGTTAAACCGAGTGTTGCCCACAAAGAGGCACTGCGCTCACCGTATGTGACAGTGTGGTGCGGATTCACAAGCACCTTTATTCTCGGTTCGTTCTTCTATGAAGAGAATACTCAAAGCTCCTGTGAGGCGTACCGTGACGTTTGCGTGTTATCGAGACGACCTTGTACAACATGTGATTCCTGCTTTGGTAGAGTGCAAATATATGGAAACCACTGCTTAAGGGGCTCCGGAACGCCCTATACTTGCAATGTTAAAATAACGCTTATAAATTACATCTTTCCTCACAAAGTATTTGAGGTAGGAAGTTGAACTTTTTACAGATTATTTATTGGAATATGGGCTACAACTTAAGACAGGGATTTTACAAAATTTTAGTTCAGTTATTAAAGATGATTTTTTTTTCAATTGTAATGAAAATTCACAACATTTTTTTGCAATTTTTTATTTATATATTCAAAAATATACAGTTTTTTGGAAAAAGGCTGTGTTAAATTATGCAGAAGGTACTGTGTAACATTTACTGAAAGTTTGAAACAAATATGTTTGGAAGATCCTTAGAAAACATGTAATTAGTATGAGAAAATAAAAGTTTTGGGAATCGAGCGACAAAGATTGGATTAACTTTTAAGTGCATTCCAGGTCCATAGGATGGATTATCTTCATCCTCTGCAAACTCCTCCTCCAGCTTCCTCTTGTTCCTCCTCCTGTTTACTCTTGCTTGTATTTCTAGACTCTTTACAGCCCTGTCTGCAGCCCGAAGGCGTTCCTTGTCTAAAGCAAGCATCGCTCGTTGTTGTGTTCGTAGATTTTGCCACCATTTTCTTCAGTTGCAGTTACTGCAACACTGTTCCAAAAGGTGGTCATGTATGAACACTTATCACATTTCAGTTGTATTTCACTAGCAAGTCCTACGTGCTTTATTATGGAGAGTTCCAGACCAACTTCACTACAATGAATACATCTTACACAGTTTGAAAAAATTCCTTTGAGAACCGACATATCAAATATTTCATTCACATCCGATTCGCCCATAAAACATTCATAGTTTTTACTCATTGAACCAAGCTTCTTCTGTGAAGTATTTTCTTTCCCACTTTGACTGCTATGGGCAGGTGTACTTGAGAGGTTAGGTTCACTCACTTGGTTATCGTCTTTATTGTTTACAGTAATAACACATACCTCTGGCTTTCCAACATTTCTCCTTTTCTTAAAAGCCTTCAGAAGATTTCTAATAACTTTACTTTTACTCATTATTATACTTCAACAAAACAGAGACTCAAGAAACAGAATTAATTACGAATATTTTCGAGATAACGACAGAGTAAAAAAACATGAAACAATCGACAATCACACCA
This sequence comes from Schistocerca piceifrons, assembly GCF_021461385.2. Classification (NCBI taxonomy): domain Eukaryota; kingdom Metazoa; phylum Arthropoda; class Insecta; order Orthoptera; family Acrididae; genus Schistocerca; species Schistocerca piceifrons. The sequence goes on along the minus strand of NC_060138.1, from coordinate 1,197,602,330 downwards.
GCGATATATATTGAACCATCACAGGTTAGCCACAACACATACTTTATCTCACATCACTAAAATGTACCTGATGAACACGGACGTTAATAATAACACCATTTGACAGCAGTTTAACAGCGCCACAGTGGGTCACGCCCATGTAGAACACATTCCAAAAAAAAATTTAAAAATAGTTGTAGTCTTCGGAATTGAATAAATTATATATCTATTAAAAGGTAATAGTCTGCAGATTCAGAAAACGCAAAAAAGTAAAAATTGAACTTTTCATGATTTTGAGCCTTTCCGGAGCCCCTTAAATCCAAGGTGGGGGAACACCTCTTGTAGCTCGTCCAGTCAAAGATCTGCCTAATGCAACCTTCCACAAAGATTCACAGACGCATGGTCTGAAAAATCACCTTGTGTCATTTGGCTTTGGCGATATCTAAAAGAATGTGTTTCCCAGGGACACGTTCGACCTCTATCTGATCTGAAGGTCGGTATACAAGAACACAACACGTTGCTCAGTTTCCACCGGGACTGCTACGAGCAACTGCTGATCACGTCGTTTTACGGTTGCGGCGTCTTGTCGATATCTCCGCTGCTCGTATTGAACCAACTATGTAAGCGGCGGTTACTAATAAAATCAACGTTATATCTTCGTCTCTTGTTTGACATTTTCTGCCCACATCTCGTTCCTAATTCTTTAAACATGGAAACATTTCTATACGTCTTTTCTGCATTCGTAAAGGCAGATTTCCGCCTGGTGGTCAAAATTTAAAATCATTTCTTCCCTTTGTAAATCCATTCTACCAAGTTTGGCTGCCATACAATAATTTAAAGCCAACACTGGACCTCTGAGACTGACCACCAGGTTTTTGTCTTCTTTCGGTGCACGTGAAAAGACCATGAAGTCTTTGTAGACGCTGTTTTTGATCCACATATAATTTTCATACTTTGCGCTACTTTGTGAGAGAAAGAAACATTGGGAAAGACGAGCGACATTAACGAAACTACAGTATGTGATCAAAAGTATCCGGACGCCCCCAAAAACATACGTTTTTCATATTAGCTGCATTGTGCTGCCACTTACTGCCACGTACTTCATACCAGCGACCTCAGTAGTCATTAGACATCGCGAGAGGGCAGAATGGGGCGCTCTGCGGAACTTACGGAATTCGAACGTGGTAAGGTGATACGGTGTCACTTGTGTCATACGTCAATACGCGAGGTTTCCACACTCCTACACATCCGTAGGTCCACTGTTTCCGATGTGATAGTGAAGTGGAAACGTGAAGGGACACGTACAGCACAAAAGCGTACAGGCCGACCTCGCCTATTGACTGACGGTTGAAGAGGGTCGTAATGTGTAATAGGCAGACATCTGTCCAGACCATCACATGGGAATTCGAAAGTGCATCAGGATCCGCGGCAAGTACTATGACAGTCAGGCGGGAGGTGAGAAAACTTCGATTTCATGGTCAAGCGGCTGCTCGTAAGCCACACAACACGCCGGTAAATGCCAAACGACGCCTCGCTTGATATAAGGAGCGTAATCACTGGACGACTGAAGAGTGGAAAACGTTGTGTGGAGTGACGAATCACGGTACACAATGTGGCGATCCGATGGCAGGGTGTGGGTGTGGCGAATGACCGGTGAACGGCATCTGCCAGCATTTGTAGTGCCAACAGTAAAATTCGGAGGCGGTGGTGTTATGGCGTGGTCGTGTTTTTCATGGAGGGGGTTTGCACCCCTTGTTGTTTTGCGTGGTAGTATCACAACACAGGCCTACAGTGATGTTTTAAGCACCGTCGTGCTTCCCACTGCTGAACAGCAATTAGGGGATGGCGATTGCATATTTCAAGACGATCGAGCATCTGTTCATAATGCACGGCATGTGGCGGAGTGGTTACACGACAATAACGTCCCCGTAATGGAATGGCATGCACAGAGTCCTGACCTGAATCCTAGACTTTGGGATGTTTTGGAACGCCGACTTTGTGGCGGGCCTAACCGACCGGCATCGATACCTGTCCTCAGTGCTGCACTCCGTGAACAATGAGCTGCCATTCCACAAGAAAGCTTCCAGCACCTGTTTGAACGTATGCCTGCGAGAGTGGAAGTTGTCATCAAGGCTGAGGGTGGACCAACAACACATTGAATTCCAGAATTACCGATGGAGGGCGCCACCAACTAAGTAATTTTCAGCCATGTGTCCGGGTACTTTTGATCTCACAGTGTATCTACAGCGAAACATTTGCCAGAACACAAAGCTTCTAGATCCGGTCACTGCAGTATGTTCTAGAAGTAACACCAATGCCGTGACATGCTTCTATATCTAGAAAATATAATGCTGTGCTGACCCAACGTCTGACACAGACGCACGGTGGACACGTTAAAACACAAGATGGCGACGACACGTCGTGCTCAGCCTGGTCACTAAGGCCACTGCCTCTCACCGTTTGCTTTTCCTGCCGTCAATGCTGCCGCCATTGCCAACCAGCACTGCTGGTTACTGACCGCAGTAAGTCGACGTGTTGATTGGAGTAAACTAATAACATATTGCGTACATGGACATCGAAACGATGAATGAAAATTTGTACTGAAGTCCGGATTTGAACTTGGATCTCCTGCTCATTAGGCTGACGCCCTAACCATTAAACCACCGTGGCACAATGATTTTGCACAGCTGCACGGATTACCCTTGCACACTTCAGTTCTCAATCCAAACCCCAATCACGTCTCAGATCACAAGGTATTCCCTCTAAACACGAACGGCACTGTGGAGGCTCTCCAGCTGTCTTGGAATAGCATCCGAGAACCGAGCGAAATGAGAAATCCTGCCTCAAACCAAGGCCTGGGTGCTTTAATCTAATGAAACTAGTGGTTCCAGAGACCAGAACTAACGGTAATTTGGACTGAGGAGGAAGGCGTGGTGGGGTGGTTGGTGCAGCTGTGGAAAGCCACTGCGCCAGGGTAGCTTAATGCGCGGCGCGTCTGCCTAGTGAACAACAGACCCAGGTTCGAATCCTCGCCTTCCTATAAATTTTCATTCGTCGCTTCAGTCTGCATATATGCATCATAGATCTTTGAGACTTGAAAAGGTTTCTGGAACTATATACACTCATGCGCATAAATTAAGGATAATTGCAGAATGTGGTGCACACAACGTGGTACTACACAAAACTGGCGCTAATAGCATAGGCACATACAGAAAACACAAGACACAGATCTGTAAGTCCACGGTATTGGTGATAAGTTGAGAAAACCGTCCCGGAACACATGTGCTACAAAACGCCACTGTTTTCTGCGCATGTACCCAGACATCAGTATGGGATATGATCTTGAGATCTTCATGCACACGTACACAGGCTGCACAACGTGTTGGCATACTCTGGATCATGTGGTCGAGCAGCTGCTGGGGTATAGCCTCCCAATCTTGCACCACTGCCTGTCGGAGCTCCTGAAGTGTCCTAAGGAATTGAAGACGTGCAGCGATACGTCGACCGAGAGCATCCCAGACGTGCTCGATGGGGTTAGGTCTACAGAACAGGCAGGCCACTTCATTCACCTGATACCTTCTGTTTCAAGGTACTCCTCCACGATGGCAGCTCGGTGGGGCAGTGCGTTATCATCCTCAGGAAAAGGTGAATCACACTGCACCTCTGAAAAGGCGGAAATACTGGTGGAAAATGACGTCCCGATACACCTGACCTGTTACGGTTTCTCTGTCAAAGACATGCAGGGGTGTACGTGCACCAATCATAATCCCACCCCACACCATCAAACCACGACCACCATCCAGGTCCCTTTCAAGGAAGTTAAGGGGTTGGTATCTGGTTCACACCAGATGAAAACCCAGCGAGAATCACTGTTCAGACTATACCTGGACTCGTGCGTGAACACAACCTGGAACCACTGTTACAATGACCATGTACTGTGTTCTTGACGCCAGGCTTTACGGGCTCTCCTGTAACCAGGGGTCAGTGAAATGCAACTTGCAGGTCTCTGGGCGAATAAACCATGTCTGTTAAGTCGTCTGTAGACTCTGTGTCTGGTGACAACTGTTCCAGTGGCTGTGGTAAGGTCCCGAGCAAGGCTACCTGGAGTACTCCGTGGCCGTCCGCGGGCACTGATGGTGAGATATCGGTCTTCTTGTGGTGTTGTACACTGTGTAAATCCCGTGCTGTAGCGCATGGACACGTTTTCTGTCTGCTGGAATCGTTGCGATAATCCTGAGATCACAATTTGTGGCACTTGGAGGGCCCGTGCTACGACCTACTGTGTTTGACCAGCCTCCAGTCGCCCTAGTATTCCTCCCCTCATAACGTCATCAATATGTGTTCTTTGAGCCATTTTCGACACACAGTCACCATTAGCACGTCTGTAAACGTCTGCACACTTACTCGCTGCACCACACTCTGACCTGCACCAACACACCCCTGCATATGTGGACTGCTGCCAGCGCCGTTGTGCGACGACCGAAGGTCAAATGCACCGCATTGTCATACCCTGAGGTGATTTCTACCCGCAAACCGCCCACTAGAGCAGGGCTTCACAACATACGTGCTCGCGGAACAAGCTGTGAGCAGCAAGGCGCGAGCACGGAGCAGCGCGAGCACGCTACCCCCACTACCGGACCAGAGCGGAGAGTGGGGAAAGTCACGTGGGGCACACAACAGCTGCCGCCAGTCGATGTAAATCCGCGGCCACCTGCAGGGATATCACTCACGAATTATTACTGCGACAAATGAAACAAATAAAGGAGAATGTACACATGCCACATAATTTTATTGGCTTAGTGTATGCCTCTACATTCGCATTAATTTGTGAACTGTTACACAATAAAAGGTGTCACTGAAGTGTGGGATTCTCGATTATCTTGTACTTTTTGCCCTTTACAATTGCGTCTATGTTCGGAGTAATTGTTCTTGTGCATTTTAGGGGCAGCGTGCAGTTTAAATTTCGATCAGATAATGCGTTTCTCAGGCGCGTCTTGTTACATTTCATTGCAGAGAAGAGTTGCTCACAAACATACGTGGAACCAAACATTGATATTATTGTAGCCGCCAGTTTGTGCAAACGAGGAAATCTATCCTGAGCGAAGTGTCTGTAGAATTCCAAAATGTTTTTCTTGTTCTGAAATTTGTCTCTGTATTCTCTGTAACACTGCAGGTCAACAATATCTTGCTGCAGCTCAGGACGAATCTCTTAAATATTCGCTGAATATGGAGAGAACAGATCAAAATCACTGTCTAGTGCTGTCAGATCTTGAAAGCGCTGATCAACTGAACTATGTGAATAACGTTCACAGTCTTTGTGAACATCTTGCATGAATGATAATTTAGGAAAATGAGCTATGTTTCCTGTTTCCAGCTGACTCACCCAAAGTTTCAATTTCATTTTAAAAGCTCGTATTCTATCTATGAAATGAGTAATTAGCAGATCTTTACCTTGTAGTAAAATGTTCAAAGCATTCAGATAGCTAGTTAAATCTGCTAAGAACGCGAGATCACATTCAAACGTGCGCGCGCATTTCCCCTCCCTCCCCTCCCTCCCTACTCCGGGACCTTGCACCTGCTCGCGAGCACGTGCCTGAGCAGACGCGAGTACTCGCGCTCAAAACCGGCCAGTTGTTAAGCCCTGCACTAGAGCATTGTTTCACCATGTATCAGGATTATCCTTAATTTATGAGCATGAGTGTAGTTTCATTTGATCGGAGTATCCTTGGCTGGGTTTCAGGAAGGATCCCCAATTTCGATCGATGCTGGGACGCTATTCCTGTATAGATGGAGAGTCTCTGCAATGGTGTTCGTGTTTAGGAGCTGAGGCACGATTGGGAAGTTGGACTGAAGACAGATGTTTGCTAGGGTAGTTCGCGCAGTTGTGCAAAACAGCTGTGCTAGAGAGGCGGAATGGTTAGATCATCTGCCTTATGAGCAGGAGATTCAGGCCCGAATCATGACCGTGGCACAGATTTTCATTCATCGCTTCACTCTGAGTATACACATCCTGGACGTTTGAGACTTAAAAGGTCCCTGGAACCACATAGTTTCATTTGATAATACGCTATTGTTCTCTCCCTGCTTCTATGACACTGCGATGGACCATCTGGTTCGAGGTACCTGCTGCCCGACCAGCCATCTTCCAGCAGCACCATGGCCTTGTGACGGTACAAACTCCCGTTACTAGATGAATATTTCTACGAGGGCAGTTCAATAAGTAATGCAACACATTTTTTTTCTGAAACAGGGGTTGTTTTATTCAGCATTGAAATACACCAGGTTATTCCCCAATCTTTTAGCTACACAACACTATTTTTCAACGTAATCTCCATTCAATGCTACGGCCTTACGCCACCTTGAAATGAGGGCCTGTATGCCTGCACGGTACCATTCCACTGGTCGATGTCGGAGCCAACGTCGTACTGCATCAATAACTTCTTCATCATCCGCGTAGTGCCTCCCACGGATTGCGTCCTTCATTGGGCCAAACATATGGAAATCCGACGGTGCGAGATCGGGGCTGTAGGGTGCATGAGGAAGAACAGCCCACCGAAGTTTTGTGAGCTCCTCTCGGGTGCGAAGACTTGTGTGAGGTCTTGCGTTGTCATGAAGAAGGAGAAGTTCGTTCAGATTTTTGTGCCTACGAACACGCTGAAGTCGTTTCTTCAATTTCTGAAGAGTAGCACAATACACTTCAGAGTTGATCGTTTGACCATGGGGAAGGACATCGAACAGAATAACCCCTTCAGCGTCCCAGAAGACTGTAACCATGACTTTACCGGCTGAGGGTATGGCTTTAAACTTTCTCTTGGTAGGGGAGTGGGTGTGGCGCCACTCCATTGATTGCCGTTTTGTTTCAGGTTCGAAGTGATGAACCCACGTTTCATCGCCTGTAACAATCTTTGACAAGAAATTGTCACCCTCAGCCACATGACGAGCAAGAAATTCTGCATAGATGGTTCTCCTTTGCTCTTTATGGTGTTCGGTTAGACAACGAGGGACCCAGCGGGAACAAACCTTTGAATATCCCGACTGGTGAACAATTGTGACAGCACTACCAACAGAGATGTCAAGTTGAGCACTGAGTTGTTTGATGGTGATCCGTCGATCATCTCGAACGAGTGTGTTCGCACGCTCTGCCATTGCAGGAGTCACAGCTGTGCACGGCCGGCCCGCACGCGGGAGATCAGACAGTCTTGCTTGACCTTGCGGCGATGATGACACACGCTGTGCCCAACGACTCACCGTGCTTTTGTCCACTGCCAGATCACCGTAGACATTCTGCAAGCACCTATGAATATCTGAGATGCCCTGGTTTTCCGCCAAAAGAATCTCGATCACTGCCCGTTGTTTGCAACGCACATCCGTTACAGACGCCATTTTAACAGCTCCGTACAGCGCTGCCACCTGTCGGAAGTCAATGAAACTATACGAGACGAAGCGGGAATGTTTGAAAATATTCCACAAGAAATTTCCGGTTTTTTCAACCAACATTGGCCGAGAAAAAAAATGTGTTGCATTACTTATTGAACTGCCCTCGTAGTATACAAGGATTGCTTTGTGGAGAGCGAGCACGCTACATGGTGCGCGATTCGCAGAAGCGCGTGGCGCGCCCGCGCGAGATTTGCAACGGTCGGTGGGATGGTCTCCGCCGCCTCATGGCCTGCAGCTTGGGGCATTGTTTGGTTTTTCACGCATTACGCAAAAACTATGTAACTCACGGTGAAGAGCGATGCGCCAGTGGATTATGGTCAGCAATATGCACCTTCTGAAAGATCGACCTTTATTTCAAGTCACGAGACGCAAAAGTTATAGTAGCCTAAAAATCGGTTAATAACACGAATACTGAAAGATTAATAAAAATATTAAACAACAACTTACAGTGATGAGCGAGCACTCATAAAAAACGTCTCGTCATAGCAGATCGAGTGCCATAGTCATATGTTAAGATTCGCAAATAATTAACCCCGTAAAGAGCAATAAATAAAGTTTGAGGGAAAATTATTTGTAAAATTCAATAGAAAATTCATGACGTAAAGAACGGCACTATACAATATTTTGGGTGGCATCAGTGAAGTTATACTGTACGTGTAACTTGCAATAGTTTTCATTGTTTGCAAATTATTATTAACATTTATCGCCCATAGTTAATTAATGACTATTGATATGAAGATTTTGGGCAGCGCAATGTGTAGATCGCTATAGATTACGTCAAAAAACGGTGCTATATGCAGTTCTATGTTAAAACTTTGCAGCACAGATGTGAACAAACAAATCTGCACTAAGGGGCGAAATTTTGCAAATGCTAAAACTTTATTTACGGGTGATAGAATAATCCTAGAAATTAATATAACATAGTAGATAAGATGTACTTTTTAGCGCGGCTCCGGTGGTGTACTTATTTCTGTCGAGGGATGTATGTATCAAAATTTGTAACCTTAACTGGTGATATTGGTACTTGCATAACCAGGGGGTTGACGTCCGAGCCTATATAAGCGAGCGGCCATCTTGGCCAGGGGTCAGTCGTTGGTCAGTCGTTTTGGAGGGTGGGTGCCGAGCAAGCCCCACTTGAGGGTGGCCAATGTGGTCGTTTGAGAATTCTTTTTCGCGCCGATTTATTTCGACAAAGAGTATTGTTTAATAGTGCAAGTGTGCAAGCATATATTTGGTGAACTGGAAGTACTACGATTATTTGTGTGAGTACGATTTACGAGGTATACATCGTCGTAAGTGAACATGTGGCGAACTGTGATTTCACGCCAAAACTGTTAGAACAAAGAGGACAGTGGGACTTGTGGTTCTGTTCGAATTGATTGAGTAATTTTCGTTTATAGCAGCCTACATTACTGCTTTTGGGGGTTCGGAGTCAAATTATTATTAAAGTAAAACTGTAAACCGTCTCACCGGTGCTAATTTCATTGTGTGAAAGAAAAGGAAACGCCAATAAATAGTGATTGAACTGTGTCCTGAAAAACTGATTTTGCAATAATAATCGCCTAATTTTTGTTCCCTAGCATAAACTGTACTCCTGCCTGAGGGAATAATTAATTCAAAAACTATAACAACTGCGCGGGTGTGGCATAGTGTACTAATGCACCAAGTGTGGAAATCATTCCCTGAGACTTATGTGAGAGCCAAAATTTGCAATCCCATTTTTTAACCAACATTTATAAATGCACATTCGTGTGAACTCTGCTTCAACCGTACTTCTTTATTTGCCGCCCCGTCGCAGCCTACAGAAAGGTCATTAAGACTCAAGCCATCCTGACTCCACTACAAATCAACGTGTATGAGACACGTATCTACGAACAGTTTAAAAAAAACGTAATGTTGCTTTATATAGACGTCAGTGTTGCTATCTTGAGAAACCATAGTCGCCTAGGGGTTAGACGAAATATAGAGACATCGCGAGAAATCTAGGCTGTAAAATTAATACAGATGCTGCAGGTTACGCTTTTGTATTTGATGATGAACTGCAATGTCCTCAATACATTCCACGTGTGAGACGTGGTCAAAACAGTGTTCTGTATAGTTGTGAGTGCAGTATGTCGCCGGCCGCTGTGGCCGAGCGGGTCTACGCGCTTCAGTCCCGAACTGCGCTGCTGCTACGGTCGCAGGTTCGAATCCTGCCTAGGGCATGGATGTGTATGATGTCCTTAGGTTAGTTAGCTTTACGTAGTTCTAAGTCTAGGGGACTGATGACCTCAGATGTTAAGTCCCATAGTGCTCAGAGCCATTTGCACCATTTTTTTTTTTGCAGTATGTCGGATCTAATTCCAACGTAGCCAAATTGTTGGTGCTTTTATGGCGGGTACTTCCGTAACCAAATGAGCCGAAATGTTTACTGTTTCAAGAAGAAACGTATCGAAGTTTTATACCACATGCGGGGAAAGCGGAAAGACAACTCCACTAAGTAACAACGCAGGCGAACATGTGTGTTGAGTAATTGTGCTGGACCGTGACTGAAGAGGATAGTGACGAAAAATAAGAGGACGATAGCTGCAAAAGCACTGCGCTGAATCTCGTTAACTCGTGTACCCCGACAGCAACAAAACAACATGAAGTGAGTCCCATAGGATGGGAAATGCAGACCGAGGTGGAATTCCAAAACCATTCATGAAGGACGCTAATGCTGTTACATTGAAACATGGCGCCGAAAGCACAGTACCCGGAAAACGGAGCAATGGAAGAAGGTCATTTGGAGGGATGAGTCTTGTTTCACACTGACCGCAACTTTCTTCCGAGTTTACGTTTGGTTTAAATGGCTCTGAGCAGTATGGGACTTAACATCTGAGGTCATCAGTCCCCTAGAACTTAGAACTACTTAAACCTAACTAACCTAAGGATATCACACACATCCACGCCCGAGGCAGGATTCGAACCTGCGACCGTAGTGGTCACGCGGTTCCATACTGTAGCGCCTAGAACAGCTCGGCCACTTCGGCCGGCCGAGTTTACGTCCCGAGAGTGAAACGTGCCCAGGGTTTCGTATTGATTTGGGCAGCCGTATCGCGGTATTACAAGGGGCTAATGGTTACTATGCAAATTCGCATTGCTGCCATGGATTATGTGACCATTTTCGCTGATCAGGACCATCCTGTGGTACGACGTTCGTTCCCCTAATGACAGTGCTATTGTAAGTAGGCTGTTTATGTTTTCTTATTGGCAACGTTACGTAGCGCTCTGTATGAAAATCACTGGCTGTGCTGTGTGCAGTCTGTGGCTAGTTTGCATTGTTGTCTGCCATTATAGTGTTGGGCAGCTGGATGTTAACAGCACGTAGCATTGCGCAGTTGGAGGTGAGCCGCCAGCAGTTGTGGATGTGGGGAGAGAAATGGCGGAGTTTTGAAATTTGTAAGACTGGATGTCATGAACTGCTATGTATATTATGATTTTTCAACACTGTTAAGGTAAATACATTGTTTGTTCTCTATTAAAATCTTTCATCTGCTAACTATGCCTATCAGTAGTTAGTGCCTTCCGTAGTTTGAATCTTTTATTTAGCTGGCAGTAGTGGCGCTCGCTGTATTGCAGTAGTTCGAGTAACGAAGATTTTTGTGAGGTAAGTGATTTGTGAAAGGTATAGGTTAATGTTAGTCAGGGCCATTCTTTTGTAGGGATTTTTGAATGTCAGATTGCGTTGCGCTAAAAATATTGTGTGTGAGTTTAAGCACAGTCTCGTAAATAATTTTTCTAAGGGGACGTTTCATATGTCGACCCTTAGCCGAGGATACCTCACTGGAATCTTCTGATTTTTTCTTGTAGTTTGTGTATTAGTGCAGCTATTGTTTATTGCTAGCGCGTAATTATAGAGCGAATTTCCTTTGTAGCTGCAGTCTTTCATTGTTGTACAGTAAAACCGGTGTGGCACGCATATAAATTTGCACCAAGTATTTCGCAGCTGCAATTAACTAGATATTATTTTCAGTGCTATGTTAATGTGTTCTCTTATTTTTGCTCTTCAAATTGTGTTTTTCTGTGTTGTCGTGTGAAATATTGTGACAATAATGGCGTGTGAAAAACGTAATACTAGGCTCCAAAGTAAACTGAGAAATGACAGTGAAGACGAAAGCAGTGTGTTAGCGCCACCATGTAATGAATTAACTAATATTCAAAGTAGTAATTTGGTAACTGTGCATAGGGAAATGGAGCGGGCGTCAAATAATGGTGTAGACAGTGAAACAATTAGTGAACAGGGAAGCATTATCGATCGATCGGTCAGCAACAGTTCGCCTCAGGAATCCGAAATGACAGGACACAATCTTGCAAATACTATAGATTCAGGTTTTGGGTCCTCAGCGTTTTCTCAAATCAGTCAAGACACATTTTCTGCTTGTCAAAATGTGAATGTTGCCGGTGCAACTTCACTGCCGAAAAGCACGGAGGAACATGTTTCAGACACCAGTGCATTGTTATTACAGTTAATGCAACAAATGGGACAAAGGCTACAAAAGTTAGACACAACGCTTGAACAAAATCAGAAACAAATGGGACAAAATCTTCGAAAGTTAGACAACAATGCAAACTAGCCACAGACTGCACACAGCACAGCCAGTGATTTTCATACAGAGCGCTACGTAACGTTGCCAATAAGAAAACATAAACAGCCTACTTACACTATGTTCCAGGACGACAGGGCCACTATTGACACAACTTGCATCGTCCAAGACTGGTTTTGTCAGCACGAGGATAAATTGTCGCATCTCCCTTGCCACGCAGTCACCAGATCTCAGTATTATTGGGCCTTTATGGTCTACATTGATGAGAAGCTCCCGTGGTTGCGATCAATCTCCATCACGATTACCTGAACTTGACACTCTTGTGCAGGAAGAACGATGTAAGGTTCCCTTGAAAACCTTACAGCGCCAATATGTCTCCATTCCGCGAAGACAGGAAGCCGGGTTTTAATGCGGAGGGGTTTCCTATACCGTGTTATGTACGGTAATTGTTGTATTTTTGGTCTTTCCAAGTTTTTGTCCAACCCCTATAGATGTGATATATCCACAGTGAACTTTTTCCCGTGGGGTTGTGTGAAGTGGTTGGCTTGTGAAGCTCCAGAGGCAACTGAGTAGAAAATACTTGGTTTACTAGAGATTCCCAACGCAGACAACATACGACTTAGAACTGGAATGAAACGGTCACTAAAATCATGCTCATCTACAGTCTTGTCGCTTAACAAAATTTCCCACAATTTCACTTAAATTTGTCACACTTATAAACTCAACATCTCTACACAAAGAATATAAACACATCAAAAAAGTTTTACATCAGTCTGGTTCCCAGAACTCCTCAAGATAGACGTTGACTGTGGATATTGTATCAGAGACACAGTCCCTTTGACTGTTAAGAGATGTCACTAAACCCGCCCAAAGATGTAAACAACCATGATTTAGCAGCGCCTATTAGACGGAGGGGGTCCGACAGCCAAACATTTCCAAGCATTCTACCAGGAAGGAGGTACACGGCTCCTGTTGTCTGTAGTTCAACCATGCCTAGATGGTCAATACCTAAGTTCAATCGCGTCCGCATTGTAACATTGTGCCAGGAAGGGCTCTCAAAAAGGGAAGTGTTCAGGCGTCTCGGAGTGAACCAAAGGCGACGTAATTCGCACATGGAAGAGATACAGAGAGACAGGAATTGTCGATGACATGCCTCGCTCAGGCCGCCCAAGGGCTACTACTGCAGTGGATGGCCGCTACCTACGGATTGTGGCTCGAGGGAACCCAACAGCAACGCCACCATGTTGAATAATGCTTTTCGTGCAGCCACAGCACGTCGTGTTACGAATCAAACTGTGCGCAATAGGCTGCATGATGTGCAACTTCACTTCCGACGTCCATGGCGAGGTCCATCTTTCCAACTACGACACCATTCAGCGCGGTACAGATGGGACCAACAACATGGCGAATGGACCGTTCAGGATTGGCATCACGTTCTCTTCACCGATCAGTGTTGCATATGCTTTGAATCAGACAATCGACAGAGACGTGTTTGCAGGCAACCAGGTCAGGCTGAACGCCTTAGATACACTGTCCAGTGAGTGCAGCAAGGTGGAGGTTCCCTGCTGTTTTGGGGAGTCATTACGTGGAGCCGACGTACGCCGATAGTGGTCATGGAATGCGCGGTAACGGCTGCACGATACATAAATGCCGTCCTCCGACCGATAGTGCTACCATATCGGCAGTATATTGGCGAGGCATTCGTCTTCCTGGACGACAATTCGCGCCCCTTGTGATTGACTTGCTTCAGGATAACGACATCGCTCGATCAGAGTGGCCAGTATGTTCTCCGGATATGAACCCTATCGATCATGCATGGGATAAATTGAAAAGGGCTGTTTATGGACGACGTGACCCACCAACCACTCTGAGGAATCTACGCCGAATCGTCGTTGAGGAGTGGGACATTCTGGACCAACAGTGCCTTGATGAACTTGTGGATAGTATACCACGACAAATACAGGCATGCATGAATGCAAGAAGACGTGCTGCTGGGTATTAGAGGTACCATTGAGTACAGATGTCTGGACCACCACCTCTGAAGGTCTCGCTGTATGGTGGTACAACATGCAATGTGTGGTTTTCCTGAGCAATAAAAAGGGCGGAAATGATGTTTATGTTGATCTCTATTCCAATTTTCTGTACAGGTTCCGGAACTCTCAGAACTGAGGTGATGCAAAACTTTTTTTGATGTGTGTACATTGTAAAGATATCAATTATTAAGATTTGTTCGTTCTATCTGTTTTCCCGCGTTCGTCACTCAGGCTGGGGTTATACGCACAGGAAAACAGAAAAGAAAGGAACATTGCCACGAGTTTATCACAGTCGGTGTAAACGTATGTGTTGGAAAATGATGACAAAAGAAATCTCGTCACAGGCGACTTGAACGATTTAGGGAATCCAGAGTACCTTAATTTGTAGAAATAGTAGTAGTGATAATAGTCTTACTTATCTGTGGATCATTTTTACAAGGCCGTTGGATATGATATGGTATTAAAGATCAAGAACCATAAAAAGTGCATATAGACGGGCATTTACTTACAATTTTAGTTTGACAAGGACGAATTTATAAATCCCAGCATTCGCTTGAAGTAATTCAGGGAAACCACAGAAGACCTAAATCTAGATGACTGGATCGAGGTTGGAGGCCCTATCCTCTCGAATACAGGAGCAGCCTGTTTAACGCGAGACGTACTCATTCTCTGTAACCCTAGCGTACAATACTATTTTGTAAAGAAGATATTTAAGAATGCAAAATACTAGCTGTACGAGAGGCATTCCATGAGGAATGCAACACGTTTTTTTCTCGTCAGTTTCTGTTGAAAAATATGTGTAATTTGTAGGGAGACGTCGTGGAATATTCCTGCTTTAGTCACTGTAGTTACACGAGGTTCCGATAGATGGCGGCGTTTCGAAATGGCGTCTGTAATGGGGGTGCGTTCCAAGAGGAGCGCTATCAATGAATTTCTTTTGGCGGAAAACCATAGCATCGCAGATATCCATGGGCGCTTGCGGAATGTCTACGGATGCCTGGCAGTGAACTAAAGCACGTTGAATCGTTGGGCAAGGCGTCTGTCATCATAGCAGTAAGATCACGCATATCTGTCCAATAGCCCTTGTACCGTCCGGCCACACACAGCTGTGTCTCCTGCAATGCTACCCTCAGGAAATTGAAGAAACGACTTGAACATGTTCGCTGCCAAAATAAAAAAATAAAAAGCAAACGAAGTTTTGCTTCTCCACGACAATACAACGCGTCACACAAGTCTGCGCTGCCGAGAGGAGCTCACAAAACTTCGTTGGACTGTTGTGGCTCGGTAAACTTTCCCGGCGTAGTAATTGGTTGTATTCATATCGAGTCTCCAGCCGGAACGTATCGTCCTGTGGACACAATATTTCGAAGGTCCACCTGGCCGCCATCTTCAGGTGCGTAGGCCGTCGCACTATCTCGCCAGAACAGAAATCAAACACGCCGCGGCGGCTTCTTTATACACCGACCATGGGTCCACAATGTGTGCGCGAACATAACTGCCCTCTAGCGACAGGCACACCAGCGCACCGGCGGTGAAAGCTAGCGGAAACGATAAATCGATATCAAACAGTACTGACAGTTTTTGAAGACCGACACAAGGACCGTTGTTTCTTAATGTCACACAGAACACGGTTCCGTCTCTTACTTAAAGGATATCCCTTTGAAATCTTCACGGGTTATCAGCCGAGTGGCGTCATCTTCTAGTCGCAACGTTTCAATGGATTGTGTATCCATCACCTTCAGACGAAGTGTCGGGATGATGCCTCTCTCTCACCTTTTGCTTTCCCCTCCTTGCGGAAGTGTATGGAGGAGTTTATAGCCGGCCGGAGTGGCCGAGCGGTTCTAGGCGCTACAGTCTGCAACCGCGCGACCGCTACGGTCGCAGGTTCGAATCCTGCCTCGGGCATGGATGTGTGTGTTGTCCTTAGGTTAGTTAGGTTTAAGTAGTTCAAAGTTCTAGGGGACTGATGACCACAGCAGTCAAGTCCCATAGTGCTCGCAGCCATTTTTATTTTTTGAGGAGTTTATAGCCTGTTGGCTTTCACTTCACAATGTGTGTTGTCAGTTAAAGATGGGAAACTGAAACACGTAAACGTTTCGAAATTAATAAACCAGTACAACGTAATGTTACGATATGGTGTTTCGAAACAGTGAAAAAGTTTGTTTTGTTATCTAATGAACCTACACTTTTTATCATCTTGAATGTCTACTGTATAAGTATGTCCATATAAACACAAATGAGGTGCGAGAGCGCTAATCTTATCGTAGAAAGTATGAAACTATCACTTAGGCGTCTTGGCAGTTTCGTATTTCCTGCAGCAAATGCGCTGCTTTTGTGTCATGTGACTTAGCTGAATACAGAAGAACCACCACGAACGGAACTGGAGGTGGGAGCAAACTGCAGAAACAACAGATATGCTACTGGGATTCCCACATTCCATTAGTATGGCTAATATACCCATCCTGCTAATTTCCATGCACACAAAGGGAATCAATGTGGATAATAGACACAGTGACTACAGACTCACAAATAATTCGAATAAATAACAAAATATAACAGAAAAAAATTGTGTTTCGAACTGTTACTATGAATTTATGATGCTTCCCGTTCACCATTACACATATCAGTGATATGTCAAACAGATTGCTTGCAATTATACCTAAATCAAATTTATATACATGTCTAATAACTGTCACTCTACGCCCTTTTTTATTTAAAATGTTGTAGTCTTACTTGCGTTTCTTAATATGATTACTGTACATGAACAGAGAAGCGTATGTTATAAAAAAAGTGTAATTTAACTGAATGATTTTCACATATTTATTATTTTGAATGCGAATAGTATGCGTTGTTTTATTGTTTGGTTAGTGTTTATAAAGCAGATGTTACGCCATTTCGGAATAGGACAGTCAGCTAGAAACGAAGCTTTATTTTCGGATATCTTGAGCTTCATGCTATTGCTTGTCAAAAGATTTCGACACTCTTGAAAGTGTTTCATGAAGTGGTATGTTGTGTTTCAGTACCTGTGCCGAGCCCGAATCTCGTCCGACACAGAGCGGAATGAAACATCACTGTTTCGATGCAATTAGTCCGTTCCAGGCGCAGGTGGACTGAAACAGCCTTACTTTGAAACAACGATACAGTTTCTGTGTCTGGCTCGAGATCCGAGACAAGGGCGGAATGAAACACCACTGTTTCGAAACAGCGAACCATTGTTGTTGTTGTTGTTGTGGTCTTCAGTCCTGAGACTGGTTTGATGCAGCTCTCCATGCTACTCTATCCTGTGCAAGCCTCTTCATCTCCCAGTACCTACTGCAACCTACATCCTTCTGAATCTGCTTAGTGTATTCATCTCTTGGTCTCCCTCTACGATTTTTACCCTCCACGCTGCCCTCCAATACTAAATTGGTGATCCCTTGATGCCTCAGAACATGTCCTACCAACCGATCCCTTCTTCTGGTCAAGTTGTGCCACAAACTTCTCTTCTCCCCAATCCTATTCAATACTTCCTCATTAGTTATGTGATCTACCCATCTAATCTTCAGCATTCTTCTGTAGCACCACATTTCGAAAGCTTCTATTCTCTTCTTGTCCAAACTATTGATCGTCCATGTTTCACTTCCATACATGGCTACACTCCATACGAATACTTTCAGAAATGACTTCCTGACACTTAAATCAATACTGGATGTTAACAAATTTCTCTTCTTCAGAAGCGCTTTCCTTGCCATTGCCAGCCTACATTTTATATCCTCTCTACTTCGACCATCATCAGTTATTTTGCTCCCCAAATAGCAAAACTCCTTTACTACTTTAAGTGCCTCATTTCCTAATCTAATTCCCTCAGCATCACCCGACTTAATTAGACTACATTCCATTATCATTGTTTTGCTTTTGTTGATGTTCATCTTATATCCTCCTTTCAAGACACTGTCCATTCCATTCAACTGCTCTTCCAAGTCCTTTGCTGTCTCTGACAGAATTACAATGTCCTCGGCGAACCTCAAAGTTTTTACTTCTTCTCCATGAATTTTAATACCTACTCCGAATTTTTCTTTTGTTCCTTATTCGCGTTTCTTGTGTAGAAGGCTGTATCGTCAGCGTACTGAGCGGTGTGCACCTGGGGGGCCGTTGGTGTGTCCGCAGTGTACAGACTGTACAAAACGGGCCCCAGGACCGATCCCTGTGGCACCCCAGCACGAATACGCCTCTTGGTGGAGGTGGCTGTTTCTACTTTGACAGAGAAAGTTCTGTTCGAGAGATAGCTTTTGATCTGCTTAACTATACTCCCGGGGAACCCTTGAGTGTACAACTTGTAGAGTAGCCCTCTATGCCACACTGAGTCAAAGGCTTTGGCTACGTCTAGTAGCGCTATCCCGCAGTAGCCTTTGTGGTTGAAGCCCTCTGTGGCTGCTTCAACCACTCTCATGATCTGTTGTGGGGCAGAGTGGTTCTGCCGGAATCCGAATTGGAAATCCGGCAGAATTTGCTCTCTGGTGATATGTTCTTGTATGGGTCTTAGCAGGAGGCGCTCATAGATCTTGCTGAGAGTTGGCAAGAGGCTAATCGGCCTGTAATGCTGCGGGAATAGAGGGTCTTTCCCTGGTTTGTGTATTGCGACCACTTCCGCGTGTTTCCAGCAAGCTGGGCATTGTCGTGTCCTGGCGCTTTTTTGGAGGGGAGGGACCTAATTACTTTTGCACGTCTTCAGGGGCAAAAACTGTGGGTTCGTCTTCTGGGTCCTCCTCAGTATTGAGGAAGATAGCCAGTTGACGACGGACCACTCTTTCATGCTCATCATCCTGGGGTTCAGCCGCTTGGAACTGCTTCTCGAAAGTGTCGGCGAGGGTGTTGGCCTTTTCAGCATGGCTGTAGGCCATACCCCGCTCGCCGTGCAGTGGCGGCATCCTAGCGCGTCTTCTTGTGAATTGTTTGGTTGCTTGCCAAAGTGTGTCATCGTCTACTTTGAGGGCTGTGAGGCGGTTTTGCCATTGCTGGTTTCTGTGCTCATTGAGCGCTACCTTCAATTCTCTCTGTAAACGATTGAGCAGCCTCCTTGTGGCCTGGTTTCTGGTTATCTTCCACTCTTTTGCCACTCTGTTCTTATGTCGAATTTGAGCTAGCAAGTGTTCCGGGGTGATGCGCGAGCGGGCGTCGGTCGATTGCCGGTGTCTGTTCATATCAGCGCCTGCCGCGGTCCCCTTCGGACCGGAGCGCTCTTCCCGAATTTTCCTAATTGCAGGATCCCAAGCTGTACTGAGGTGGTAACCACTGTCTCGATTAATTAAATTTTCGTGCAGACGAATCTCTACCGCTTCTTTTATCACCGGATCCCAAAATCGGCTGGCGCTGCATAACTTGTTTGTTTCTTCAAATTCGAAGGTATGCTTGTCGTTGATGCTGTGTTCCACCACTGCGGACTTGTCAACTTGTCCAAGACACACGTTTCTTATGTGTTCCGTATGGCACTGTGTAATGCAACGTTGGGTCTGATCTATGTATTGCATTCCACATTCGCATCCAATTCTATAAACACCCGGTGTCATTAGTCCTAGTGGGTCTTTGGTCGATCCAAGAATATTCCTGATTTTCTCTGATGCGTGAAAGACGTCCTCACTTCGTGCTTCTTAAGGTTCTTGCGATCTTCGCCATTGGTGGTCCCTCATACTGCAGGAAGGCCTTCTTCTGGTCTCTCTCTTCCTCTCTTCTTATTGTTCCTCAAAGCTCTTCCTATTAGTTTCTCGCTGTAGCTGTTTCTTCTGAAAGTTTCCTTTAGATGTTGCAATTCACTCGGTAAGCTCTTCTTGCCACAAATGGACCTCGTCCTGTGCACCAAGGTGTTAAGTACACAGCTGCGTTGCGCTGGATGTTGACAGCTCCTAGCATTGAGATATAGGTTGTAGTGTAACGACGTAAGTTTTGTATAAATGATTTTCTTTTGACATATGAAAAATGGTTCAAATGGCTCTGAGCACTATGGGACTCAACATCTTAGGTCATAAGTCCCCTAGAACTTAGAACTACTTAAACCTAACTAACCTAAGGACATCACACACACCCATGTCCGAGGCAGGATTCGAACCTGCGACCGTAGCAGTCCTGCGGTTCCGGACTGCAGCCCCAGAGCCGCACGGCCACCGCGGCCGGCTTTTGACATATGACCATGTGCAGACTTTGTCACCTACGTCAGTTACAAAAGACTTCAAAATTATTTAAATTCTTTTTAAAGTTGTCTCTGAATGGTTCTTGAACGAAACTGTAATTAAAACATCATCATTTGAGCCGTATGCGCAGAATTACGTCACTCAGTCCAATTGGCTTGCGCAAACTTTTTCAATTTAGATGTCGTTGGTTTCTTCTCAGAAATTATATTAATGCAAGTTATCGGCTTTAATGAATATTAAAACCACATTGAATAAACTTTTAAGACTCAAACTCGCGATGAACTTTGTCAAAAATTAATAATCTTGTCAAATAAATCAGTAATACTTCTTCCTTAATACAGTTCTTCATAAATAAATTCTCGGAACACGTATTTAAACTTTTGTCGTATACACTAGTTTATTATCTTTATATATACTACATATAGACGTGAAAATGAGCCTTGACAAGATAGGACTGAACATTTACAACATGATTAAACTTTCTAAGACGTCATTGTTGAAGAAACATTACAAATTCTTATTTTTTTAGTTTTTAGAAGCACCACGCAACAACTCTGTTTCAGGATCTTCTGTTGCTCTTTGGCTGTCGACCCGCGACGTATAGTGGGCAGCAATTTTCTCTCTCGTCCCGGCAGTGAAGATACTGTCTCCTTTCGTTGCGCCGCCCTCTCCGTACATGAAACATAAAAATAAATACAAAACTTTAGATAAATCACAAACATTACAAAATATATAAACAAAACACTAAATTAAACTTATATTCACCTGCAAACTGGGCTGACACAGGTGGATGGGGGACGCTTTAATTTCGCGTTCCACTACAAGCTCCGTATGTGTTTCCTTCCTATATACCGAACGTGCGACTTGAGTGCCGGTGATGAGAATGAAATTATGATGAGGACAGCAGAACACCCAGTCCATGAGCAGAGAAAATCTCCAACCCGGCCAGGAATCGAACCCTGAATGGGAGACAAGCACGTTACCATTTAGCTAAGCAGGCGGACGTCAATGAATATATGAGTGCCATATACTCTCGTATAAAACTGAAGGACAAAGCTTCATTTTATACTTCTTAGCAAGAGTTGGACAGGTTTCGGTCATAACATGTAACCACATGATTCTAATATGATTTCCCGTCATGATTCTTGCGTCTTTCATCTTGCTTGTCTGTTTTGGGAATACTGTCCTGTAATGCAGATAGGGATTCCTCAACCCCATTCCGCAGTCAATACATCGGGGGATTGTGTTGAGAAAACGCCTTTAATCAACACAACCACCCGATATACCCTGCCTACACTTCGAAAATTTTGGCTCATGATGTCCTTTTCTTTGATGCACACTCTCAAACCAATTGAATTGTACACTGAAACGCCAACGAAACTGGTGTAGGCATGCGTATTCGAATACAGAGATATGTAAACAGGTAGAACAATTCACTGCGGTCGGGAAAGCCTATATAAGAGAACAAGTGTCTGGCTTCGTATATGTGCCGGCCGCGGTGGTCTCGCGGTTCTAGTCGCGCAGTCTGGAACCGTGCGACTGCTACGGTCGCAGGTTCGAATCCTGCCTTGGGCATGGATGTGTGTGATGTCCTTAGGTTAGTTAGGTTTAAGTAGTTCTAAGTTCTAGGGGACTGATGACCACAGCAGTTGAGTCCCATAGTGCTCAGAGCCATTTGAACCATTTTTAGCTTCATATTAGATCGGTTACTGCTTGTACAATGGCAGGTTATCAAGATTTAAGTGAGTTTGTGTGGTGTCACCGCCAGACACCACACTTGCTAGGTGGTAGCTTAAATCGGCCGCGGTCCATTTAGTACATGTAGGACCCGCGTGTCGCCACTGTGTAATCGCAGACCTAGCGCCACCACCAAGGCAGGTCTCGTGATACGAGAGAGGACTCGCCCCAGTTGTACGAGAACCTAGTTACCGACCAGATGTACGAAGCCTTTCTCTCTCATTAGCCGAGAGACAGAATAGCCATCAGCTAAGTTAATGGCTACGAACTAGCAAGGCGCCATTAGCCATTCAGTGATTGTACTTAAAGTCTCCTGTGTATCGTCAAGATCGATGTACCACAATGATATTAAAGTTAAGTATTAAACCTGCTCCGTACTTTTCTTCCTAACATTAATTACGTATCCTGTTCCAGTACTTCACGCCCGTCTGCGTTAGTCTAGCTTGCCTTTTTAGCCATCTCAACTTCACGGTGTCGGCCCAGCTACCGACACAACATTGGCGACGATTTAAAGTGTTCTTTCTGATTGCTTACATTTAATTGTGTCATGGCTTCGCCACATTCCCCAGATGTACTGTCCGAATTTTATCGCTTGCAGAATCAGCAGACGCAGGCGTTACTGGATGCCCTTGGACAGCTCGTCCAGGGTCAACGTACCATTCAAACCGATGCGGCCGCCGTCGCTTCTTCGCTACCGCTGCCACTAAACGCTGTTGCACCTCCCTTTCGACCATACGTGGCAGCCGATGAGACCTGGCATGAGTGGTCTCGCCAGTTCAACTTTCATCTAGCAGCCTACAGAATTCAAGGTAAAGAGCGGCAGCCGTTTTTGCTTTCTTGTGTCGGTGTGTCCACATACCGTGTGATAGTGAAATTGTTTCCCAGACGCGACGTAGCAACTCTGTCCTACGAGGAAATTTTGTCTGCATTAGATGCCTATTTCAAAGAAACAGTTAATGTGGTTGCAAAACGGTATACGTTCTTTCGTACAAAACGTACGGCCGGTCAAACTAATAGGGAGTGGGTAGCAACATTGCAAGGACTTACTAGGGACTGTGCCTTTGAATGTGACTGTGGTCTTTCTTATTCAGATACAATGGTGCGTGATGCAATTGCACAGAACGTTTCTGATGTTCGCATACGGGAGCAAATTTTGAAACTAGTTAATCCCTCCCTTCAACAAGTGATAGACATATTGGATAGACAGGACACACTTGACTGTGCTCAGGAATCTTTTGACACTTCGCCAGCCGTGTGTAACGTTAACCGGCCCGCTGGACGCGCTGCGCGGCCCGGTAACCGGGCCTCGCGCACGTCCGTACAGCTGCCGCCGCGCGCTAAGCCACGTGTGCCGCGCCAGCCCACAAATGTAGTGAAATCGTGCCCGCGGTGTGCTACTAGACATTCGCGTGAACATTGCCCGTCACGCCAAGCTATTTGCTTTTTCTGCAATAAGAAAGGACATGTTCAAAGTGTTTGCCAGAAAAAGCTCAGATCAGACAATCACAATCATTCCAGGCCCTTTGCTTCGTGCCGGAATCGAACCAAGGACACTCAGGCTCGTGGACCTTCGCCTATGGACATTCATGTCGTTAATTCCACTTCGTCCAGTGACACATTCTCTAACAGTGACTGTGTTCGTCCCACAAAAACTGTGCGTCGACGTCGCCGGAAATCACGTCAATTAGCAAGTGATTCTGTACCAGTGTCTGTTCCAATTGCACAAAACAGTCGCTCTTGTCATCAGCAGAACAATAAACTTTTTGTGGACTTAGACTTTGAAGGCAAAGTGATACCATTCCAGCTCGATACCGGAGCTGCCGTTTCATTGCTCAATCACGACACGTACAAACAACTGGGCAAACCTCCGTTGCGTTCCGCAAATGTTAAGCTAACTACATATTCCGGACAGACAATTCCTGTGTTAGGACAGTGCAGCCTTCTTGCAACATACAAGGGACAAACAAAACTTGTGTCATTTTACGTTCTTCGTTCTTCTTCTGCAGTGAACTTGTTTGGTCTCGATTTATTTCAGTTGTTTAACATGTCTATTGTAAATCAGGTCCTATCAGTGAATCAGACTGTGCCTTCAGACAGTGTTTCTCGGCTGTGTGACGAATTTGCAGACATTTTTGCACCGGGCTTAGGTTGCGCTAAAAACTATGAAGCACATTTAGAACTGAAGGTAAACGCGCAACCGAAATTTTTCAGGGCGCGCAATGTTCCCCACGCATTGCGTGATGAGGTCGCAAGAACGTTACACGATCTCGAATCACAGGGTGTAATTGAACGTGTGCAAGCTTCTCTCTGGGCCTCACCCTTAGTAATTTTGCCAAAACCTTCCGGAAAATTGAGACTTTGCGTGGACTTCAAGGCCACAGTGAATCCACAGCTAGTGACTGCTACTTTTCCCTTGCCCCGCCCGGAAGATCTTTTTGCTAAACTGTGCCCGGGAAAATATTTTTCAAAGTTGGACCTAGCCGATGCGTACTTGCAAATACCGGTGGACGACGAATCCCAGCGCGTATTGGTGGTTAACACGCATCTTGGATTGTACCGCTTCAAAAGACTGCCATTCGGCTGTGCATCCGCCCCTGCCTTGTTTCAGCAATATTTACAAACTATTTGTGCGTCGGTCCCTACTGCAGCAAACTATCTGGACGATATAGTGATCTCCGGACAGACGGAAGAAGATCATCTTGCGAACTTACGAACATTATTTCAGGTCTTGCGGCAAAATGGTCTTCGCTTGAGGAAGGACAAATGTGTGTTTTTTGCTCGTGACTTACCATACCTGGGACATGTCATTAATGCCCAAGGCATACATCCGAGTCCAGAGCACCTCCGTGCCATACAAGAATTGCCTTCCCCTCAAAATGTGAAACAGCTACAGAGTGTGTTGGGTAAAATTAATTATTACAATAAATATGTGCGCAATGCCTCTTCCATTTCAGCTCCGCTTCATCGCTTACGCCGTAAAGGTGTTCCGTTCGTCTGGACGACGGAATGTGAACGCGCCTTTCGCCAGTTGAAATTGGCGTTGCTTTCTAATACTTGCCTTACGCCATTCGATCCCCAGAAACCCCTTTTGT
This sequence comes from Schistocerca piceifrons, assembly GCF_021461385.2. NCBI lineage: Eukaryota > Metazoa > Arthropoda > Insecta > Orthoptera > Acrididae > Schistocerca > Schistocerca piceifrons. The sequence goes on along the minus strand of NC_060138.1, from coordinate 1,197,577,323 downwards.
TGATGGTAGATGCATCGGATTTCGGGATCGGTGCTGTGCTTGCACACAAAGTTGGCTCCCATGATCGCCCTATTGCCTTTGCGTCCAAATTGCTCTCGTCTGCGCAAAGAAATTATTCACAGATAGAGAAAGAAGCTTTGGCTCTCGTCTTTGGTGTTACTAAGTTCCATGATTTCTTGTATGGTCGTCACTTTACCATCATCACAGACCACAAACCTTTGACATCGCTTTTTCATCCGACCAAGCCTGTACCTCCACGTACAGCGCAGAAATTCATTCGCTGGTCTATTTTCCTCTCGCAGTACCGCTACGATCTCTTGTATCGGTCCACTGCTAAGCACGGAAACGCCGATGCGTTGTCCCGTTTGCCTGTTGCTGAGGATAAAGCATTCGATTCTTCCGAACTTGCTTGCATGTTCATTGATTCGGAAACCGATGAAGTGGTCGAATCGTTTCCGATTGATTTTCGTCGTGTCGCTACAGCCACAGCTGCTGACCCTGTCCTTGCTACTGTTTTACGTTTTGTTGCTATGCAATGGCCTTTGTCAAAGTCTCGGATCGAGGATCCGTTGGTTCGCCGATTTTTTGCTCACAAGGAGAGACTTTTTGTTCGACGTGGTGTTTTGTTGTTGCGTTCTGATAATGATCAGTCCAGAGTCGTGGTCCCACGTTCGTTACAGTCCTCTGTTTTACGGCTTCTTCACCAAGGACATTGGGGTATAGTGCGAACGAAACAACTTGCTCGTCAGCACTGTACTTGGTTCGGAATCGATGCTGCGATTACGAATATGTGTTCTTCGTGCCCGGCGTGTGCCGAACAACAGTCCGCACCGCCGCGGAAAGTCTTTGCGTGGCCAAAAGCCACTTCCCCTTGGCAACGCTTGCACATTGATTTTGCTGGTCCATTCTGGAATGCTCGATGGTTGGTTCTGGTCGACGCCTTCAGTAATTTTCCTTTTGTTGTCCGGATGTCTTCCACGACGTCCTCCGCTACCATCCAAGCGTTGTCTGCTATCTTTTGCATTGAAGGTCTTCCGCAGACTATTGTTTCCGACAATGGCCCACAATTCATGTCCGCAGAATTTCAGTCATTCTGCCAGGCCAATGGTATTCAACATCTGACATCCGCGCCGTTTTCGCCTCAGTCCAACGGTGCCGCGGAACGATTGGTCCGGACTTTCAAGTCACAGATGTTGAAATTGAAAGAGTCGCATTCTCGGGAGGACGCATTGTTGCTCTTTTTGTCTTCGTATCGCTCTCAGCCCCGAGATGGTCGCTCGCCGGCTGAGTTGCTCCACGGTCGTCCTCATCGCACCTTGATGTCTTTGCTGCATCCGCCGCATCAGGTTCCTGTGCAGCGGCAGACTCCTGCTTTTGCTCCAGGCGACGTTGTATTTTATCGCAACTATCGAGGTTCACGGCGTTGGCTCGCAGGGCGCATTCTTCGCTGCCTCGGCCGCGCGATGTATTTGGTTTTGGGGGCCTCTGGTGAGGTGCGTCGGCATCTCAATCAGCTGCGCCTCTGTCGTCGCTCGGGTTCTGCCGCTCCCCGTCTGCTTTCAGCGACGGTGCCGTCCAGTCAGTGCCCTGGGGACCCATCTACTGGCTCGCCTCATCCCCAGGTGTTACCGACGATGCCTTCCATTTTGCCCCATGGCGACGCGCCGCCGCCGCCGCAGCAGCAGCAGCCGCCGCCGCCGCCGCTTGTTCTCCCGCCGGCGCCGCCCGCATTCGACGCTTCGTTGCAGCCGCCAAGCGCCTCCCAGGGTCACGCGCCGCCGATCGCTTCCCGTGACCAGCTGTCCTCCGCCATGGAACTCCCGCCCGCTCCGGACCACATGACGTCATCGCGCGTCGGCTACCCCGACGCAATGAAGGTTGATCCTTCGGTCCCTCCTGTCTCTTTACGGGCGCATACACCGCATGTTGACGTGCACCCTGGACTAGTTTTTCAGGCGTTTCCTAGCTCCCCTCGGACCGGATGGCCGGGTGCGGGTGGCACAGCCTCGCCTGTTGTTAGGCTCCCCACCTCATCGCATACGTCAACATGTGGTCCTCCCCACGGCGGGCGGAAGCCTTATCACACGACCGTTCGCCGATTTGCGGGGGAGGAATGTGGTGTCACCGCCAGACACCACACTTGCTAGGTGGTAGCTTAAATCGGCCGCGGTCCATTTAGTACATGTCGGACCCGCGTGTCGCCACTGTGTAATCGCAGACCTAGCGCCACCACCAAGGCAGGTCTCGTGATACGAGAGAGGACTCGCCCCAGTTGTACGAGAACCTAGTTACCGACCAGATGTACGAAGCCTTTCTCTCTCATTAGCCGAGAGACAGAATAGCCATCAGCTAAGTTAATGGCTACGAACTAGCAAGGCGCCATTAGCCATACAGTGATTGTACTTAAAGTCTCCTGTGTATCGTCAAGATCGATGTACCACAATGATATTAAAGTTAAGTATTAAACCTGCTCCGTACTTTTCTTCCTAACATTAATTACGTATCCTGTTCCAGTACTTCACGCCCGTCTGCGTTAGTCTAGCTTGCCTTTTCAGCCATCTCAACTTCACGGTGTCGGCCCAGCTACCGACACAACAGTTTGAACTTTGTGTAATAGTCGGCGCAAAAGCGACGGGACACAGCATCTCCGAGGTAGCGATGAAATCGGGACTTTCCCGTACGACAGTTTCACGAGTGTACCTTGAATATCAGGAATCCGCTAAAACATCAAGTCTCCGACGTCGCTGCGGCCTGAAAGAGATCCTGCAAGAACGGGATCAGCGACGATTCAAGAGAATCGTTGAACGTGCAGTCCTTCCGCAAATTGCTGCAGATTTCAGTGCTGGGCCATCAAGTGTCAGCGTGCGAACTATTCAACGAAACTTCATCGATATGGGCTTTCGGAGACTTTTGACCAATTTTCTTTAGGATATTTCTAGTCGGGTGTTAAGGAGAGCCTTTCAGTAATTTGTTGGTAAATACTTGCTGAGGACTGCTTTATTGTGTCCTCTCCTAAGTAGCTAATTTTTAGTAGCTTCTAGGCTCACTCGTACCTTGATGACTGATCGACACCCCTCGCCTGGGCCCGTTAACACCGACACTGGACTGTTGACGATCAGAAATGTGTTGCCTGGTCGGACGAGTCTCGTTTCTAACTGGTTCGAGTGGATGGACATGTACTGGCATGGAGACAACCTCATGAATCACGGACCCTGCATGTCAGCAGCGACTGTTCAAACTGGTGGAGACTCTGTAATGGTGTGGGGCGCGTGCAGTTGGAGTGATATGGGACCCCTGATACTTGTTGATACGACTCTGACAGGAGACACTTACGTAAGCATCCTGTGTGATCACCTGCATCCATTCTTGTTCATTGTGCATTCCGAAGGACCTCGGCAATTCCAGCAGGACAATGCGACACCCCACACGGTTTTAATTGCTACAGGATGGCTCAAGGAACACTCTTTGAGTTTAAACACTTCTGCTGGCCACCAGACTCCCCAGACACACGGGAGTGTTACGGGACCATTGCTTTTCACAATATATATAAATGACCTAGTAGATAGTGTCGGAAGTTCCATGCGGCTTTTCGCGGATGATGCTGTAGTATACAGAGAAGTTGCAGCATTAGAAAATTGTAGCGAAATGCAGGAAGATCTGTAGCGGATAGGTACTTGGTGCAGGGAGTGGCAACTGACCCTTAACATAGACAAATGTAATGGTTGGTTGGTTGTTTTGGGGAAGGAGACCAGACAGCGTGGTCATCGGTCTCATCGAATTAGGGAAGGATGGGGAAGGAAGTCGGCCGTGCCCTTTCAGAGGAACCATCCCGGCATTTGCCTGGAGTGATTTAGGGAAATCACGGAAAACCTAAATCAGGATGGCCAGACGCGGGATTGAACCGTCGTCCTCCCGAATGCGAGTCCAGTGTCTAACCACTGCGCCACCTCGCTCGGCAGACAAATGTAATGTATTGCGAGTACATAAAAAGAAGGATCCTTTATTGTATGATTATTTGATAGCGGAACAAACACTGGTAGCGGTTACTTCTGTGAAATATCTGGGAGTATGCGTGTGGAACGATTTGAAGTCGAATGATCATATAAAATTAATTGTTGGTAAGGCGGGTACCAGGTTGAGATTCATTGGGACAATCCTTAGAAAATGTAGTCCATCAACAAAGGAGGTGGCTTACAAAACACTTGTTCGACCTGTACTTGAGTATTGCTCATCAGTGTGGAATCCGTACCAGGTCGGGTTGCGGAGGAGATAGAGAAGATCCAAAGAAGAGCGGCGCGTTTCGTCACAGGGTTATTTGGTAACCGTGATAGCGTTACGAAGATGTTTAGCAAACTCAAGTGGCAGACTCTGCAAGAAAGGCGCTCTGCATCGCGGTGTAGCTTGCTGTCCAGGTTTCGAGAGGGTGCGTTTCTGGATGAGGTATCGAATATATTGCTTCCCCCTACTTATACCTCCCGAGGAGATCACGAATGTAAAATTAGAGAGATTCGAGTGCGCACGGAGGCTTTCCGGCAGTCGTTTTTCCCGCGAACCATACGCGGCTGGAACAGGAAAGGGAGGTAATGACGGTGGCACGTAGGGTGCCCTCCACCACACACCGTTGGGTGGCTTGCGGAGTATAAATGTAGATGTAGATGTAGATATGAACATTATTGAGCATATCTGGGACGCCTTTCAGTGTGCTGTTCAGAAGAGATGTCCACCGCTCGTAGTCTTGCGGATTTATTGACAGCCCTGCAGTGATCATGGTGTCAACTCCCTCCAGCACTTCTTCAGACATTAGCCCGTCCGTGGAATGTTGTGTTGCGGCACTTCTGCGTTGTCGCGGGGCCCCTACACAATATTAGGCAGCTGTACCAGTTTCTTTCGCAGTTCATTGTATCGTGTGCTTGCGATTCGCCGTGATAATCATGGCCAAATGGTCTTTTTGTCGACTGTATACAGTGATATGAACCTCCGATGTGCCTTCTCGGCTATTCACAGTTATTACCGTTCCGCTCTACCATAAACCGTGTATGTGGTACATTACGTAATTTAATGCAACGGGGCAGAACTGCAGTGAGGGATGACGTTCTTGGGTGTCCCCCCCCCCCCCCGTGCCCTGTTGCCACCCCTCCAGCGACCCTGCCGGCCACACAATTAGGCCGGAGCGCAGCTAACTGCTTATTAATTACCGAGTTCGCTAATCCAGTCTCTCGGCCCGCAGCAGTCCCCCTCCACAGCGCATTACTACCCCCCTAGTGGCCAGGATGCGGCTGCGGCGGGCGTGCAAAAACACACACACACACACACACACACACACACTGGCGCGTGGGCCAGCAGCCACTACCCCATTTCACGCCCCGACACGACGCCTGTAAAAGCCGCACGCACCAGGTTTAGCTTTGTGCAGCCTGTTGTCTCGTTAATCCGCTACAAAAGCGCCGACGCCAGCGCGCTCTGGTCGGTTTCACTGGTTAAACATTTATAGTTCCAGAGAGACTACACAGCTTAGACGAACAGCGATGACTGCACTTGTGATTCTCTGGCCAGGTGCATAAGCGAAGCTGAGCTTCATTAAAAACGAAGAAGTGAAAACTGCAAATCTTAGTACACTATGAGGCGGCTGCTTTACTGAGTGCATCCATGTTTTTTTTGGGTTTTTCCTTTCCTTTATCAAGCCGACAATGGTGTGGCTTGGAACTCTTACGCTAGGGAAATACGGAAGCGTCCGATACCGCCCGTCTGCTTTGACCCATGACGTCACAAATATGGCGGAAACAAAAACACACACACACACACTTTCCACAAGAAGCCTAATGACACTAACGGGACAAGCGCAGGAAATGGGGTGTTTTGGGTGGGGGGCAAACTAAATATAAACAAATTTAGACGCCTTGCGTAGCTACAACGTGTAAGTGAAGACAGCCATGCATGAATACCCACCCACCTCCCCAAGGGTCGTAACCCCTGCAACCCATAGAAGATAAAGATGCTTCAGTAGCTGATTAGTGTTTTTTGTCTGTTTAAAAAAAATCTCACGGGATAGAACGGATCAGAAAGATAAATATAATAAACTAAAACAGAAATTGGAGGAAACAGATAATTAAAATAAGTAATAAGTGTTTTTAAATTTTAAAAAAAATCTCACGAGATAGAACGAACAGATCAGAAAAGTAAATAAAATAAGATAAAACAGAACTGGAGACAGCCACACTCAAACCAAACTCCGCGCCGTCATGACGTCACACACAACACCCTTGCGTCACGGGTAAAAGCCGACGCGTGGGATCGGACGCTTCTGTCGACTCTACGCTAGTGGTGTGTGGGGTACTCTACATCTTACGGAAAGGAAAAAGGAATAATTGTGAGATAGTGTTAATACTTCCATCCTTCTTTACCCCCTCTGCATTACTGCAGATGACGTGTCACTGAGCACATTTGTACTGTGCATACAGTACACGTGAGGTGCCTAGTTGTTTCCACTGCCCTGTGTGGAATACATAAGTTCTTGTACACTTCACTAACCTGCTGTCTTCATGATGATGATGCCCCCAGCGCAGAAAACAGCACGCAGGTCGTGGATTCTTTTTCTTGAGGCTGATATTAACTTCGCAAGGAACTGCTGCTACGTATAAACTATAACTCATTTGGGATACCACTCGCGTTTTTATTGATATAGACACGAGAAACTATTCTTGATCACAACGTATTGAACATATCTTTCCACAGTCACTATATCTGGCTAAAATAACATGAAATACATCCTGCCACAGACAACATGTCCGTCTACTGGGACCGTCAGAACTGGAGAATAAAATTACATGAATCAAATACTACTGTTACATACAACATTTCTGTACCTAGCGACGGTCGGAACTGTAGTAAATAAAATTGCATGAAACAAATACTGCTATAACAGACAACATGTCTGTCTACTGGAACGGTCAGAACTGGAGAATAAAATTACATGAATCAAATACTACTGTTACGGACAACATGTCTGTACCTAGCGACGGTCGGAACTGTAGTAAATAAAATTGCATGAAACAAATACTGCTATAACAGACAACATGTCTGTCTACCGGAACGGTCAGAACTGGAGAGCCGGACTGCCCGAGACACTTCGCGCGCCAAACTAGCAAGGCATGACCCGAACGTCACCGAAGTGTATCGGCAGTAATATCGTCAATGTTTTGTTTTAGCAATACTTTAATTTTAATAATTTTGAAATTACTGATTGATATCTGACTGTTGAGAGATGTTTATTTAAAAAATGAAGTAATTTGGATGACAGGTTTAATTAATAATAGCAACTAAAGTTTAACGTTTTGGCGCCCTACCGCTGAACGCAGCAGCCAATCACAGAGCAGCAGCATCATGCAGGCGGTCTTTCTCACGGGAATGGTACCGAATCTAACATCTGTCACCGGTACCTCATCCCACACTGCGTCATCTCTATGCTTCTTGCATCTCCACTGCCCTGAGAATAGCTTCCTGAAGCCTAATATGATGGCTGAATAAGCCAGAAATATTACAACCTCATGTAGTTTATGAGTTTTACAATAATGAAATTAATGTTTTGTGTCCAATGTTATTGTACCAATATGACTGAGTTTACAATCAGCATAATATGTTTTATGCAGACAGTACCACAACACACTCATTACGCAAAAAAACACTTTCTCAATTCATCTTCTAACTTCTCCTTCCTGCATAATTCTTTTCTCGATTTAGTTGTTCTATCTTTAACCAAGTGATAACTATCACTGACCTCATCTTCATGATTTTCATCTGCTTCCTGCTCTGATTAGTTGTGATCACTGATAAAGACGTTCTGGGCTCGACGAAAGATACAACTGACAAGTTTCATGCCGCCAGAGTATATGTAATCGGATGCGAATGTGGACTGATGTATATAATCATATTGATTCCATATTTTTAGATTTCCAGAAGGCTTTCGAATCCGTTCCTCACAAGCGTCTTCCAACGAAACTGCGTGCCTACGGAGTGTCGCCTCAGTTGTGCGACTGGATTCGTGATTTCCTGTCAGAAAGGTCACAGTTCGTAGTATTAGAAGGAAAGTCATCGAGTAAAACAGAAGTAATATCCGGCGTTCCCCAAGGAAGTGTTAAAGGCCGTCTATTGTTCCTGATCTATATTAACGACATAGGAGACAATCTGAGTTGCCGTCTTAGATTGTTTGCAGATGATGCTGCCATTTACCGTCTTGTAATGTCATCAGATGGCCAAAACGAATTGCAAAATGATTTAGATAAGATATCTGTATGGTGCGAAAAGTGGCAATTGACCATGAATAAAGAAAAATGAGAAGTTATTCACATGAGTACTACAAGAAATCAGCTAAATTTAGATTAAGCGGCAAGTCACACAAATCTGAAGGCTGTAAATTAAGCTGAGTAGTTAGGGATTACAATTACAAATAATCTAAATTGGAACGATCACACAGATAATATTGTGGGTAGAGCAAACAAAAGGCTGTGATTCAAATGGCAGAACATTTAGAAGGTGCAACAGGTTGTAACGCCGGAAATGCATATACTCCTATTTCCATCTATTGTACTATTATTTTTTTTCCTTGTTTTGTTACCTCAAGATATGACATTTCTGTCTCTTTATATATTGTAATTGTTTTACTGTTTGTATATATATATTTATGCACTCATGTCGATGTATAATTGGTTTGTTTCGTAAATATTATTTGTATTTTTACGCTGGGTCTTGCCTAGGGAAAACTGCTATCGAACGATTACGTCGATAGGTCGTGTGACGAATCAAAGTGTGTAGGATCTTTGGTAGTGTTAACTCTGCCGCGTGGAGCGCGGGCAGAACAGTCGGAGTCTGGCGGGAGTAGCGAGTGGAGCAGGTGTTGTGTGACGCTCCCGCGAGTTGCCGCGCTTTCGGGGTTTGGCAGCATGTAATTGCGCTCGACTCGCGATGATAGTTTCTGACATGGTGTCGCGGACGGGAAGCATTAGCTGGCGCACATCAAGAGCCCGTTTCGCCTGGTGACCGTGTCGAGAAGAAGGCGCGCCAACATCCAGCTTCTGCAACAGCGACGGCCGACAATGAGTGACTGTCGCCACCTCCTCGATCGACGGCTTCAAACCTTCAATCAACCAACAAGGAAGACTAAAAGCACGTAAAGTTTCAGAACTGTATGGCAGACCTCAGCTTTTCAAATTGTTCCGTTTGCCTCGCAAAATTACAGCAACTTAGCATGAACCTTTGTTGCTCATTGTCCCAATTGCATTGCCAAGCAGGGTCCCTTCCTTTTCCGAAATGAACCCGAGTGTCGTTGAAATTCAAACGCCAGCATTAAAATAATATAATTAGATTTCACTGCTTTAATTTCAAAGTTCAGTAGCTGGCTACAATATTTAGGTTACACGAGCACAAATTTAGAGTGCGAGTTTTGTTAGCATATTTTAGCTTACCTGTGACTGCAGCTCAGCTTGGTACGTACTAAATTTTACTATTGTTAATAGTTCAGAATCTTTTAATTCAAGTTCAAAGTTAAATCTCTTGTTTCTAAATTGCGTAGAGTCAAGTTGCTTTTGAAATGATTGTTGAGGTAGTCCAAGACTAACCGTATTTTACTGGATTTCGATGTGCTTCAGAAAGAAAGCTCACTATTATCTTCAGTCACTAAATTAACTTTCAGTTTTCCGGTTTTATTAATTCTTTTGCTAAATTAAGTCAGAGTGTAGCGAAATTTATTACTTCTGACAAACTTTCAGTTTTCACACTACACGTGTCAACCTTCAGTTGCCACGCTTCTAGTGTTAATTATATGTGTAATAACCTTTCTTTTTCAGTTACTATAGTAATTGTCCTTAGGACTGGCGACCGTGATTTCCCCAAATCTCAAATATCTAATTACCGCTAGTTAATTGTTAACGTAACGGCCGCACATTTACTTTCTTTATTAACTTTACCCCTTTTCAAAATTAATTTCCACCAGTTTCATTTGCATTTTTCCTTTCATTTAGATGTAACCCTTTCCTCCCTCTTTACCGATAGATTAACTTCGGTGACGATTGCTTTTCCCAAATTTCCATTAGGTACACGCGGTTTAATTTTTCACTGTCATTAAGGTCGATAAGTGAGGGGGGAGGTTACACGTGGCGACCTGGTGACAGGACAATCTTCAAATTTGAGGTTGTTCTGGACACGAATTTTGCATCGTGCAAATCTCGTAACAAAGTACTGGTTACGAAATGGTCGATACGTCAGCGAGAATATTCGTGTGAGGAATCCTAATTAGAGTTGAGATTTTGCATTTATATTGAAAATTATTAAAATGAGTGAAGGCAACAATTACCAAAATTTGGTAGACTTAGATACGGAACAATCGGTCGAACAGTGGGAAACGCGCACAGCGGTACCCATTGTTCCGGGGCAGGCGGCTAGCATGAAAGATGCGATCGCCGAAGCGCAACAAAGAGCAGAAATGGAATTCCAGACTTTAGAAAATGTTTCGGAATCGGAAGTGAAAATCAAATCTGAATCCCTTGATGACGAATACGGGGGGACAATGAAAGAGGAAGCCGCTACGGAAGTAAAACCGGTGGTTTCCGGGAATTTAACTGATTTATTGAATGTTTTGATTAACGAAATCAAGAGTCAATCGGCAGAAATTAAAGATCAGGCTGCCAAGCAAGAAGCTCAGGCTGCCGAGCAAGCAGCTCAGGCTGCCAAGCAAGTAGCTCTGTCTGAAAAAATTGAACGAATGCTAGACAATCAGAACAAAGCTATTAATGTTGTTAACAACAATGTTGAAGTTGTTAACACAAAAGTTGATAAAATCAAAGACGATATTGTCGTGATTAATACCGAAATCGGTAACCTTAAACAGGAAATGATAGGCGTTCAGGCGGAAATTGCGAGGATAAATACTCGTTTTGATTCCGAAATTAGCAGAATCGAGAAAAGTGTAGGAGACGCAGTTGCTCCGATCATCGAGAATAAGGTGACGGAACAAATTCAATTAGTGAGAAAAGAGGATCAACAGAAGGTGGAAACTTTAAAGGCTTTAGTATCCGAAGTAGATACCAAAGTGACGAAGCAGGCTAACACCTGCGAAGAGAAAAAGAGGGAAGTGGAAACGCTTGCGACAACCACTTGCCAAGTGATTACGAGGGTGTCGGAATTAGAAAGGAAACTTGACGAAAAACAGAGCTATGTGCCAATCTGTGCACATAGTTCGGAGTTGTTGACGAAAGAGGAGCGGTTCGACCCCTTGAAAAAAGGCGGTATACACCCGACGGATTTCATTAAAAATTGTGAAAGAGTTTTACCCAGATCATGGACTAATGAGAGAAAAATTAATGCGGTTATTGATGTGTTGGCTGGTGATGCCAAACGTTGGGGCCTAAACCTCAACATTACGAACGTGACTTTTGACGAGTTTAAAAATTTGTTTCTGGCTGAATACTGGTCAGAGCAAAAACAGCAAAGTGTCTGGCGCGAATTTGTTGTATCGAGGCCTTTCGATGCGAATTCGCGTGGCTCGATGAAGGAGTTTTGTGAGGGCTGGATCCGCAAGTTGGAATATTTGCGTGATCGCCGCACGGAATCCGAAATAGTCTGGGAACTCTACAAAAAGCTTCCAGATGATACAAAACGCTATGTAGGAAGCAATTACAGGACAATCAATGATTTCCTGGAAAGAGTTGAGGACGAGGACAATTGGCGCAATAATCGCGACAGTGGTGGAGGCCGTGGTAACAACAACAGGAATCACAACAACGATAACTATGGGAATAATGCATACCGCAATCTTGGCAGCAATAACAAAAATGGTTCAGACCGTAATAACAATCGGTACAATGCAAATAATAACAGGAATGACGGAAACCAGTATCGTACTAACGTGATACGGGCCTCACAGAATAGTAATAACGCCAGAGGGTGTGATGAACCGCCTCAGCAGCATCCGGGGAGCGTATCTGCTGGGACGAGACAGGGAAACCATTAGCCGCGCCGGTGAGGGGCCGACCGGGCGTGGAGAAATTTTGGCGGCCCAATAGCAGGAGAAAACCCAGGTGTCGTCGGTATGAAAATTCCGTGTGGAATAATCAACGGCGGGAGAGTGTGCCAGTGTTAGGAGAAAGGAGTGCGCCCACAAGTAGTAAATCAGCTGTATACATGGCAGCAGAAAATACATTCACTGTCAGTGAGAACAATTTAAGTAGTGTTCCGGAAATCGATTATAAAGTGGCAGCTGTAATACCCACAGCGGAACTGGAGATTGAGTTTAAGAATGATTCGCAATTGTTGAGAGAAGATCAGATGTCGGATAAAACGTCCGTCATCGAGCGAGGGGATGCAGAGAGGGATGAGGTCTGGTTAAGGCAGTTCGGTCGCTTATACGACGAACTAAGAGATTATAGGGGTCTGTATGGGAGAAGTGTTTATGGGGAGCGCGTGCAGTATTTGCCGCGTCTCGTCCCACAGGAAGATAGTATTTGTGAAGTGATTGAAAGTTCTGGCCCTAACCGGCAGACTTTACCAGAAATAGTTGATGTTAATGGGGAGCACGAGCAAGATTCGTCGTGTTTCGTCCCGCAGGAGTTAGATGTTGAAGTAGTAACGGAAAGTTCTGGCCCTAACCGGCAGACCTTACCGAAAGTTTCAGTGGTAGAAGTAACCGACCCATCCGACGCAAACCTCCAGTTTAAACATTGCGAGAGTATTAAGGGGAAAGATTACGAAAATTTTAGTGATAGCCGGACACAATTGGTAGAAAAGCACATAGATTTCAGCGTGTATGAGGTTAGAGCTGACGTTATGCGGTCAGACGGTAGCAGTGTGGGTTGCGCAGATCCAGAGGAAGTAATTTCAGATGCGACTGGGCACATTCCTCCAGGTAGATTGGCAGATGAGATCAATCTGACCAAAGAGGAATCAACGAAGGTGACAATTAGTGAATCGATAGCAAAGCAACACTCACTAGTTGACGAGTTACAGGAAAAGGTTTCGGTATTGGAGGCGAAGCTACAGACTAAGCCTCAGGACAGACGTGTTGAAATTAAAACTGTATGTGAACAGAGGCTGAAAAAGCCGCCAGATAAACCGGATTTAGGATCAAAGCCGGATGGTTTTTTCTGGAATGACCTGGATATAGACGAGGATTTACTGTGGGAAAATAATGAAACAGTCGAGGACAAGTGTAGACAGATAGTAGTGTCTGTTAATATGCACGACCTACAACTAAACGTGTTGATTGACACCGGTGCAGAATTGAGTGCTGTATCTGGGAAAATATTTGAGTTACTGAAAGACAGACCTGGCATCGTAGTTATGCCAGTAACAGGAGTGAAAATTATCGGTGCTACTGGGAAGGCCAGTAAACCGGTCACAAAACAGATTTTTGTCAACTTCGAGATATGTGGGGCACGATTTGAACAAGAGTTTGTCGTCGTGCCAGACTTAACTACGGAAGTAATTATCGGGTTAGATTGGCTGTTAAAGTATCGTGCAGTGATTAACTGCGAAAGCAAAACGTTGACATGTACGTCCCAAGATAAAACAATAGTAGTTAGTTTTGACGAGGCAGGAGACGGTGTGCATAGGCAATACCAGCCTATACACATTGTTAACTGGCCGAATGGTATTGACGTAGGTATGAATTTGAACTACTGTAATGTGAGGAATCTCGGCATTGACAATAGTGTAGAAAGTGAATTGGAAAGTATTGTAGACGGTGTGTCGAACGTAACACACGAACAAAGACGAGGCCTGTATGAAGTAATAATGAGGAATAAGAGTGTGTTTTCAGACAAACCGGGTCTTGTGGAAGGATATAAATGCAAGTTGCATGTAATTCCGCACGAACCATTCTTCGTGAGACCGTATGCTATACCGCTGTCCAAAAAGGAAGCAGTGCAACGGGAGATAGATAAGATGATCGAATGGGGAGTGATTGAAAGAAGTACAAGTCCATACAATAACGGTTTGGTCATTGTAGCAAAACGGGATGGTAGTGTGCGTATTGTGATTGACGCACGCACGTTGAATAGGGTCGTTCAACGTGAAACAGACAGACCAGAGAGTATGGAGGAGATTTTGCAACGTTTTCACGACGTTAAGTTCATGACTAGCCTCGATCTGACAGCTAGTTACTGGCAAATAGAACTAGAAGAAGAATCTAGGCCATACACCGCCTTCTTGTTTGCGGGCAGGTGTTATCAGTATAGAGTACTGCCGTTTGGACTTAATATATCTGTGTCCGTGTTCATCAGGGCCCTAGATAAAGTGCTAGGACCGGCTTTGAGTTCAAGATTAACTGTATATGTTGACGACCTATTGTTGGCCAATGCCACTTGGCATGACCATTGTGACCTGTTAGATGAAGTTTTTAGAGCATTGCGCCGCGGCGGAATGACTCTAAAGCTAAAGAAATGCGAATTTGTGAAGCAGGAACTGAAATTTTTAGGGCATGTAATTACCACTGCTGGTATTACGAAAGACCCAGAGAAACTAGAGGCAATAAAGAATTGTCCTCCACCCAAGTCTAGGAAACAGTTAAAAAGTTTTCTAGGGCTCACAGGATTTTACCGTAAATTTGTAAAAGGACAAGTGTTTAATGATGAAAATTTGAATAACCTCTTACGCAAAAATGTTCCGTTTGTGTGGACTGACGGGTGTCAGACCGCTTTCGAGAGATTAAAAGACGAGTTGTTAAGATCTAACATACTATTTCATCCTGATTTATCGCTACCCTTCCATCTGGGAACGGATTCGTCGAATTACGGGGTGGGGGTAGAACTGTTCCAAGAAGTTGGTAAAGGAGAGGATAAGGAACACCGGACGATAGCGTTTGCGAGTCGAACTTTATCAAAAAGTGAGCGAAACTACACGATTTCTGAGAAAGAGTGTCTCGCTATCGTGTGGGGATTCAAGAAGTTCAAGGGTTACCTATGGGACCGTAAGGTGATTATTCATACGGACCATAAGGCGCTCACTTATCTGAAGGATTGTAAACTACTTCACGAAAGACTGACTAGGTGGTCGCTGTATTTACAGCAATTTAACTATGACATCTGTTACGTAAAAGGGACCGACAATTGCGTAGCGGATGCGCTGTCGCGGTTGCCCGAGTCTAATCAAGGTCTATTGAAAGATGAGGCAGATGGAGTGGTCAAATTGTACTATTTTAAAGAAGTTGAGGGACGTAAATTAATAATGAACATTTGTAAGAATCTACGTCGTCATCAGAACGAGGATGGTTGTTTAAAAATGGTGAAAACCCGATATGATGAAAAGAGTCCAGAAGGAGAGAAATTAAGGAAGTATTACAAGATATACGATCATATCTTGTACATACGTAAGGGTGAAGATAGTAATATTTGGCGGGTATGCTGGCCCAGCAAATACGTCACGGAAATAATAGACTACTACCATTTGGCGTATGGTCACTGTGGACCAAAGAAATGTACGGAAAAGCTGAGTGAAGTAGTGCATTTCAACAACATGTTAAAACGAGTTACTGACAGAGTGAAAACTTGCGATTTATGTCAGAAGGTGAAGGTTACCAACTGTACGAGTCGTGGTCCTATGCAAAGTATAAGGCCTAACGACACCTTTGAGTTACTGTGCGTGGACTTGTACGGACCTTTGCCCAAGTCATCAGGAAACTTTGCTTACATTTTGGTAGTGCTAGAAGCTTTTTCCAAGTTCATCAAACTATACCCGATTAGGAAAGCTACAGCCAAAGCAGTCTATAGCAAGCTTGTGAACGATTATTTTGTTCATATTGGTAAGCCCAAGGCGATTCTATCAGACAATGGGGCACAATTTACTTCTAAGTTGTGGAATGAAGGCTTGGAAAGTAATGGGGTCGAGGTGATCCATATTTCAGCTTATTGTCCGGCTGGGAATCCCGCTGAGAGGTATATGCGCGAGCTAGGCCGACTGTGCCGTACCTATTGCCATCACAACCATAGGGCATGGGGCAAATATGTAGCAGTATTTGAGAGAATTATGAACACCTTGAGACATGAATCGACGGGATTTTCTCCAGAGGAAATCCTGTTGGATGACAGAAGTAAAAGTTTAGTGGAAGAGATAATCAAATTCCCTCCACGGATTGACATTAGTATTGGTGTGAAAAAAGATCGTTTGCGAGAAGTAATGAAGCTTAAAGCCGATGCTCGCATACGTCGTCATGACGCTAAAGCGCGTTTTGCTAAGTTTGCGATCGGAGACTTAGTACTTGTAAAAGCTCATGAGAAATCGAGCGAGATAGACAATGAAATCTCTAAATTTAAGTTTGTTTATAATGGACCATATAAAGTCATTGGTATGCCTCACACAAATGCTTACGGAATATTATAGACTTGAAATTGTACCAACCTAGGATCGATTAATACCACACAATGGGTAATTTATACAGTATGTAAAATAGAGTGTAAGATTTAACGATTTGCTAGATTGCCATGCTTTTGACTGACCAAGGTCATTAAAGAAGTTGTAATTAATAAGTAATTAATTTTGATTAATCAATTTAATTTTAATCAATTTAATCATGATCTAATCAACTGAAAAATCCAAGCTGCTAGTTTAAGTTTTCAGCTGAGTCACAGTAGATTAAGGAATGTAAATATGATCTTGTAAATAGCTGTAAGATTTCATAAATATGTGATTTACTAGTCATTGCCGATGTACTTAGACGCTGTTTTAAGTTTCAGGCTAGTACATGCGTGTGATGATGGACAGTGTTGAGTTATCCACTGTGATAGTATTAAGGGACTCCTTGAGATTACTCGGGAGTGAGTTTTTCCCTAAAGAATTCAGTGAAACGGACGTTCTGGAAACGCCGTCACAAGGGCGAGTGAGATCAAGCGTGCCGCACACGCGGGCGCAACAATACTGGCGAGGCGAGCCGCTGTCGGCTCTTGTGCCGCTGTTGGCTCTTGTGCCGCTGTCGGCATTCTTTGTACTTGCGAGTACGAAAGGCGGAATAGTTTTTCTTCCCGGACAGCTGATGTGAAAGAATTCTGCTGTCAATATTTATGTTTTTTTCGATCTGATGTGTGTTATTTTCTTGTTTAGCGTTAAGTGGAATCTCATGACGAGATATTAATTATGAAAAGGTTATGTAGAAATGTGTATTCTATGTAATTAATTATTAATTTGCGTATTTTGATCTACCTGTTTTTATGACCATGTACTCTGATTAATTTTGCAAATAGTATTCCATTTCTCATAGTGTTACGAATTTTAATGATTTTGGAATAGCTAAACCATTTTCTATATCTTCTATGAATTTTAATATGTTGTCAACCTGTTTTATTTTGTGCAAGATGACAGAGTGGAATAAGATTAGGAGTGTCCCCACTCAATTATTATGGTCTAAAAATTGATTTATGATTAATTAGACGAATGCTAAATTTTGTTGATGTTTTGAGCATATGCATTTCCGCTGTTTCTTTTTTGGGACATTTTCTGAGTCTGTTTACGTTACACGAACATCCTCAGACAATGTGGGGCACGTGTAACGCCGGAAATGCATATACTCCTATTTCCATCTATTGTACTATTATTTTTTTTCCTTGTTTTGTTACCTCAAGATATGACATTTCTGTCTCTTTATATACTGTAATTGTTTTACTGTTTGTATATATATATTTATGCACTCATGTCGATGTATAATTGGTTTGTTTCGTAAATATTATTTGTATTTTTACGCTGGGTCTTGCCTAGGGAAAACTGCTATCGAACGATTACGTCGATAGGTCGTGTGACGAATCAAAGTGTGTAGGATCTTTGGTAGTGTTAACTCTGCCGCGTGGAGCGCGGGCAGAACAGTCGGAGTCTGGCGGGAGTAGCGAGTGGAGCAGGTGTTGTGTGACGCTCCCGCGAGTTGCCGCGCTTTCGGGGTTTGGCAGCATGTAATTGCGCTCGACTCGCGATGATAGTTTCTGACATGGTGTCGCGGACGGGAAGCATTAGCTGGCGCACATCAAGAGCCCGTTTCGCCTGGTGACCGTGTCGAGAAGAAGGCGCGCCAACATCCAGCTTCTGCAACAGCGACGGCCGACAATGAGTGACTGTCGCCACCTCCTCGATCGACGGCTTCAAACCTTCAATCAACCAACAAGGAAGACTAAAAGCACGTAAAGTTTCAGAACTGTATGGCAGACCTCAGCTTTTCAAATTGTTCCGTTTGCCTCGCAAAATTACAGCAACTTAGCATGAACCTTTGTTGCTCATTGTCCCAATTGCATTGCCAAGCAGGGTCCCTTCCTTTTCCGAAATGAACCCGAGTGTCGTTGAAATTCAAACGCCAGCATTAAAATAATATAATTAGATTTCACTGCTTTAATTTCAAAGTTCAGTAGCTGGCTACAATATTTAGGTTACACGAGCACAAATTTAGAGTGCGAGTTTTGTTAGCATATTTTAGCTTACCTGTGACTGCAGCTCAGCTTGGTACGTACTAAATTTTACTATTGTTAATAGTTCAGAATCTTTTAATTCAAGTTCAAAGTTAAATCTCTTGTTTCTAAATTGCGTAGAGTCAAGTTGCTTTTGAAATGATTGTTGAGGTAGTCCAAGACTAACCGTATTTTACTGGATTTCGATGTGCTTCAGAAAGAAAGCTCACTATTATCTTCAGTCACTAAATTAACTTTCAGTTTTCCGGTTTTATTAATTCTTTTGCTAAATTAAGTCAGAGTGTAGCGAAATTTATTACTTCTGACAAACTTTCAGTTTTCACACTACACGTGTCAACCTTCAGTTGCCACGCTTCTAGTGTTAATTATATGTGTAATAACCTTTCTTTTTCAGTTACTATAGTAATTGTCCTTAGGACTGGCGACCGTGATTTCCCCAAATCTCAAATATCTAATTACCGCTAGTTAATTGTTAACGTAACGGCCGCACATTTACTTTCTTTATTAACTTTACCCCTTTTCAAAATTAATTTCCACCAGTTTCATTTGCATTTTTCCTTTCATTTAGATGTAACCCTTTCCTCCCTCTTTACCGATAGATTAACTTCGGTGACGATTGCTTTTCCCAAATTTCCATTAGGTACACGCGGTTTAATTTTTCACTGTCATTAAGGTCGATAAGTGAGGGGGGAGGTTACAAGGTCTACTAAAGAGACTGCTTACACCACGCTTGTCCGCCCTATTCTGGAGTACTGCTGTGCGGTGTGGGATCCGCATCAGGTGGGACTGACGGATGACATCGAAAAAGCACAAAGAAGGGCAGCTCGTTTTGTATTATCGCGAAATAGGGGAGATAGTGTCACAGACACGATACGTGAATTGGAGGGGAATCATTAAAACAAAGGCGTTTCTCGTTGCGACAGGATCTTCTCATGAAATTTCAGTCACCAGTTTTGTCCTCCGTTTGCGAAAACATTCTGTTGCCACCCACCTACATAGGGAGAAATGATCATCGCGATGAAATAAGAGAAATTAGGGCTCACACGGAAAAATTTAAGTGCTCGTTTTTCCCGCGTGCCGTACGAGAGTCAAACGGTAGAGAGACAGCTTGACGGTGGTTCACTGAATCCTCTGCCAGGCACTTTAATGTGAATAGCAGAGTAATCACGTAGATGTAGATGTAGATGAGACTGGGCGTCCAATAACCAGAAGGTTAACTGAACACTAGAGATAGATCCGCCTCAAACAATACAGCAAATCAGCGGTAGCAGAACATCAGAAACAGTGCAGGATGAAGATCGAATTTCGAGAGGCCCTCGTACTGGCGAAACAGCCGTTTAGTTTGAGGAGGAACATTAGAGAGGCCATAGAAATAGCCAAGCGACCCGACAGTATGAATAGAGAAGACGAATAGCCACTTCCAGCGTCCTGGCTACCAGCAGTGACAGCTTTGCAGAAGGTCAGCTCTCGCAAAGCAACAGGCGTGCGGTAGTCCACAGCAGCGAAGGGTACACATGAGTGCTGAGGCGCCCTAGTCAATACTAGGCGGTTAGTAAACAACGCTGCGCTGCAGTCGCCGCTCAGTTTCCTATTCGCCAATTTTCACCAATGGCAAGCAATAACGGACACTCAAATTGAAGACGCCTATTTCCGCCAGTGACAACACGCAATGCAAAGACCAATAAAATGAACTAATACCCCTCCTCGTCACCCTCATATCCAATGACAGCACTCCTCCACCGTATACAAGTAACCAAACTACACTCCTGGAAATTGAAATAAGAACACCGTGAATTCATTGTCCCAGGAAGGGGAAACTTTATTGACACATTCCTGGGGTCAGATACATCACATGATCACACTGACAGAACCATAGGCACATAGACACAGGCAACAGAGCATGCACAATGTCGGCACTAGTACAGTGTATATCCACCTTTCGCAGCAATGCAGGCTGCTATTCTCCCATGGAGACGATCGTAGAGATGCTGGATGTAGTCCTGTGGAACGGCTTGCCATGCCATTTCCACCTGGCGCCTCAGTTGGACCAGCGTTCGTGCTGGACGTGCAGACCGCGTGAGACGACGCTTCATCCAGTCCCAAACATGCTCAATGGGGGACAGATCCGGAGATCTTGCTGGCCAGAGTAGTTGACTTACACCTTCTAGAGCACGTTGGGTGGCACGGGATACATGCGGACGTGCATTGTCCTGTTGGAACAGCAAGTTCCCTTGCCGGTCTAGGAATGGTAGAACGATGGGTTCGATGACGGTTTGGATGTACCGTGCACTATTCAGTGTCGCTTCGACGATCACCAGTGGTGTACGGCCAGTGTAGGAGATCGCTCCCCACACCATGATGCCGGGTGTTGGCCCTGTGTGCCTCGGTCGTATGCAGTCCTGATTGTGGCGCTCACCTGCACGGCGCCAAACACGCATACGACCATCATTGGCACCAAGGCAGAAGCGACTCTCATCGCTGAAGACGACACGTCTCCATTCGTCCCTCCATTCACGCCTGTCGCGACACCACTGGAGGCGGGCTGCACGATGTTGGGGCGTGAGCGGAAGACGGCCTAACGGTGTGCGGGACCGAAGCCCAGCTTCATGGAGACGGTTGCGAATGGTCCTCGCCGATACCCCAGGAGCAACAGTGTCCCTAATTTGCTGGGAAGTGGCGGTGCGGTCCCCTACGGCACTGCGTAGGATCCTACGGTCTTGGCGTGCATCCGTGCGTCGCTGCGGTCCGGTCCCAGGTCGACGGGCACGTGCACCTTCCGCCGACCACTGGCGACAACATCGATGTACTGTGGAGACCTCACGCCCCACGTGTTGAGCAATTCGGCGGTACGTCCACCCGGCCTCCCGCATGCCCACTATACGCCCTCGCTCAAAGTCCGTCAACTGCACATCCGGTTCACGTCCACGCTGTCGCGGCATGCTACCAGTGTTAAAGAGTGCGATGGAGCTCCGTATGCCACGGCAAACTGGCTGACACTGACGGCGGCGGTGCACAAATGCTGCGCAGCTAGCGCCATTCGACGGCCAACACCGCGGTTCCTGGTGTGTCCGCTGTGCCGTGCGTGTGATCATTGCTTGTACAGCCCTCTCGCAGTGTCCAGTATGGTGGGTCTGACACACCGGTGTCAATGTGTTCTTTTTTCCATTTCCAGGAGTGTAGTTCTCGTTCAGCAGTTAGCTACGCACCCTGAGGAGGGCGTCTTGTAGCAGTCGCCGAAACGTCGGAATTTGGTAGTTGACAATGCCGCCTCAAACCCAGAAAAATTTTATTGACTATGACAACTGCCGCGGAAGCCTACGCTTACAATATGTTCTTCATCTCCACCATTAAATCATTTTGCCCCTTATCAAGTACACCACAAGTCAGTGCTCGCACTTGGTTCCTTCTGGCCCATAAGGATCCAACTATAACAGTACTTCCTCTTAATTACGCAGTCAAATGTCATATGCGAAACACGCACAAAAAACGGTAAAATAGCTACCTTAACTTTTTCATCTTGAAAGACAAGAGAGGTGCGCTGGGTAACAAACCCGGGCAAGCTCAGACTGTTTCAACAGGACCTCACCAAGACCTATGCACAAATACAGTTACAAAAACACACTTTTACTACTCTACTGACATCTCGTAGCACCCATCTAGAACTAAAAGTAGCATGATATGCCATCTAGCATTCATCATAGGGGGTGTACCACACCCCCACACACGACTGCTAGGTTAAGAGATTCTGGCTGCCCTAAAATTGTACTAATGACAAGAACAGTCATCATATCATCAGCAGTGACATGTGTCCACTGTACATGCCAAGCAAGTCATTGACTGTACTCTGCACACACTTCAGCATCTACACATATGCAGATGCTAAGCTCTCAAAATTCTCGTCTTTGGCATCTAGGGATGAGCCAACATTGTCCACTAGTCACCCACGATTAAATGTCACCCGCTGACGCTGTGGACACGAATAAGAAACGGAGCTACTACGAGTCTAGTGTTGAGGGCTGCATACATTAGAAATCAAGTTGCTATCTCTCCCATTCTGGCTTCCTTCTCTTCCGCTTCACTACCAAAGTCTGAAAAGGTTACACTGTGTTTGCTTCCTTCTTGTCGATTCGTTCCCTCTTACTGCAGCGCGCATGAGTCGTGAATTAGTACAGAAGTTGAGCGCACCATTGCCACTGACAGGACGAAAATGATCGATTGACAGGGTCAGGTGGCATATAACGCAGCTTTCTGATACTGTGGAGCATTTAAGATGAAAATTAAACGGTACATTGTGTACCGAAGTCCCACAGAGGAATGACACCAAGAAAAATTTCGATGATGTAATCTCCATTTTTCTGACGAAATAAACACAAAGTTCGTCTAATGCAAACGAAAAGGGTGTATTCTCATTTACTCTACCTCTAAGACGACAAAATAATATATGCTCCATCAAATGAAAACGGGGCCCAGAGTAACGGCTTTTCTATGTGCCTGAGACCTAAATATGTGCTATTTGGTTATTCTTTCAGATACGGCAGCTAATGTTTGTGGAAGAATAGCATATTGTTCATATCTGTAACTTTTTCCAAGAGTGCTGTAAATTTACTTTAATAATCACCATGTAGAAAATGCACCTACGTTTCATGCCCTAATTT
This sequence comes from Schistocerca piceifrons, assembly GCF_021461385.2. Classification (NCBI taxonomy): domain Eukaryota; kingdom Metazoa; phylum Arthropoda; class Insecta; order Orthoptera; family Acrididae; genus Schistocerca; species Schistocerca piceifrons. Next base: position 1,197,554,243 of record NC_060138.1, on the reverse strand, counting down.
CTTGTACTGTCGTCAGTAATCAATAATGTATCGAAAGTTTCTATGTCAATGTTATTGTTAGATATTTTATACAACATACATTAAATATTTTAAAAAATATACAGCACTCTTTGAAAATTTTTATACATATGTACTTATACATACAATCATACCTTTTTTGTGCCATTAGTCTTCAGACTGGTTTGATTTGGCCTGCCTTGAATTCCTCTCCTCTGACATCCTTTTTATCTCAGAGTGGTACCTGGAAACTACGTCCTCAATTATTTGCTGAATGTATTCCACTCTCTGTCTTCCTGTACATTTTTTATCCTCTACAGCTCCCTGTAGTACCATGGAAATTATTCCCTGATGTCTTAGTAGATATTTCTGATCTCTTAACAGCCATACTATCATCCTATCTCTTCTCCTTGTCACTGTTCAAAAAAATTGTTCAGATGGCTCTGAGCACTATGCGACTTAACTTCTGAGGTCAGCAGTCGACTGGAACTTAGAACTAATTAAACATAACTAACCTACGGACATCACACACATCCATGCCCGAGGCAGGATTCGAACCTGCGACCGTAGTGGTCGCTCGGCTCCAGACTGTAGCGCCTTGTCAGTGTTTTCCATATATTCCTCTTCTCTCCGATTCTGAGGAACCCCCCCCCCCCCATTTCTTAATTTATCAGTCCAACTAATTTTCAACATTCTTCTGCAGCATTACATCTCAAATTCTTGGATTATCTTCTGTTCTGGTTTTTCTACAATCCTTGCTTCACTACCATACGATGCTTTCTCTAGGTGTACATTCCCAGAAATTCTTTCTTCAAATTATGATTATGTTTGGTACTTGTACACTCTCTTCGGCACACGTATACGTTCACATACATGTATATGTACAAATACACAAACATTTATGTCTGCATATAACTATGTGCCTAATAATACACACATGAAGAGTGTAAGGGATTCTACAATCCTTGCTTCACTACCATACATTGCTTTCTCTAGGTGTACATACCTAGAAATTCTTTCCTCAAATTATGATCTATGTTTGATACTTGTAGACTTCTCTTGGGCACACTTAGACGTTCACATTTATGTATATGTACAAATATACAAACACATATGTAAAACTATGTACCTAACAATACACACATACATACAGTGTGTAAAGGATATAAGGGAAGGTATATTTGTGTGTGGTACCTTAATATGTACCCACATTAGCATGTTAGTTATTTTTCCTCTACACTGAACAGTTTTCCAGCAAACATGTCACATACTTTGCTATCTGATGTTTTATCCACGGTTGTAACTGCACCAAAAAGTGGACTACACCTACCATTACAGAAAAACCGTTTTGCGTCCATGTATCCAGCCTCAACACCTGACCTGCTGCTCAGTGGAAAATAAACATTAATATGACGCTCTTGCCACCTGTATGTGGATGTATTACCCAAGCTAAAAAGATATGGCTTCTAACAACTATAATTTGAGTCTGCAAATGATATAAATACTGATGTAACGGTGTTCAATACAGCGTCCTCAGTCACCAATAGAAATTATAAATTTGGGCAACACAGTATAGAGAAGTACCAATGATCTAGTGATACTGATCAGTTTCGACTTCATGTAGAAATCATCTTTAGAAAATGAGCGCATTCCGGCTGCTTCCAGCGACTTCTTGGAACCTCACACAGCAAGAGGATCGTAAGCAGTTTATATGAAGTCGAAACCAGCCATTAATAAAATATTATTGCGATGTTGAGTGTTGTTTTAACCCACATATGCAGGGTATTCCGAAACTGTTCGTTTAAATTAATACAAGAAGTAGAGAACATGAAAACAAATATATTTAGTTACGTAACATGCAGATGACATAGTACTACTAAGTGAATCAAGGCACGAGTTGAAAGAAATTTGCCAGAAAATGGACAATTACGCACGCAAGGTAGGGCTCAAAGTGAATCGAGACAAAACAGAGTTCATGCAATTAGGAAGAAGACAAGAGCAGGAATAATTTCTTGAGATAGATGGCAAGAGGTTCAAGAGAGAACACCAGTTCAAATACTTGGGATCTTGGTTTACCACGGACAACAACATAAAAATTGACATCAAGGAAAGAATAGCAGTGGGAATAAAATGCATGCATTCCCTCAGAGAGACACTCGGCTCTAAATCGATCTCAGTGAAAAGATGAAAATCTACAACGCAGTTATATGCCCAGCAGTAATGTACGGTTCAGAAACATGCAGCATGACTAAGCGACAAAGGGAAAAATTATTCATATTTGAAAGAAGAGTAATGAGGAAGAGATGGGGACCAGTTTTAGATAACGGAGAATGGAGGAGGAGGAAAAACGAGGAAATCTACCTTCTGATGCGACAATCAAATATCCTACGGAAGATACAGAGCAAAAGAATACAATGGGTGGGCCATGTAGCCCGTATGCCAAATGGAAGACAGACCAAGATGGCACTAGCGGGGAAACCAAACAACAAACGCCCCATTGGACGACCAAGGCAGCGCTGGATGGACGACCTGGCGAAGGACCTAGCAGCCCTGGGAATTGAAGACACCTGGAGGAACAGGGCCCAAAACAGGACGGAATGGAGGCAGTTTGTGGAAGCAGAGCGTGGTGTGCATGGCCTGTGATCGCTGAATATCTATCTATCTATATATGTAACATATACTCCCTGATGGCAATTTCTGATGCTAGGAACGATTTACACAGAAAGTAGTTCAGCAGGTTAACTACAGCAGTGTTATTCACAGGAACTGCTCGAAAGCCTATATGAATGGAGTACATCATTGGACCAGTGACTGTCATGTGCGTTCGGAGATTCCTGCCTTGTCTGCAAAGGTACCAGCAGTGACAGAAATCTTAGTGACGAGGTCTACTGTTTCCACAAGGATTTCATACGCCAGCTGCTTCATATGTCTCCAGAGAAATAAATCTAGACTCGTAACGCCAGGTGACCTGCGTGGCCAGGCCAAAGGGCTATCTCGGCTGATCCGTAGGTACCTAAACCTGGCTCGCAGATAATTCCTCACAACAAAGCTGAAATGGGCTGGCGCACCATAGTGCTAGAAGGACATACTCTGTCCAACATTCAGACTCATGTTCTACGAGATAAAGTATCTCCATCTGTTCATGTAGGATGGTAGAATGTATAGTCCAACCATCCTATCATCGGGAGCAACGGTCTACACATTAACACTTACGGTTGGTTTTGTAGATAGCTGCCATGACCTGTGGACTGGCTAAAATATATTCATAATTCGTGTGTAGCAATATGTAGTAAGAATTTCAAATCCTTTTAGGTTAATTAAACTTTATATTTTAAATGCGTATGTTTGTTATTTGCTAACGTTAAACCTTCAGTAAGTAGATGAAACTTCTCATTAACATAAGCCATCAAATTCTTCTATTCAATATTTCTTTAACAGCCAATTTACATTTAAAGAAGCACACAAAACACCAGAACAAACCAAAATGTTGCATTCATAGCGGAATACAGTGTGATGCAAAACTGAAACATCGGGAGACACATACACTCCTGGAAATGGAAAAAAGAACACATTGACACCGGTGTGTCAGACCCACCATACTTGCTCCGGACACTGCGAGAGGGCTGTACAAGCAATGATCACACGCACGGCACAGCGGACACACCAGGAACCGCGGTGTTGGCCGTCGAATGGCGCTAGCTGCGCAGCATTTGTGCACCGCCGCCGTCAGTGTCAGCCAGTTTGCCGTGGCATACGGAGCTCCATCGCAGTCTTTAACACTGGTAGCATGCCGCGACAGCGTGGACGTGAACCGGATGTGCAGTTGACGGACTTTGAGTGAGGGCGTATAGTGGGCATGCGGGAGGCCGGGTGGACGTACCGCCGAATTGCTCAACACGTGGGGCGTGAGGTCTCCACAGTACATCGATGTTGTCGCCAGTGGTCGGCGGAAGGTGCACGTGCCCGTCGACCTGGGACCGGACCGCAGCGACGCACGGATGCACGCCAAGACCGTAGGATCCTACGCAGTGCCGTAGGGGACCGCACCGCCACTTCCCAGCAAATTAGGGACACTGTTGCTCCTGGGGTATCGGCGAGGACCATTCGCAACCGTCTCCATGAAGCTGGGCTACGGTCCCGCACACCGTTAGGCCGTCTTCCGCTCACGCCCCAACATCGTGCAGCCCGCCTCCAGTGGTGTCGCGACAGGCGTGAATGGAGGGACGAATGGAGACGTGTCGTCTTCAGCGATGAGAGTCGCTTCTGCCTTGGTGCCAATGATGGTCGTATGCGTGTTTGGCGCCGTGCAGGTGAGCGCCACAATCAGGACTGCATACGACCGAGGCACACAGGGCCAACACCCGGCATCATGGTGTGGGGAGCGATCTCCTACACTGGCCGTACACCACTGGTGATCGTCGAGGGGACACTGAATAGTGCACGGTACATCCAAACCGTCATCGAACCCATCGTTCTACCATTCCTAGACCGGCAAGGGAACTTGCTGTTCCAACAGGACAATGCACGTCCGCATGTATCCCGTGCCACCCAACGTGCTCTAGAAAGTGTAAGTCAACTACCCTGGCCAGCAAGATCTCCGGATCTGTCCCCCATTGAGCATGTTTGGGACTGGATGAAGCGTCGTCTCACGCTGTCTGCACGTCCAGCACGATCGCTGGTCCAACTGAGGCGCCAGGTGGAAATGGCATGGCAAGCCGTTCCACAGGACTACATCCAGCATCTCTACGATCGTCTCCATGGGAGAATAGCAGCCTGCATTGCTGCGACAGGTGGATATACACTGTACTAGTGCCGACATTGTGCATGCTCTGTTGCCTGTGTCTATGTGCCTGTGGTTCTGTCAGTGTGATCATGTGATGTATCTGACCCCAGGAATGTGTCAATAAAGTTTCCCCTTCCTGGGACAATGAATTCACGGTGTTCGTATTTCAATTTCCAGGAGTGTAGTCCAACGTAACATTCCCTGGACTATTATGCTTAAACTTATTTGCTGATGTACATAAAGGATGATTCTTCATTACAACACAATCTCAGAAAATAATACAATAAACATACATAGCAATTCAAAAAATATGTAGAATTACTACAATTTTCAGATGCCGTACAATCACAATCGTCATCAATTACTTCGTTTCCATCATCTGTAGACATGTCAAGGGCTTTGTAAATCATTTTCTTCAAACGTTTCTCAGATTCTGAGAACAAACTTTACAGAAAGCCACACAAAACGCATGAAACATAGAGAACTCAAACATCACCTAATGCCCACATAGCAAGACTCAATAATAGAGGTTTCAGAAATGATGAATTGTTCAAATGAGATGTTATCTGTCACCTACAAAGCCTGCAGACCTCACAGATGACTCTGGAAGCCGTAAAAATGCGTTCGAAAGTGCAGAAAATCATTGTAACTGTGTTAATTATGAGCAAGAAGTCGAGTATCTTGTGGATTCGGATATGCACGAACTGTCATTTCTGAAAGTCGCTCGACTTAGTATATATATATATATATATATATATATATATATATATATATATATATATATTGAAACGTCCGCTTTGAAAAATTATAAATGACTATGCTGGTAAACTTCTATGTTATTTGATTTTCAAACAGCTGAGCAAAACTGAACGTACTCAAACATTTCTCTCGTCACGTATTCTGAACATCACTAAACTGACAGACAATATTTTTAGCGCAACGCAATCTGACTTTCGATAATCCCCACAAAAGAATGGCCCTGATTAATAAGAACCTGCACCTTTCATGAATCACTTACCTCACAAAAATCTTCGTTACTCGAGCTACTGCAATACCGCGAGCGCCACTACTGTCAGCTGAACAAAAGATAATAACTACTGAAGGCACTAACTACTGATAGGCATAGTTAGCAAATGAAAGATTTTGATAGAGAACAAACAATGTATTTACCTTAATAATGTTCAATTCATGACCTCCATCTTACAAATTTCCTTTTTCTGGCAGACGCAGGTCGTCCGCTTATAGCAAACTCTCAAAACTCTGGCATCTCTCTCTCCACATCCACCACTGCTGGCGGCTCACCTCCAACTTCGCAACGCTACGCGCTTTTCCCATCCAACTGCCCAACACTACACAAGCGAATATTCCAACAATGAGTCCAACTAGCCACAAACTGCACACAGCACAGTCAGTGATTTTCATACAGGGCGCTACGTGGCGTTACCAACATAAAAACCTAAACAGCCTACTTACTAAGCGATCATCCATTTACTGGCACATAATAATCGTGATGCTCAATGCCTGATTACGTGGCGGCGATATCGTGAGTCATCGACTATATATGCGAACTCGTGTACTCACAGTGCTTTCTATGCTGACGTAGTCTACCTGCACCTAACAGATCCAAGCAAACACTTGTTAGTTAAAGAGGCAGCAGCGGAGACTGGTAAGCTGAGTCTCTGAGCGTACAGAGACAGTGATTTCGAAGATGATGTCATAGGACACGAGAGTAAATTGAGTAAACAGAGACTGTTTCTGACCTCTATCGGATACGTGACTCAGTAAACGAAGTACATAATAGGAGCAGATACGGGGTGTGGTAGATAAGTAATGAGACTCAGTCTAGAAAAACAAATTTATTGATCCAATTTGTACAAAACGTTAATATTCTTCAAAGTACTCGCCTTGGGCGTCGACACAACGTTGCCAGCGCGTTTTCCAAGCTTCATAGGCCCCACTGTAGGCCTTTTGAGTTATCCCAGTTAGTGCCTTCGTGACAGCACGTTGGATGTTCGGAATATCGTCGAAACGATGACCCTTCAGGCATCTTTTGACCTTCGGAAATAGGAAGAAATCAGGACGACTCAAGTCAGGGCTGTATGGTGGCTGTGGCAAAATTTCAACTCCAATTCGGGTCAAGTAGGAGGTCACGAGGAATGCTGTGTGCTCCGGAGCATTGTCGTGGTGGAGACGCCAGCGTTGAGCAAGGTCCTGTCGCTTCCGTTTGACGGCTCTGTGCAATCGTTGAAGGACTTCTTTGTAGAATTCGGCATTGACAGTCTTCCCCTGAGGGACAAACTCTTTGTGAATTAACCCCCGCTTGTCGTAAAACACAATCAGCATTGTCTTGATGCGGGACTGTGACATTCTTGCTTTCTTCGGCCGCGGGGATGCCGGTGTGTGCCACTCCGAGCTCTGGGCTTTCGTCTCCGGGTCGTACTGGAATGTCCACGATTCGTCGCCTGTTACTACGTTGTCTAAAAAGTGTGGATTATTTTCCAAATCATTGAACATCTCACGGCAAACGTCCACTCGTTGTTGCTTTTGTTCGGCGGTGAGCACTCGGGGAACCAATTTTGCGCAAACTTTCCTCATCATCAAATCTTGCGTAACAATTTGGTGAACCGTAAATTTATTCACGGAGACCTCATCGACGATCATTTTGAGACTTAAACGACGGTCGGAGTCCAGGAGTTCTTTCACTTTGGCCACCGTTTCATCCACACGACTCGTTGAAGGGCGTCCAGATCGTTCCATGTCTTCAACGGATTCCCTCCCGTTTTTAAATTCATTAAACCATCAGAACACTTGAGCTCTTGATAGGGAGTCTTCTTTGTAGGCCTCCGTAATCATAGCAAAAGTTTCCGAAGCAGTTTTGCCCAAGCGAAAGCAAAATTTGATTGCATACCACTGTTCTATCGAGCGATCCATCTTCAGCGTTTTCACAAGTGTCACGGGCACATAAACAACGTAATACGCGAAGCTCGACCCTCAGTGCACCAGAGCTCCGACGCGACTGCGAACCGGTTCTATTGTTAGCTCAGATCCCGCGCCACGTGACGTACAGGTGGAGACCGCCCTGCGAGCGACTGGGGCGCCGCGCGGCGGCCAGTCTCATTACTTATCTGCCACACCCTGTACAAATGGGAAACAACAGTGGGGACAATACGAGACCAAAATGAAGTAATTCACTGACATGAGCGACTTTGAAATATGAGAAATTGTTATAGCCTGGGAACGAGTATCTCCGAAATGGTGAACCTGGTCAGGTGTTCGCCTTCTGCTGTCGTAAGAATCTGTAGAAAGTGGTTGAGACGTGACACTAAGGGTAGGTCACAAGGTGCTGGACGTCCGAGTGTCACAGAATGTGGAGGTTGGAGGACTGCCCACTCCGAAAAGTAGGATCTGTGCTGGTTCCGATGACAGTGTAGGGCCTCCAACACTGGTGCACTGACCAGTGGTTTGGAGCACACCACTCCGCGCCCGCAAACCAGTGGCCTGTAATTTATGGACTTTCGTGACCTGTGTATAGACATGAGGACTCCGGAAACCTGCCAAGGACCTGTCTAAACAATGCTACACAGAACTGTCGCTGTGTTGCGTTCCAAAGGTGGGCCAACACGCTGTTATGAACATTTTCATTATGTTTTGGCCCAGAAACAAAACGAAAACAGTTCAGACTCCCTGATTCTTATCAAGGTTTAAATAATTTTTTTTCAGTTAGAAGGCAAATGCCAGAACTACAAAACCTTTCCCAAATATTCCTAATTGGGACGCTCTGATGCACTATCGGCACACCTGTTAATTGGCTAGAAAGATTCTGACTGTAAAGTGTGCACGGGCTAATGTTGCGAAGTCCAAAAACAGAAAACGTTGTAATCATCTTGAGGTTGATGCCTGCTGTCTGTGTTTGCTTACAAACATATTTCTTTTCTTTTCTTTCTTTTTACTTTTAAAGAGGGTCCACCTTGAGCAAAACACAATTTTTCATTTTCTTTTTATTCCCCAGACACGTTGTGCTGAAATTTCAGCATCAGCAGTGGCTCTTTTTTTACTATCTTCTATAAACAGAAGAAACGCTTTTCACTTTTGTACACACATAAATTTGACTTTTTAAGACAGTATTTACATATTTGAAAAACAGGCAAAATTTGTATATACACCTTGTTCCCGCAGGCTGTGGGTTTCCTAGATTTTACGTTATTTAATGCAGTTTTGTTTCACAATTTTTCATCTGCAAACATATAGAACTTAAGGTAGAACAGTTACTCACAGCAAAAATTTGTGACTGGGCACGTAATCGTTATGCCTACCATTAACTAATAGTATGTGGAAGACGGTGTGTGTGTGTGTGTGTGTGTGTGTGTGTGTGTGTGTGTGTGTGTGTGTGTGTGGGCGCGCATTCTTGTGGTAGGGGGGTTTGGTCATTTATGGGCTGGTATTATCTGATAGTTCTTTGAGGACAGAGAATAGACTTCCATTGCAGAGAGCTGTGTATCCATTTAATACTTATTTCATTGAGTCATGGCTTTGTCTATCAACAAATCTCCACTCAGAGAAGACACCTATAAAAATGAATTACAGACAATCAAACAAATAGCTTTAGAGAAGGCATATGATGCAAACATTATAGAGAAACTGAATCACAAAATTAAATCGAAAATAAAGGGGACACCTACCTCACAAAAAAAAGAACAACCTGTCACCAACTTACAAACACACACACACATAACACAAACACACAGAAGAGACACACAAACACCCATAATAACGAGTAAACGGTTCACTATCACTTACAACAACAAAGCAGCCCATAGAGTAGGCAATTTTATTCAAGAAACAAGGACTAAAAATAGCCTACAGGACAGACAACTAGATACAGAAAAAACTAAGAGCAAACACAAGACATCTGGTATTTATTAACTGACATGCCAAGACCGCAAACCAATTTATAAAGGGCAGATATGCAGAACACAGGAGAGCATAAAAAAGTAACAGCTGTCATTCCACATTTGCCGAACACCTTATTGATATGAAACATCAACACTGACTTCAGAATTCTCAAACTCAGCCTTAGCCCCCCCACAAAATCTAGTAAAACTAGAAAACTATCAGTTAAAAAAGAACGGAAGGAAACTAGGTAATAAATAAATACACATTTCTCTGCACTGAAAGTCTGTTCTCTGCCCTCAAAGAACTATCAGACAGTACCAACTCATAAACAGCCCAGACCCCCTTCCAAACACAAAAGCACCCATCCAACCACCCACCCACTGACCCCCCCCTCCCCCCCCCCCACACACACACACATAATGTAAAAATAAATAAAACTCGCATCCTTCATCCAAACACACACACACACACTCACACACTCAAAATGGCGGATACATCCCACAAAGATCCAAAATTCCCGCCCAGATAACACTGAACTGTTCAGCTGTCCACTATCTTGTTTCTGTAGTTTCAAAAAGTGATACGAAAGGTTACTTAATGCAGGCTTTCACAATGAAGATAATGGGGAAACCAGCAAAAGTAAATGAAACATATTGCAAACAAACACACACACACACACAGTCTTCCACATAGTATTAGTTAGTAATGGTGGGCATAACTACAACATGCCCAGCCATAAATTTTCGAAGTGAGTAACTGTTCTACATTAAGATCTATATGGCTGCAGATGGCAAACAGTGAAACAAAACAACTGCATTAAATAACATAAAATACAGTACATCCACGGCATGCGGTAACAAGGTATATACACTAAATTTTGTCTGTTTTTTCAAATATGAAAATACTCTCTTAAAAATTCTTATTGTTGTGTACAAGTAGTAATAAGCATTTCTCCTATTTTATAGAAGGTAATAAACAAGCCATTGACGATGCTGAAACTTTAACGAAACATGTCTGGGAAATAGAAATAAAAACAAAAATTATGGTTTGTTCAAGGCGAACCATCTTCAAAAACAAATTGTTACGTCCCATTTCGGTTGAATGTATTCTATTTTAATTACGATGTAGTAATTGCTTTATTAATCGTGAGTGGCTATCGTGCTCGTGAATTACGGGAGACAGTCGCGCACAGTAGGCTAGATGCTTAGCTGTGTGATGGGTAATCACTCTCTGTTAACTGTGAGAGTTTATAATCTACCGCACGAATAAGTTCAAGTGATAGCAAACAGCTGTTAAGAGCAAATGATTGTAGAAACAACCTAGTAATTTTAACATTAACTGCCTCTGAGATGACGATCGTAGAGGATGTTAGTTCATAATGGAGCACTTAAATTCGCTGTAATGCCTAATATTAAGTTCACACACACAATAAACTTTTAATGAGTAGCCTGATAAGCATTGAAGCTATTTATCTACTGTGTTGGTTCAATATTTAACATTAAGGGTACAAAAATATTTCAGACACGGTATGAAAATGTTTAAGTCACTTAGCAATATGTAATTAGAAATTACCTAATGGGTCTCAATTACCACCTATATGCGACTCTAGTTAACATAAACTCAGATTTCGTCACACACCACTGGTTTCGACTTGAAAAGTACACAAGCCACCGCAGTTTTCTGGAGAGAAGAAACAGAAGTTTCACTTTACCTTGTGGAGTCTACTTCTCAACAGCAACTGCGACACACAGGATCAGTTACAAAATTTGGCTGGTTTATAATTTATATATGAAATCTCGGTATAAGTCGCAGAACGATTTTGTATTCAAATCAATACCAGGTTTTTTCACCGTAAAAATCTTTGGTATAAAACATTGAGACTATAAGAATGTTGATTTTTAAATACAGAAGTATAACACGAGATAAGCATTTGCTTCATAAATAACCAGTATATTATTACTCATCTTGCAGTTCCCATTACGTCATGGCTGCTACACATTTTGTTAATATAGCTTCCCTACTTGAAGTCCACTTCACGTTGTACCACAGACAAAATAAGACTGTTACGTCTGTAACACAGATCGTTGCATGTCACGTGATGACGAGCTAAGTCCAAGCCCCTTTAACAAATGCTACTGTAATGACAGCTTACTATTTGTGGCTCTGAATACAGAAACATCTTCAGTTGTGCGTATAACCTTCAAAATGTATCGTGCAGTTTGCAGAGCCCCATGATTCACTATACACATAGTTTAGCTGCACTCTTTATAAAACAGTACCATCATTCAGCAGTCATTCAAGGCTAGTTTTAACACTGCTCGATTTTCACTACGCAAACACCACTCACGTTTACTATGCTCACACTGGTACTGACTACTTAGGCAATCTTTGTTCCACAGCTATCCCTTTTCAAAAAGGGCGGGATGCCATCGCATAGAATTCCCTTAACAATTATTGTTTATTTCTAAAGCCATGACTGCTTATAAAACATAGTACATTTCACAGTCGTTTCAACACTCTAAGATTTTTAACAAAATAAACAGAACATAATATATTCAATTATTTCGTAATGTTATTGTTGTCGTGATCTTCAGTCCTGAGACTGGTTTGATGCACCTCTCCGTGCTACTCTATCCTGTGCCAGCTTCTTCATCTCCCAGTACATACTGCAACCTACATCCTTCTGAATCTGCTTAGTGTACTGATCTCTTGGTCTCCCTCTACGATTTTTACCCTTCACACTGCCCTCCAATACTAAATAGGTGATCCCTTAGTGCCTCAGAACATATCCTACCAACCGGTCCCTTCTTCTTGTCAAGTTGTGCCACAAACTCCTCTTCTCCCCAATTCTATTCAATATCTCCTAATTAGTTATGTGATCTACCCATCTAATCTTCAGCATTCTTCTGTAGCACCACTATTCGAAAGCTTTTATTCTCTTCTTGTAAAAACTATTTATCGTCCATGTTTCACTTCCATACATGGCTACGCTCCATACAAATACTTTCAGAAACGACATCCTGACACTTAAATCTATACTCGATGTTAACAAATTTCTCTTCTTCAGAAACGCTTTCCTTGCCATTGCCAGTCTACATTTTATATCCTTTCTACTTCGACCATCATCAGTTATTTTGCTCCCGAAATAGCAAAACTCCTTTACTACTTTAAGCGTCTCATTTCCTAATCTAATTCCCTCAGCATCACCCGACTTAATTCGATTACATTCCATTATCCTCGTTTTGCTTTTGTTGATGTTCATCTTATATCCTCCTTTCAAGACACTGTCCATTCCGTTCAACTGCTCTTCCAAGTCCTTTGCTGTCTCTGACATAATTACAATGTCATCGGCGAACCTCAAAGTTTTTATTTCTTCTCCATGGATTTTAATGCCTACTCCAAATTTTTCTTTTGTTTCCTTTACTGCATGCTCAATATACAGATTGAATAACATCGGGAAGAGGCTACAACCCTGTCTCACTCCCTTCCACCGAGCGAGGTGGCGCAGTGGTTAGCACACTGGACTAGCATTCGGGAGGACGGCAGTTCAATCCCGTCTCCAGCCATCCTGATTTAGGTTTTCCGTGATTTCCCTCAATCGTTTTAGGCAAATGCCGGGATGGTTCCTTTGAAAGGGCACGGCCGATTTCCTTCCCAATCCTTCCCTAACCCGAGCTTGCGCTCCGTCTCTAATGACCTCGTTGTCGACGGGACGTTAAACAACACTAACCTAACCACTCCCTTCCCAACCACTGCTTCCCTTTCATGCCCCTCGACTCTTATAACTGCCATCTGGTTTCTGTACAAACTGTAAATAGCTCTTCGCTCGCTGTATTTTACCCCTGCCACTTTGAGAATTTGAAAGATAGTAATTTCGTAATATAGTTTAGTAAATGTGTAACTTACGTTGTTTGCAATTTTCGCCACGAGATGGCACCACGTGATGGTGACTTGTAACCCACCCATTTTTGCAACCAGATTGCGTACCGAGCTAGGTGACGCAGTCGTTAGCACATTGGACCCTCATTCGGGAGGACGACGTTTCCAACCCGCTTCCGGCCATTCTGATTTAGGTTTTCCGTGATTTCCTTAAATCGCTTCAGGGAAATGCCGGGATGGTTCCTTTGTAAGGGCACGGCTGACTTCCTTCCCAAATCCGATTGGAACAATAATCTGTCTGTTTGGTCCCTCTCCTCCCCCTCCCCCCCCCCCCCCAACTCAACCAACTCAACCAACCAACCAGACTGCGCCATCGCAACCTCTAGGCATGAGTGTCTACATCAGGCGTGTCTGATACTTTCGGTGCCAGTGGACAACTGTTTCAGTGGTCCCAGCTGTTGCAATTCAGTATTGTGTTGTATACAGACGAACAATTTACACTACTGAAATTTATTAATTCTGTTAATAGAGAGGTTAATAGATGTATTGTAATGATACGTGTATCGTTACAAAATCTATGAAACGCTACATTTACCCTGAAAACTGGACCACCTATTTTATATACAAATAGAGTCAGTTGGGTATTTTCAATCGTTTATTAACAATCCATTGCAGTTTTTGCTAGGTCAACCTTAAACGTGCTTCAATTATGAAAAAGATCACTAAACAGCTTTATAATTTGACAGTTATGATAGAAAACTAAATTCTGTTAATTGCTCAGTCCTCTTCCTAGGATAATCTCATGTCAAAATAAACTAAAAGTTCTTTATTAAATAAAATAAACAGTATTATCTATTATCCCGGGATGGAAAACAAAAAGATACTCAGTAACTTCCGTCATTTCAATTACACATGTAAAGAAATAACAACAGTCTGTAATTCAGTGTTTCTCATTGGAACCCGGTTCTTCAAGAACGTTATTTTCGTGGGAAGTCGTTTCGTAAAAGTCGTGACAGGATAATTTTAAATTATAGAAGAACAAGACCATTTGTGATTTTTTCGGTTTGCAATTTGCTACTTTTCTTTATACAGTGGGCGTTTATGAAAGAGAACACACTTACAACGTTGTCTTTATAACTTGGAATTGCGAAGTAATATACAGGCACTTTCAATAAGTTGGAACAAAATTCTTAATTGGATTGTGATTTGAAATAGACTTCCCACTTTTCATGTATAAGAAGCTTTTTAAATGGAGATTTTTTTGTCGCACTAATTCCGTGAAATTTGCTACTGATTAAATAACTTACTGACATCCATGTGGTTGATCGGTACGTTCTACGTTGCCCCGCCCACTCTGCGCGTAACGTGGTTGCGTCAAGTGTTAGGCTCGTTCGGCCTACCAAGAAAACAAGGGACAGTGAAATGAGAATAGTATTGGTTGGTATATTCTCATGGCATATTTCCTTATCCCTCCTTGTACTGTTTATTCCTCGCTCTTACGTTTGTACCTTGGAACGGGCCTTAGTTGTGCTGTTTCTAACGAAAGCTGTACTAGCGGATTTGTATATATTTCGATGTACACGACCGTAAAAAGCAGGACAGCGGGGAACCCTAATACGGGCTCAAACGGCCCTATCCATGTGGGAATGAAAAGGTATAAAATGGCCTAACATTACGAACTGGTTTACATTTTTTTGATATGATTGTCACGGATAGGGATATGTACCCAAATAACATAACCATTGCGATCGTCCTGTTCCACAACGGCTGCTTCGGTTTACGTCAGTAATTTAGTCCAGTAGGAAGTGATGTAATGTGTCTGCTAAGAGAGAGAAGAAAAATGTGGGCAAGTCTTTGTTCACACACATCTTAGTTGCCAGTCAAATGTCAACCACTGTTTAGAGACCACTACAAAATAATCTGCAGAGGAAGAGTAAATCTAGTAATAAATTTATCGGCATCGTTTGTCTAGTAGAAGTGATAGTAGACATTATGTATGAACATAAGATAGAAAATATTGGTCAATACAAATAGCTGCAGCACTGGACAACCAAACAAGCAGGCAACAGCCGACTTGGAGGGAGTTTTCTGGAGCTACAGCGGAATGGTCTTTACTGGGTTTTTTTCGGAATGCAAGTCACTGTGGATTGTGGCCTATAGTAATTCTCCATTATATGCTTAAAAAGTGAAACAACAAGAGCGAAGTACTCGGATTAAAAAGAAGGTAAAACAGGGATGTAGTAATCGATATCTGTCGCAGTTAGATTGTGGGCTTCACATTCTGCGAAAGGATGCTCTCAACAACTAATAACGCTCATATATAGGGTGTTCCAAGAGGAATGGTTAGCACTCAAGGATAAGATGAAAACCATCATTCGAAGGAAAAAAAAATATGTGTAGTTAACAAGGGCTGTAAAATGCATACCTTAAAATTTATGAGCACTTGTTCAGTAGAAGAGACTCACGCATTTTAGAGCCCATGTTAACTACAGTTTTTTGCTTCGAGTGATTGTTCCTGTCATATTTCTGATCACTGACAATACCGCATGGGACCCCTATCTGTTATCTCCATCAACTAGCTCCGTATATTAAGAAACAATACTGCGCCACCTCTTGTCAGAGATTAGGTATCGTTAAGCATATTCTGTTGCTGTTCCAGCGATTCTACTTAACACCTGAACTTAGGCTCACGTCAGCTGACCAAACGCAACTGAGCTGTTAACAACACAGGGTTATGCTAAATGATGGACCCATTTTGAAAACTTTGTATTTATTCAAGAACAAATCCAAAATGAACAAGCTTGATAACAATGAAACAGGGCAGTTTCAAAGCTTCTTTCATAAAGTTTGTTATGAAATGCCCGCTGCACTGCAATTTGCGACTCAAGAACGCAGAAACCTTTAAGAGGTCCATCACTAAGGAATTTATTGCTAGCGCACTCGAGCAGATGTAACTTCGATGGATTCATGGAGGTAGGAATAAGGGGAGATGGCGCTACGTATCCCAGCCGTACTACGTTTTGAAGCCATGGGGGCGTGACTCGCTGCCATGACACTCTGACCAAAACACTGCCAGTTTGTTATAGCTGCGTGTATTACAGTCGCTAATTGCACCATATACGCATGTAACGTCATCAGATTGGTTGTTTCAAAGTTTTTGTTTAAAATACACTCCTGGAAATGGAAAAAAGAACACATTGACACCGGTGTGTCAGACCCACCATACTTGCTCCGGACACTGCGAGAGGGCTGTACAAGCAATGATCACACGCACGGCACAGCGGACACACCAGGAACCGCGGTGTTGGCCGTCGAATGGCGCTAGCTGCGCAGCATTTGTGCACCGCCGCCGTCAGTGTCAGCCAGTTTGCCGTGGCATACGGAGCTCCATCGCAGTCTTTAACACTGGTAGCATGCCGCGACAGCGTGGACGTGAACCGTATGTGCAGTTGACGGACTTTGAGCGAGGGCGTATAGTGGCCATGCGGGAGGCCGGGTGGACGTACCGCCGAATTGCTCAACACGTGGGGCGTGAGGTCTCCACAGTAAATCGATGTTGTCGCCAGTGGTCGGCGGAAGGTGCACGTGCCCGTCGACCTGAGAACGGACCGCAGCGACGCACGGATGCACGCCAAGACCGTAGGATCCTACGCAGTGCCGTAGGGGACCGCACCGCCACTTCCCAGCAAATTAGGGACACTGTTGCTCCTGGGGTATCGGCGAGGACCATTCGCAACCGTCTCCATGAAGCTGGGCTACGGTCCCGCACACCGTTAGGCCGTCTTCCGCTCACGCCCCAACATCGTGCAGCCCGACTCCAGTGGTGTCGCGACAGGCGTGAATGCAGGGACGAATGGAGACGTGTCGTCTTCAGCGATGAGAGTCGCTTCTGCCTTGGTGCCAATGATGGTCGTATGCGTGTTTGGCGCCGTGCAGGTGAGCGCCACAATCAGGACTGCATACGACCGAGGCACACAGGGCCAACACCCGGCATCATGGTGTGGGGAGCGATCTGCTACACTGGCCGTACACCACTGGTGATCGTCGAAGCGACACTGAATAGTGCACGGTACATCCAAACCGTCATCGAACCCATCGTTCTACCATCCCTAGACCGGCAAGGGAACTTGCTGTTCCAACAGGACAATGCACGTCCGCATGTATCCCGTGCCACCCAACGTGCTCTAGAAGGTGTAAGTCAACTACCCTGGCCAGCAAGATCTCCGGATCTGTCCCCCATTGAGCGTGTTTGGGACTGGATGAAGCGTCGTCTCACGCGGTCTGCACGTCCAGCACGAACGCTGGTCCAACTGAGGCGCCAGGTGGAAATGGCATGGCAAGCCGTTCCACAGGACTACATCCAGCATATCTACGATCGTCTCCATGGGAGAATAGCAGCCTGCATTGCTGCGAAAGGTGGATATACACTGTACTAGTGCCGACATTGTGCATGCTCTGTTGCCTGTGTCTATGTGCCTGTGGTTCTGTCAGTGCGATCATGTGATGTATCTGACCCCAGGAATGTGTCAATGAAGTTTCCCCTTCCTGGGACAATGAATTCACGGTGTTCTTATTTCAATTTCCAGGAGTGTAAAATCTCGTAAGGCGAAATTCCGCATTTCTTCTGATTAAAAATAGTTTTTAATGTAATATTACGAATAGCTAGCCTTCAATGTAAACGATACAATTTTGTTAATTCAGTAATAAACGTGTATCACAAACTAAATAATAGAAACTGAAAACTAAGTCAGCTATACCCTCCCTCCAAAGCCCCATAAATACATCTTGTTTGTAATACGTACTGGGACATTTCAGTTACGTTACACTACTGGGAAACACTGTTCATTACCACCAATATTTACTGAAATACGGTACATAGAATGGCAAATCTGCACAGTGTCCTGTTTAGGCCTATACTTTATGCCAGTTAATGTAGTGTTAGCTTTTAATTTGGTACATGATGAAGACAAAGTGAGTTACTCAACACTTCAATTATCGACGATACGTACGTATTATACTGAAACGTGAACTTGAAAACTAAGAATTTAATTCTTTGAATTAACATACGTTTTGCAAATGTTTTGGGTGTGTAGGGAAAACTGATGGTACAGCATTTTCTCTGAGCCTTACTGTTGAAAGGGAAGTTCGGCCTATGTCCTCTTCTCGGAAATGCTGAGAACATATAGTGCTCCATTGAGACGCACGCCAATTCTTCCTCCTCACGGCATTCTCCCACAGAGCTTCCCGACTTTCATTTTTAGAAAATCTAAAATCGTACAGGAGAAAAACACGCTATAGTACAAGTACCGATGTAGCACACGTTCATTCACAATGAAGTAGTAAAATCACACTTAACGAGACAACTTACACATGAAATGTTATTCCCTTCGATTTCGCATCACAATCAGAACGATTCGTACATCCGAACACCACACAAGTCACCATAATAGCGCAAAATCCTTCCAAAAACGAGCGACAAGCCTTTGCATAGAAGCTTATAGCAGCAATGTTTTGGTCGGATTGAGATGGCTACCCTCGGCTTCACATAGCTTCACAGCTGTGACGTCACGGCGTCTCCCTCTATTCTTACCTCCATGGATGGATTGCTCATGTGCGGCCTGCGATATGTAAGTTACAATAGAATCGCAGACCAGAGAGCAATGTCGGCAGGAGGAGCAGTGGTAGCAGCTCGCAGTCGGGCGGTTGGGTCAGGTCGCCCCTAGAGAGCAGTTGTCGAGTTGTATAGCCCACAGAAAGCACTTGTGTCCTGGAGTTCGGACAATGCAGTCCAGTAGTGGTGTTTTGTAGCTCGAGAAGAGCAGTAGAGTTATGGAATTACCAAGGCCGTTCGTGGAGAACGATGGCGGTGCCTGAGCGATGTACTATAAGGTAAAAGCAAAATATTATTGTTCTTTATTGCCGTGCACATTTGTTAATTGCTACAACTGATTTTGTACTATTGTTATACCAAAGTCCCAAGTAAATGTTTTCAAAAAAATGTTCCAATAATAATCTTTCTTATAAAGATAACTTTTGACAGACATTCATTTGAATTTAAAGTTTTCAGTAATTTCTCCTATCCATAGTCATGCCGATTATCGTAAAGAAAATCTGTTGTTTTTCGTACATAACAAAATCTAGCGGCCAGCATTGCACTGGCCCGTGCCAGAAACATTTCTTATAGGAGCAGATATATACGCGTTATCCGGCGACGTCACTGAGGTAAGTATTTTCAGTTTATTCAGAAAGATTTTTCAGGGCCATGACGCAGCGCTGCTGATGTCCAGATTTACCAGTTGAGATTCACTGTCAGTTAATTATTGAAAGGTTACTTTACGAGATTTCTTTTGAAAGGTTATATATGAGTCACATTTTTATTGGGCGGTTAATCACTTTTTTATTGGGAGGTTACGGAATTTATCTGTTGGGGGGTTACAACCTTGTGCTCCATAGTCGCTATCTCACTCGTAGTTGTCAGTGAAACGGAATGACGGCCCTATTGCCGAGCGATCTCTACCGGCCGCTTCTGAAACTATCACCGCACACTCGCAGCCGCCCGCCAAAAACTTTTAAACTTCCTCTTTTCGTTGGTATAAGGTTCTTCATTTTGGATTTGTATTTGAATACATAAGAATTTTTGAAAATGGATCCATCATTTAAAAAAACCCATGTATTTTGCAACTATGAAAATGCCAACTTTTCTTTCAACTCCCTCCATTAAATACCAAATAAAAAGTTAACCTGGCGATGTTGCCTGAGATAAGTACAGGCTAAAAAAAAAAAAAAAAAAAAGACGCACTGCGAAGCAATTATTCGAAAGGGACGGATATCGGTGGATGTGATGTACATGTACAGACAAACAGACTTCAGAGAAACTGGATGATTTCTTCAAGAGAAAGAGCTTCATAAACTGAACCAGCCAAAAACGTGTTGGATTCGCGTCTAGCCGTTATGTAAGGAGCTATTCGGCTTCACATTGGTTGACTGAGTTAGACGTCCTCCTGAGGGATACATGCCAAATCCAGAATGAGATTTTCACTTTACAGCCGAGTGTGCGCTGATACGAAACTTTCTGCCACATTAAACCTGTGTGCCGGACCGAGACTCGAACTCGGGACTTTGCCTTTCGCGGGAAAGTGCTCTACCTTCTGAGCTACCCGAGCACGACTCACGACCCGTCCCCACAGCTTCAATTCTGCCAGTACCTCGTCTCCTACCTTCCAAACTTCACAGAAGTTGGTAGAGCACTTGCCCGCGAAAGGCAAAGTCCCGAGATCGAGTCTCGGTCCGGCACACAGTTTTAATCTGCCAGAAAGTTTCATCATGTCAAATGCTGTCCAGTTGGTTCGTTACATCGTCAAAATCTCGAGCTCCTGCCCCAGACGTTTTCATTCAGGTAAAGATAAAGCGACGTTGCAGGACGAAGTAGGATTTGGCTAGAACGAAGACATGCAGTTGAGACTCTCGCCACAGACAGTGGTGGGATACCAGCGTGAATGAAGTCTGCCACACGCCCCGACCATCACAAGTGACGGTTTGGCGTGCTATTGTCTTTCGTAGCAGGACCCCTTTGACAGTCATACGACGGCACCGTTACAGCAAAGCGGTTTGTCGATAATATTCAACAGCCCGTTTTCTTACCCTTCATGGCAATACATTCTGGACTTACATTTCACCAAGGTAATGCCCTCCCGCACAAAGCGGGAGTTTCTCCTGCTTGCCTTCGTGTTGGCAAACCCAACTTTGGTCCTGAGGGTCACCGGATCTCTCCACAACGGACAACGTTCGGGGCATTTTTGGCGCCCCCCCCCCTCCCAACCAACTCGGGAGTTTGACGATCTAACGCGCTAGTGGGAAAGAATTTGACGCAATATCCCTCATGAGGACATCCAACAACTCTGCCTACCATGCTTACATGAGGGTCAGACAAAGGCGTTATTGTCTTGCACATTTTGTGAAGCTCCTTCTCTTGAATCTATCATCCAATTTATATCAAATTGTAATCATTTATTTGTCTGTACGTCTACGTCACATCTAATAGTTGCCAGCCATTGCGGCTGAGCGTTTCTAGGCGCTTCAGTCTGGAACAGCGCTGCTGCTACGGTCGCAGGCTCGAATCCTGCCTCGGGCATGGATGTGTGTGATGTAATTTGGTTAGTTAGGTTTAAGTAGTTCTAAGATTAAGGGACTGATACTCTCAGATGTTAAGTTCCGTATTGTTTAGAACCATTTGAACCTTCTAATAGTTCCCGTCACAAACCCACAATTCCCTCGTGGTATGTCGTTTCTTTCTTTTTCCTTTTTTCCTCCTAGCGTGTTCATAGATTAAAGTAAGGAGAAAGAAAATTATTTCATTTATTACCAAATAAAATTTCGTGCAATACGAGGTGCATTCAAGTTCTAAGGCCTCCGATTTTCTTTCTCCGGACTGGAAAGAGATAGAAACATGCGCATTGTTTTAAAATGAGGCCGCGTTCATTGTCAATACATCCCAGAGATGGCAGCACCGTACGGCAGATGGAATTTTACCGCCAGCGGCGAGAATGAGAACTGTTTTAAATACTTAAAATGGCGACGTTTTCCTTACTTGAACAGCGTGCAATCATTCGTTTTCTGAATTTGCGTGGTGTGAAACCAATTGAAATTCATCGACGGTTGAAGGAGACATGTAGTGATGGAGTTATGGATGTGTCGAAAGTGTGTTCGTGGGTGCGACAGTTTAATGAAGGCAGAACATCGTGTGACAACAAACTGAAACAACCTCGGGCTCGCACAAGCCGGTCTGACGACATGATCGAGAAAGTGAAGAGAATTGTTTTGGGGGATCGCCGAATGGCTGTTGAACAGATCGCCTCCAGAGTTGGCATTTCTGTGGGTTCTGTGCACACAATCCTGCATGACGACCTGAAAATGCGAAAAGTGTCATCCAGGTGGGTGCCACGAATGCTGACGGACGACCACACGGCTACCCGTGTGGCATGTTGCCAAGCAATGTTGACGCGCAACGACAGCACGAATGGGACTTTCTTTTCGTCGGTTGTGACAATGGATGAGACGTGGATGCCATTTTTCAATCCGGAAA
Source organism: Schistocerca piceifrons (assembly GCF_021461385.2). NCBI lineage: Eukaryota > Metazoa > Arthropoda > Insecta > Orthoptera > Acrididae > Schistocerca > Schistocerca piceifrons. The sequence continues at coordinate 1,197,531,609 of NC_060138.1, read as the reverse complement.
CAAAGCGCCAGTCAGCTCAATGGAAGCACACAGATTCACCGCCACCAAAACAATTTCGGGTAACCGCCAGTGCTGAAAAAATGATGGTGTCCATGTTCTGGGACAGCGAGGGCGTAATCCTTACCCATTGCGTTCCAAAGGGCACTACGGTAACAGGTGCATCCTACGAAAATGTTTTGAAGAACAAATTTCTTCCTGCACTGCAACAAAAACGTCCGGGAAGGGCTGCGCGTGTGCTGTTTCACCAAGACAACGCACCCGCACATCGAGCTAACGTTACGCAACAGTTTCTTCGTGATAACAACTTTGAAGTGATTCCTCATGCTTCCTACTCACCTGACCTGGTTCCTAGTGCCTTTTGGCTTTTTCCAACAATGAAAGACACTCTCCGTGGCCGCACATTCACCAGCCGTGCTGCTATTGCCTCAGCGATTTTCCAGTGGTCAAAACAGACTCCTAAAGAAGCCTTCACCGCTGCCATGGAATCATGGCGTCAGCGTTGTGAAAAATGTGTACGTCTGCAGGGCGATTACGTCGAGAAGTAACGCCAGTTTCATCGATTTCGGGTGAGTAGTTAATTAGAAAAAAAATCGGAGGCCTTAGAACTTGAATGCACCTCGTACTACACCAAGCCGCGGCGTTAAGTGCTTGCTGCACTTGATGCATCAGTGAGAGATGTCGGGTACTCTAGCCAGCAACTAAACCTGTTAGTTTTTAAAAACGGACCGCCGAGAACGAGGAAGCGAGTAAATTTGCTCAAGCACACTCAACAGCCGCAGCAGCCAGACCGACTGAAACTGGCCCGCTTGCAGCCGCTGGACCTCTGACCTCTGCGCAGGTCACCAAAGCCACGCCGGCTGCGGCTCACCGGACACTGCGCCACAAGGGATCTGTTGGACTACGCACCACGCTGAGGTAAGTGGAGCAGTACCAACCGCGCTGCCCGTAGCCGATCGGATTCACCGAGCCATTTCGAACCAACTATCTCTTACCAAACTCTTTCTCTCTCTCTCTACGGATAACAGCCAATAAGACACTGACCAAATAAGTCGCAAGTGTGGTGTATTTACTGTCGGGAGGACTACATTAACTATTCCTGATGATTAATCTAGAAGCTACTAACCTACGTACGTGAACTTAGACACACACAGATTTTGCCATCGACTCAGGTCAAATATAACACAGAAGGGGCCTAAATTTATCACCTGGTAATCGCTGTTTCCAATAGCTAATAATCCCTGAAATGTTATGGGACCTGAGTGCATGGAAGCAGAACAGAGAGATCACGCCTGCTAAAAAGGAACTTCCCATGAAGCTCCATCCCTTCCAAAGTATTAATAGTCTTTCATTTTCACGTAAATGTTTCTCACAAGCAAATAAAATACCGTACAGGGGCAAACTGCAATGAAACATGTCTTCAAATAATCAACAACTGTATGTTAGAAGAATGAAATTACGTCCTAAATGTTCTTATGTTTGGCATCAGCAATTGGTGTAGGTATGCGTATTCAAATACAGAAATGTGTAAACAGGCAGAGGACGGCACTGCTGTGGCAACGTCTACATAATACAAGTATCTGGCGCAGTTTCTAATCGGTTACTGCTGCTATAATAGCAGGTTATTAAGATTTAAGTAAGTTTGAACGTAGTGTTACAGTCGACGCACGAGCGATGGGGCACAGAATCTCCGGGGTAGCGATGAAGCTGTGATTATCGCGTACAACCATTTCACGAGTGTACTGTGAATATCAGGAATTCGGTAAAACATCAAATCTCCGACATTGCTGCGGCCAGAAAAAGATCCTACAAGAACGGGACCAACGATGACTGGAGAGAATCGTTCATCGTGACAGAAGCACAACCCTTCCGCAAATTGCTGCAGATTTCAATTCCGTGCCATCAATCAACAAGTGTCAACAAGGGAACCATTCAACGAAACAGCATCGATATGTGCTTTCGGAGCCAAAGCCCCTCTTGTGTACCGTTGATGACTGCACGATACAAAGCTTTACCCCTCACCTGGGCCCGTCAACACCGACATTGGACTGTTGATGACTGGAAACATGTTGCCTGGTTGCACGAGTCACAAATGGTTCAAATGGCTCTAAACACTCTGGGACAGAGGTCATCAGTCCCCTAGAACTTAGAACTACTTAAACCTAACTAACCTAAGGACATCACACACATTCATGCCCGAGGCAGCATTCGAACCTGCGACCGCAACAGCAGCGCAGTCCCGGACTGAAGCACCTATAACAGGCCGGCGGACGAGTCTCGTTTCAGATTGTATATAACGGATGGACATGGAGACAACCTATTGAATCCATGGACCCTGCATGTCAGCAGGGAATTGTTCAGTCTGGTGGAGCATTTGTAATGGTTTGGGGCGTGTGCAACTAGAGTGATATGGGGTCCCTGATACGTGTGGGCACAACTCTGATAGGTGACACGTACATAAGCATCCTGTCTGATCACCTGCAGCCATTCCTGTTCATTGTGCATTCCAACGGACTTGGACAATTCCAGCAGGACAACGCGACACCCCACACGTCGAGAATTGCTACAGAGTTACTCCAGGAACACTCTTCTAATTTTAAACACTTCCGCTGGCCATCAAACTCCCCAGACATGAACATTATTGAGCACATCTGGCATGCCTCGCAACTTGCTGTTCAGAAGAGACCTCCACCCCCTCGTACTCTTACGGATTTATGAAAAGCCCTGCAGGATTCATGGTGTCAGTTCCTTCCAGCACTACATCAGACATTAGACGAGTCCATGGCACGTCGTGTTGCGGCACTTCCGCGTGCTCGCGGGACCCTACACGATATTAGGCGGATGTACCAGTTTCTTTGGCTCTTCAGTGTATATAGTGGTTGTGCTATGATATTTCTTATCTACTTACTGGTTTGAGTCCGATTTCAGTTTCGATCATTATCACATATGCCTCTGGCTGGAGCAGTGATCTTGAACATACCAAGGGCGTTCAATAAGAAATGCAACACTTCTTTTCATGAAAGCAGGTTGGTCACATTCAGGATTCCTCACTCTGACACGTTCCACATCATTACGAAGTGTCGTATTCATGATCTATGGAACACGTACTACTCTAATCTAACCTAATCTTCGGCTACAAAACTCCATTCTTCAGCATAATCTCCGTTCAGTGTGATGAGCTTACGCCACCTTACTATGCGGGCCTACATGCCTGCATGATACCACTCTACAGGTCGACGTCGAACCCAATGTCTTGCTGCATCAATAACTTCCCCATCCTGCACGTCGCTATGACTGCTAGCTAAGCGTGAGGCTCTGAACTTTTCCTTCGGGGGAGAGGAGGTTGGCGCCACTCCATGAACCCAAGTACACCAGTTGTGACGATGTTCCGCAAAAAAGAGTCTCTATCAGCCTTGTAACTCAGAGCATTTCTGCGCAGATGGTGCTCCGTTGCTTTTAGGCAGCGAGCAACACAACGGGCACACACCTTTGAGTATCCCAATTGGTGGATAAGTGTGTTAGCAATACCAACAGAGACGTCCAATTGAGCAGCGAAGTCTTGTGATACATCGCTCACCTCGAATGAAAATGTCCGCACATTCCAACATTGCAGGAGTCACACTTATATACGGCCGGCGCGCAGGGGATATGAGACAGGTCGGTGCAATATTGTTGCGATAATGACGTGCCTCGCCCAACGACTCACCTTGATTTTGATCACTGCCGGGTCTCTGTAGACATTCTGCAAGCGCCTATGAATATCTCTGATGCTCTGGTTTTCCGTCAAAAGGAACCCAATGACAGCTCTTTTTGCTGGGAACTGCCTCTGTTACAGACGCCATTTTTGAAGGCTAATTACAGCGCCACCATCACAACTTCATGAAATTATAGAGGCTGAAACGGGAACATTCCACGATGTCTCACAACAAATTCTGCATTCTTTCAACCGAAGTTGGTCGAGAAAGAAAAGCGTTGCATTACCCTTACAAGTCGTAACAAGGCAATTATCTAAAAAACCTTCATATATTCGGAATCGACATGTATAGTATCTGAGCCATGATATTTCCTCTCTACTTAATGTTTGGAACTCAATTTCACTCTCAGTCAGTATTATATACACATCAAAAATGTTTTGCACCACCCCAGTTCCCAGAAATCCTGAAGATAGACGTTGACTGTGGTTATTGTATCACAGACACAGTCCGTCTGACATTTCAGAGATGTCACTAAACCCGTCCAAAGATGTAAACAACCATGCATGAGCAGCGCCTATTCGACGGAGGGCCGATCAGTTCCAGTCATTCCACCAGGAAGGAGGTACACGGCTCGTATTGTCCGTAGTTCATCCATGCCTGGATGGTCAATGTCGTGGTCCGATCGCGTCCCCATTCTTACTTTGTGCCAGGAAGGGCTCTCAATAAAGGAAGTGTCCAGGCGTATCGGAGTGAGCTAAAGCGATGTTGTTCGGACATGGAAAAGATACAGAGAGACAGGAACTGTCGATGACATGCCTCGCTTAGGGCGCCCAAGGGCTAAAATTGCAGTGGATGACCGCTGCCTGCGGATTATGGCCCTTAGGAAATATGACAGAAACGCCATCGTCTGGAATAATACTTTTCGTGCAGCAACAGCACGTCGTGTTACGACTCAAACTGTGCGTAATTGGCTGCATAATGGGCAACTTCACTCTGGACATCCATGGCGAGATCCATTTTTGCAACCACGACACCATGTAGCGCGGTACAGGTGGGCTCAACAACATGTCGAATGGACCGCTCAGGATTGGCATCACGTTACCTTCACCGATGAGTCTCGCATATGCCTTCAACCAAACAATCGTCGGAGACGTATTTGGAGGCAACCCGATCAGGCTGGATGCCTTGGACACGCTGCCTAGAGAGCGCAGGAAGGTGGAGATTCCCTGCTGTTTTGGGGTGGCATTATATGGGGCCGACGTACGACGCTGGTGGTCATGGAAGGCGCCGTAACGGCTGTAAGATACGTGAATGCCATCCTCCGACCGATAGTGCAGCCATATCGGCAGCATATTGGCGAGACATTCGTCGGCATGGACGACAATACGCACACCCATCGTGCACATATTATGAATGACTTCCTTCAGGAAGGACATTGCTCAACTAGAATGGTCAGCATGTGCTCCAGACATGAACCCTATCGAACATGCCTGGGATAGATTGAAAAGGGCTGTTTATGGACGACGTGACGCATCAACCACTCTGAGGGATCTACGCCGAATCCCCGTTGAGGAGTTGGACAATCTGGATCAACAATGCCTTGATGAACCTGAGGATAGTATGCCACTACGAATATGGGCATGCATCAAAAGAAGAGAACGTGCTACTGGATATTAGAGATACCGATTAGTACAGAAATTTGGTCCACCACCTCTGAAGGTCTCGTTGTTTCATGATCAATAAAAAGGGCGGAAATGATGTTTATGTTGATCTCTATTCCAATTTTCTGTTTAGGTTCCGAAACTCTCGGAACCCAGGTGATGCAAGACTTTTTTGATGTTTGCATAAACCTTGGGCTGTCGCAGTGGTCCTGAATATACGATGGAAGCGCGAGCTGAGTATATAACATTTTTTTTCAGCGTATCGTATTATTGCGTCGCTGTTTCAGAGCATGCTACGAATGGTCCATTGCATGACTCGAGCAAATAATAGCGTTCTACAATACATTCACACATATAAGCATACATAAAATCCCCAAATCGGAAGACTGTTGACTTCTGAGCAGTAATTTTATACGGAAATCCTTATAACTAAGCCACATGCTCGTGAACTAAAATAAATCTTATCGGGCTCCATGGGCGATCCGTTACAGATGATTTTGTTATGTACAGCAAAGCATCGTCATTGAAAGGAATTGTAGAAAAACTTGCACATAATTTTGACTTGGGTTAATGAATGGCATCTATCGCTAAATTTGGGTAAATAGAAGATTATGCCTATAATAAAGAGACATTTCCTGCAGGTATCCAAATATTAAGGTATAATACTAACAAGAGTCGGACGATCACATCAAATCAGCATTAGGGAAGGCAAAGGGAAGATTTAAATTTCTTGGGAGGATTCTAGAAAAATTTAGTGCATCTGTAAAGAAGATCGCATTCAAGCCACTGGTATGGAGGTCATTTCAAAAGCTCTGCACACTGTAAGACAGAATTGAAGAAAATAATTTATTTTACAATACACCTTTACACACTTCAGTATAATCTCCATTGTCACTTACAACAGCTTCCCAAAGTTTTGGCAACTTCTGTGTGAGGGATACAGTTCCCTCATTGTTAAGCTATCTGATTATTCAAGGCACCTCACTGAAAGTTTCATCAGTGGTATGAAAACGTGTTCCACGGAGATGTTCCTTCAATTTTGGGAACAAATCAACGACTCGTGGGTTCATAACAGGATGGGTAACGAAGCATTTCCCATCCATATTTGTCGAACGTTTCTCTCACTGGTAGGGAAATATGCGGTCTTGTGATATTGTGGAAAATGAAGACCCTAGCTGCTAGCAAGTCAGGCCTTCTTTAACTAATTTTTGGGAAGAAAATTTTTTTCAGAAACAGTAGTATGCACCTGTTACAGACAACCCCAAGGTCACACTTTTTTAAGTCATGACGCAATTCATGTCAGACGCAAAGATCACTTCAGTTTCACCTTTAATTATTGGCGGCGGAATTCTTTTGGGCGTGGAGAGACGGAACATTTCCATTGTGACAACTGAAACTTCATCTTGGCTCAAAATCTTATATCCAGGTTTTATCAAGTTCAACAGTTCTTTTCAGAAATTGTTCTCCTGCTGTCCGATAACGTTCAAGAAGTTCTTCTGCGATTCTTTTGCGACCTTCTTTCTGCTCTTCACTCATATCGTCGATGCTCTCTCAAAATACCATTAACAATAACCTGAGAGGTGTAGTCTGTTGCAGTTGATGGCTTTCTACTTCTTGGTTGTCCTCAGCGCTTATCCGACCTTCGCGCAAATCAGCAGACTAGCGTGATACTGTGCTACGATCCACTACACTATTCCAACACTCCTCAAAATGTTGTAAATATCCGTTGAGTCCTTTACAAGTACGGTTTCAGTTTTGATGCAGGAACTCTCGTCTCTATGTGTAATACGACCTGATTCGGTTTCAGGTTTCATTTTAATAACGAATCACTCACGACACAGCTACGGGAACCAGCAAACACATATACGACCGTCACGCTAATGTCTTGCTTACAGTTGAGGTGAATTTTAACTTCATCACTCCACCGTAACAGTCGCACATAGGCAGTATGCTGCACTTTTGAAATGACCCTCGTCTGATCAAACCTGCTGTTCCAGTGTTTGTAGCTCTTATCATATAGGCAGCACAAAATACGCACATCAAAAAAAGGTGTGCATCACCTCGGTTCCGATAGTTCCGGAACCTGTGCAGAAAATTGGAATAGAGATCAACATAAACATCGTTTCAGACCTTTTTATTGCCCATGAAAACCACACATTGCATCTTGCACCACCATACAGCGAGACCTTCCGGGGTGGTGGTCCAGATTGTTGTACACATCGGTACTTCTAATACCCAGAACCACGTCCTCTTGCATTGATGCTTGCCTAAATTCGTCATGGCAAGTTCATCAAAGCATTGTTGGTCCAGATTGTCCCAGTGCTGGCCACTCTAGTCATGTCTGGAGAACATGCTGGCCACTCTAGTCGAACGATGTCGTTATCCTTGTAAGGTGTCAGGCAAATCCAACACCTTCCATGAAAACCCTGACATGATAGCAAATCCGGCAGTATGTCACATAGCTCCGAATAAATCCTGACATTAAATTAACCAGAGTAGTACGATCAACGAGTGAGCAAATGGAATACCACAGACTAACACAAGAACGCCTAAATGCATGTCATACCTTCCCACCGTGAAACAGACGCAGTTCCGAGGGGAGAAACGAGAACAGAAGCCGAGAGCAGAATCGTGTAGGCTAGGAGGCCCTACAATAAGGGACGGACACCCACGTCGCCAGCCGACCGCCAAGACCACACCAAGCCTATGTTAAAAGATAAAGCCCTCCAGAAGAACAGTATAGATCTTACGATAACACTAAAGGGGCCACATCAGCTGCAAGTTTTAGCGTGAGACTATACGCGTCTCTGTTACGCTGCAAACGTTAAAGACATTGCCCCAACCACGAAAAGTATAACGTTTCTCATGGGATAGACAGAATTTTTGTAGGTGGAGCTTAAGGTTAACATTGAGACCCTAATTGGTCAGTTAAAAACATAGCCAGATAACTTTTCTAAAACCAACTTCGGTAAATGGTAGTAAGAAGTTAGAAGGAGTTGCTTCCGAGACGGCGAGGTGTGTGGACCTGCTCCGCCTGCCACCCCCTGACGTTGCCTAGCCAATGACAAGGTAATGAATGCACGCGATGCCGCATGAGAGCGCATAAGCCTTCACTCAGAACTGCAGAAGTCTCATCTGTTACATCCCCTTTTTACGTAATACTAGTATCGATTGTCAATTAAAGCTCATGGTGTTCACATTTTCTACGAGAAGTTAAAATCTGAAACACAATGATTTTTCTGTTATATAATTATTGAGAAGCCACATCAGCCACTGTAATTTACAACATGTTAAATAAGTAATTAAAGATAATTGAGGGTCACTGTAGACCATTTTTGATAGTTTTCTCTTTTATGAAACTTAATTTAAACCTAGATTATAGATGTGATATGGCATAGGTCATCCTCCGATCCATTGTAGAATTTGGAAACCCATTCAGGGAATATTAGTTCACATCTTTGTTGAACGCAGTTGGTTTTTATCATCCTGTATTAAAATATTTCCTTTTATCAATAGTGCAATTTATAAACAATGTTTTGTGAGTAGAATAAAATTTCCAATGGTAAACTTAACTGCGCTTTCGACGTTATTTTACCAGCTAACTAAAAATAGGAAAGCCTTGAACCACTTCCACTAAATTTAGTTAGTATTAAGATTCTTTTACAGGGAGTGCAATGGAGCTGACGCTGAAATCATTAAGTATTTGATTATACCATCGCTAGTCTCACTGAACTCTTCTGAACTCTACATGTCATGTGTGGTCTGGCGTCTCCTTACCAGCAACAGGTCCCAGGTTCAAACTAGCCAATTCCCTAAAAAACACGCTCAGAGCGTCGTTGCGCGAAAGTGGTAGGGAGACACGACTTAGAACACACAGACACCACGCAGAATGTTAGATCCTGAATGAAGTCATTCACAAGATGTGCACGACGGGGGCGCGAATTGTCGTCTATGAAGACGAATGCCTCGCTAATATGCTGCTGATATGATTCCACTATCGGCTGGAGGATGGCATTCACGTATCGTACAACCTTTACAGCGCCTTCCATGACCATCAGCGGCGTTACGTCGGCCCCACATAATGCCACCCCAAAACAACAGGGAACCTCCACCTTGCTGCACTCGCTGGACAGTGTGTCTAAGGCGTTCAGCCTGACCGCGTTACCTCCAAACACGTCTCTGTCGATTGTCTGATTGAAAGCATATGGGACACTCACCGGTGAAGAGAATGTGATACCAATCCTGAGCGTTACACTCGGCATGTTGTAGGGCCCATCTCTACCGCGGGGCATGGTGTCGTGGAATTCGCCATGGACGTCGGGAGCGAAGCTGCGCATCATGCAGCCTGTTGCGCACAGTTTGAGTCGTAACACGACGTCCTCTGGCTGCACAAAAGGCATTATTCAGCATGATGGCGTTGCTGTCAGGTTTCCTCCTAGCCATGGAAATGAAAATGATCGTTTGGGGTCATTGGCCGGGAGAGCCCTTACGGAGCAGGTCCGGCCGCCTTGGTGCAGGTCTTATTACGTTAGACGCCACATTGGGCGACCTGTGCGCCGGATGGGGATGAAATGATGATCAAGACAACACAACACTCAGTCCTTGAGGGGAATCGAACCCGGGCCCCGCAGGACGGCAGTCCGTCACGCTGACCATTCAGCTATTGGGGCGGACCCTCCTAGCCATAAACCGTAGGTAAGGGTCATCCACTGCAGTAGTAGTCCTTGGGCGGCCTGAGCGAGGCTTGTCATGGACAATTCCTGTCTCTCTGTATCTCCTCCATGTCCGGACAACATCGCTTTGGTTCACTCCTAGATGCCTGGACACTTCCCTTGTTGAGGGCCCTTCCTGGCACAAAGTAACAATGCGGACGAGATCGAACCGCGGTATTGACCGTCTAGGCATGGTTGAACTACGGACTACACGAACCGTGTACCTCCTTCCTGGTGGAATGACTGGAACTGATCGGCTCTCGGACCCACTCTGTCTGATAGGCGCTGCTCATGCATTGTTGTTCACATCTTTGGGTGGGTTCAGTGACATCTCTGAACAGTCAAAGGGACTGTGTCTGTGATACGATATCCACAGTCAACATCTATCTTCAGGAGTTCTAGGAACTGGGGTGATGCGAAACTTTTTTTGATGTGTGTATACCGAACAAATTCAGAGGCACGTTGCTAGGACTGTGACAGGAGAGTGTAATCCATACGCATTACAGAAATGCTCGAGGAAATTAAATGGGAACTACTGGAAGTAAAACAATCTTGTTTCCTACGCAACCTTATTGGGTACATTTAGAAAACCTGTATTCGAAGAAGCTTGTCCTCCCATTGCATACGAAAGATTCTTATAAAGTGTTCATTATCACTCCAAAGAAATCAAGTTGCGAACATGGAAACCCCTTATGGTTTTATTCTTTCTTTTAATTTTTACCTCAAAATGCGGTACTTCTTCCCAGCGATGCATGAATTGCTGGACATACTGTTCTTTGGACAATGCTCAGAAATCTGTGGAGTAAACCACAGATTCATACCAATTGTAATTGAAAGAACTTCAGTAAACTTATTTATCAAGTGATTATCTAAGATAATTTAAGGAGTTAGTTAAAATGTATAACATTAGAGTGTCAATCTAGCAGAAGCAGGTATTTTCATTGTTTACGAAACGTTCCATCTGGAAAATCACATCCTCGTCATGCGGGAAATGCTGGCGACAGACATATGAGGAAAGGGGCAAAGGCCACTGAGTGAATGTGAGAAGAGCACCGTTAGTTGAGATAAAGTTGACTTATTTTGGACTTTAAACTTAAATATTTCCGAAACCAATAAAAGTAGTATACTGGTTTTTCTTTCAGAGCATGGGAATAAAATAAAAAAAATAAAAAACTGCGTCGGTCAACAGCATCCCACCCCCCTCCCCCGTGGGTGAATTTGACCAACTATCTGTTATTGTTAATTATTCTAGGGTGACTTTAATTGTTCCGAAACTTTATTGCTAATTTAAAAAAAAATGATCTGGCATAATAATAAAATTTTAAAATTAATTTCAGAGTAACATATAAAGAAAGTTGAAGAACAAAAAATGTGATCACAAATTCTCTCCATGAAATTCTCAAGAAACAGACGCGGAAAACGTGTTCACTGTATACTGAACCCCAACATGTCAGCTTCAACAGAAAAAGTCCTTTCTTCCAACTGCTGGGATTGGCAAATTTTTTACAACATGGAAACCAGACACCGTAGAGTGGCGAGAGGTAGTATTTTTGTAGCAGCCACTAGAATGCATCCCCAGAACACAAACATAGACTCTACAAGTCTAGGTGGGAGTGGGTGTATGGCTTGGAGAGGCACTTCCCTGCATGGATCAGTCAATGAAACTTCGCTCTTGGGACCGACCTAGAGACTTTGCTGGCATGAGCCACAGGGGAGAATTTGGCAGCTACATTTTGAGAAGTATTGAGCGAGTGAAGTCGTTTCTCTGTGGACAAAGTTGATTTGAGTATGTATGAGTGAAACGAGAGTGTTAGTAAGGACTGCAGGAGCATACTCGCAACCTTTCTCCATAAGAACTGGACCCATCGATGTAAACGGAAGAATTTATGATGTCTCCAAATGTCTACACTCCTGGAAATGGAAAAAAGAACACATTGACAACGGGGTGTCAGACCCACCATACTTGCTCCGGACACTGCGAGAGGGCTGTACAAGCAATGATCACACGCACGGCACAGCGGACACACCAGGAACCGCGGTGTTGGCCGTCGAATGGCGCTAGCTGCGCAGCATTTGTGCACCGCCGCCGTCAGTGTCAGCCAGTTTGCCGTGGCATACGGAGCTCCATCGCAGTCTTTAACACTGGTAGCATGCCGCGACAGCGTGGACGTGAACCGTATGTGCAGTTGACGGACTTTGAGCGAGGGCGTATAGTGGGCATGCGGGAGGCCGGGTGGACGTACCGCCGAATTGCTCAACACGTGGGGCGTGAGGTCTCCACAGTACATCGATGTTGTCGCCAGTGGTCGGCGGAAGGTGCACGTGCCCGTCGACCTGGGACCGGACCGCAGCGACGCACGGATGCACGCCAAGACCGTAGGATCCTACGCAGTGCCGTAGGGGACCGCACCGCCACTTCCCAGCAAATTAGGGACACTGTTGCTCCTGGGGTATCGGCGAGGACCATTCGCAACCGTCTCCATGAAGCTGGGCTACGGTCCCGCACACCGTTAGGCCGTCTTCCGCTCACGCCCCAACATCGTGCAGCCCGCCTCCAGTGGTGTCGCGACAGGCGTGAATGGAGGGACGAATGGAGACGTGTCGTCTTAAGCGATGAGAGTCGCTTCTGCCTTGGTGCCAATGATGGTCGTATGCGTGTTTGGCGCCGTGCAGGTGAGCGCCACAATCAGGACTGCATACGACCGAGGCACACAGGGCCAACACCCGGCATCATGGTGTGGGGAGCGATCTCCTACACAGGCCGTACACCACTGGTGATCGTCGAGGGGACACTGAATAGTGCACGGTACATCCAAACCGTCATCGAACCCATCGTTCTACCATTCCTAGACCGGCAAGGGAACTTGCTGTTCCAACAGGACAATGCACGTCCGCATGTATCTCGTGCCACCCAACGTGCTCTAGAAGGTGCAAGTCAACTACCCTGGCCAGCAAGATCTCCGGATCTGTCCCCCATTGAGCATGTTTGGGACTGGATGAAGCGTCGTCTCACGCGGTCTGCACGTCCAGCACGAACGCTGGTCCAACTGAGGCGCCAGGTGGAAATGGCATGGCAAGCCGTTCCACAGGACTACATCCAGCATCTCTACGATCGTCTCCATGGGAGAATAGCAGCCTGCATTGCTGCGAGAGGTGGATATACACTGTACTAGTGCCGACATTGTGAATGCTCTGTTGCCTGTGTCTATGTGCCTGTGGTTCTGTCAGTGAGATCATGTGATGTATTTGACCCCAGGAATGTGTCAATAAAGTTTCCCCTTCCTGGGACAATGAATTCACGGTGTTCTTATTTCAATTTCCAGGAGTGCATATACCCTTAGAGATACGTTCAAGTCTAAATCAACATCAAACACTGCATCAATGGAGATCTACAATGCCGTTATGCGTTACCATTGTCCTTGCTCGAAGAGCTGGACAGTAGCTGAAAGGAAGACGCAAGAGCTTCTGATATTTGAAAAAAAAAAGTGATGAGAAGAATCTGGAGCCCAGTGAAAGAAGGAGATACTGGAAGAACAGGAAAGAATAATGAAAGTTATGAGATCACGAACCTACCTAAAGTTACAATATCAGAACAGCAGACGACTCCAAATCACGTAATCCGTATGCCAGAGACCCAACGTCCTAGGTAAGTTTTCATTGCCCAAATTGCAAAAAAAAAGGAAAACCATAGGTAGGCCAACAACAAACACATGGGAAGATCACTTAGAGAAAGATGCAGAGCTCTGAGTGTAGTCTGGCGGGAAGAAACAGCAACAACAGAATGCAGCGGAGACTGCCTACAGAGTTGGTGACCGCTGGATAAGTAAGACAATTAGAACTTCAGGACTGCCCTGATATGACTCGCGATTCGAACAGGACAGAAAAGCGATAGTATTGCTAAGGCTTACTGAACACCGTGCTAGCTTGCGCAGTGCACACGTAGATGTAGACATATGAAAGGTGTTAAGGATGGTGGAAACCAACTCGTTAGTTACATGCATAAAGCTCATAATGAAATTCGTGCCTAGCCCTATTAAATCAAAGCGATACCACGCAATGGAAGGCACGAGCTGCGACTGTCCTGGCAGGTGTGTGTGTGTGTGTGTGTGTGAGTGTGTGTCTGAGTGTGTGTGTGTGTGTGTATACGGGTTCGTGTGTGGGTGGGTGAGTGGGTGGGCGCCTGGAACCAAGTTCGCGTGACAAGCGAGCATAAATAGTGCTCGGAACGGTCCCGGCAGTGGTCGGGTGTACTTGTCTCCGGAATAAACAGCCCGGGTGTTCCCGGCGACCGCCTAATATCGCCAAACTTGCCCGTTCCGCTTTACAAATTATATTTTTATGACCTCGCGCGCCCCGGGAAGAGAGAGCAAGTTTCCCGTAAGTTATAGGGCGTAACCTGTAACTCCAGCCCCGCCTCGTTAAAGAAAGACGAGCTAAAGTGAGGGCTGGGAGTTGCGGAGAGCTGGCAAGAGGCAGAGCGAGAGAGAGAGAGAGAGAGGATGAAGACGAACAGAGACAGGGAAACAAAAGAGGCGGAGGAGAACTGTCGCGTAAAGAAATTTAAAGCAAACAAAAGGATTTGCGTTAAATATTTATGCGGCGAGGCGAGTCGGCGCCTGATAATGGGCTACTTTCGGAAGGCAATTCGTCCTCCAAAGCGAATTTACGGGCGCTTTTCGGAACCGGGCGGACGAGGAATCTTGCATTATCTGCACCCGGAGTAAGGTTTCTTGTTGCGCCGTTGGGAACAAAATTTTACCCCGTTTCCTTTGCCGCCGGTGGGAGCGATGCAAGAATTAAAACTGAATCTGTCGCAACCCTGCTATGTTCTGTTTCTTTATTCCTACCATTTGCCATTCAGTAACAGACTGCATAATGAGAAACGGCTCCCCACGCGGAAGCGAACGGGAGCTTCATAAGAAATTACCAAATCACCCTCTTTTCGTGCCCTGTAATTATTCCAAGTGATCGTTTTAAAAGAATTGTTTGTTAGACTCTGCATGCTGATCACGTTGATTTATAAGTTCGAAGCGAGGAGGCAGAGTTTTTAAGGTGATGGTTTTGTGACGTAATGATCCTGCAATGTTTATTTACATACATTTTTTCTTTAATTAATACTACTACCAATCTGTAAATTTGTAGGTGTGTAACTGTTGTACACATACATTTTCTGTTGTACGGGTACTATGCACAGAGAAGTTCATTTCTCCATAAAAATCAGATGAACGGACCGTTGAAAAAGTGAGAGCAGAGAAAGCAATGTCGTGAGTTTTTTATGAGCAGCAGATGTATGAAAAGAAGGACCTGAATGACTATAGGACTAACAATTAATGAAGAAGGTGGAGTAAGGAACATGTAATTCCTAGTGATTAAAGTTGCTGAATTCTTCAAGCGATTTATGAGCATAGGGTAGTGATCCTTTGTGCGTCCTTTCTGTTCAACAAAGGATCACACCTCTACAATCACGTATCAGGAGTTGCGAGCAAATGTGATTGAAAAGCTGCGATTGTGGCTTAATTGAAAATATTAGTCCCAGCTGGATATTCCTTCGTATACTGCACCGAATTTATTTACACTTCCATAAACACCTGTTTGATCCTCTCCATCTTACTTCTAATACGTATATTCCTATCTATGTAATTGTACATGCATTTGTCCTGTTGTAGGGTTACTACGCCCATAGCAGTTAATTTCTGCGAAGAAATCAGAGGATCGGGCAGTTGAACGTGGAAGAAGTAATCACAGCGAAAGTGAGTTTTTATAAATAATAATAATGGCGTGTGATGAGGGCGGGAGTCGGGTAGACCGCTCGCCTGGTGCAAGTCTTTCGATTTGACGCCACTTCGGCGACTTGCGCGTCGATGGGGATGAAGTGATGATGATTAGGAGGACAACACAAGACCCAGTCCATGAGCGGAGAAAATCTCCGACCCAGCCGGGAATCGAACCCGGGCCCTTAGGATTGATAGTCTGTCGCGCTGATCACTCAGCTACCGGGGGCGGACAGTGAGTTTTTATGAACTGCAGTGGGTGAAAAGAGGTAGAACTCACAGTAGAACTCACTGTAGAACTCACAGTAACTGAAGAAAGTTGATCAAATGACATAATTCCTAGTGATTATAATTGTTGAAATTCTGAAAGCGATTTGTGAGCATAGAGGAGCTGTGTGTGAGGTACAAACTACAGAAGAATTGTTGTGGATTGGCAAGACAGCCAACCCACTATGAGAGGAAGCCGAAAGGCATGCGTTTTAGCTCACGCAGGCTGGCGTGAGGTCTGGAACAGGTCAAGGAATTAGACTATCAAAAAAGTACGTAGCTGATGGAATGCTTAACTTTAATCCATAATTGGTGAACATCGCTCTTGACGGTACATGTTTTACAGCATCAATAGTAACTGGTAATGGCGCCTTGCTAGATCGTAGCAAATGACGTAGCTGAAGGCTATGCTAACTATCGTCTCGGCAAATGAGGGCGTATTTTGTCAGTGAACCATCGCTAGCAAAGTCGGCTGTACAACTGGGCGAGTGATAGGAAGTCTCTCTAGACCTGCCGTGTGGCGGCGCTCGGTCTGCAATCACTGATAGTGGCGACATGCGAGTCCGACGTATACTAACGGACCGCGGCCGATTTAAAGGCTACCACCTAAAAGCAAGTGTGGTGTCTGGCGGTGACACCACAAGAATGTTGCATTTTAATGAATTACGTGGGGGATGTTAATGATAGAACAAAAGATTTTACTAAGCCATAGCACATCTGACTTCATTATGTGTCCTTCTGTTTAATATAGGATCGCACCTAACAATTATGTTTCGGGTGTTGCGATCAGATATGACCAAAAAGTGGTGAACGTGGATAAAGTGAAAATATTAGCCCCAACTGGATATTTCTTCCTACACTGAAATGAATATATTTACACTTCTGTGAAAACCTGTTTGAATTGAAGTCAGCCCGCGTCTCGTGGTCGTGCGGTAGCGTTTTCGCTTCCCACGCCCGGGTTCCCGGGTTCGATTCCCGGCGGGGGTCAGGGATTTTCTCTGCCTCGTGATGGCTGGGTGTTGTGTGCTGTCCTTAGGTTAGTTAGGTTTAATTAGTTCTAAGTTCTAGGGGACTGATGACCATAGATGTTAAGTCCCATAGTGCTCAGAGCCAATAGAAGTCAGTTTGCCCCCTGCGGCGGATACAGAAAAACCTCAAGGAGGGGGGCGCTAAAGATATCTTGAGCTAACTTTTTTTTTTACCTTAATGAAAAAATAATCAAGTCACGTGCAAGGTTTAAGAAAGTTTTATTTAAACTGGTTATACACATATACAGGATAATGCCATCTTATGACATAAAAAAGTTACAAATGATACATTCTGTGCGGCTATTCTTCGTGGCAAATTGGTTAGTTACATCGTCAACAGGCCAATCAACGTCGGGGTGAGTGTTCAACAGAGCTGAGCCATTAAGTCGATCCCTATGTACCACACATCATCATCATCAGTTATCTGCTATATTAGCAGGTCCTTTGCCTCTCCATTTTCTGTGATCCATTGTTTCCTTCTTAAGGCTGCTGTATGTTGTACCGTCCATCATATCATCCAGTATCTGGAATCTCTTCCTTCCTCGCTTCCTTTTCCCTTCTACATAACCTTCTAAAACTGTTTTTATCAGTCCGTCATTCTTTCTTAATATATGCCCAATCCAATTTCTTTTTCTTCTCTTTATTACATCTAGTAAGTGTCTTTTCTCTCCCACTCTTCTCAGTACCTCTTTACTTTTTACTCTGTCCATCCAACTTATACTTTCCATCCTCCGCCATGACCAGATGTCAATAGCCTCCAGCCTTTCTCTGTCTTTCTCCCTCATAGCCCATGTTTCAGCGCCATATAGAAGAACACTCCATACAAGACATTTTATGAGTCTCTTTCTGAGTTCTCTGTCCAGACCGCTGCTGTGTCCTTTTCTTATAAAACGCCTCTTTTTTTGCCATTGCTATTCTTGTTTTAAATTTTGTGGTGCACTTCCAGTCGGTGTCTATCCTTCTTCCAAGATACTTAAAATTTTGCACCTGTTCTAGTATTTTTCCATTCGGCATAATTTTTATTTCCTTATTTCCTCCTAGTGCCAATACTTTTGTTTTATTTGTGTTAATTTTCATTCCATATTTTTTTCCGTTAGTTGCAATGGTGTCCACCAAATCCTGTAATTCTTTTTCCCCTGTGACTAGAAGGACCATGTCATCAGCAAATCTCAAGCACCCTACTCTTCTTCCTCCAATTGCTACTCCTTTGCCATCTAATGAGCATTGGTCAATCATATTTTCCAAGTACCGGTTGAAAAGAGTAGGTCATAAACAGCATCCTTGTCTTACTCCTTTCCCTAGTCTGATCCAGTTTGTACTTTCTCCTCTCACTTTAACTGAAACTTTTTGATTAAGGTATAATGAGTTTATAAGTCTTCTGGTTTTCCGGTCCACTCTCTTTTCCCTCATAATAGTCGCCAGCTTGTCCCAAACCACATTGTCAAATGCCTTTTCTAAATCGATGAAGCACATTCTGTGCCACACAGAAAAGTATAAAATACGATGACGCGGACGCGCGTGCTACATAGGAAAGTACAACTACTCGATAACTCGATTCAGTCCAGTCGACTGACGAAAGATACGAACGAATATAATTTTAGTTTTTCTGTTGTGGTTTTCAGTCCGAAGATAGGTTTATAATCCAATAAAGTAACGTCACGTCATCTTAGCAAAATCAGCGAAGGCAGAGGGTTCAGTATCACCCGCCGAATTCATATGTCAATAGGCAGGAAAGACTTCTTGGCGTCGAAAAAAGTAGACACAGAATGAGAACGAAATAATATCCGACTTGCATCTAGCAAGTACCAACATAATTATTTCTCTTGAATAGCGGAAGACTTTATCTGTTTAGAAATAAACTCGCAGGCGGTAGTAAGTGATCACGTAATAAATTTTGTTGGGTTGTATGTGTCCAGCTTGTGATTTTGGCTCAAATTATGAGGACTTTGTAGCCTGCGTTTTTACCTGGACTGTTTCAGTGTTTCGGAACGGCTGTAGTTCACTGTTTCGAAACAGTGGTGTTTCAAATTATGAGGACTTTGTAGCCTGCGTTTTTACCTGGACTGTTTCAGTGTTTCGGAACGGCTGTAGTTCACTGTTTCGAAACAGTGGTGTTTCATTCCGCCCCTGTTTCGGATAAACGTACCAGATACCACTTCATGAAACACTTTCAAGAGTGCCGAAATCTTTTTGACAAGCAATAGCATGAAGATTAAGATATCCGAAAATAAAGCTTCGTTTCTAGCTGACTGTCCTATTTCGAAATGGCGTAACATCTGCTTTATAAACAATAACCAAACAATAAAACAACACATATTATTCACATTCAAAATAATAAATATGTGAAAATCATTGAGTTAAGTTACACGTTTTTTTATAACATACGCTTCTCTGTTCATGTACAGTAATCATATTAAGAAACGCAAGTAAGCCTACAACATTTTGAATAAAAAAAGGCGTATATACACAAATTTGATGTAGGTATAATTCCAAGCAATCTGTTTTACATATCACAGATTGTGTAATGGTGAACGGGAAGGACCGGGAAGCAAGGTGAATTTATAGTAACGGTTCGAAACACCTGTTGTTGTTGTGGTCTTCAGTCCTGAGACTGGTTTGATGCAGCCCTCCATGCTACTCTATCCTGTGCAAGCCTTTTCATCTCCCAGTACCTACTGCAACCTACATCCTTCTGAATCTGCTTAGTGTATTCATCTCTTGGTCTCCCTCTACGATTTTTACCCTCCACGCTGCCCTCCAATACTAAATTGGTGATCCCCTGATGCCTCAGAACATGTCCTACCAACCGATCCCATCTTCTGGTCAAGTTGTGCCACGAACTTCTCTTCTCCCCAATCCTATTCAATACTTCCTCATTAGTTATGTGATCTACCCATCTAATCTTCAGCATTCTTCTGTAGCACCACATTTCGAAAGCTTCTATTCTCTTCTTGTCCAAACTATTTATCGTCCATGTTTCACTTCCATACATGGCTACACTCCATACGAATACTTTCAGAAATGACTTCCTGACACTTAAATCAATACTGGATGTTAACAAATTTCTCTTCTTCAGAAACGCTTTCCTTGCCATTGCCAGCCTACATTTTATATCCTCTCTACTTCGACCATCATCAGTTATTTCGCTCCCCAAATAGCAAAACTCCTTTACTACTTTAAGTGCCTCATTTCCTAATCTAATTCCCTCAGCATCACCCGACTTAATTAGACTACATTCCATTATCCTTGTTTTGCTTTTGTTGATGTTCATCTTATATCCTCCTTTCAAGACACTGTCCATTCCATTCAACTGCTCTTCCAAGTCCTTTGCTGTCTCTGACCGAATTACAATGTCATCGGCGAACCTCAAAGTTTTTATTTCTTCTCCATGAATTTTAATACCTACTCCGAATTTTTCTTTTGTTTCCTTTACTGCTTGCTCAATATACAGATTGAACAACATCGGGGAGAGGCTACAACCCTGTCTTACTCCCTTCCCAACCACTGCTTCCCTTTCATGTCCCTCGACTCTTATAACTGCCATCTGGTTTCTGTACAAATTGTAAATAGCCTTTCGCTCCCTGTATTTTGCCCCTGCCACCTTTAGAATTTGAAAGAGAGTGTTCCAGTCAACATTGTCAAAAGCTTTCTCTAAGTCCACAAATGCTAAAAACGTAGGTTTGCCTTTCCTTAATCTTTCTTCTAAAATAAGTCGTAAGGTCAGTATTGCCTCACGTGTTCCAGTATTTCTACGGAATCCAAACTGATCTTCCCCGAGGTTGGCTTCTACTAGTTTTTCCATTCGTCTTTAAAGAATTCGTGTCGAAACACCTTGCAAGACAAATTTTTTTCCGTTATATTTTGTTATTTATTCGAATTATTTGGCGTTATTTGTGAGTCTATAGTCACTGTGCCTATCATCCACAATGATTCCCTTTGTGTGCATGTAAATTAGCAGGATGGGTATATTACCCATACTATCGGAATGTGGGAATCCCAGTAGCATATCCGTTGTCTCTGCAGTTTGCTCCCATCTCCAGTTCTGTTCGTGGTGGTTCTTCTGTCTTCAGCTATGGCTGTCCACAGCCAATTGAAAAGTATGAAAGTCACACGACACGAAAGCAGCGCATTTGCTGCAGGAAGTACGAAACTGCCAAGATGCCTAAGTGATAGTTTCATACTTTCTGCGATATGATTAGCGCTCTCGCACCTCATTTGTGTTTATATGGACATACTTATACAGTAGACATTCAAGATGATAAAATGTGTAGGTTTATTAGATTACAAAACACAAACTGTTTCGAAACAGCGTATCGAAACATTACATTGTACTGTTTCATTTGTTTCGAAACAGTTAGGTGTTTCAGTTTGCCCATCTCTAGTGGGAACGTTATTATAGAATGTACGTAAGATCATCTTGCCTGCCTAAAATTGTCAAACTGGCCATTGTTTCGACAGCTCCAAGGCGGGCTTCATCAAAAGAAAAATTACATAGGATTCTCTAGGAAATAGAATGATATGACTCAAAAATACAATATACTTAATAGGATTACCTCCAGAAAATGTACAAACAATGTACTTACATGCAATCACACCCTAGGTGAAAAACATCTGAGCATAAATGCTCCTAAAAAATTGAAATTCTCAGAAGAATAAAAATTAAACTGTAAAAATATTACATATTTGTCGTTTGGAAGAAAATGTTCATTCGAAATACAGTAGCAGTTGCAAGGTCGCTTTGTGCGAAACAACTGCATCAAACCGCCGCTACCGTCAAAAAAATGGCTACCAGCTCTGCAGTAAACACACTGCAGCCATCGGGCCAGGAATGCTGTCCAATATGGCCTCTGTGGACGTAGGTGAAGCCAACATGACCATCAGCCATCGAGCCGTCGGTGTAAACCACTTCAGAGCCCCGGAACACGCCAAGAACCGAGAGGAAGTGACAGCGGAGAGCCGCGGGTCCCGTAATATCTTGGCTTACCAGCGCAGGTTACTAAGTTTCAAGACAGTAATTCATCTGCTACATAGGTGGGCTATACATGGCGGTAGTTTGATGTTTCACTCATTCTTCATTTCAGTACAAGGTTACGAGATTTGTTATCTTTTGATTGCTGCTAATGGTCGTCTCCTTAACAGATTCACAAATTGTCTATAGAAGTAGAACGAATCTTCGGTTGACCCATACAAATTGAAGCATCCAAAGAAGTCGTCAAATTAAATTTCTTTCAAAGAACAAGTGAACCCGACTGAACTTTCTAAGACAGTGCAAAATTACTGGCATTCTGTTTTGAATCACTCTTGTAACATGCAAACAGCATAAAACTATTTCATTTACCGTTAACCACTGACCGTGTACAGTATCTCAATGTTTTCATCTGTGATTCGGCATTGTTCAATCACATTAATGTGACCCTTTGTCAAACGCCTTAATAACAGGCCTTTTGCAGCGTGAAGTGAAGGAGATAATCGCTGAGGTTCCGGAAGGTACCGACTGCTCTGTGCCGATTCCAGTGCCTGGTTTACTCGGTTGAGTATCCACGGCGCAAACAGCCGGATCGAACCGATCCCACAGATTATCGACTGGGCTACGTCCAGAGGGATTGGTGGCCAAGGGTACCGGTAAACTCATCCCGGCGCTCTTCGAACTTCGCATGTACACTGCGAGCTGTGTGAGACGTTGCGTTGTCCTGCTGGTAGATGCCACTGTACCGAGGAGAAACAAACTGCACGTAGAGATGAACATCATTCTCAAGGATAGATGCATAATTGTGTTGATCCATTGTCCCTTCCAGGACGAGAGCACCCAAGGGACGCCACGAAAACATTTCCCAGACTATAACGCTCCCTCGTTTTGTAACGTCCCCCTTCCTTTCTATCGACAATGTTAGAAATATATGACCGTGTAAGCATATACCTAAATAATTGGAATAAAATTTAGAAAAGGCTATCGTTCCGAAGATTCAATATAAAGTCGATAAATGAGGGGGAGGTTAATAACAAGATGCCTTCTAGAACAACTTATTACGCCTACCTAATTACTGTAAAGTTTAGTATGGTTGTTCGAAAGGTTTGTGCTGTCATTCACGTACCGTGCCAACGAGAAGAGGTACCACGTGGACCGGAACAGAATAATAAGATTTTCTGAAATAATTATAGCTACATGAAATACGGTCGCCAGCCCAATTGGGCAAAATTTCTGTTCGGTAGGTGAATTAATGAGCCGAACAGTCAATGTCAGGACTTAATCGAACACGCGCGGCAACACAGGGCCGCACGCACGTTAGCAAAAACAATTGAAACATTTACGTAATAAAGCGAGAAAGAAAATAGTTTGCACTCGAAATATCATTAACTAATAGAGACGAAATTTTGAAAACATACAAGATAACACTTAGATTAATGGTTACTTACTGTTGTAAGTGACAATGGCGCTACCTCACAATAATGTATACTACACTCCTGGAAATTGAAATAAGAACACCGTGAATTCATTGTCCCAGGAAGGGGAAACTTTATTGACACATTCCTGGGGTCAGATACATCACATGATCACACTGACAGAACCACAGGCACATAGACACAGGCAACAGAGCATGCACAATGTCGGCACTAGTACAGTGTATATCCACCTTTCGCAGCAATGCAGGCTGCTATTCTCCCATGGAGACGATCGTAGAGATGCTGGATGTAGTCCTGTGGAACGGCTTGCCATGCCATTTCCACCTGGCGCCTCAGTTGGACCAGCGTTCGTGCTGGACGTGCAGACCGCGTGAGACGACGCTTCATCCAGTCCCAAACATGCTCAATGGGGGACAGATCCGGAGATCTTGCTGGCCAGGGTGGTTGACTTACACCTTCTAGAGCACGTTGGGTGGCACGGGATACATGCGGACGTGCATTGTCCTGTTGGAACAGCAAGTTCCCTTGCCGGTCTAGGAATGGTAGAACGATGGGTTCGATGACGGTTTGGATGTACCGTGCACTATTCAGTGTCCCCTCGACGATCACCAGTGGTGTACGGCACGGCCAGTGTAGGAGATCGCTCCCCACACCATGATGCCGGGTGTTGGCCCTGTATGCCTCGGTCGTATGCAGTCCTGATTGTGGCGCTCACCTGCACGGTGCCAAACACGCATACGACCATCATTGGCACCAAGGCAGAAGCGACTCTCATCGCTGAAGACGACACGTCTCCATTCGTCCCTCCATTCACGCCTGTCGCGACACCACTGGAGGCGGGCTGCACGATGTTGGGGCGTGAGCGGAAGACAGCCTAACGGTGTGCGGGACCGTAGCCCAGCTTCATGGAGACGGTTGCGAATGGTCCTCGCCGATACCCCAGGCGCAAAAGTGTCCCTAATTTGCTGGGAAGTGGCGGTGCGGTCCCCTACGGCACTGCGTAGGATCCTACGGTCTTGGCGTGCATCCGTGCGTCGCTGCGGTCCGGTCCCAGGTCGACGGGCACGTGCACCTTCCGCCGACCACTGGCGACAACATCGATGTACTGTGGAGACCTCACGCCCCACGTGTTGAGTAATTCGGCGGTACGTCCACCCGGCCTCCCGCATGCCCACTATACGCCCTCGCTCAAAGTCCGTCAACTGCACATACGGTTCACGTCCACGCTGTCGCGGCATGCTACCAGTGTTAAAGACTGCGATGGAGCTCCGTATGCCACGGCAAACTGGCTGACACTGACGGCGGCGGTGCACAAATGCTGCGCAGCTAGCGCCATTCGACGGCCAACACCGCGGTTCCTGGTGTGTCCGCTGTGCCGTGCGTGTGATCATTGCTTGTACAGCCCTCTCGCAGTGTCCGGAGCAAGAATGGTGGGTCTGACACACCGGTGTCAATGTGTTCTTTTTTCCATTTCCAGGAGTGTATTTTCATATGAATTTTGGAAAATGGCAAAAAATATTAAAAGAAACTCTATTGACTTCTGAACAGGGAAGTAGAAATTGATAATTACTGTATGAAAAGGTAATTATTATACTTTAGCACGACTGCAAGTCAAAATGTGAACCAGAACTTAATTAACAACAAATTACAATAATCACTGACATTTGCACTCACTCATTAATTCTAGTTAGTGCTTTTGTTCATAGTACCAGCAATCAGTATAATTTCATTAGTTGATTTACTATTTGCAGCAATTGGATCGCCTCAGATTAAAGTTCAAATTTAAAGTTAGTGAGACTGGAATTACTGAATGCTTTAAGTGCAAATCTTTAATCTAACTGAATCATTTAGTTCATAAGCAAATTTAACTGGCACTGCAATTTTCATTTTTCATAAACGGTGCTCGGATTATAGGACAGGACAGGAACCTACTTGGTGAATGACTTTAGGAGAATCACGGGTAAACAGTTTTGATTAAACTATGGTAATTATTCACTCGCAAAACACCCCAAAGCTGACTAACGCCGTTACAAAACTAGTTGACAATAAGCTGTGATGCAGCAATCTTACTTCAGTTCATTCTCGCCGTGACGAAGTTGCTGACGACGATAAAGCTGCTGGCTCCTTTCCATGATAATTAGCGAGCACGGGAGTTATTGGCAACGATATTGGCGTGGCGGGTTCTTGATGTTGCTGCAGCCAATATTTCCACCGCCCACGCCCATCACTTGCCACGTGCCGTTAAACAGTCACTCCCCCAGTACAGTGCACGCCATCCATGCGTCCGCACTTCACCAAGTCTCACACCAGAGTTCTCTCTCTGTGTAGCGCGCGCTCTGACGTAACATCCTCCCGCGTCCAGAGACGCCGCTACTCCAACGATACTTATTCGTTGACAAAAACCTAACGCTTCCCTAACATTCCCTCAGCGATTACTCAGCGATATCTTACATAATACACATAATTGATAATACAGCGAAATAAACAAATTAATTCATACATCGTGTATATATAAATTTACATAAAGATAAAAGCAAGTATATATACAAAAATAAATGGTCAAAGAGCACATCGGCATGAAAGTGTAAGTCTGGCCTGGTCCCTTTCGACGATTGTTTTAGGGTGTTTGTTGCTTTTGTGTTCCAGATGAACATGCCAACACCTATCTGGCCAATGGAGCATAAAAAGTGTTTCATCTGAAAAGGCCATTTTCGCCATTCAGTGGGCGTCCAGCCGCACTATAGGCCTGCAAATTCCTTCCTTCCTCGGTAATGAACAGCGGTCGGAAAGTCCCACGGTGCACTACTGTTGCCTCGGCGCCGGTTTTGGGCGCCATTTTACCATACACGACATACTTGAACCACGACGGCACGCGAACATTTTTCAACCTAAGCCCTTTCCGAAATGCTTCCACCCTTGCCAATGATCACGCCCTTTTGGATGTCAGGTAAATCGTTCCGTTTCGCATTACGACAACGAATGCTCTGTTTCCGCGTCCGCCCGACCCTCTTTATATACCCTCCACTGCTAGTGCTGCCACCTCACGTCTTTGAGTGGTCATTGCAAGCTGACTTTCAACATAGGCAGTGGTCACGTTAATGTACTGGACCTTGTTGTTTCCTCGGGGTTCAAATACCGGGTGATCAAAAAGTCAGTATAAATTTGAAAACTTAATAAACCTCGGAATAATGTGGATAGAGAGGTAAAAATTGACACACATGCTTGGAATCGAGTACAGATTTAAGTGTCAGGAAGTCGTTTTTGAAAGTATTTGTATGGAGTGTAGCCATGTATGGGAGTGAAACATGGATGATAAATAGTTTGGACAAGAAGAGAATAGAAGCTTTCGAAATGTGGTGCTACAGAAGAATGCTGAAGAGTAGATGGGTAGATCACATAACTAATGATGAAGTATTGAATAGAATTGGGGAAAAGAGGAGTATGTGGCACAACTTGACAAAAAGAAGGGACTGGTTAGTAGGACATGTTCTGAGGCATCAAGGGAGCACAAATTTAGCATTGAAGAACAGCGTGGAGGGTAAAAATCGTAGAGGGAGACCAAGAGATGAATACACTAAGCAGATTCAGAAGGATGTAGGTTGCAGTAAGTACTGGGGCCGGCCGGAATGGCCGTGAGGTTCTAGGCGCTACAGTCTGGAGCCGAGCGACCGCTACGGTCGCAGGTTCGAATCCTGCCTCGGGCATGGATGTGTGTGCTGTCCTTAGGTTAGTTAGGTTTAATTAGTTCTAAGTTCTAGGCGACTCATGACCTCAGAAGTTAAGTCGCATAGTGCTTAGAGCCATTTGAACCATTTTGAAGTACTGGGAGAGGAAGATGCTTGCACGGGATAGGGTAGCATGAAGAGCTGCATCAAACCAGTCTCACCACAACAACAACAACATGCTTGGAATGGCATGGGACTTTATTAGAACAAAAAAAAAAAGTTCACAAAATGTCCGACAGATGGCGCTGGACAGCAAAACGTCAGTAACTGCTACCGTGACGGGTGAGAGGTACGCCGATAGCTTACAGAATCGCATCATCCCCGGTCTGACTGATAAACACCTGCTGGAACGTACGTTCTTTATGCAGGAAGGCGCTCCACCCCATATTGCTAGACGCGTGAAAGATCTCTTGCGCACGTCGTTTGGTGATGATCGTGTTCTCAGCCGCCACTTTCGTCATGCTTGGCCTCCCACGTCCCCAGACCTCAGTCCTTGCGATTATTGGCTTTGGGTTTACCTGAAGTCGCAAGTGAATCGTGATCGACCGACATCTCTAGGGATGCTGAAAGACAACATCCGACGCCACTGCCTCACCATAACTCGGACATGCTTTACAGTGCTGTTCACAACATTATTCCTCAACTACAGCTATTGTTAAGGAATGATGGTGGACATATTGAGCATTTCCTGTAAAGAACATCATCTTTCCTTTGTCTTACTTTCTTATGCTAATTATTGCTATTCCGCTCAGATTAAGCACCATCTGTCGGACATTTTTTTAACTTTTGTATTTTTTGGTTCTAATGACACCGTATGTCATTCCAAGCATGTGTGTCAATTTGTACCTCTCTATCTACATTATTCCGTGATTTATTCAGTTTTCAAATTTATACTGACTTTTTTATCACCCAGTATATCATGAATATGGGAAATTTTGGAGAAGAGGAGTCATACTTTTTGCCGACTACTGCTGAAGCTGCGAGCGGTTAGTACTTACAAGGTCAAGTTTCAGGGGAGCAATAAAAGAATTTTTTTTAACCCTTAGGAACGAGACAACATTAATTGATAAATTCTGTACAAATCTTCAGAAAGCAAGAAAATATATATGAGAGAAAAACCTGGCTATCCCAAGATTTGATTTATTGGTTTGCACTCTCAGCGAAGGAAACTGTTTTCTCTTTATCGGTGTGTTATTTGTCAGGCAAATCCAACACCTTCCATGAAAACCCTGACATGATAAATAAATCCAGTAGTATGTCACACAGCTCCGAATAAATCGTGACATTAAATTAACGAGTAACGAGTGAGCAAATGGAATACCACAGACTAACACAAGAATGCCTAAATGCATGTCATACCTTCCCACCGTGAGACAGACGCAGTTCCGACGGGAGAAACGAGAACAGAAGCCGAGAGCAGAACAGTGTTAAGCTAGATGGCGATAAGGGACGGACACCCACGTCGCCAGCTAACCGCTAGGACCACCATGTTAAAAGCTAGAGCCCTCCAGAAGAACAGTATAGATCTTACGATAACGCTAAAAGGGCCACCCCAGCCGCAAGTATTAGCGTGAGACATTTTCGCGTCTATGTTACGTCAGGACCACCCCCCCAGCCCATGTTAAATGATAGAGCCCTCCAGAAGAACAGTATAGATCTTACGATAACACTAAAAGGACCACACCAGCTGCAAGTTTTAGCGTGAGACTTTTTCGCATCTCTGTTACATTGCAAACTTTAAAAACATTGCCCCACCGTGGAAAGTATAACGTTTCTCATTGGATAGACAGAATTTTTTTAGGTGGAGCTTAAGGTTAACATTGAGACACTGATTGGTCAGATGAAAACACAGCCAGATAGTTTTTTTAAATCAACTTCTATAAATTGTAGTGAGGAGAAGTTAGGAGAGAGTTGCTTCCATGACGGCGAGGTGAGCAGAACTGTGCTGCCCGCCGCCCCCTGATGAACACCAACAAGGTAATGAGCGCACATGATGCCGCATAACAGCGCATAAAGCTTCACTCAGAACTGCAGAAGTCTCATCTGTTACACCCCCATTTTGCGTAATACTAGCGTCGATCGTCAATTAAAGCTCATGGTGTTCACATTTGCCACTTGAAGTAAAAATCTGAAACGCGATGATTTTTCTGTTGTATAGTTATTGAGAAGCCCCATCAGCCACTGTAATTTAGGACAAGTTAGATAAGTAATTAAAGATAATTGAGGGTCACTGTAGACCATTTTGATAGTTTTCTCTTTTGTTAAACTTAATTTAAACCTAGATTATAGATGTGATATGGCATAGGTCATCCTTCGATCCATTGTAGAACTTGGAAACCCATTCAGGGAATGTTCGTTCACATTTTTGTTGAACGCAGTTGGTTTTTACCATCCCGTATTAAAACATTTTCTTTTATCAATAGTGCAATTTATAAACAATGTTTTGTGAGTAGAATAAAATTTCCAGTGGTAAACAACTGCTTTTTCGACGTTATTTTACCAGCAAACTAAAAATAGGAAAGCCTTGAACCCCTTCCACTAAATTTAGTTAGTATTAAGATTCTTTTACAGAGAGTGTAGTGGAGCTGGCGCTGAAATCATTAAGTATTTGGTTATATCATCGCTAGTCTCACTGAACTCTTCTGAACTCTACATGTCATGTGTGGTCTGGCGTCTCCTTACCAGCATCAGGTCCCAGGTTCAAACTAGTCAATTCCCAAAAAAACACGCTCAGAGTGTCGTTGCGCGAAAGTGGTAGGGAGACACGATATAGAACAAACAGACACCATGCAGAATGTTAAAGAATGGCGACCCTGCCAGGATGGTAAAATACCATGATTGAAGGTCGACCACATGCCCAACTAGATCAGAAAAATATCCTGTTAAAAATTTTCGTAATAAAAAAAATTATTTTTGAAAGGCATAAATAGTTGAAAACAGTAGCTGCAGCAATAGATAGTGAGAGATTCTAGCAGAGACAATAGCATAATTAAGTTATGAATTTTAAAAATTGTTAGAATTAAGTTTTCTCCTCAATGCAAGCGCACAGGTGGCGGATACATCGTTGACAAGTTGGTTCTGACCCAACAAGTAAGTGAATGGATTGTCAGTCTTGGGTATAATAAGTGTCAAGTCGTGTGAACAAACAATTTATGAAACGCGTGAGATCGTATGAGCGCATCTTGACTCGAAGTAGGGCGCGTGAATTGGTTTTAAAACAGAAAATAAGGGATTCGGAAAGATTAGCAATGGCAAATCGAGACATTGACCGAATTGAGGTAGAGACCCAGCATGAAAATGGACAGAGAATAGAGGACAGTACAACAGATGATGCAGTATCGCGAGAAATAGGACATATAACGCACCATAACGAAGATAATGAACGTCAAGGCATAGAAAACGTAAGTCAGCATACGACAGAGGAGCAGGAAAGTAGAGAGACAGTCGATGAGAATTCTAACTTGCGTCTTGAATACATAGAACCCATAGTACAAGTAATCAGAGCTCCCTCACCACAGAGTACAAGGAATGCGAGCAGAAACGTGTCACAGCACAGTTCAATGCAATCGGTTGCGAACCAACACTTGGGCGAAAACACAGAGCGTAGGACGTCGGAAGAAAACGCAATAGGACCCACCAATCTGGCAGAATTATTACAACAAATTACGGAAACCATGACAAGGCAAAATAAAGACATAGCGAACCAAATTCAAATTCAGAATGCAGAAACCACGAGACAAATGCGTGAGATTAAAGAACAAATCAAAAAAATTCAGTTACACCTAAGTCATATTGAAGACGAGGCAAAAGAATCTCGAGAAGTGATAGGAAACTTAATAACAGGTCACAATCAATTGAGAACAGACATTGACAAGGTACAATCGGACGTACAAACATTGTGTAATGACATTCAGGACGAGATCAAAACATTACGTAACAACACCCAGGGAGAAGTCAAGAAACTAGAGAAACAGATAAACGAAATTACTAGACAAGCAGCAGGTACAGCGCGTGAAGTTGTTGAGAACAGTGTGTTGCACAAACGTATCACAAAAGCAGCCCTGAAAATATATGATAACCGCATAGTCAAAATAGAAGCGCAAACGAAGTGACAATTTCAGAAATTGTGAACAGAGTTGTTGCAAACCATTGAAGAGCGTAGTGAACAGGATCGAACAAGCACAGAGTCTGCAACCACATCCGTATCTGTAACAGCACCGGAAAAAAAACAAGCAATTAGCGAAGATATTACGCATTTGCGATTCCAATCGCAGGCGGAAAGTAACATACGTGAAATCAGACAGCCTGCACAGCAACAAACACGTTTCGAAATTCTTGATGAACAAACGTCATCACAAACACATGCGGAACCACTAATGTATGTTTCAAGACAGTTTGGATCGTGAAATGAAGCAGCAAGGTTATCCAGACAAGATACCGAACCAATACCTGACAATGAAAAGCCAGGTCGCGAAGAGTACAGTGCAATGCATTCAGCTACACGATCATAACCGATGGAAGAAAATTATTGCGTACCACTCCAACAATACTACGCAAGGATAGGCGAAAGTTACAGTGGACAATATCCAATGGATCTACCACAACCGGAAAGGACGACGGAAGAAATGATCAGAAACAAAAGTGACGAAGAATCGCGAATTTCATATGGAACTATGACGAAGTACGACAACGATCATTTCCTCACAGTCAGAAAATTTCAACACTTTCTAGAAGGAAACTCATTACATCCGCGAACTTTCATTGATCAATTCCGAGTAGGATTACCAGAACACTGGACGCTAGCACACAAATTAGACATTATACGTGCACACATGTCAGGAACAGTCGCAGAAACCATGCAGAATGTTGCAGCGACATGCCGATCGTACGAAGATTTCAGAGAGAAGTTTCTCTCACGATATTGGTCCAGCGAAGCACAGAACAGAGTGAAGTACGAATTATTACAGAACCCATATTTTGAAAATTCACGAGAGAAGATGTAAGTAGGCTGTTTAGGTTTTTTTATTGGTAACGCCACCTCTGTATGAAAATCACTGGCTGTGCTGTGTGCAGTCTGTGGCTGCTTTGCATTGTTGTAATACTCGCCATTGTAGTGTTAGGCAGCTGGCTGTGAACAGCGCGTAGCGTTGCGCAGTTGGAGGTGAGCCGCCAGCAGTAATGGATGTGGGGAGAGAGATGGCGGAGTTTTGAAATTTGTCATGAACTGCTATATTTATATATGATGATATCAAGGTAAATATATTGTTTGTTCTCTATTAATATCTTTCATTTGCTAACGATCCCTATCAGTAGTTAGTGCCTTCCATAGTTTGAATCTTTTATTTAGCTGGCAGTAGTGGCGCTCGCTGTATTGCAGTAGCTTGAGCAGCGAAGATTTTTGTGAGGTAAGTGATTTGTGAAAGGTATAGTTTAATGTTAGTCAGGGCCATTCTTTTGTAGGGAATTTTGAAAGTCAGATTGCGTTGCGCTAACAAAATATTGTGTGTCAGTTTAAGCACAGTCATGTATAATTGTTCAAAGGGGACGTTTCATATGTCGACCCTTAGCCGAGGATACCTCACTGGAATCTTCTGATTTTTTCTTGTAGTTTGTGTATTTAGTGTAGCTTTTGTTTATTGCTAGCGCGTAATTGTAGAGAGAATCTCCTTTGTAGTTGCAGTCTTTCATTGTTGTACAGTAAAACAGTTGTGGCATGCATGTAGATTTGCACCAAGTATTTCGCAGCTGCGCTTGCAATTAACTAGATATTATTTTCAGTGCTATGTTAATGTGTTCTCTTATTTTTATCTTCAAATTGTGTTTTTCTGTGTTGTCGTGTGAAATACTGTGACAATAATGGCGTGTGAAAAACGTAATACTAGGCTCCAAAGTAAACTGAGAAATGACAGTGAAAATGAAAGCAGTGTGTTAGCGCCACCGAGTAATGAATTAACTGATGTTCAAAGTAGTAATTTGGTAATTGTGCATAGGGAAATGGAGCGGGCGGCAAACAATGGCATGGACAGTGAAACAATTAGTGAAGAGGGAAGCATTATCGGTCGATCGGTCGGCAACAGCTCGCCTCAGGAATCCGAAATGACAGGACACAATTTTGCAAATACTGTAGATTCAGGTTTTGCGTCCTCGCCGTTTTCTCAAATGAGTCAAGACACATTTTCCGCTTGTCAAAATGTGAATGTTGCCGGTGCAAATTCACTGCCGAAAAGCACTGAGGAACATGTTTCAGACACCAGTGCATTGTTATTACAGTTAATGCAACAAATGGGACAAAAGCTACAAAAGTTAGACACAACGCTTGAACAAAATCAGAAACAAATGGGACAAAATCTTCTAAAGTTAGACACAATGGAACAAAATCAGAGACAAACACAGCAAAAGTTAGACACAGTGGAACAAAATCTTAAAAAGTTAGACTCATTGGAACAAACTCTTGAACAAACACGTGAAGATTTAACTACTGAGTTACATAACATGGAATCGAAATGTCAAAAAGTCTGTAATGACGTAAAAACTCAAATTTGTGAGCATTTTCAACCTATTTTTTCGCGGCATGAAAATGCATTACGGAATCACGAAGCAGCCATAAAAGAACTGCAAACCATTGTTCATGAGAATCACGACACCTTGCAAGCTAAAATTGACTCAGTTGCATCTACCGATTCGGTTACGCAACTTGCAAAAACTCAGGAAAACTTAAAGGACACAGTAGATACTCTGAAACTTGGTTCAGAAAAACATACAGAGGAAATAATTTCACTATCGGATAAAGTAGCTGAACTTTCAGATCAGTTCACTAACTTATCTACAAAGGTAGATGATGATCTGAATAACACAACACCTGTAGCCTTCACTGACACTGAAGAGTATGTAGAAATTAGAAAATTCAAACAAAATCAAAATCAAATCAATACACAGTACAAAAGAGAAATCCGGGAAGTGCAAGATCAGTTGGCACAAGTAGTACAAGAATTACGTATTTCAGAGGACACTCGCGCCCCAATACGGGAAGAGGGACACAGAAATACGGAACAGCCACAAAATAATAACACAGGGCATTTCGGAAGTTTTGAAAGAAATTGGCAAGGTGCACCGAATTTTGAAATGGAACCGCCGAAACGACGTAACAATGACCGATATGCGACTCGCCGACATGATGATTTTGACTATAAGCTGTTCATTACTACACGTAAATTCAAAACATTTAAGAATTCTGGCAACGACATTCATCCACAAGCATGGCTTCATCAAGTCTCTCACTGTTTTCCTCCCAACTGGTCATTAGAACACAGATTAGAATTTATGTGTGGCTACTTAGACAATGAACCAGCTGTAAGAATGCGATCGGTCATTCACGATTGTCACAGTGAAGGAGAATTTTACCATGCCTTCCTCTCAGCATATTGGTCTCAAGCCACACAAGACCGAGTAAAACATAGCATCATAATGATGAAACATTTCGAACAATCTGAATTTTCCAGTCTTGTGAAATATTTCGAAGACATGTTGCGTAAGAATCAGTATCTTTCAAACCCATACAGCCCCTCAGAACTCATCCGCATTAGCTTACTCAAATTGCCTGAACATTTACGACATATTATTTTAGCAGGACGTTGCAAAGAAGACATTGAGGCTTTTCAGGGACTGTTACAAGAACTGGAAATTGACACAGACAGTCGCGGGATGCGAAAACAGGAAAACAATCACTACAGGTCACTTCCGTCACAGTTCCGTGACGACAGAAGCAATAACTGGACACGACAGGTCTATTCTTACAACGCAAATCGTGACCAAAACAGACACCACCCGTATGACAACCACTGGCAGAAATATTGTTACAGAGAAAGTTCGCATTTCCGTAGTAATGAATATGACAGAGATTACCTTAGAAACAGACAATATGGGAACCAAAACAATTATTATCAAGGGAGACAGAATAACTTCAGACGCAACATTTCAGCGCGCAGTTACGATTCAGGGAGAAGTTCTCCACCACATGACCGACAAGAAAGAAACTATGGAATCTACCGACATGACGACAGACGATGTGATCGTAACGACAGACCTGAATTGCATCAGAACTGGCGTGATTCAAACAGGGCAGGGCCTTCTCGTCAGAGTGAATTTGTAGAAGTTAGGTCTCCTAATCCCAATAACGGCGCGCGCCAACAAAGAGACAGACAATGACTCGCACAGCAGGCAGCCGCGTGCGCCCGCTGGCTCCGAAAAAAATAACATAAGACGCTAGCCTGGAGAAAAATTTTAGCATTCTTTACCGATGTATACAACATGATAATTGCATTGAAGTTGAAACGCTGCGCACTATGAAGAGTAAAGGTTTACACCAGGTTTCACATGTAAAACCGTTTATTGAAAGATAATCTGCCTTTTAACTTCGTCTTTCCCACAAAATTTTTCGCTTCACATTACTAATATGCTTTGTCAGACTTAGAATCCGTTAACATACAACAATGTTTGAAGTTAAATATCCAATCAAGAACCAAGAGAACTTATTTAAACAGAAATGACGAATGCATTGTTATAGTGAACAGACGTCACAGTGGTATTGTGTGTGTACATTCTTGTTTGTTTGTTGCACGATTACGTAACGACTATAAGGCTCACATACTTAGAACATTTACCAGTACTGCTAATGAGATTTTAATGCAACATTTTGGTTTATTTGAAAATATATTCTGGATTTAAAGTACTTTCTGTGAGATACCAGACGACACAGTGGTTAGTTTATGTGACAGCTACACGATTTTTATTACGACACTACTAATGAGTGACAATTTACAATGTTGCTTTTGCGGTGTATCTGTTTTATATCTGCACAGTTTACTGAATTCTTCTGGAAAGAAAAACATGTTTCAGTAGTAACTTTTGTGGTATAGCAACAATGAGACAGCCTTTTTCGTGGCACAACAATACGTTACTGTACAGTACTTTCTTCATCACGCCAATAAGCATAATAACTATGATATCTATACGCAAAGCATTTCACTTTTGTTTATCATGAGGTAAGTACATTGACTTCTGCAGAACTTACCTTTCGCAGGACGATAACTACGACACTTCCACAGAGATTATGTTACAAGACGCACAGTTTAGCGCTACAGTGCACGTATTTGAGTGATCAATTTTATACTTAAAACATTTATTTTTAAAGATTTTTGAATTACAAAGAAAGGGTTCCGTGATATATTTCATTCCATTGGTGTAATCTGTAACACCTGAGGGTGTAATTACATTAATCCTCAGGGGGGTACACGCCTACTGTGTGTACCATGTGTTTGGCAAGCACAAGGAACCCTAGCTAATATGGTACTTGCTTATACAACTTTACACATCGGTACCATATTTCTCTAACACAGAATTACACAGCTATCTAAACTTTTTTTTATTACATCAGTGACAGATGTTTACGCAATTACACAGTTGGATAGCTTCACACTTATGAAATTGTATTTTGTCTGTACTTTGTGAAATGCTCATATTTTTTTGGAACCATTGTGATACTATGAGAGCTTTGAATGATATATTTGGTAAGGGAGCATGATTTTAAAGTACGTTTGAGGTAGATGACATTATTGAAATGAGCAGAGAATATTTTTTTAGGGTTTGAAATTATTGCAGAAAGCTACGACGATTTTGAGATTTGACTGAGGTGTTATGATGTTATTTTTACGACGACGATGTGTATTATGCTGCTGAGGTATGTTTATGATTAATAGGCTGAGGCTATATGAGTTATTTGATTATGCTTCATATTTATAATGACGAAATATTGACGAGTGTCGATGGATACCTATATGTGTAATAAGGTAAGGAGTAATGAATAGTGGGTAGGGACTCTTGACTTGTGAAACAGGATGTTGGAAACCAAGAATCGTACTTTAGAATTATGAAATGTGTGTACATGTGTGAATGTATTACAATGCCGACGAAAAATTTTTGGACACTGTTATATTTATAGGGTTTTGTTTCTACAGATTTGGAACGCTAATTCTTGACCTGTGAAATATTCTTATGTGAGACTGTCACTGTAGCGGAAACTGCTGTCGTAAATATTTCCGTAAGAAAGTTAAGTGACCACCTGCACGTAATGCGTCGCGGGCACCCACCTGGGCGACAGCCGCCCGAAAAAAAAAAAAAAAAGCCATTAGCCTTTCAGCGGCACAGGTAGAAAAAAAAAGGGGAGGCCATTAACCTCGCTTCTGACATTCCTTTGTAGAAAGCATCGCAAAAACGACACAGTCGAACTTGAAAACATACGATTACACTGTGCACTTAATTTATGATATTTACTGAAATGCCTAATGAAATGACGAGAAATATTTTTACATCTGCACACCTGATTATGACAAGCGTCTTTCTATGAGAGTTGAGAGAATTTCTACTAACTTATGAAATGTCACATGACTATTGAATGATATTTTTATGCTTTGGTTTGCGTAGTTGCTTATTTCACTTGATATCTGGTTTCCAGCTGTGTTGCAGCATTGCTTTTATAAAATAAAATGCATTTGCTAATGTGAACACTTTCTGTCAACAGATCTATTAAATAATTATTTTATGATTCACATTCTTTAAAAAAGGAGCACTTGGAAACGAAAGAACAATAAGAAGGAACTAGTAACAGTAACACATAATTTTCTTTTCAAGTACATGGTAATATTTCTTTTTACAATCAGTTGTTGTGGTGCACCACTTTAATTACATAGATATTAAGATGTGAATATACATTTCCCTTATCTGCATTGTTGTTTTTACTGTAATATCATTTCTGCTTGAGCTTTGTCATGTATAGATATAAGTTTTATATTTTTTATATTTTTTATATGTGCTGCTGCTGTTTGCCAGGCATAGTGCTACTGAATTTTAAATTGTGTTACTCTGTTAAGCTAGTTTTACTACTGACTTATTTTTCTTGTTACTGCACATTGCCTCATATTAGTTGTAATGTGAATTGCTTGGTAATTTAGATTTACTGTAGCTTGCTTTGCAACTTTCCATTTTTTTTGTCATTGCTGTTTGTGTTAATTGTTTTGTGCTGCTGCATTGCCTCGTCCCTTAGTTTAATATCTGAGCTCAGTAGATTTAAGTTAGCTTATGAGGGGGTAGACTATATAAGAACCTAACTATGGAGAATAGGGAAATAATGCTTTGAAAGTTATATGAAAACGATTTGGGCCTAAATGAGTATTGTGCAATGAGCCATATTTATTTTGAAAGAAATATGGTTAGAATACAGAAAAGAGGTACAGATAGGACTTTTTGGGAATAATGATGAACGAAGGGAGATCTCCAAGAACAAAAAAGGTTTTGTTCGCAAAATACTGCAGTACCAAATGTTACACTGAAAACAAACCCTGTCCTTTTCTCCTGTGTTATTCTGGTATGTGTATATGTACCCTTGTGTATTTGTCTTTTTCCTGTCTTTATGTGTTTAGCTAATAAGATTTATGTTGTAGAATTTTTCAAATACTATGTTATTTTCTTTGTGAAGATGTTTAGACATTATTTATTCTGTTCTGATTTAATGCTCATGTGTGAAATTAATGTTTCGAAAACTATTCTCATTATTTTATATATTCACTTAGGTCATAATTCCTGTAACACTGATGTATATGTTATTTCGATTCTTTTGTAAAGTTTGTTACTACAAATGTTATCTGTATTGTTATGTTCTTTAATGATGTATTTTGTACCTTTGTAATTGTATTCTTATCTTATAAAATTGTAATTGACACCAGTTCATCATATTATTAACTTGTAAGTTCCATTTCACTGCACACATTTCTGTTGGTCATAGTATATGGACAATATGTGAGAAGTAGGGACTGTTAGTGTTTGCACGTGTGTTAATAATTCAGCAAGGGACTGGATAACAGCGTTGCTGGATCTAAGGACAATTCCAAAAACTTTGTGAGTTAGCCGCAAGACTCTTCAATGGTGATTGTGCACCTGCACAGTCACAACAGATGGCTGCTGGCCATCCCTACAAGGACTGCATCTTTGATGACCCACCAATACCATTATTTCTGCAAGGACTGCAGTGGGTCTGCACCTCTGGTGGCCCACCAATACCATAATCTCTACCAGGACTACAGTGGGTCTGCTCTGTGATGACCTACCTACCAGTATTCTTCAAAACGTCGAATGACTCTGCTGTGGGTTTGCTCTGTTGTGGCCCATTACCTGTCAGCATGTCAAGAGTCAGCACTGTCTTTCCGTTGGAAGGACAACACTACTTCTTCAAGACTGCATGGAAATCCACTACGTCTGTGTGCATTGTCTTTTACTGCTCAGACTTTGAGAAAAACACGACAATTTTAGTGTGATCAATGATCAGGACTATCTTTATGGACTGTGAGAAAATTTTATCTTTGACCAACATTTATCAATAAGTGTGTGCATCTGATTTCTTTGTTATTATAATTGTGAAAAAAAATTTTAACAAATATGTATTGGCCAGTGCCCAAAAAAAATTTGTAAAATTTTTTGTGGGGAGCATGGGGGCTATGTAAGTAGGCTGTTTAGGTTTTTTTATTGGTAACGCCACCTCTGTATGAAAATCACTGGCTGTGCTGTGTGCAGTCTGTGGCTGCTTTGCATTGTTGTAATACTCGCCATTGTAGTGTTAGGCAGCTGGCTGTGAACAGCACGTAGCGTTGCGCAGTTGGAGGTGAGCCGCCAGCAGTGATGGATGTGGGGAGAGAGATGGTGTAGTTTTGAAATTTGTCATGAACTGCTATATTTATATATGATGATATCAAGGTAAATATATTGTTTGTTCTCTATTAATATCTTTCATTTGCTAACGATCCCTATCAGTAGTTAGTGCCTTCCATAGTTTGAATCTTTTATTTAGCTGGCAGTAGTGGCGCTCGCTGTATTGCAGTAGCTTGAGCAGCGAAGATTTTTGTGAGGTAAGTGATTTGTGAAAGGTATAGTTTAATGTTAGTCAGGGCCATTCTTTTGTAGGGAATTTTGAAAGTCAGATTGCGTTGCGCTAACAAAATATTGTGTGTCAGTTTAAGCACAGTCATGTATAATTGTTCAAAGGGGACGTTTCAAAGAGTCCTGTGAAATTTTTCGAATTAATGGCAAAGAAATATCAATGCTTAGATGTACCATACAGTGACGGAGAGTTGATTAAATTATGCGCGGTGAAGCTACCATTGAAATACCAGCACTCATTAGTAGGTCGCGGAGGCAATGACGTCGAAGCATTTAAAGGTATTCTAAGGGAACTAGAGTTCATATTTTCGGAAGATGACTCAAGAAAAAGACGAAGCGCACGTAATAACGAAAGCAAAAAGCAGTGGAATCCACAAGACGCAGTACGAAGAAACAATAATTACGAACCATGTGATAACATCGCACCAAGAAACGACAATAGATTTCAACAAAGAACCGGTTATGGATTTAGAAGAAAATATGGCAATAACTATAATTCACCCAGGAACGGCAACAACTATTACAGAGGGAATAACGACAACCGGAACGGGTACTGGAGAACCAATAGACCGATAAATTATCAACAAAGAAACCGCTATCAACAGTCTGAACAAGAAAAGAGAATACAGATAGAAGAGGTGGAGGTAAGACCACCAAACCCCGATAAACGTTCGAATTGACAGCTAAGCGCCCATGCCGAAGAGAATGACGCACCGACCCAGGACAATTGCAGCACCTTGAGCAGAGAAGTAAAAATCTTATCACGAGAAGAGAAGAAGGAAGAAACAAATCCGCAAGGACCAGATGAAAACGAAGACAAGAAAATAACAATATCGTGTTGGGACGAAATTAACTGGGAGAATACTGACGAGGAAGATGAATTACCAGAGGCATGCACAACGAATGTAGGAGGAAAGGACGAAGTAATAAGTATTGCAAGGCTATTTGAGATGGAAACCAGGGAAAGCGAATTCAATGAGGATAATGTGCAGTCGGCAGACTTTGAAAATAAGTTACGAGAGGGCACACAACCCAACGTATATAATGAAGGAAGTTATGAAGCGATAATTAGAGCATTTAGATGCGATTATGTGGAAGTAGCGACGAAGAAGGAGAAGATAGGCGAGGATGAGAAAAAAGTAGAGGATGTTGAAGAAAGCGTAAATGAAGGAAGAAATAGAGAAGAGGAAATAAAAGAGAGAGAAGTAGCAGTCGAAGCTTATCCTACAGAAAGTTCGAATTCACAAGGGAAATTCCTAAAATGACTTATGTATGATTCAGTGGAGGATTCGTTGATGCAAGAAGAAGAAGAACAAAACCAGCCCTTTCAAATTCAACCAATTGTGAAGGCCATGGTAAAGCATATCCCAGTGAATATTGTAATTGATAGCGGAAGTGGACTGACTGCGATCTCAGAAAATTTATTCATGCAGTGTAATGCCAATGAGGAATTGCCAGTTCTGAAAACACGTAAGACTGAAGTAAGGAGTCGTATTAGAAACAATGCTGCGGAAGTTACGAGACAAACAAGGTTAACTCTTTCGTGTCAAGGTCAAAAGATCGAAGCCAACTTCGTGATTATACCTAAACTAACTGTAGATTTGATTATAGGTGCAGATTTTTTAAATGAGAGACGAGCGATAATAGATATGGGGAAAGGTAGCGTAACATTCGGGAATGTCACACTTCTCTTTGAGCAAAAGCTAAAA
Source organism: Schistocerca piceifrons (assembly GCF_021461385.2). Taxonomy (NCBI): domain Eukaryota; kingdom Metazoa; phylum Arthropoda; class Insecta; order Orthoptera; family Acrididae; genus Schistocerca; species Schistocerca piceifrons. Next base: position 1,197,489,658 of record NC_060138.1, on the reverse strand, counting down.
TTAGAAGAAATACCAGTTATAAACAAACAATTAAGAATGACGCGAGACAAAGAGGATGAAGAATTAGAATGGTATGCACAAAAGGGGGAATCGCCTCAACTCATCTTAGAAGTCTATAAAGAAATCGACGAAAAATTGCAAGAAGTTCAAGGTATTTCGGAACACAGTAAAACAGAATTAGAGTGTATTTTACGAGATAAAGCAGAGGTATTTTTACCTAAGACTGGCAGTATTAAACACTTTCAGTACAAGTTTGAAGTAAAACAGCACAAACCATTTAGAGTGCCACCCTATACAATCCCATTAAGCTACAGAAATAAAGTATTCCAGGAGATATCTAAAATGTTAGATGACGATATTATTGAACCAGCTACCTCCACATATAACAGCCCACTCCATATTGTACAAAAACGAGATGGGAGCATCAGGTTAGTGCTTGTTCCAGACAGATCAACACAATCATAGAGACAGGCCGCCCAGAAAAATTAGAGGAATTGATACAAAACTTCCACGGTGTTAAGATACTTTCATCAATTGATTTATGGAGTAGTTTCTGGCAAATAGAATTGGCCCAAGAATGTAGAAAATTTACAGCATTTATCGTATTCGGTAGATGTTACCAGTTTAAACGATTGCCATTTGGTTTAAACATATCATCAGCAGCGTTTATTAGGGGATTTAATACCATACTCAGTCCTGAAATTTTACAAAAAATTACTTGTTATGTTGATGATGTGATTATAGCAGAACCCTCTTGGGAACATCACAACGACACATTAAATCAGTTTTTACAGATCATGAAAGAGCATGGGGTCACAGTAAGTATAACAAAATCCAAATTTGGAAGGCGAGAGGTCAAATTTCTAGGACACATAATTTCCGAGAAAGGGGTAATGCCCGACCCAGAGAAACTAACGGCAATCAAAGAATTCCGTACTCCATATAATAAGAAAACTCTCAGAGGATTTCTAGGTCCCACCAGATTCTATAAAAAATTTATTTGGATCGACTCTCTCGCAACACCACGCCTATGTGCATTGACTGGAAAAAACACGCCATGGGTATGGGATCAACAAGCCAATGAAGAATTTTTAAAAGTGAAAAACGCACTAACAACAGCACCGATTTTAGCACATCCTGATCTAACACAAAATTTTTGTATGGCCACTGATAGCACGAAAACAGGTTTAGGAGTTGTTTTATTCCAAGAATACGAACAAGCAGGGCTAAGATCATATACAACAATTGCATTTGCCAGTCAGGTACTCACAAAAAGCGAGAAAAACTATTCAGTCACTGAGCTGGAAGCATTGGCCATTGTATGGGGCTTCCAACGTTTTCGATACTTCCTATTCGGAAGAAAAACAAAAGTATACACTGACCACAAAGCATTAGAATTTCTGTTATCCACCAAACTAATTCATGGGAGGTTAGCCAGATGGATGTTAATACTACAAGAGTTTGACTTCACTATTACACACATACCAGGACCAGCGAATGTATTAGCAGATGCTTTATCACGATGTCCACGGAGTGCATCCAATAACATAGGTTTGCAAGCAGCAGAAGACCAGTTTACAATGTACTATATGAAACAAGTACCTTTCTAAAACTACATTACGACAGTATTGAAAAACATAGGCAAAGAACAGGACAAGGATCCCAAAATACTAGGAATCAAACACAAGTGGAGAAGCAAGGATTTTCCAGACATTCGACAGCACTATCTCGCAAAGAACAATGTTTTATTTTTTAGACGAAATGTTGCAACGAATGAATGGTTAATTTATATCCCAGATGAACTAATTAGTAAGTACATATGGTATACACATTTAAGTAATGGCCACTTTGGACCAAAGAAATGCTTTTTAAAAATAAAGCAAACAACCCATTTTCCTAATATGGAAAGACGAATTAGAACAGTATTAGTCAAATGCAAAAAATGTATGAGGGCTAAACACGTCACTTTCCAAACCAAACCACCTATGTTTCCAATAATCCCTAAAAGTTTAAAACAAATAGCTGCAACAGATTTGATGGGGCCCCTCCCACACACAGAAATGGATATATTTTCATATTTGTCGTTTTGGAACTTACTTCTAAGTATGTTACCTTGACACTATTAAAACGGGCAACAGCTCTTACTATAAGTAAAGCATTTAGACAAGACTTTCTCAGACAAGTAGGTCGAGTGGAACGAATAATTTCGGATAATGGCCCACAATACAAATCAGTGCAATGGCAGAACACGTTAAAACAACACAAAATAAAACCCATCTACAAATCTAAGTACAAACCAAGCATAAATCCAGCAGAACGATCTATGAAGGTCATAGGCACTTTATGCCGATTATATGCAGGCAAAAGACACAACACTTGGGATATATACCTTAAAGGTTTTCAAGAAGTAATAAATGAAATGCCACATAGCACTACACTACTACCTCCAGTTACTGTACTTCAAAATATTGAACCCCCAAACATAACCAGAGAAAATGTTAGATTTCCTACTGTACCACGTAGACAGCACAAACAAGTCATAGCAACAGCACTCTCCAACATCAGAAAGACAGCCATTAAAAGAAAAGAAAGAGGAGATAAAACAGCAATTAAAAGAACATTCTCAGTAGGCCAGAAAGTATTTGTAAAAACACACCATCTCTCCAGCAAACAGAAACACAAAATACATAAGTTTTACGCTGCATACAAAGGACCTGTCATAAGTAGCCGAATTGCTCTTGATAACGCTGTGGAACTAATGAACCCAAAAACAGGCAAAACCTTAGGGCTTTACCATGTGAGCCATATCAAAAAGTTTGAAGATTAATTTTATTACTGGTAAATAATCAGCACAATATTTCAAGATTATGTTGCAGATAAGATCGTCAGGAGAAAGAAGAATGAAGAGAGAGGAAGGTGGGAAAAAGAAAGTAGTTTCAATAAAAACAAAAACAAAAATAACATCAATAGTACCATGGATTAAGGTGAAAGGATAAAGCGTAGATAGTCTAACAGCATGAAATACTAAAATGCTATACACCACGACACTACACAAAAGTAAAAAACGAATTTGAGGATTCTTATAGACGTTAAGACTAAAAATATCTTAGAATTGTAACATGGAAAGGGCCCCAAAATTTGTAAAGCATTTAAGAAGGCATAAAACAATGTAGGTACTAGACATATCTTAGATGATTATAAGTAATCTTTTTGCAAGAACCATTGTAAAAACTCCAGCAAGGACGAGATGCAACGACCCACAAGTTGCAAGGCGAGAAGTATCAAGAAAGGAAAGGACATAATTAGCAAGACACGATTACTACAAGGCAGAAGCATTGAGAGAAGGGAAAGGACAGCGAGACCAACAGAAGGCCCTTGTAGCCGAAGTGGGCAGTAAATAAATCTGATGGCAAGCTGAACCACAGGGTGGCAGAACCCTGCTGGGACAGAACACGGAACCACACAGTGGCGGAACCCTGCAGAGACACGACAGGACACCGAACACCAGAAGGGTCTCCGAATGCGCCGACTCAGCGGAGCAAGCAAAAAACGGCCTGACGAAAAGACCGCTTGGGCAAGCCACCACTAGCAAAAAAAAATATGTGTAAAAGTCACACTACTTCTATTAAACAGCACGCTGATGCACGAAACTGAAGAAAACTTCCAGAAAGTAAAAATGACACGCCCAAACAATTTATCAAACTTTTAGTAAGAGGAGAACTTCAAAGCAACTAGTTATCAATAAATATTTCCATATCCTGCCCAGAGAAGAACCAAGAAGCAGAGAAAAAGCAGGAAGAACAGAAGTTGAAGATTTGCAAGGTAGAGACCAAGAAAGAAGACAGGTGAAGAATAGACGACATACTTTCCCAAATCCCTATCCTATTGTAAACTAGTCGTCTGTGAAGTATTACAACGAAAAACGACCGCTTTCAGTGACACATAACGATGACTGCCACGCATACAAAGCCAGTAAACCACAAGATTCTGCACTCACAGCCCCATTCCATTATGGGACCTCCACAAGAGCAACACACACTTGCAAAGCCAAGAAGGAAAGATGAACAAAGCTGTACATCAAATACTTGCATACATCCATCTCGCTCAAGTCCATCATTCGCCAACCTCATGCTTAAACATTCATAGGATTGTGTGAATGTGTGAAATGAAATTATGTGATGTAGGAATTGTAAAAAGAAACGTGTGAAAAACTAAATAAGTTAAGCACACCAGACAGCTAATAAACTACAAAATAACAGTCATTGACTATGGGCTTAAGTAAAAAATAGACTATCGGTAAAAATAAGTCATTAGTTCTGAAATGGACAGTATATAAAGAACAAAAGCAAGGCATAATAAACACTAAAACTATATTCCACTTATTTTCTCCTCATAAAAATAAAAGGATAACTATATTTTACTTATTTTCTCCTTATAAAAACAAAAAATAAAAAATTATCTTATTGGATGATTTCCCCTTTTTTTAACATTTGTACAATTTGTTAGGATAGTATCTCAATACTTGTGTATGTATATTTCTTTGTCAAAGCAATTCTTGGAAATAATTCTTATTTGTTAGTGTAACAATGTTGAAATGAGTGTCTGGAAACAAAAACATTTTACTTGTACATGATATTTAGAAAATGTGTTAGGAATAGATTTTACTTAATTACTGCATTTATAAAAACATTTATAAGAAAATCGGTATGAAAGACTCCTCACTTTCGATAACAAACTTTTTAAAAAACAAACTTCACAATTAAATAAAGAAAGAAAATAATTAAAAAATTATAATTATAATAGAATAAAAATATTCTTCCCTTGTCAATATAAACATATTTTTGATAATAATGTGGAAGAATATAAAAATATAAATTAGTACTACAAACTAGCATGAACAGAATAATGGGGCTGAACAGTAGGCAACAAAATTTAGATAACGGAATAATTTTTGACTGGCTTAGACAATGATTCAATCATTGCCTAACTTCAGTACAAAAATTAAGTTTGAAGGGTGGTGATATGTAAGGTGTCAGGCAAATCCAACACCTTCCATGAAAACCCTGACATGATAAGCAAATCCAGTAGTATGTCACATAGCTCCGAATAAATCGTGACATTAAATTAACCAAAGTAATACGAGTAATGAGTGAGCAAATGGAATACCACAGACTAACACAAGAATGCCTAAATGCATGTCATACCTTCCCACCGTGAGACAGATGCAGTTCCGACGGGAGAAACGAGAACAGAAGCTGAGAGCAGAACCGTGATAAGCTAGGAGGCGATAAGGCACGGACACCCACGTCGCTAGCTAGCCGCTAGGACCACCATGTTAAAAGCTAGAGCCCTCCAGAAGAACAGTATAGATCTTACGATAACACTAAAAGGGCCACCCCAGCCGCAAGTTTTAGCGTGAAACTTTATCGCGTCTCTGTTACGTCAGGACCACCCCCCAGCCCATGGTAAAAGATAAAGCCCTCCAGAAGAACAGTATAGATCTTACGATAACACTAAAAGGGCCACACCAGCTTCAAGTTTTAGCGTGAGACTTTTTCGCGTCTCCGTTACGTTGCAAACTTTAAAACCATTGCCCCACCATGAACAGTATAATGTTTCTCATTGGATAGACAGAATTTTTGTAGGCGGAGCTTAAGGTTAACATTGAGACCCTGATTGGTCAGATGAAAAACACAGCCAGATAGTTTTTTTAAACCAACTTCTGTAAATTGGAGTAAGGAGAAGTTGGGAGAGAGTTGCTTCCGAGACGGCGAGGTGGGGGGAGCTGTGCTGTCCGCCGCCCTTTGACGAACACCGACAAGGTAATGAACGCACGCGATGCCGCATAACAGCGCATAAAGCTTCACTCAGAACTGCAGAAGTCTCATCTGTAACACCCCCTTTTTGCGTAATACTAGTGTCGATCGTCAATTAAAGCTCATGGTGTTCACATTTGCCACTTGAAGTAAAAATCTGAAACGCGATGATTTTTCTGTTATATAGTTATTGAGAAGCCCCATCAGCCACTGTAATTTAGGACAAGTTAGATCAGTAATTAAAGATAATTGAGGGTCACTGTAGACCATTTTGATAGTTTCCTCTTTTGTTAAACTTAATTTAAACCTAGATTATAGATGTGATATGGCATAGGTCATCCTTCGATCCATTGTAGAACTTGGAAACCCATTCAGGGAATATTCGTTCACATTTTTGTTGAATGCAGTTGGTTTTTACCATCCTGTATTAAAACATTTTCTTTTATCAATAGTGCAATTTATAAACAATGTTTTGTGAGTAGAATAAAATTTCCAATGGTAAACAACTGCGCTTTCGACGTTATTTTACCAGCTAACTAAAAATAGGAAAGCCCTGAACCCCTTTAACTAAATTTAGTTAGTATTAAGATTCTTTTACAGGGAGTGCAGTGGAGCTGACGCTGAAATCATTAAGTATTTGGTTATATCATCGCTAGTCTCACTGAACTCTTCTGAACTCTACATGTCATGTGTGGTCTGGCGTCTCCTTACCAGCAACAGGTCCCAGGTCCAAACTAGTCAGTTCCCTAAAAAACACGCTCAGAGCGTCGTTGCGCGAAAGTGGTAGGGAGACACGATATAGAACAAACAGACACCACGCAGAATGTTAGACGTGTAAGACGGAAAAATCAATTCTGTGCAGCAACAAAAAGAGTGTCCCACAACTGCACCTTGGGGAAAGCAGGTAGCAACTTGTTCCGACTCAGAAGAAAATCAGTTTTGAGAAGTGCATGAGCCTTCTAAGATGACCATTCGCTTGCTAGCAATTATGTATCAAGTTAATCACTTATTTATTGTTCCTTGAAAGATCTTTACGGCTCTCCAAAAGGATATTGCGAGTTGCACATTCAAACAAAGTAGCCAGACCACAAAATATCCTTATAGATGGAATCTTGCTGTATGATATAAAGAAGTGTAGCGCTATTGTGAGAACTTTTCCTCTTTCTCTCTCACGGAAATGACTCGTCACAGTAAGAAGTTAAACTTCAACCTATCTCGGTTCATAAACTCAGCAGTTAGTTAGCTCTTCGACTTGGGCAAAGTATGATGGCGGCAGAGCATTGCAAGGCCACGCACACATTCTGTTTCATTTTACTGACACGTTAAGCTCTACGTTTAAACTTGGCGGGTGCTGAAGTTTTATAGCTTCTTGAGAGCTACCCCGCGGCACAAGTTGGGGTAACGACTTGCTCCTACAGACCGTGGCTGTTGGATGTAACGTCGCATATTCACACGGAACACCGTAAAGCGCCCGTATCATGTTCCAAAAAATGCCAAACGAGGCGTTGTCGATGTTAGAACGTTGGCCATGGAGAACTAAGACTTCCCATAAGCCTCCTACACTTTTGTGAATAAAACCTACTAGGTCGATTAATAAATGTGGTTATTTACACCGCAGTTTTGGCTACTGCCATCGTCAGAGCAAAACTTAGAACTTGTAAGACAATGTTCAATGTCAGTGTAAACAAAACCTATGCATAATTAGGGCGTCGGATTTCGATCTGATGATGGTAGTAGCCGAAACTACGTTTTGAGTAAAGACATTCATGAAATGATCTAGACAGTGTCATTCACAAAATATTCAGAATGATCTCGCGCTCATACACAATATTTATTTCCTTAATTAAGAAGCGTCCCACATCTTTACGTAATTTCTCTAACTCTCTCAGGAATTACCAGAGCCGGCCGAAGTGGCCGTGCGGTTAAAGGCGCTGCAGTCTGGAACCGCAGGACCGCTACGGTCGCAGGTTCGAATCCTGCCTCGGGCATGGATGTTTGTGCTGTCCTTAGGTTAGTTAGGTTTAACTAGTTCTAAGTTCTAGGGGACTAATGACCTCAGCAGTTGACTCCCATAGTGCTCAGAGCCAAAAATTACCAGCACCCTTCTTTCAATAACACCGCGGAAAGTGTGCTGTAACTGGTGCGTGTGCAGTGGCCATACAATGGAAGAGATGTTAACCTCTCTTCTTTCTTCCTTCGTTAACAAAAGAGTATCGAAGACAATCTTCAGAGGCAACCATCACCTCCTCAGCTGCTACTACGCTGCACGCTGCAAAAATGTATTTTAATTTGCGCCTGCAACTACAGACATAACCAAACGATTCGAATTCTTAATGTAAACTGCTCAGTCTAATGAAAATTCTCGGCTAAAGTGAACCATTAGAATTGTACTCTATTCTCTATATTTTTAATTACAGCGCAATAGCACGAAAACTACATGTTAGCTAGCTCTTTTCTTCAGCCGTTCGACTTTCTTGATGGTGTCGCCTGTCATCTCTTATCTTGTACCAGTCACTTCATCTCTACTAGTACCGACGTTTGTGTTGAACAGATTCGTATAATACAGGGTGAGTCACCTAACATTACCGCTGGATATATTTCGTAAACCACATCAAATACTGACGAATCGATTCCACAGACAGAACGTGAGGAGAGGGGCTAGTGTAATTGGTTAATACAAACCATAAAAAAATGCACGGAAGTATGTTTTTTAACACAAACCTACGCTTTTTTTAAATGGAACCCCGTTAGTTTTGTTAGCATATCTGAACATATAAACAAATACGTAATCAGTGCCGTTTGTTGCATTGTAAAATGTTAATTACATCCGGAGATATTGTAACCTAAAGTTGAGGCTTGAGTACCGCTCCTCCGCTGTTCGATCGTGTGTATCGGAGAGCACCGAATTACGTAGGGATCCAAAGGGAACGGTGATGGACCTTAGGTACAGAAGAGACTGGAACAGAACATTACGTCCACATGCTAACACCTTTTTATTGGTCTTTCAATGTGGTGGCCATCATTTGCTGCACACAATTGCAATCTCTGGCGTAATGAATGTCGTACACGACGCAGTACATCTGGTGTAATGTCGCCGCAGGCTGCCACAATACGTTGTTTCATATCCTCTGGGGTTGTAGGCACATCACGGTACACATTCTCCTTTAACGTACCCCACAGAAAGAAGTCCAGAGGTGTAAGATCAGGAGAACGGGCTGGCCAATTTATGCGTCCTCCACGTCCTATGAAACGCCCGTCGAACATCCTGTCAAGGGTCAGCCTAGTGTTAATTGCGGAATGTGCAGGTGCACCATCATGCTGATACCACATACGTCGACGCGTTTCCAGTGGGACATTTTCGAGCAACGTTGGCAGATCATTCTGCAGAAACGCGATGTATGTTGCAGCTGTTTGGGCCCCTGCAATGAAGTGAGGACCAATGAGGTGGTCGCCAATGATACCGCACCATACATTTACAGTCCACGGTCGCTGTCGCTCTACCTGTCTGAGCCAGCGAGGATTGTCCACGGACCAGTAATGCATGTTCCGTAGATTCACTGCCTCGTGGTTTGTGAAACCCGCTTCATGGGTAAACAGGTAGAACTGCAACGCATTCTATGTTAATGCCCTTTGACAGAATTGCACTCGATTATTAAAGTCATTACCATGTAATTGCTGATGTATCGACACATGAAACGGGTGAAAGCGGTGACGATGCAGTATGCGCATGACACTACTTTGACTCAGTCCACCGGCTCTCGCAATGTCCCGTGTACTCATGTGTGGGTTCATGGCAACAGCAGCTAACACACCAACTGCACCCGCTTCTCCTGTGACGGGCCTGTTACGAACCCGTTTGCGTGCTACGACCATACCTGTTGCATAGAGTTGGCGGTAGATGTTTTGCAATGTGCGGCACGTTGGATGCTCCCTGTCCGGGTACCGTTCTGCATACACCCTGCAGGCTTCAGCTGCATTTCGTCGACACTCGCCATAGATGAGTATCATCTCCGCCTTTTCAGAGTTCGAATACACCATGGTCACAGTTCCAACAACACTACACTATCACAGACGTCTGGTAACACGGTGTACTACAGTTGGTCTGCGTGCGCAGACGAATGCAGAATAACAATAGCAGCAAGCGCTACATGCGGACACTGCAACAGCTAGACCAAACCACAACAGAGCACTACAGCCATACACGTAAACACGGTCGTCATCGTAAACATGTCCCTGCAGATGCTGCTCGCTGACCTTGGCCCGTGTTTGTTACAACACGCAACTGAACGTCGGAGGTTTCAAGCGTCAACTTTAGGTTACAATATCTCCGGATGTAATTAACATTTTACAATGCAACAAACGGCACTGATTACGTATTTGTTAATATGTTCAGATGTGCTAACAAAACTAACGTGGTTCCATTTAAAAAAACTTAGGTTTGTGTTAAAAAACATACTTCCGTGGTTTTTTGTATGGTTTGTATTAGAGAATTACACTAGCCCCTCTCCTCACGTTCGGTCTGTGGAATCGGTTCGTCAATATTTGATGTGGTTTACGAAATATATACAGCGGTAACGTTAGGTGACTCACCCTGTATAGTCTTTGCCTTGCCCTTATAAACTGAGCGGTCAAAAGGCACTGGAACGGTAGTCCTATTTGGAGATGTACCACGTACGAAACTGAAATGTTGCGTTTAGATTTTGTGACTTCGCGAGTGTACGCACAATACCCGGGAAGTCTGTTACAGTCAGATGTGTGGTGAATATAGCAGCACGTCGTGAGTTGACAGACTTTGAAGGAGTGTTTGTGCAAGACGCATGGGTAACAGCATATTGGAGATTACACGAGAATTCAGGTTTCCGAGGTGAAAGTATCTAGGATGGACCACAGTATCGTAGAGAAAATATTTTTACACGGATAAACAGACGCACTGGATGCCCAAAACTTATTGTTAGACCGTGGCCAAAGATAGAGCAAGGCTGTGTGACGTTAACAATGAAGTGATCGTGGCCAACGATAAATAATTATCAAAGCCCTTTGCTAAAATCTTAGACAGTGTAGTAGCTAAGCTTTTATCAAAGATCTCTGATATAAGTCAGAGCGATATTTATTTATTTATTTGCTGCCATTTACAAACGAAATGCCACCTTGTTACTGAGGCAGGTCGTACTTTTACAATACGAAATTGTACATGTACAGAATGTGATACTTAATTGTTATTTCTTACTTTTAATGAGGATTAATAATATTGTAGATTGAAATGCTTATAAACTCAAAACTAATTGAGAAACGAAAATCTTAAAATTGGCTATTTATGAATGGAAGATAGTAATTTATGAAGACAGAAAGGAGGTTATGACATATTATAACTTTAAGACATATTAAAAATTCGGAAAAAATTTTCTAAAATAAACAAGATTCTCGCATTTAAGATGGATAGATTAAAGATACGAAACATTTATGAAGTTAACAAGATTCTGTAAAATCGAATTTTAAACCATAACCATTTTTAGGTAGAATAAAAACGGAAGCTGGGAAATGTGATAGTGGAAGAATGTCCCTTTATCAAGTGTGTATGACGGTGAGTGACTTGGAATTGTCCATCAAGCCACCGACCACCAATCACAGCTCTTCATCTAAATCTAGCATCTACTCTAGATTTCCTGATAACTAATCCTTAACCTCTATTTTTTTTTATTTTTTACAGGCTGTTATGTTGTGTCATCACCTGATTCCGTGTCGGAATCTGTGCTGTTTTCCACACTGTGGACTCGTTCCTGTCATTGCAAATAGGCTGTTATCTGGTTCGGACATGCTCTCTATAGGTCTCTTGGGATGTGAGTGTGTTTAACATGGTCCACTGATTTTCGCCTATGAGCATTGCGTGTATAGTGTCTTGAATAGTGTTGAGGTTTAAGTATGCTGTAAGTCTGACGTTGGTCCGTCGTCGGCAGTAAAAGACGATGTGTTCTGGAGAGACTTCTTCCCCACATGTGCATGGTGGTGTCTGTCTCAGACCCAAGCGGTTTAAGTGCGTGGGGTAACAACCTAACTTTGATCAAAGTTCGCCATTTATAAATGTCGCTTTGCTTTCTTTTAGCTATAAAATTATAAAGTATACTTGATGCGTGGCTACGACCACAGTGATCATTGCGAAGTATGAAGAATACGAAATTCTTCATAACGCAAGCATTAAAAAAAACGTAATGAGTGGTTGGAATCTTATAAAGAAAGTGATTTCACTATATATGATCTTAAGCTTACATATACACTCCTGGAAATGGAAAAAAGAACACATTGACACCGGTGTGTCAGACCCACCATACTTGCTCCGGACACTGCGAGAGGGCTGTGCAAGCAATGATCACACGCACGGCACAGCGGACACACCAGGAACCGCGGTGTTGGCTGTCGAATGGCGCTAGCTGCGCAGCATTTGTGCACCGCCGCCGTCAGTGTCAGCCAGTTTGCCGTGGCATACGGAGCTCCATCGCAGTCTTTAACACTGGTAGCATGCCGCGACAGCGTGGACGTGAACCGTATGTGCAGTTGACGGACTTTGAGCGAGGGCGTATAGTGGGCATGCGGGAGGCCGGGTGGACGTACCGCCGAATTGCTCAACACGTGGGGCGTGAGGTCTCCACAGTACATCGATGTTGTCGCCAGTGGTCGGCGGAAGGTGCACGTGCCCGTCGACCTGGGACCGGACCGCAGCGACGCACGGATGCACGCCAAGACCGTAGGATCCTACGCAGTGCCGTAGGGGACCGCACCGCCACTTCCCAGCAAATTAGGGACACTGTCGCTCCTGGGGTATCGGCGAGGACCATTCGCAACCGTCTCCATGAAGCTGGACTACGGTCCCGCACACCGTTAGGCCGTCTTCCGCTCACGCCACAACATCGTGCAGCCCGCCTCCAGTGGTGTCGCGACAGGCGTGAATGGAGGGACGAATGGAGACGTGTCGTCTTCAGCGATGAGAGTCGCTTCTGCCTTGGTGCCAATGATGGTCGTATGCGTGTTTGGCGCCGTGCAGGTGAGCGCCACAATCAGGACTGCATACGACCGAGGCACACAGGGCCAACACCCGGCATCATGGTGTGGGGAGCGATCTCCTACACTGGCCGTACACCACTGGTGATCGTCGAGGGGACACTGAATAGTGCACGGTACATCCAAACCGTCATCGAACCCATCGTTCTACCATTCCTAGACCGGCAAGGGAACTTGCTGTTCCAACAGGACAATGCACGTCCGCATGTATCCCGTGCCACCCAACGTGCTCTAGAAGGTGTACGTCAACTACCCTGGCCAGCAAGATCTCCGGATCTGTCCCCCATTGAGCATGTTTGGGACTGGATGAAGCGTCGTCTCACGCGGCCTGCACGTCCAGCACGAACGCTGGTCCAACTGAGGCGCCAGGTGGAAATGGCATGGCAAGCCGTTCCACAGGACTACATCCAGCATCTCTACGATCGTCTCCATGGGAGAATAGCAGCCTGCATTGCTGCGAAAGGTGGATATACACTGTACTAGTGCCGACATTGTGCATGCTCTGTTGCCTGTGTCTATGTGCCTGTGGTTCTGTCAGTGTGATCATGTGATGTATCTGACCCCAGGAATGTGTCAATAAAGTTTCCCCTTCCTGGAAGGACATCACACACATCCATGCCCGAGGCAGGATTCGAACCTGCGACCGTAGCGGTCACGCGGTTCCAGACTGAAGCGCCTAGAACCGCACGGCCACACAGGCCGGCTGTTTGTACTCTAAATAACCTAACTTAATCTTCATAAATTCCTCCTTAGGTCGTTTGTGTATTGGTTCACATGTTTCTGTAATAGTACATAAAACGGTACACTGCAGGATTCGAATACTATATTGCAAGGTGGTATAGCTTTCACATGTTGCTAGATATCTTAACCTAATCATGGGACGATGTTTGGTAGAAATAGCATTCATGATTTAAATAATGAAACACTGCACCAGTTACGTATTTTTTTCACGACGATTTGCTAGCGTAAGTTCTCATTAACAAGTAAAAATATTTACATAGGTATTTCTTGTGATGTTTCGGAAAATCTGACAAAGCAAATCTGTCCGACTGCAGCAAATCATAAAAATACAACTATCGGGCAATGGATATAAACAAAATACCTGTGTGAATGTTTACTCTTGATAATGAGAAAAAATTCTCGAAACGAGTCGTATTAAGCACGAAAAAATACGTAACTAGTACAGTGTTTAATTATTTAAATTATGAATGACACATTTGCATACTTTCTGTAAACATCAGTCATGGTGAATGAAATTAAGAAATGGCATTTCTTAAATGAGTATCGTGTGTGCAGATATGAGGGGCCACTTTGATGAGGGCAAACTGAAATGTTTGTTCGTCCACGGTCAAATAACTTCTGTTGTTCTTTATGTCCTCGCACTGTAGTTCACGAAGCAAATTCTGATGAACACTGCGAGCTTCTCCTCTCGCTATCCACGGATTCACTAACAATCGCTTCCACTTCTCTTCCTTTTCAAACAATGCCACCGTCACCAACATACGCTGTTTTACACGCGATTAAATGTTCCGCATCCATTACCAACAATTAAGATGAAAACTTTGTCGTGCGTGTATTGGCTCCAATGAAGAAGTTTAGTTAAAGAAGTTTGACGAAATCTTTGACAAAAGTTTAACCAAACGTGTACAGTGTGATAAGGACCTCAGGCTTCATGTGTTTGTGCCGGCCTGCAGTTAACACTACACTGCTGACGTCAAACAGACGTGCTGTAAGGCCTGTATTTATCTTTGGCCACACCGTTTGACGAACGGACGCCATGTCACCTCCACAGAGCCGTACGGGGCAATCGACGTTCTGCCGTGATTCAGATAGCCGCCGATTCGAATGCGAGGCGTGGCGAAGCTACATTACTGGCCATTAAAATTGCTACACCAAGAAGAAATGCAGATGATAAACGGGTATTCATTGGACAAATATATTATACTAGAACTGACATGTCATTACATTTTCACGCAATTTTGGTGCATAGATCCTGAGAAATCAGTACCCAGAACAACCACCTTTGGCGTGTACAAGTACAGCTGCTCATGCAGCTTCGACACGATACCACTGGCGTATCGTGACGAGCCAGTTGCTCGGCCACCATTGAGCAGACGTTTTCTATTGGTGAGAGATCTGGAGAATGTGCTGGCCAGGGCAGCAGTCGAACATTTTCTGTATCCAGAAAGACCCGTACAGGACCTGAAACTTGCAGTCCTGCATTATCCTGCTGAAATGTAAAGTTTCGCACGGATCGAATGAAGGGTAGAGCCACGGGTCGTAATACATCTGAAACGTAACGTCCACTGTTCAAAGTGCCGTCAATGCGAACAAGAGGTGACCGAGACGTGTAACCAATGGCACTCCGTACCATCGCGCCGGGTGATACGCCAGTACGGCGATGACGAATACACGCTTTCAGTGCGCGTTCACCGCGATGTCGCCAAACACGGATGCGACCATCATGATGCTGTAAACAGAACCTGGATTCATCCGAAAAAATTACGTTTTGCTATTCGTGCATCCAGGTTCGTCGTTGAGTACACCATCGCAGGCGCTTCCGTCTGTGATGCAGCGTCAAGGGTAACCGCAGCCATGGTCTCCAAGCTGATAGTCCATGCTGCTGTAAACGACGCCTAACTGTTCGTGCTGATGGTTGTTGTCTTGCAAACGTCCCCATCTGTTGACTCAGGGATCGAGACGTGGCTGCACGATTCGTTACATTCATGCGGATGAGATGTCTGTCATCTCGACTGCTAGTGATACGAGGCCGTTGGGATCCAGCACGGTGTTCCGTATTACCCTCCTGAACCCATTGATTCCATATTCTGCTAACAGTCATTGGATCTCGACCAACGCGAGCAGCAATGTCGAGATACTATAAACCGGAATCGTGATAGGCTACAATCCGACCTTTATGAAAGTCGGAAACGTGCTGGTACGCATTTCTCCTCCTTACACGAGGCATCACAACAACGTTTCACCAGACAACGCCGGTAAACTGCTGTTTGTGCATTAGAAATCGGTTGGAAACGTCCCCATGTCTGCAAGTTGTAGGTGTCACTACCGGCGCGAACCTCGTGTGAATGCTCTGAAAAGCTAATTTGCATATCACAGCATCTTTTTCCTGTCGGTTAAATTTCGCGTCTGTAGCACGTCATCTTCGTGGTGTAGCAATTTTAATGGCCAGTAGTGTATTTCTATCACGAAGGTATGGAGAGACATGGCTTCAGCAAGGGCCGATCAACTCGTGTCGCATTGCCAACTTATCCATCTTCTGAGCTCTCTCCTTGTAAAGGTCTTCTAAGGATTATGATTCCTCACATATTCTTTTTATTAATATATTATAGTCGATTAATTGTTAACAGTCTTCGATTACATCCACATTCCAGTATTTTCTTCTGGTGATTTCCAGTGCACCTGCTGCTTTTCTATACCACTCTGTGCTGTAGACGAACACAATCACGAAGTTCTTCCTCATTTCCAAAACAGTATCTGATAAAACTAGAGCTGTTTCATGGAACAAAACTTCCTTCACATTTACCAAGGTTCTTCTAATACCACAACCAGCTGTAATAGCTTTCTTTGCAGTGGTCGTATTTAGTTATGCGAACTACATATAAATACGAGTGTTGGAACTTAAATATTGGCAACTATTTATTCACAACCGATACAAAAGAGTTACATGTTTGCACCTGTCACTTTCCTTCAAAGTAGTCACCAGTGTTGTGTAGAACCAGTTTGCAGCGATGTGGAAGGCGTAGTATACCGTTAGCAGAGCCTGTTCTGTTGATGGTGCGAATGGAGCGGTCTACTGCCTGTCGAATCTCCGAACAGTTCTGAAGCGAATGCCAGGAAGTGATTCCTTCATCTTCGGAATCAAATCAAAGTCACAAGGAGTTATGTCCGGGGAGTGTGGTGGATGGTACAGTACTTCCCAGTACCATCGACCGAACATAGCAGCCACAGCTTGCGCTGTATGCGCCCGCGCATTGTCGTGCAAAATGTTGGTTGGATTGCGCAGAAAGTGTCGCCGCTTCTTTCGCAAAGCTGGTCGCAGGTGATGCTCCAGAAACGAATAGTAATACTATGCATTTGACTCCTTCTCGCCCTTTCCAAGACACACTGGGATACCGTAGAACGGTGAGCGTCCGCGACCCTAGTGCTTGCGCTGTGCAATATCCCTCGGGGTGGCAGGGTCAGGGCTCGCGACCACAGCCGTGACCTCGGCCACTGCAGATCCGTTGTACCGCCGCGCGTGGTACCCACTCGGCACATGCAGGGTGTTTCAAAAATGACCGGTATATTTGAAACGGCAATAAAAACTAAACGAGCAGCGATAGAAATACACCGTTTGTTGCAATATGCTTGGGACAACAGTACATTTTCAGGCAGACAAACTTTCGAAATTACAGTAGTTACAATTTTCAACAACAGATGGCGCTGCGGTCTGGGAAACTCTATAGTACGATATTTTCCACATATCCAGCATGCGTAGCAATAATATAGCGTAGTCTCTGAATGAAATTACCCGAAACTTTTGACAACGTGTCTGGCGGAATGGCTTCACATGCAGATGAGATGTACTGCTTCAGCTGTTCAATTGTTTCTGGATTCTGGCGGTACACCTGATCTTTCAAGTGTCCCCACAGAAAGAAGTCACAGGGGTTCATGTCTGGCGAATAGGGAGGTCAATCCACGCCGCCTCCCGTATGTTTCGGATAGCCCAAAGCAATCACACGATCATCGAAATATTCATTCAGGAAATTAAAGACGTTGGCCGTGCGATGTGACCGGGCACCATCTTGCATAAACCACGAGGTGTTCGCAGTGTCGTCTAAGGCAGTTTGTACCGCCACAAATTCGCGAAGAATGTCCAGATAGCGTGATGCAGTAATCGTTTCGGATGTGAAAATGGGCCAATGATTCCTTTGGAAGAAATGGCGGCCCAGACCAGTACTTTTTGAGGATGCAGGGACGATGGGACTGCAACATGGGGCTTTTCGGTTCCCCATATGCGCCAGTTCTGTTTATTGACGAAGCCGTCCAGGTAAAAATAAGCTTCGTCAGTAAACCAAATGCTGCCCACATGCATATCGCCGTCACGTGCAGCAATGGTAGCGGCGCTGAGGGGTTGCCGCGTTTGAATTTTGTATGGATAGAGGTGTAAACTCTGGCGCATGAGACGATACGTGGACGTTGGCGTCATTTGGACTGCAGCTGCAACACGGCGAACGGAAACCCGAGGCCGCTGTTGGATCACCTGCTGCACTAGCTGCGCGTTGCCCTCTGTGGTTGCCGTACGTTGTCGCCCTACCATTCCAGCACGTTCATCCGTCACGTTCCCAGTCCGTTGAAATTTTTCAAACAGATCCTTTATTGTATCGCTTTTCGGTCCTTTGGTTACATTAAACCTCCGTTGAAAACTTCGTCTTGTTGCAACAACACTGTGTTCTAGGCGGTGGAATTCCAACACCAGAAAAATCCTCTGTTCTAAGGAATAAACCATGTTGTCTACAGCACACTTGCACGTTGTGAACAGCACACGCTTACAGCAGAAAGACGACGTACAGAATGGCGCACCCACAGACTGCGTTGTCTTCTATATCTTTCACATCACTTACAGCGCCATCTGTTGTTGAAAATTGTAACTACTGTAATTTCGAAAGTTTGTCCGCCTGAAAATGTACTGTTGTCCCATGCATATTGCAACAAACGGTGTATTTCTATCGCTGCTCGTTTAGTTTTTATTGCCGTTTCAAATATACCGGTCATTTTTGAAACACCCTGTATCTGCATGACTCACCACCTTGCAGCTTTCGTCAGAAACGTTCTCCAGAAATGTTTTAAATACATACACCAATACGTTGTGATCGTACAGAACTTTCAGAATTTTCAGTACAGTCGCCCGTCCAACACCCCAAATAATTTGACACCGTCAGTCAGTCTCCCCCTCGTCGTCTCCCGTAAAGCAAACTTGCAAAAATTGTGCTTCCCCATTGCACGGAGGTAAACGGGACCCGACTGAATGGACACTTTCCCCTGCACCGTAAAGGTCAGTGGAAACCCAGGCATGGCGAGAAATCTCTCTCTTCCAAAGAGGTCACGTGAAAACATGAATTATATGTTTCTTATAATGTTCATAAACTGCTCTGTCTCGTGAGTCTCTCCAGAAAATAGTTCCTTTAAGCCAGAGGTATAATGCTCAGTTGCGGAAGTTCCTCCCACAGGATCGTTTGTAGTTCCTTTAAGGCAGGGATTCCCAAAGTGGTCGATATCGACCCCTTGGGGTCGATGTCGGTTTCCTAGGGGTCTACATAAACGAAAACTGATTTTTGGGATCGACGAGGTCTAAAAATCGAACCCTATTAAATTAACACAAGTTCTCATTTAAAACTTTCAAGTTATGTAGGTACTGTATTGTTTACATTTGGTTACGTGTATTAAGAATAATTAATATGTTTGTAGGAAATAGCATTGTTGTAGTAATGTAAAGTCTCGAGTTCGTACAAGATGAAAAACTCGGCAAGTCTGTGTGGACAAGTTTGTGCAAGATAATGAGTTCGAGCGTACGTCTTTCAGGCGCGTTTTGACTTGCTCTCTATTTGACGCTTACGCGATTTAACACGAACGAATTCATGATCAAGTCCAAACATGTTCCTGATATTTTACTATTTAACGAGCTTGCACTTAGGTTGAAAGTGCATTTGCGTTTTGAAATTCGTTGGAGTTTCGACGATAATAACTCATATAAGTACTCATTTATTTAAAGAGATTACAAAGTTATTACATAGCTAAATTAAGTGAAGTAAATTTACTGAAAAAGTGGTAAACACAACATACAATGTATTTTAAATAGGTAGGTATAAAAGTATTTGCAAAAATTACTTACACTTCAGTTGTTAAGTAGGTAGGTACCTAAACTTTGAAGTGTTCAGTTTGCTTTGGTTTATGTTCCTATGCTGATAGGTACCTACTTACCTAATACGAATTTTCTATACCTAATTACTTACTATAATTACTTACCTAATATAACTATCCAAGTTTATCAATGAGTCAGTCAGGAATGCCTAACAAGAATCCATTACCTGGGTGTGATAAAAATAAGATAGTGTGCAAATTTAAATTTATTATTGGTTTTTATTTAGGTAGTTTTTTTATTTGCAGGATTACTGAGAGTTTGATGATGGCGGACACGAAAAAAAAAAATGCACACAATACATTTTGGACTACTTGAAGTTCGGATTTATTGCATGTCCATCAAATCAACACTTGCTGATGTGTCTCATATGTGAAGAAGTATTCAATAACGAAGCCATGAAGCCTTCAAAAATGGATGTTCACTTATCAAGAGTACACGCTGACAAAAAAAGTAAGCCCTTGTCATTTTTTCAAGCACTTAAAGAAAAACTAGACAAAAGGCCAACCATAAGATCGATGTTTTCGTCATCATCTATTAAAGACGATGATGGTTTACGAGCGTCCTATAATATATCTTTACTAATAGCGAAGTCGGGGAAACCCCACACAATTGGAGAGCAGCTTATCTTACCAGCTGATCTTACCAGCCATTGCGGAGGTCCTTAACAATGTATTGCACAAACACCGTTCAGAGACGCATAGATGAGATGGGACGCAATGTGGAAAACATTTTATGCAAGATCTTACAGACTTTGATGAATGCCTCAATCGCGGCGTGCACGTTCTCGTCTATTTTTTGATTGAGGTCGGTGTCTTTTGCCTCTAACCAGTTCGTAAATTCCTTTTCAATTTTGTTCGCCTGTTCGGACATTTTCTGCTCTATTGCTTGACTTGTGTCAATTTCTAATTTTTCCATCCTGTTAGCCAGTACATTTATTTCATCTACGATAATGGCGTTAGCCACCTGGATATTATCTACTCTTTCGCTCAGTTCTTGCACCGCTTTGGGTATGGTTTCATAGTTTTGTCTCAAACTAACAATCTCAATTTGCATAGTTTCCAAAGATTGCATTAACTGCAAGTCTCTCTCATGCTGGCATCGATCACGCTCTGCTTGTTTAGCATCACGTTCCGTTTCTCGTTCTGCATGCATAGCATCACGTTCTCTATCACTTTCTGCTTGCATACGTGCAAATTCAGCTACCAATCTCTGGTCACGCTCTGCTTGTTCATGCACAAACGTAGCTTGGAAATTGAGCATGCGCTCCAACATAACTCTTAATGATTGCACTTCTGACACCTCACCACTCTCTGGTCCGTGTCTAGTGCTTGTGGGTGGCACAGTATTTCTACTTTCAATTGAATCACTGGCTGGCAGTGGCAACATTTCTTGCCCTTCTGCCCCC
This sequence comes from Schistocerca piceifrons, assembly GCF_021461385.2. Lineage (NCBI taxonomy): Eukaryota > Metazoa > Arthropoda > Insecta > Orthoptera > Acrididae > Schistocerca > Schistocerca piceifrons. Next base: position 1,197,468,462 of record NC_060138.1, on the reverse strand, counting down.
AGGTTCTCACATTGTACTTCCTGAACTACGCCACTAACATTACTTTGTGCCTCAATTTCTAACTCGGTGTCACAGCTTGCTAACTGTTGTTCATTATCCTTGTTTATATTTTTCTGACCACGCAATCTAACCATAGTCAACAAAAGAAACAAAATCTGAACTAAATATCCTAACACTCAGGTTTCACTGACATAATCACACAAGAAATGGTCATTTGTTGAAACACACTTATTATATACTACGATGACTAACTACTCAAATGTCCTGTAATTTAAAAAAAAACGCTAACAACAAGCACACCACTAATGATCCGAGAACACCGCACTGAGGCTGCTTTACTACCCACAGGACAACTACACTGTAGCTTTACCTTTTGGTGATCTATCTTGGGTGCAGCTGCCCCCTGGTATTGTGGTAGGTAATTAATTTTTTGATATAATGAGCTCTCTTCTTCTGCTTGCCTCTGGGTATATGGTGTTCTCATGCAAAAAATCATATACAGATATTACCACACAATATTGGTTAGGCAAGACATACAATACATGAAAAAATTATTAATTGTTCTCCAACAAAGTTCGACTACAATAATTCCCTAATTATCTCATGGGTATTTTGTGGCCACTGCTTATTCGGGCCCCGCGTTGTTGGGCGCCAGTTTGATGAATATATATATATATATATATATATATATATATATATATATATATATATATATATATATATATATATATAGGGTGTTACAAAAAGGTACGGCCAAACTTTCAGGAAACATTCCTCACACACAAATAAAGAAAAGATGTTATGTGGACATGTGTCCGGAAACGCTTAATTTCCAAGTTAGACCTCATTTTAGTTTCGTCAGTATGTACTGTACTTCCTCTATTCACCGCCAGTTGGCCCAATTGAAGGAGGGTAATGTTGACTTCGGTGCTTATGTTGACATGCGACTCATTGCTGTACAGTACTGGCATCAAGCACATCAGTAAGCAGCATCAACAGGTTAGTGTTCATCACGAACGTGGTTTTGCAGTCAGTGCAATGTTTACAAATGCGGAGTTGGCAGATGCCCATTTGATGTATGGATTAGCACAGGGAAATAGCCGTGGCACGGTACGTTTGTATCGAGACAGATTTCCAGAACGAAGGTGTCCCGACAGGAAGACGATCGAAGCAATTGATCGGTGTCTTAGGAAGCACGGAACATTCCAGCCTATGACTCGCGACTGGGGAAGACCTACAACGACGAGGACACCTGCAATGGACGAGGCAATTCTTCGTGCAGTTGACGATAACCCTAATGTCAGCGTCAGAGAAGTTGCTGCTATACAAGGTAACGTTGACCACGTCACTGTATGGAGAGTGCTACGGGAGAGCCAGTTGTTTCCGTACAACGTACAGCGTGTGCAGGCACTATCAGCAGCTGATTGGCCTCCACGGGTACACTTCTGCGAATGGTTCATCCAACAATGTGTCAATCCTCATTTCAGTGTAAATGTTCTCTTTGTGGATGAGGCTTCATCCCAACGTGATCAAATTGTAAATTTTCACAATCAACATGTGTGGGCTGACGAGAATCCGCATGCAATTGAGCAATCACGTCATCAACACAGATTTTCTGTGACCGTTTGGGCAGGCATTGTTGGTGATGTCTTGATTGGGCCCCATGTTCTTCCACCTACGCTCAATGGAGCACGTTATCATGATTTCATACGGGATACTCTACCTGTGCAGCTAGAACTTGTGCCTTTACAAGTACGACACAACATGTGGTTCATGCACGATGGAGCTCCTGCACATTTCAGTCGAAGTGTTCGTACGCTTCTCAACAACAGATTCGGTGACCGATGGATTGATAGAGGCGGACCAATTCCATGGCCTCCACGCTCTCTTGACCTCAACCCTCTTGACTTTCATTTATGGGGGCATTTGAAAGCTCTTGTCTACGCAACCCCGGTACCAAATGTAGAGACTCTTCGTGCTCGTATTGTGGACGGCTGTGATACAATACGCCACTCTCCAGGGCTGCATCAGCGCATCAGGGATTTCATGGGACGGAGGGTGGATACATGTATCATCGCTAACGGACGACATTTTGAACATTTCCTGTAACAAAGTGTTCGAAGTTACGCTGGTACTTTCTGTTGCTGTGTGTTTCCATTTCATGATTAATGTGATTTGAAGAGAAGTAATAAAATGAGATCTAACATGGAAAGTAAGCGTTTCCGGACACATGTCAACATAACATATTTTCTTGCTTTGTGTGTGAGGAATGTTTTGTGAAAATTTGGCCGTACCTTTTTGTAACACCCTATATATATATATATATATATATATTCATCCATTTATTTTACATTATATATATATATATATATATATAATGTAAAATAAATGGATGAAAATGGGGAAGAAATGGCTTTAAATATTTTTGTTATTTACTCTGAACTTTGTTGTAGAACCCCTTTTTTTACGTGTGATAACAAAAATTCATTTAGACAGAATTAAGCACATTTAAAATTACGCGAACTTTAGCAACCCTGTCATGCTGATAAATTCAAACTAACTGATTAATAACATTTATGACTTTGAAAATTATTTTAATTAAATTTTTTACGTAATTCGGCCTTGGCACATATTTTCTAGATGCAGTGGGTTTTTAAATATTTACTGAATTCTTTCCCGGCGTTAGCTATGGAACACAAGACTGTCTCTGTTAGCATAAAATGGTTAAATATTGCCAAGCCGACCTGAATGTTTAATTATCATTGACAAAACACACTTAACCATACGTTTAAGTTATTTGCTTTAGAAATGGAAAGAACCAACAGATTAACAACTTCAACGTTAATTATCAGCCTATGAATGCACAAATGTAAAACTAGTAATAAATTCAGTCAGCCTCAGGATCGCTGTAAAAGAAAAATATTTCGTAATTCACTGCTAATTTTACCTGCTCCCGATTTACGGGTTTGGTTAATTTTATAGCGGAACAATTTTTTAAATGTGCCGCCGCTGCAAATCGTTCGGTCGCGGCACAGCCCAGCAACATCAACGATAATCGCTAAAAGTGCTGAAAACTCTTTAAAGAAATATTATAGATGACATGGGCAAGCTAATTTACATTAGTAATACACCATTTTGATAAATTATAATGTATTTACACCATAACAATAATTAAAATTACACACCTTTATAATTTCTCCTCTGATGGCGGCTAAAGATAGATACAGACAAAAGAAGTCTACTCATTCATATAATGCTACATCACAGGTTCCTCTCTCTCTCTCAGCTCTCGAGGGAGACGACAAAGAATGCACATTATGTAGTGCTATTTATACTATTGCTGATTATGAATATCTCTTTGTAATCTTACAACATGATTTTCCTCTGTGGCTAGATTTTACATTTTTTCATCGCAGATATTAATATATTTCGTAATTACATTATGAGTATAGAAATATTACAATCATAAATACATCGAGAATATTATTACAGAAAATATTACAATAATAACCAATGTCCTTTATACAAAATTAAATAATATTTTTTGTTAAACAATTACAGTGCATAAGAATTGCTTCATAGCGGCGTACATAGTACAATTAAATGTCATTTCAATTTATTAATAGTGTGTGTGCTGCCAGGGAACGTTACAAGACCAACAGATTCTCTCTCCAGTTGGACGAGTCTACATTACCTGACAATGAAGCTCTGTTGTTAGGATATGTTCGATTTATCAAGGATGAAAATATGTGCCAAAAACTGATTTTTGCTACATATTTAGAGACTGATACCAGAGGAGAATCGATGTTTTGGGCCATGGAACATTTTTTTACTGACAAAGTTATTCCATGGAAGAACATTGTTTCTGTTGCGACTGATGGTCCACCATCTATGGTTGGTCGTCATAGTGGTTTTATAGCTCACTTAAAGTGACAACTGCCTGATGTACTGGTCATTCATTGTGTGAGTCACAGGCAGCATTTAGTAGCAAAAAAGCTGAGTCCTAGATTGCATAAGTCTTTACAATATGTAATAAATGCTATCAACAAGATTCGAAGCAATTCTTTGAACTCTCGGTTATTTGCTCAGCTATGTAAGGAAAACAACGAAGTCTTTACTCTTGTACTTGTGCAAACTGAAGATCGCTGGCTTTCAAGAGGCTCTTGCTTAGATTTTCAGCTATTTTTGAATCTGTGTTGGAGTTTTTACAAGAAAAAGATCCGAATTTGAAAGAAAATCTGAACAATTGTAAAACAGATATTTATTACTTGACTGATATCTTTGGAATGTTCAACAAAGTTAATTTGCAACTGCAGGGAGACGACCTTAACTCGATTAAAACAAAAGCAATAATATCGGCCTTCGTGGGTAAATGAATCCTTTATAAACAAAATTTAGGCAGAAATGAATATTCGCAGTTTCCACATTTGTCAAAATTACCAGAAATGCTTCAAGATGATGACATTTTATTATATGTCACTCACTTGGACGCATTACACAAGGATTTTACGGAGAGGTTTGAGGATCTTTTAAATTTACAAATTCCTCAATGGATAATAAATCCGTACAACACCACAGCCATAGAAGAAGCCAATGTTGTCGGGAAGCAGCATACTCACGCCTTATAAAATTCACATCAGTCGTTCCATTGTGTGCCAGCCTGTCCGCTGTAACTAGTTCTGACGTCATAAATGTTGCACAATACTTTAAAAATCAAGTAAATAACCTGAAACGTTTCTAGAATGTCAGGAGTAATACTAAATCAATTTGTGTTGAATATCAGTTCAATAACTTTAACCATTTTCGAAATTTGGACTTTTTTCTGTAAAAAATCATTGGCGCAACAGAAAACAGCTAGAAACTTAAAAATAAGGTTCCTTTTGCATAATAATTTAGTAGAAACAGTATTCTGGATCTCACAAATTAAAATTTTAGTTGAAATTCATAATTTTCTGGTTTTTGTCTTAGAAATTAAGGAAGCAAGATAGATTAAGTAGGCGAATAAATAAAGCTAGGATGTTTAAGTATAGGTAGAAGAGATATCCACTATAATCATAAAGATGTGAGAAGTTTCAATTGAATAACTATAAAACTATAGTGATAGCGTATCTCCAAAGGGCAAGTTCAGAGCTCGTCTACTGCGTATAGTGTAATTAAATTAATTATCTCGCCCAAAATATTTGACTTAGCCACATCAGACTTTTATTAAGATTACTTACCTGTGTGGTGATTGCACAATTAAATTGAGAGTTTCATCGGCCATCAGCAAAGGAAGCAATGATTTAGTCGATAACTTAAAGTGGTGCATTACTAGCCCAGCGGCTAGTCGGGAGGACAGATTTGATCAGGCGTTCCCTTAGCCGTCCGCACCGCGGCTTTATATGGAAGAACGCTGCGCGAGAAAGGAGGCCCCAGTCCTCTCCAGACGCTGATTAATGCATCATCTGTGCCGGGAGTCGCGTCGCGTCGGTATCGTTGATATAAACAGCCTCGGATGCAGTAATAAGTTACTCGGGATACGCGTAACCATGAAATCGTTTTCGAGTGAAGTGTTAATTTTGGGATGACGTTAATGATCTATCTTAAGTTTGTCGTATTTTCAGGTGCCACCGCAGGACAGACATTCTACCATTATTAGCGTGGCGTTTGATGAACATTATCATCAAATTATGGCGAGCATTCACTTAAACATTTAATTTGAACAGTTATAGTTGCATCAGTGCATTATACTGTGAACTGCTGTGGTAGTTGGGTTGTGTGGATTCTTTTTGGTATGTGACTTTCAGAACATAGTGAACATTTTAGAGAGAATGGTTTTTGGTTATTTTGTGGACTGGCAAGACAGCCAATCCACGAGGACGGGAGGCCGAAGGGCACGCGTTTAAGCTCACGCAGGATGGCGTGAGGTCTGGAAAATGACAAGGAATTGAGACTAGTAAAAAAGGTACATAGCTGCTGGAATACTTAACTTTAATCAATAATTGGTGAACATCGGTCTGACAATAAATGCATCACAAGATAAATAGCAATTGATAATGGCGCCTTGCTAGATCGTAGCAAATGACGTAGCTGAAAGCTATGCTAACTATCGTCTCGGCAAATGAGAGCGTTGTTTGTCAGTGAACCATCGCTAGCAAAGTCGGCTGTACAACTGGGGCGAGTGCTAGAACGTCTCTCTAGACCTGCCGTGTGGCGGCGCTCGGTCTGCAATCACTGATAGTGGCGACACGCGGGTCCGACGTATACTAATGGACCGCGGCCGATTTAAAGGCTACCACCTAGCAAGTGTGGTGTCTGGCGGTGACACCACAGATTATGAATCCCAGACAATCTCCTAATTCCACAGAGTTATAAGCTGTAGTTATAAATGTATTTCTCAGATGAAGTGGGCACTAGGAATTCTAATTACAGGCTTCACGTTTTGCTAATCACTTTCTGGTTGGCAATATTGTAGTTAGAGAGCAAGTGTTGAGAACGGCAAACAGCATAAATACAAAACATTTATTCTATTATTCCACCCGCCGCCCCACATATGTTGCTAATCGGCCGGGAAACAAACTGAGTAAAAGTGAAAGTGATTTTTAAATATTCGGATTCGGAAGTGAAATGCGACACGCAACTGAGCAATGGAACAGTGATAGACAGTGTTACGTGTGCGTGTGGACGACTCATCTGGATTGACGGAGCTGGCGCTGAGTCTAGCTGCACTGCTGGCATCGCGAGATGTCAGTCTTGCTGCACCGCAGTCTTCCGACTGAGTGACCGGAGCCGCATCTGCTGTTGCGCAGTTGTCGAGGTGCCGTCTGCAGTTCAACGCGCCACGTCGCATCAGTAATCCTGGTACGCCGCGCTGGCAACGTTATACGTCGTGCAGAAGGAACTAAGTTAAGTGAAAAGCTGTTAAAACTTTTACTAACCTGCACCAAAAGACTGTCGGCGATGGAACCCCAAAAAGACACAGTAGTTGAACCTAAATCAGGACCTATGTCTGTGAAAGGAACTGTAAATCCAGACAACGGTTCAAGTGTAAATATGCATGAAAATAGTAATGTTAAAGTGAAATCCGAACTAGTGTCTCCTGGCAGTAGTCTGAAAAAGGGCAACGATTCAATAGTAGAGACCCCTGTAGTAAAGCAGAAATCAGAAAGTGTTAAGTTATTGGATGATAGTTTCTCTGATGAATTAAAAATGAAACAGTCATCAGAGATGAGGAGAAGTTAGATATGACTGATCAATCAGAAGTTTCATTTAGTTTTGATGATTCTGGTGTTGGAGCTAGTTTTTCGTCACCTGGGTGTGATAAAAAGCCAGCTAGTGAGCAACCCAAAGATACTGGGGCTATTGATTTAAATGTAATATTACAAGCAATAGCTGCCAGTAATGCAAAAATGTCAGCCAGTAATGCTCCAATGACAGCTGAGTTAAGATCTGATATAATTGAGGTAAATAACAGGATTGTGGCCAGCCAAACCAATTTTAATAAACGGTTTGAGGCAACGGACAATAAATTAGAATCCAATAAAGCTGAATTAGAAACTTCCTTCAAGACTGGCTGCAATAAGTTGAAAGAGGATCTGGACGGTTTAAATTATAAAATTGATTACAACCATGAGGATATTAAGAAAAAGGTTGCTCAAAAGTTATCTGAGATGTATAAAACAGTAAAATCCGAAGTTGCTGAGGTTTGCAAAGACTTCCAATTGGAAGATGCGAAGCTGGAGCACAAGTTAACAGAAAAGATCGAGGCGGAATCTGAACTGTGCTCATATAGGTTTAAAGATGTTAATATAAAAGTAAATATATGTCAAGCAGAAGTAGACGCAATCAAAACTGATACTACTCATATTGTGCAAAGAGTAGATAATGTTGAAATGAGAGTAGAAAATATTAGTACTAACTCTGCTAACATTGAGAGTAAAGTAGCTTCAGTAACTTCTGGTAATTGTAGAATGCAACAAGTTGTAGCTGCAAATGCCGCTTTTATCGAGTGCCGGCAGTTCTTGCGGTTCGATCCAGATAAAAATATCCACCCGCTAGATTTCTGGAACGATTTTTAAGATGTGATTCCACCAACTTGGTCTGAACGAGAGAAAATCTCATTTATTAGAAGCCATTTAGCAGGTGACGCCATGCGTTGGTCAGCTGATGTTACGTTGAAGTGTAAAACATTAGCGGAATGTAAAACCGCTTTCATTAATGGGTATTGGTCTAGTAATAAGCAAAATGAAGTGTTGAGAGAATTTTGGAGTGGAAAACGCTTCAATGCAGGCAAGGAATCTATTAAAGAGTTTGCTAGGTCATGGATCTCACGTTTGTCGCATTTGGCGGAAAAGCTAAAACCTGAAATGATAATACTAGGTCTTGAAGCCAAACTGCCATGGTATTGGCAAACTAGAATCATATCTGCCCCTAGAGACAATCTGGATCGTTTCATTGAATATTTGGAACGTGTAGAGCGTGTTGCTGCCAATGAGGAGCAAGCACGTAATAACAGAAATGGTAATAACACTAGTAGTAATTTTAAGAACGAGCAGAATGGCAATGTAAACATCAGAACAGTCGGTGTTCGCCATCCTAAGAGAGGTAGGAATTGGAGAAATAATTATCAGAATCAACGATGGCATCCAAATGATAGTAATTTTGTTCCGAACAAAATTATGCAGGTAAACAACAGTGCGGAAAGCAATACTGTGCCAGTTAACTATAATGGAAATAAAGGAAACAGTAGTAGGCCGAGGCAGGAAAACTAGTTCCCGTCTATGAGGACACTGGCGATCACGAGGCGGTTACTTTTCCTAAGCCAGTAATTACAGTAATTGGTAAGACAGATCAGAATACTCAGACTGAACATGTGGATGAAGGGTCGGTAGCACCTAAGGATACAGCAGAAATATTAGATCACTCACAGTATTTGATAGTTACCGTGTTAGAGACGCTTTCTACGTGGGAAGAGAAAGAGAAGGCGCATCAGTGTAACGGTAGGGAAGAGCTACAAAATACTGAATTGTCAGGTGAAGAAGCAGAAGAAATTCATGCTTATATTTACTATGAGGATGATGTGCTCTTATCTAAAGTGCCTGTGTAAGATGTTGATTCTGTACTAATAGATTTAGGATAGGAGGTAAGTGAGAATGTAGAGGATAGCTTGTTGGGGGTCGATGAACCCAGTAGCTGTTCAAAAATGGTTCAAATGTCTCTGAGCACTATGGGACTTAACATCCGTGGTCATCAGTCCCTAGAACTTAGAACCACTTAAACCTAACTAACCTAAGGACATCACGCACATCCATGCCCGAGGCAGGATTCGAACCTGCGACCGTAGCAGTCGCGCTGTTCCGGACTGCGCGCCTAGAACCGCTAGACCACCGCGGTCGGCCCAGTATCTGTGACCAGTTGTCACTTGACAAGGAACCCGACAATAATAGTGAAACTGGTTTAGCTGTAACTAGTGTTATGCCCGGTCTGGAGGCGCAGAATCGCTCAGACTACAGTAATTTGGGTCATGTTCAGCAAACTAAATGTAATGAAGTCGTGCGGTGTTTCGATTTAAAATTAATAGACCGACTGGAAAACGCAGCTGAAAATGAAGTTCAGGAAACCCCTACACACTTAGACCTAAATGTAATGAAGACAGATGTCGATCACTTTAGTTGGAGACAAATCCAAAAGGAACTATTGGATGAGTTTGAGGAACCACCTGTACAACCTAGAATAAGCCACCCTATAATAATAGTGAATATGTTGGGTATCAATGTACGTTGTCTCTTAGACAAGTAGTCCTTCTTTGATGCATTACCTAGTAAAGACAAGCTTAGCGTAATGAGGGTATCAGGACTAAGAATAATTGGTGCTACTGGCAAGGTGTCAAAAACGGTAAAGCCATAAGCTTTACTCCCATTTGATATTAATGGTAATTTAATTGATCATCCATGCTTAATTGTGAACAATCTCAGTATTGAGGTTTTAATTGGCATAGATTTCTTGTCGAAATATCAGAGTGTTGTTGACGTTGAAAGAAGCCAGTTAAAAATGGTCTTGCCGATAACCGGACTAATTATGGTACCTTTTATTGATAAACATGTGTAACTAATGATGAAACTTGGGAGCTGCTTATACGAGTTCTGAAAAATAGGAGATATTGGGACGAAGGTGTTAATCTTAGTAAAAGTAAGCTAAACACAGAAGAAAAAGAAGCAATTATTTTGGACCAAATAGAAGCTAAATTGCAGGAAATCGATAAAATTTCAGCTAATCAGAGGGAAGAACTGAGACAGGCTTTAAAAAGGTGTCATAAGGTATTTTCAAATCGACCTGGCGTGGTCAAAGGTTATGAATGTCAATTAATGCTAGGAAGGAGGTGGTTCGAAAGGAGATACAGAGAATGCTAGAGTGGGGTGTGATTGAAAAAGCGATCAGTGAGTACAATAATCCTCTTGTTGTTGTACCAAAAAGAGACGGGAGTGTCAGATTGGTCTTGGACGCTCGTTGGTTGAATGATATAGTGGTCAGGGAAAGTGATAGAGCGCAGAACATGGACGAGTTATTGCAAAAGTTCCAGGGAGTAAAATTCTTAACTTCTATGGGCATCACGTGTGGATATTGGAATTTGCCACTGGCGGAAAGTTCAAGGAAGTATACAGCTTTCTTGTACGAAGGAGTTTGTTACCAATACCGTGTGGTACCTTTCGGACTTAATATCTCTGTTTGTGCCTTCGTACGTGTCATGTGCCATTTTTTAGGACCAGCATTAAGTAACAAAATAACAGTCTACGTAGATGATATGTTAATAGCAACTCCTACCTGGGAAGAACACATAGTTTTATTAGAGGATGTGTTAGAGGCTATTGAGAGAGGTGGCATGAAACTAAAGATTGAAAAGACAGAGTGCGTTAAAGAGGAAATAGGTTTCTTGGGATATATGATAAGTGGAAAAGGTATTCTGCCTGACCCAGGCAAGCTAGCAGTCATTGAAAAATTTGAGGCTCCCAGAAACAAGAAGCAGTTGAGATCGATGTTCGGTCTTTTCGGCTTCGATAGGCGTTTTGTTAGTGATCAGGCTTTTAATGCACCCTGTCTTCACCCCCTGCTGAAAACGAATACCCCTTGGGTTTGGACAGCAGAATGCCAACAGGCGTTCGAGGTGCTTAAACAATTTTTAATTAATAGTCCTATTTTACATCATCCTGATTTTGAAAAACCATTCTGAATGTCTGTTTATGCTAGTGGCTATGGTATAGCTGTGGAGATATTCCAAGTAGAAATAGAGAACGAACAAGAAGTGCACAAGACTATAGCTTTCGCAAGTCGATCTTTACAGGCAGCAGAGAGAAATTATGGCATCTCAGAACTGGAAGCATTGGCAGTTGTATTTGGTGTACAGAAATTTGAGCAGTATCTATTAGGTCACAAGATAATTGTTTACAGTGACCATAAGGCGTTGACTTTTTTAAAGACCTGTAAGTTGAGGAATGCTTATTTGGTAAGATGGTCATTATATGTCCAGCAGTTTGACCATGAGGTTAGATATATTCAAGGTTTAACACTCCTGTCTGCTACTGCAAACAGAAAATTATCTTTCAATATTTTTAAAGGACTGTAAACTTCAGAGACACACAAGCATACTCATGATCACAGTACATTTTGCAAGGTTCAGCAATTAATGAAATGTTGAAAAAAATTCAGTTTGCATCCACATATGTACAAATATTTAAAGAAACAGCTATGAAAACCTTTTCCAACTGATTCCTTAAATACAAAAGTAGTTTTTCAAGGTTTTTTCAAAATAATTAACTTTAAAGCTGCTCTTCATTAACAGCAGTCCAAAATGTTTGTTGCACATTAAACACTCTAACATACTCAGAACCTATCTTTAATTATCACTGCTATGTTTTAAAACAAGGCAGTCCAAAACTTTAAGTTATTCCAAAAAAACTAGTATCAAAAACATCTACATCCATTTCAATAAGAATGCATATATATCTTTTATGATAACTTTTCACTGACTTCAAAAAGGATAGTCAGTTCATAACACATTGACCAATAAACCTAACTTGCCTCAGCATAAGCAGTCCATGTTACACATTCTGCCCATTATTGGTTTGGCAGTCTTTGTATGTAAACATTTAGACACAAAAACACAATTTAGATTAAGAACACTAAAACGAGTACACATTTTTAGATTGACACACTGCCCCATCCTCTAGGTTAGGCAGTTCATGACCACTCATTAACTCCTTGCCCCCACAATGGCAAGTCCTTCGGCTACTTCTCACACAGCATTTTTGGTAGCCGTCAACTTCAGGAGCACCGCATTTTTATTCTTTTGTCTTGTTTTGCTGCCCAACAACATATTTTTGAGCAGTTTATTGTCATCACCTTCAAGCTTTTTCATCATTATGTCACATCTTTGGTAAAATTTGCATTAATGGTATAAAACATAAAACCTGTAACTTCAAAACAGTAATTAGACACTGGCAACAAAACCATTTCTTTTCAAATGACAACATCAGGTAACATATACATTAATCAAGAAAAATTTAAATGTCCTACTTGGGATCAAGTCAGTATTAAGAATTTCTTATTACTCCTTTACCATTGCTTTTCCACACACAGTTAGGTCATTACAACCTTTAGTCATATTATACAAGGAAAATTTAGCATTGTTAATATTTTTATCATCATTCAAATCCACCAAAAAAAATTTGAATAAACAACTTAGTTCTGGTGTTCGTGCCACAATTCTAACAAATTGCTTCAAGCTTGAAATTCACACTTAATTGAAAGTTATTTTAAAGCTAAATTTACATTCTTTAAGACATGATTCAATATAAAAAAAGGGACGGAAGAAGGAAAGAAGATAGTCAAAGTTCCGAATGAAGAAGGGGAAGGTTGCCAACACGAAAAGAAACGGAAGTAGTGCTGGCAACGACTTGGGTCCATGGTGCTCGTCAGGCACCTGACAATGCAAAGAGTGCATGTCCCCTGAGGGTACTACATTTCATTCATCATTGGTTTCTGTGGACATATAATTTCAGGTCAACTATATTTCTAACTCGTAAAGGCTTCCTTGACCTAGGGTACACAAGAAAATAAGCATTTGCATGTGGAGTTTCTTACACTTCAAAAGGCCCATTGTAAATGTATTTGAATTTAGAAATTTCATTATTAACTTCACTAGATTTTTCATGGGTCTTCACTAAGACATAATCTCCAAGCTTAAATTTAGTTGTTTTAAGGTTATTAGCATGCCTTTTGGCTCTAACGGCTGCTTTCTCTTTCATTCTTTTCTTAACTATCTCTTTTTTCTCATGCAGGTTAATTCCTACAATAGGTGGAAATTGCAAGATCTCTTCAATAACACTTTTACTTTTACGGTCCAACAGAATTTCTTCAGGGGTAAAACTAGTAGTTTCATGGTATAAAGTGTTCATGGTCTTTTCAAAGTCAGTTACAGATCTGCCCCAAGCCTTATGGTTATGGTGACAGTAGGTTCTACCTAACCTTCCTAATTCACACATATATCTTTCGACAGGGTTACTAGTCGGGTGGTAGGCCGAAATATATTTAACTTCAACATCATGTCGCTTCATGCCCTCTTTCCAGATTTTTGAAATAAACTATGGTCCATTGTCAGACAAAACTGCTTTAGGTTTACCAATGGTGTTAAAATACTCAGTCATCTTGCTAAAGACTGCTTTAGTAGTGGGTTTCCTGATTGAATATAATTTAATAAATTTAGAGAACACTTCCAACACTACAACAAGGTAAGACCAATTCCCTGAGGTTTTAGGTAAAGGACCATACAAATCTACTGACAATAATTCTAATGTGTCCTCTGATACTGTATTCTGCATAAAACCTTGATTTACTCTATTTGTTACTTTTGCCCTCTGACATACATTACAAGATCTTATTCTCTCAATAATTTTCTTAGCAGCGCCTACATTAATCGCAACCACATCAGTTAACTTTTCAATACACTTTTTGGGACCATAATGCCCTAAGGCATGATGAAAATAATCAATCACTTCAGTATCAAATTGCCTAGGCCAACACACCCTCCATTCTATCTCCTGTATAAAACTCCACTAAATATCTTGTAAAATCTACTGATTTGTGGGAAATTAGGGTTACTAAAACTAAATTTCACTGACTTCCATATTTCATCCTCATTCTGGTGGAACCTCATGCTTTTACAAATTTGCTCGATCCTTTTCCTACCTGGAACCTCCTTAATATACCTCATATGAAATTTGCCATCTTCATTACATTCCCTCGGTAAGTTGTTCATACCCTCAGGCAACCGTGATAAAGTGTCAGCTACGTAATTGTCACTACCTTTAATATACAATATCACATAATCAAACTGTTGTAAGTACAGGGCAGAATTACTGGCTTGTGATTTGTTTGGCCCTCTTCCTGCTTCGAGAGATGGGTGCACGCATGTTTTTGTTGTTGTGGATGGGTTTAGTAAATATGTTAAGCTATACCCAATTAAAAGAGCAAATGTAAAAACGTTGGTAGAAAAGTTGGAAAAAGATTTCTTCGTGAGCATTGGCGTTCCGAAGAATTTGCTGTCAGACCATGGGCCTCAATTTACTTCTGGTAGATTTAAAGAATGTCTGGATAAGGCCAGAGTGAAACATCTGAAAACGTCTGCGTATTTCCCCCAAGGAAATATGAGTGAACGTATTATGAGAGAATTGAATAGGCTTTGCAGGACTTATTGTGCTCGGAAACACTCAAGTTGGGCAGAGCACATGAAGTATTTTGAGAATGTAATTAACAACTTAAGGCATGATGCAACTGGTTTTGCGCCTTGCGAATTGATGTTTGGCCAAGAGCCACACAATGTGATTGCAGATATGGTAGAATTCCCTATTCTAACGCAAATATCCACAGACGAAAAGAAGTTAAGGGCAAGGGCAAATACAAGGAAAAGAACATTAGAAAGAAAGAAGTGTCATGACGCAAAAGCTGTACCCACCAGTTTTGAAATAGTTCAGTTAGTCCTTGTCAAAACAAAGGAAAAATCAAAGAAAATAAATGCAGAAACAAAGAAATTCATGTTCGTATACCAAGGACCTTTCAGGATCATAGGAAAACCACATGCCAATGCATATAGGCTAAAGTACCCTAAGAGTAAAAAGCTATTCGGTCTCAGGAACGTGATCGACCTAAAGAAGTTCATAGGTAGTGAATGAATACTGTAGGGAGGAGGTTGTTCTGTAACCTCTACACAGTGTGGCAGCTGTGCAGTCTCAGCTGTGTGAGATCTTCTTTCCACTTCAAGTCTCACTCATTCTTCATCTTTCCTATCTACAAAAATTTCGACTCCTTCTTTCCAATTTAAAAAAAAATATTTCTGAAACCAATGAATTCTGTAGGGAGGAGGTTGTTCTGTAATCTCTACACAGTGTGGCTGCTGTGCAGTCCCAGCTGTGTGAGTTCTTCTTTCCTTTTCAGGTCTCACTCATTCTTCATCTTTCCCATCCACCAAAATTTCGGCTCTTACTCTAAAATACTAAAATCTTCCGGTATGACTATCAAACCAGCATTAAGCTAATGAATTCTGTAGGGAGGAGGTTGTTCTGTAACCTCTACACAGTGTGGCAGCTGAGCAGTCCCGGCTGGGTGAGATCTTCTTTACCATTTCAGGTCTCACTCATTCTTCATCTTTCCTATCCACCAAAGTTTCGAGTCCTTCTTTGCAATACAAAAATTTTCCGTCATGGCTATCAAGCTATGAGTTCTGTAACCATTCTCTCCACCGATTAGTGAAGAAAATACCTAATGTGACAAACCTAACAGTGACATAAACAACAGAGAAGTATGACGTAATTAAGATACAAAGGTATTTGAGTAACAAGTATGTATAGAACCCTGTTAATATTATAAGTACAAAGTTGTTGTTTTATTGAAAATGGTCTACCAACAGTAATTTAAAAAGATATACAAATTCGTGTACGAGCAGGATCTGAAGTGGCAGTGAAACCTATTGTATGCTGTAGAGCTAACTAATAGATAGTAAAAGAGATTGCTTAGTTTTATGGAAAATATGCAGATAAGTTGTAAGAATGAAGTCACCTTGCGTAGCAAGGAATGGCAGTGTAATAGAATTGAACAGTGTTTGTGGTTGAGACGGAAGGACACGTCCTTGAAATATTTATAAGGTTGGATATGGCCGTTATGTGGTGTAGTGTGTGACAGGACACACCTACACGTATTGAGGTTATGAGTTGGAGGCGTGAATGCGACCATAGGTACCCTTATGTTAGATGAGACACAGCAGCTCATGGTGTCCTATAGGTTTAAGGAATTTAGCATTACGCTCGGCCATAATTACTTAATGCACTTTAGTGGTAGGTCGAGAGAGACTACCTGTGGTTTCAGCATCCAATCAAGTGGAAATAGATTGCAACGTGAGCAAACTGATCAGCTGCAATACACTATAGATATGAAATAAATGTGCTATCCTATGCGTTAAATGTTAATAGAGTGAGTGTTAAATAAGTACATATACTGGCAACATAATTGATTAACATAATGGCAGACGTGAAACATTATTTATAGTTCAGCATAAATACACTTCGATGAAGTAAGTACATAATTGCAGATGTGGAACTGACGCAGCACCAGAGGACCAATAAGTGGATTTAGTAGTCAACTAAACGTAGTGTGTTTTGAACACTCAGAACTGTACTATTACCACAAGTTACTCACATGTACAAAGAGGCTGAGAAGACAACTGCTGATCAAATATACTCATACTATCTCTAAGAATAAGGTAATCGAAGATGAGTCAGTTAAGTAAAAAAATACAGATTTGTCAGGAATGTACCGAGCATTGGTTCAGTGTTCCGGCTCAGAAATAATAAATTGAGATTAAATAGGATTTATGATTGTATGCCTTGAGCATAAATTTTTTCTAGTACGTGACTAACGGCGTTTTGAGCCATTTTTTTTACCGATTTTATGACGATTAAGTAACCGCGAGAGTAAAATTGAAAAAGTTCTGTTAACTTTGTTCCAGTAACATACTGAAAGATAAAATGTATATATCCCCAGTTCATAGTGACCCACCCTTAGATATTAAGTGAACAGAGTCTGAGACACTCTTTTTGTTTGTTCTACAGGACAAACCAGATAATGGCAGCCTGGTAGCTGCGTGAAAGTGTGGAATGACTTGGATACAACTCACAGTGACCCCTCCGCTTTCCCCATGTAATTTAGAGTGAGCGTGAAGGACACACACCATAGCAACTTCCCCTCCTCTACCCTTGTGAATGGAAGTGTAGAACGCCAGCCAAAGCGGCTACAACCACCTGTGTAAAAATGAAATTGTCATGATTTGTGAAATTTTCTTTCAGGTTTAGAAAAGACTGCTAAGATATAATTATCTGTTTATGTATCACGAATAACTGTGTTATTTTCTTTGAATTTGTGTATGTAAAAATATTTACAGACAATTTAATGGATTTAAGATTTTCATAATTTTACATATTTTTATGTGTTTGTCTGTCTAAGGCAATATGTATGCCAAAGTGTTTCATTGATTTTTGCCTAAATTTTGAGTGATAATGTTGTTTAAGAGGCAGTGAACATCCCAGTAATTTAAATAATTGAAGGAGGTAATAAGTTTTCTTTTAATATGTCTATATGTTTACATTTCAATTTTAATTTTTCATAGAGAGTTAAAATGCACTTTTGCTTCCCTTTTTGTAATTATTTTTTTTCATTTACATTCAAAAAAATTAAGTAGAGGGTGATGTAGGGAACCAGCATACTCACGTCTTATAAAATTCACATCAGTCTTTCCATTGTGTGCCAGCCACTCCGCTGTAACTAGCTCTGACGTCATAAATGTTGTGCAATACTTTAAAAATCAAGTAAATAACCTGAAACGTTTCTAGAATGTCAGGAGTAATACTAAATCAATATGTGTTGAATATCAGTTCAATAACTTTAACCATTTTCGAAATTTGGACGTTTTTTCTGTAAAAAATCATTGGCGCAACAGAAAAGAGCTAGAAACTTAAAAATACATATTAAGATTCCTTTTGCATAATAATTTAGTAGAAACAGTATTCTGGATCTCACAAATTAAAATTTTAGTTGAAATTCATGATTTTCTGGTTTTTGTCTTAGAAATTAAGGAAGCAAGACAGATTAAGTAGGCGAATAAATAAAGCTGGGATGTTTAAATATAGGTAGAAGAGTTATCCACTATAATCATAAAGATGTGAGAAGTTTCAATTGAATAACTATAAAACTATAGTGATAGCGTATCTCCAAATGGCAAGTTCAGAGCTCGTCTACTGCGTGTAGTGTAATTAAATTAATTATCTCGCCCAAAATATTTGACTTAGCCACGTCAGACTTTTATTATGATTACTTACCTGTGTGCTGATTGCACAATTAAATTGAGAGCTTCATCGGCCATCAGTAAAGAAAGCAATGATTTATTCGATAAGCTAGCGGGAGAGCAGATTTATCAGGCGTTCCCTCAGCCGTCCGCATCGCGGCTTTATATGTAAGAACGCTGCGCGAGAAGAGGAGGCCCCAGTTCTCTCCAGACGCTGATTAACGCACCACCTGTGCCGGGAGTCGCGTCGCGTCGGTATCGTTGATACAAACAGCCTCGGATGCAGTAATAAGTTATCGGGATACGCGTAACCATGAAATCGTTTTCGAGTGAAATGTTAATTTTGGGATGACGTTAATGATCTATCTTAAGTTTATCATGTTTTCACGTGCCGCCGCAGGACAGACATTCTACCATTATTAGCGTGGCGTTTGATGAACATTATCATCAAATTATGGCGAGCATTCACTTAAACATTTAATTTGAGCAGTTATAGTTGCATCAGCGCATTATACTCTGAACTGCTCTGGTAGTTGGATTGTGTGGATTCTTTTTGGTATGTGACTTTCAGAATATAGTGAACATTTTAGAGAGAATGGTTTTTGATTATGAATCCGAGAGAATCTCCTAATTCCTCAGAGCTATAAGCTGTAGTTATAAATGTATTTCTCAGATGAAGTGGGCACTAGGAATTCTAATTACAGGCTTCACGTTTTGCTAATCACTTTCTGGTTGCCAATATTGTAGTTAGAGAGCCAGTGTTGAGAATGGCAAACAGCATAAATACAAAACATTTATTCTATTATTCCACCCGCCGCCCCACAATGTGATAATGCAAGAAGAGTTGATTAAAAGCAGCACAGACGAAGAGCTTAAGTGGAAGTTCAACCAAGGCTATCAGAAGTTCTGGTTGCAACGCAACATTGAAACACAGTATCCTACATTGTGGAACATTGCTGAAAAATATCTTATCGCTTTTCCATCATCATACCTAGTTGAAAAAAGCTTCAGTGTGGTAACAAACATTTTGACGAAACAAAGAAACCGTTTGAAAATCAACGAACGTGGAGATTTAAGGTTGCAGCTCACCAATATTGAACCAGATGTAGCTAGATTGGTAGATAGTCACCAGGTTCATCCATCACACTGAATGTTTTATTTTCTCTTTGCGAATTAATGCTTTTTTAAATGTAATTACCTACCTACTTAAGATTCTTTAAGTACTTAATTTGTAATAATCATTATAAATTAAACTTAATATTTACTGAATTGTATGTCTTAATTTTGTTAAATTTTGATGAGAAAATGAGGTCAACTTTACTCACTTAACCAAGTGCAAAGTTTTCCAATTGGTACCTTACTACCTAGGTATTTTGTATCAATAGGGAAAAGCTAAAGATAGGTCCCCTTATTCATAATAGTCTGCTAACTTAAAGCATTGCTAATTCTCACTCTGTCTTCTTCTATTGACCTAAGTCAGAATGAAAAATAACACTCTGTAGCAGCTATTTTAAGTTAGCGGACCATTATGAATAAGGGGGTAGATCTTAAAAGTAGGTAATTTGGCCATGGGCGTCTGAGGTAACAGTTCATTTTGGAAAAGGGGTCACTTGTCCAAAATAGTTTGGGGATCCCTGCTTTAAGGTATACACCGGCTATTCTACTGTATGGACGGATACCTTGCCTCCAGAGTAACACATTACCGCCGTTTCCTCCTTCCATTTTAGTGCCCCACAAAATCTTCATGCCTTGTTTGTAAAGTCAATTTTGATGAGCCTGTGGTTTTTGTGATCCAAAGTTGCATCATAGTCGAAAGTATTTTTTTTACAAAATTCCAGAAAAAATCAAATAAAAACAGTCTCGATTGCGTTTTCAGATTTTTATTGATTAGTAACCGGTTCCGGCCCTTTCCTCAGACCATCTTCAGGCTTTTCCCAACCATTGTTGCTGCTGGTGGTGGCAGACGGAGCGTGATCCCTAGAAGTAAGGATGTCACTGCTCATTAACGAATGACAAACTGAAAACGCGATCGAGATTGTTTTTAATTGATTTTTTGCATTTTATACCGATCTGTGCTTTGCTCCAATTACAGAATGCTCCCTAAAATTTTAAAACCCCAGATATTCGTTGCAAGTATTTGCCGACGTCAACCTGTCTCTGAGCAACAGCATGTCGTCGTGCATCTTGTTCTTCGACTGTTTCGGAGGCACGCACGGATGTTACTCCGAGAAGTTGACATCTTCGGCTGTCTCAGGAGCATGCTGAGATGCAATGCGTTCAGCGTCCCGCTGACGTCGAGCATCAGATTGTGCGTTCGAGCATTTGCCTGACGCTCTGCCTACTCAATTCTCCAGTCTTCGGCATGTGCAAACGATTGTTGCTGTCTGGTTATCACAATAGGTTGAGTTCATTTTGAGTTCTGCTACAGATTCGACTTCCATCTCCCAAGCATTAGAAATGCAAACAGTGGCACCTAACTGAGGAACCTATGTTGTAAGGTATTCGACATAAACAACCTAACCTAATAACCAATTACAAAACAACAATACAGTCATCCAAAATAAATACCAAGTCAACCAATGAAATAAATTACACCCATAACAGAGAAACAAACTGTCAAGAACGTACTAATGCCAAGCAAACGAACGAAAGAAACAACAGACCTAACAGGGAAGCAAACTATCCAGATCCCACAAGCCATCGAAATCACAAAAGAAATTACAAATCACTCAAATCTAATCAGAAAAGCCATATTAGTGTCCTAAAAGCAAACCTTCGAATACTAGAAACATTTGAATCACCAAAGAAATTATGATTCGTTGAAACCCAAAGAGAATACAAAGTTTAAGAACCCCAATAACATCACAATCTTCGACCATGTATGGTCGAAGATTACAGTCCAAATACCCTTCATCGTAATCCAGAGGGAAAACAGTGTTTAAGAATCCCAATAATATTACAATCGAATACACATTCTACATTCTGCGAAATATTTTCAAGACCATACATTACATTGTTACGAACTTTAGCGATGATTTATAATAAAGCAATATTTCTGCTTTCGTAAATTTATATACGTACTTCCTTCATTTGTTAAAAGAAATCAGAATGGATGCTGTGTAAACGCTATTTCCAGTTTTGAAACTGCATTATGACACTATTCCGTTACAATGCAACAGATCATTGAAGATTCATCACAAACTCAACATCCTCGGTACGATTTGTTGTAATTAAATGTCATTTTCAGCCATATTAGCAGTAATATCCATGGCGCACTACTAATACAATATCTGAAATTTTTGTTACCGTGTGTTCCGCATATGCACGCGGTTAGAAACATGACGTTACGAAGGTGAATTATATGTGAATATAGTTCCCGATCCAACTGTAGTTAATTGCCTTTACTTCGTGTTTGTAAAAGATTCTGGGTATATGTTATTTAAAACTGAAATAGTTATTGTACTGCTTCTCGCATATATTTAGTTTTTCATTGCGAGTCCGTTGATTGCCGATTGACGTCCAGCACGTCCGAGTCCTCCGATCGGTCCTCACCGGTGGCCAACCCAGTCAGGCAGCAGTAGCCGACCGAGACAGACGCAGCAACAGGGAAGTAACCACTTTTGTGACATTTACGAGTTCCTAAGCAGGAGCGAATTCTATTATATCATCTGCGTGCTTTAATAGTTTAGTTTCTTGAGTTCCTGCGTGTAAATTTAATTTAATATCTAATAGCCACAGTTCTCACGTTTTCGTTTGCGTCGGAAAGTAAACCGAGTTTGTGACATATTAAAAGTTCCTAATCATGGGCGAATTATTTAGTTTCATCTAGGTGCTTCGATAGTTAGGTTTTTGAATATCTGCTTATTATTAGACACAGCTCCTGCGTTTTCGTCAGGGTCTACAGTAGAGTTGCGCAGGATGTGCTGATATTCCGTTTATCTGCATAGTTTAGTTTTCCACGGTCTTTTGTATGGACAGGGACTGCGATTGTTGTGTGCGGATGCGAGCCGAGTTGGTGACACTTCGCTCCCAGCTTCAGGCTGTGATGGCTTTGGTTACACAGCTTGAGACAGCAGTGGATGGGCACCACTGTTGTGGGCCGGCTGTGGGGATCCAACGGACTTCCAGCACATCCGAGCTCTCCAGTCGGTCCTCATCGGTGGCCAATCCAGTTACTGCTCGCACTGAGTCTGATTCCTCACATGTGGTCGAGTGGGAGGTCGCCCCAAGGCGAAGCAGGAACCGAAAGACTTCCCAGGCGGCCGCACGTAATGCCTCCCCGGTTTGTCTGACAAACAGGTTCCACGTGCTGTCCGTGGCTGACACTGTCGCTGAGCCAAATGCTTTCGCCTGTCCTGTTTCAGAGGAATCCTCTCAGCCTACAAGATCCGGGCAGTCACAGAGGGTGGGATTATTGGTAGTTGGGAGCTCCAACGTTAATCGCGGTATGAGGCCCCTTAGGGACTCGGCTGACAAGAAGGGTTAGAAAACCAATGTGCACTCCTTGTGCACACCGGGTGGTGTCATTCCAGATGTGGAAAGGTTTCTCCAGGTTGCCATGAAGAGCACAGGGTACAGCCAATTGCAGGTGGTTGCTCACGTAGGTACCAATCATGTGTGTCACTTTGGATCAAAAGAGATTCTCTCTGGTTTCGAGCAGCTAAGAGAAGTGGTAAAGGCTGCCAGTCTTGTTTGCAAGATGAAAGCAGAGCTGACCATTTGCAGAATAGTCGACAGGACCGATTGCGGACCTCTGGTCCAGAGCCAAGCGGAGGGTCTGAATCAGAGGCTCAAGCGGTTCTGCGAATGCCTCGACTTGCGCCAAAGGGTGGTTGGGTATCGGGTTCCGCTGAATAGGTCAGGTGTCCACTATACGCAGGAGGCGGCTACACGGGTACCACAGGCTGTATGGCGTTGACTGGCCGGTTTTTTTAGGTTGGAGGGTCTCGGAAAAACACAAGAAGGGCTTCAGTCACAAAGCGTACAGGATGAACACAGGAAGAACGTAGCCACAGGAACCATTGGTAAAACAGTTGTAAATTGTTGTAGCTGCGTTGGGAAAGTACCAGAGCTCCAAGCGCTAATAGAAAACACTGATGCTCAAATCGTTATAGGCACTGAATGCTGGCTAAAGCCGGATATAAGCTCAGCCGAAATTTTTGCGAAGACCCTGTCGGTGTTCCAAAAGGCTAGGCTAAACACGGTTGGCGGTGGCGTGTTTGTTCCTCTGAGAAGTAGTTTAACTTGTCGCGAAACTGAAGTAGATTCTTCCTGTGAGTTAGTATGGGCAGAGTTCATTCTTGACAACCGGAATAAAATAATAATTGAATCCTTTTACCAACCTCCCAATTCAGATGATACAGTTGCTGAAAGGTTCAAAGAAAACTTGAGTTTGATTTAAAACACGTACACGACTCATACGATAATAGTTGGGGGTGACTTTAATTTAACCTCGATATGTTGGTGAAAATACATGTTCAATTCGGGAGGTACTCATAAAATATCATCCGAAATTGTGCTAACCGCATTCTTTGAAAATTATTTCGAGCATTTAGTTCATGAGACCACGCGAATAGTAAACAACAAATAATTCTGAGATAATAATGAGCATCAAAACCGATTCAGAGATTAGTGAACACAGGGTTGTCATAGCGAGACTGAATACTGTAATCCCCAAATCCTCGAAAAATAAGCGAAAAATATACCTATTCAAAAAAGCAGATAAAAATTCACTTGACGCCTTCCTGAGAGACAACCTTCACTCATTCCAAATTAATAATATAAGCGCAGACCAGATGCGGCTTAAATTCAAAGAAATAGTATCGGCAGCAATTGAGAGATTTAAACCAAATAAATTAACAAACGACGGAGCTGATCCTCCTTGGTACACAAAACGGGTTAGAACACTGTTGCAGAAACAACGAAACAAATATGCCAAATTTAAAGAGACGCAAAATCCCCAAGATTGGCAATCTCTTACAGAAGTTCAAAATTTAGCGCGGACTTCAATGCGAGATGCTTATAACAGTTTCCATAACGAAACTTTGTCCCGAAACCTGGCAGAAAATCCAAAGAGATCCTGGTCGTATGTGAAGTATGTTAGCGGCAAGAAACAATCAATGTCTTCTCTGCGCGATAACAATGGAGATGCTATCGAAGACGGTGCTGCCAAAGCAGAGTTACTAAACACAGCCTTCGATATGCCTTCACAAAAGAAGACGAAGTAAATATTCCAGAAATCGAATCAAGAACAGCTGCCAACATGAGTAACGTAGAAGTAAATATCGTCGGAGTAGTGAAACAACTTAAATCACTTAACCAAAGCAAGTCTTCTGGTCCAGACTGTATACCAATTAGGTTCCTTTCACAGTATGCTGATGCGTAAGCTCCATACTTGACAATCATATACAACCTTTCGCTCTACGAAAGATCCGTACCCAAAGACTGGAAAGTTGCACAGGTCACACCAATATTCAAGGCCCATATCGTTAACGTCGATATGCAGCAGCATTTTGGAACATATATTGTGTTCAAACATTATGAATTACCTCGAAGAAAACGGTCTATTGACACACAGTCAACATGGGTTTAGAAAACACCGTTCCTGTGAAACACAACTAGCTCTTTTACTCATATGAAGTTTTGAGTGCTATTAACATGGGATTTCGGATTGATTCCGTATTTCTTGATTTCAAGAAGGCCTTTGACACTGTACCACACAAGCGGCTCGTTGTGAAATTACGTGCTTATGGAATATCGTCTCAGTTATGTGACTGTTTTTGTGATTTCCTGTCAGAGAGGTCACAGTTCGTAGTAACTGACGGAAAGTCATCGAGTAAAACAGAAGTGATATCTGACGTTCCCCAAGACAGTGTTATAGGCTCTTTGCTGTTTGTTATCTATATAAACAATTTGGGAGATTGGTCGGTTGGTTGGTTTGGGGGATTAAAGGGACCAGACAGCTACGGTCATCGGTCCCCAATTTGGGAGACAATCTCAGCAGCGGTCTTCGGTTGTTTGACGCTGTCGTTTGTCGACTAATAAAGTCATCAGAAGGTCAAAACAAATTGCAAAACGATTTAGAAAAGATATCTAAATGGTGCGAAAAGTGGCAGTTGACCCTAAATAACGAAAAATGTGAGGTCATCCACACGAGTGCTAAAAGGAACTCGTTAAACTTCGGTTACACGACCTAAAAGCCGTAAATTCTACTAAATACCTAGGTATTACAATTACGAACAACTTAAATTGGAATGAAATACATAGAAAATGTTGTGAGGAAGGCTAACCAAAGACTGCGTTTTATTGGCAGAACACTTAGAAAATGTAACAGATCTACTAAGGAGACTGCCTACACTACGCTTGTCCGCCCTCTTTTAGAATACTTTGCACGGTATGGGATCCTTACCAGATGGGACTGACGGAGTACATCGAATAAGTTCAAAGAAAGGCAGCACGTTTTATATTACGGCGAAAAGGGGAGAGAGTGTCACTGAAATGATACAGGATTTGGGCTGGACATCATTAAGAGAAAGGCGTGTTTCGTTGCTACGGAATCTTCTCAAAAAATTCCAATCACCAACTTTCTCCTCCAAATGCGAAAATATTTTGTTGACATCGATCTACAAAGGGAGGAACGATCATTACGATAAAATACGGGAAATCAGAGCTCGTACGGAAAGATTGGAATAATAGAAAATTGTGAAGGTGATTAGCTTGTCAAAAAAGCTAAAAACTGCTTTCTAGCTAAACTTGATGCCTTAAATTGATAGTAAGCTCACATGTATGACTTTTTTGTCACGTTACCCATCCCATGGGAACAGTAGGAACGTTGACTGTCCCATGGGAACAGTTATTTGTTTCGGAATAAAAGGCAGCCTGTGTGTTAATTCAGAGTTTAGGCTATCTACATTCCATAGTTCATCTAAATCCGTCCAGCAGCTTCAGCATGAATGGGAAACAAACATATTAATTAGTTGAAGAAGGATACTAAGCAATTTCTGGTTCTGTGCATCGCAAGTTTGATTATATTTGGATGTGAAGCAACGTCATCTTTCCTCACGTCTGTGCCTGTTGTCAGGAGACATGACCGTATACCATAATCAAGCCTCACTAAACTCCTACGACGTTCTACACGTAAAGAATATCCAATGTTTGTCATACAGCGTTTACGCGTAAAGAACACCTTCATTGTGGGTCTTGAAGGCTATTCCACAGATGACCAGCAGTTAAGGAACTCGTCAGCTTTCTGATGTTGGTATCACAGGGCGTGTGCAAACTCGTAAACGAACTCAGTTGTCATAAAGCAAACGTTAGCGGAAAGCAGTATTTAATTGTCTAAATTTCTAATAATAAGCTCCCAGAATGTTTTACAAACGCGAAAGTAAAAAAAAAAAAAGAAATAAAGAGGTATTTTCTTACAGCGTTGATACTCGGAATATTCGTATGTTTCTATTTCATCTGATTTATTAATAGCTTGTTAACGGTGTTACCGCTAATATGGCTTGAACTGACATTTAATTAGAGGAAATCGTACCAAGAATGTTGGGTTTGTGATAAATCGTCAATGCTCTGTTCCCTTGAAATTAATTACTGTCGTAACACAGTCTCCAATCTGGATATCAGCGTTTGCACAATGTGCTTTTTGATTGGCCTTCCTGTTGTGGCTTTTCATTGGTGAGTGCTTAAAGCTCAGTTATCATTCCGTATCTTGTACTGTACACGTTTAAAAG
The DNA here is from genome assembly GCF_021461385.2 of Schistocerca piceifrons. Classification (NCBI taxonomy): domain Eukaryota; kingdom Metazoa; phylum Arthropoda; class Insecta; order Orthoptera; family Acrididae; genus Schistocerca; species Schistocerca piceifrons. The sequence goes on along the minus strand of NC_060138.1, from coordinate 1,197,441,366 downwards.
TAGCGTATGTGTTAAACCAGGTTATAAGCTATCTCCATGTCAAATTTCATCCAAATCCATTAAGCCGTTTGACTGCGATGAAGTAACAAACATACAAACAAACTTTCGCATTTATAATATACATGGGATTCTTCGCTGCATTACACTGGCTGCTGATGTAAAGTAAACGGTTTTGCACTGCATTATTCAAAAACAGTGATTAACATTATGATGTGTTGTGATTTATGCGTATGCGTAAGTATGAATCCAGAGACAATATGCGTAGGCGTAAGTATGAATCCAGAGACAATAGTGTAATTGAGTGCCTTTAATTTTTCGTATTGTTGCTTGTTTAGGTTAGAGTGATTCTGGAGACTGCATGAACATGTGGTGGAAATGGCAAGTCATTAAGTAAAGGCATTTTTGTGTACTCCATAGGCTAACAGCACTGATTCTACGATGTCATAACCTCGTTATTGTTCATATGAATTTACTCTGTTGGTTCAGTGACTAGCTCTGTTCATAGTAACTTCAGAACATTTGGTTACGAGTGCCCCATTGGCCGTAAGGAGTAAGTGTAGTATTCGTTTTCTGTACTCTGGAGGGACTAACGCTGCGGAGAATGCAGCTGACATATGGTCTGTATCCGCTACAGAGAAGGGCGCTCGGATTTGCCATCCACCATCGACATATCTGATTTAGTTATTCGTGGTGATTGTTGTGTCAGAATGGATGCTGTTGCTCTAAGTTGAATAGTAGGAACGGTTCTGAATTTTCAGTAACCGATGTATCTCTCAACTATCGTAAACATTGTATTCCTTGTCTAGTACGTCAGCTGACACCAAACACAAATAGGAATGTTTGGAACTGTCGGAATCAAGATTTAAGGCTTCTTGAAAAGGAAGAAAACTTCCCAAGTCAGTTATTAACCTTTGATGAGACGGATGTACATCGCTATGAACCATTGAGTAAGTGGTAGAGGATGGGATGGAAACATCTATCTTCGCCAAAGACAGAAAAGTTAAAAAGCTACGTTTCTGCAAGAATACTGATGTGGGTGTTTTGGGGTACGAAATATCAATTTCTTATTCATCACATTCTTAAAAGCCAAACAATGAGGTACCGCAAGATCTGGAATCCAAAATCACAGCAAAGATGAGAAGTGCTCGAGAGATTTAGTGTTGATTAAGTATACAGCTCTGAAAACAACCCAATGCTTTCAAAATTTTGGTTTTGAGTATCTGGAGCACTGACCGTACAGTCAAACTGATTTTCGCCATTTTGGTCCGCTGAAGGTGCACTTGCCCGAATACAGGTTTTGGTCGGATGTCAAGGGTCAAGGGTCGTAGGTGATGTACATGATGCCACTAAAGCTTCTTTAGGGATGTAATGCGAAAGCTCGTCGAGACAGAGAGAGACCAGTTGCACGGAGGTTAACTGCGACCGTGTTTCTCCAAATAAATCGTTTTGCAGGACGTAGTGAGAAAGCTTGTCAAGAGGTAGACAAACTTTATAGGGCGTGGCGGATTATATAGAGAAATGAACGTCCCTGCAACGCTATTTTCGCAGTATCAGTTTTCTTTGTAAACACTGAATTTACTTTTTGGCGTGTTTAGTGATCCTCCCACTCTCAGCAAATATTTTTACTTGAATTTATTTTATATAAAATGTTTAAGAGTGAATGACCGTATTGATCTTACCTGGTTGGTGGTTATGCAACCGGAATTGCCTGTCATGATTTACGCACACGCACGCCGCAGCTGTTCGGCATGTGAAAACAATGAAATGAATACAGCGAGAAACCACAGAAAGTTGCCATGCGTTTTTCACTGTTAATGATTTGACATTACATGAGCAAAAGGTTTTGAAACGTTGTTAAAATTTATCTTGTGAAACAATATGGCTGATAGAGCTTCGGGTATATGACGTCAATAGTAGGAAATTGATTAGGTTTGCCCGACATACAATGCACACTGTCGAAAGTGATTGCCAATACAAACACTCACGTAACAAAATATTATTGTAACGAAGTAATCCTTATTATCTGAGCATCCAGAATGAAAAACACTCGACTTCGGTTATATTTTCAGTATCTGCCTTCAAGTTAATTCTTTAATAAAACATACACTGTTATTAGATATCATGAAGCGAAATCAATCAAGTCAGAGTATTTTATTAAGTAAGCAAAAAAAGTATTCATGAGCACTCATGTTTTATGGTATCGTCAAAAGACTGAATATTCTACCGATTTTTATTCCTGTAATAGTACTCAAGAAGACAGGTGAAGCCCGCAAATTATTACGTAAATGTAAAGCTATTAGCGGTGTATGGGCGCAATCCAGCAATGATCTATGATGGCTTATGGTCCATAGAAAAAACTTACGTATTTACTTAATAATTCAAGGAGAGGAGCTTTTCAGAAAGGCACAAAGTTGGTTAATATTTTAACTGTTGAACTCTATTCTGGGATTAAGCACAAAGTAAAGCATTTAGAATACATACGTTTTCGTTTTACAAGCAGTAAGGGTCAGAGGTGCTATTACACAACAACTTCCTTCTTGACAAATGAGAGTTAGTTTTCTCTTTGGCGGCGCTTTATGTGTTTATTATGCCAGAGAGGTTGATGAGTTTATCCAAAGACGCAATGTCATCTGCTATTGGCTTTCGTTTCATACTTCACCATATTTTCACAACACGACATTGTTTTCTACTTTATCGTATTGGCACACGTGAGATTTCAACACGGATGCTACATTTGTCCTTGTGTATCATTGTCTATGAACTCTTTCTCTGTATTACCGTGTTTACATAGCGTTTGGAAATGATTTTCACCAGGCACTAATTTTATTTACTGTGTTTCCTTTCAGTGATGTTTCCTGTGGCAGTCAAACGATTAGTTCTAGCCGCAAGCAATCCCACAACCATTTACTGCGAATTTGGTTTATCAAACGGTAGGAACAACCAAAACTTGTGTCGCTTTTATGCAGAAAAACGTTATTACGACAAGCAAGGAGTGACAAAGGCTCTCCATAGGCTAAAAAATGCTCCTGTTGTAGTACAATAAGGCGGATATGCTCCTCTTTAAAAAAAAAAAAAAACAGAGAAGGGGGGAACTAGTTGCCCCAGTCTCATTCCGCCTTCCTCAAAAATTTTGGCATACGACCATATTCTCGTTCTTTTAACACAGAACATTCTAAATCCTTTCACCCAGTCACTGTTTGTAGTGAAGCCTTCATACTCAGCATCTACCTCACACTACGATTGTCTATATACGTCTCGCTCCCACTGTCTCAATTTTCTCCCTACGGCGCTTTTTTCTGTCTGGCCACTATTAGTCTTCCTTTCTTTCTCTCGCTCTTCCTTAGCACTGCCTCTCTCTGCCCCACTGCCGTTGTCTCATTATTTTTCTCTCCCACTGTCACTGTCTCTTTCTTTCTCACTTATAGTCTGCCGTTTGCCTTTCAGCACCATTGTCTCCTCTTCAGACATGTCCTTGTGGATGGTTATCTCGGAGTTTTGACCCTTAGACCGGAAAACTGTAACGCGTGGGCGTAGGGGATGGGGCAAAGTGGGGAAATTTTTCGTGTTAAATTTCGTCATTCTGGAGGGAGAGGGAAGATTGGGGGGGGGGGGGGGGTGTTTGAGTGCCACAAGCCTATAACAGTCTCCACTCATCTCCCTTTTTTTATTTTCACTGTCTCCTTTTCCTTTTGTTCCCACTCTTACTATCCCCATCTGTGTCACTTCCTCCTTTTAAAACCACTGTCTCAGTGACCATCACCATCCCTTCTCTCTTTGGCTCCCATCCACCTTCCTTTCACTTTCTCTCTCTCACCATCACTGTCTCCTCTCTCTTGCATTTTCACTGGCACTGTCTTCTCTCTCTTCCACGTTAATATTACTCTGTTACTTTCTTTCAACACAAAAAAGCGCGAACATGTTCGCATGCAAATTTTTTTGGTGAGAAAGGTGGAATGAGAATTCACTCTGCTGGTTAACCACATTTTTTTCAGACTCTTTTAAAGAGAAGTATGTCTGCCTTTTTATGCTTCAATTCGCCAATTTTTCCTTTGTTTTCCTGTCACAGCAAGGTGTGCTGCTTATATAGAACGATTTGTAGATCAGTGAATTTTTGACAGTTTACTTATATACTTCGACAGATTTACATACTCCGGCACAAACAAATAACAAATAAGTAGGCACTGGGTTGACGCAAAATAGTCTGCCATCCAACGCAAGTTCACTTCACGTTACTTTACATGAAATGCACTACATATTGACATCACACCTACAGTATACCAAACAATGTGGTGTTTGATTTGCAAGTGCAGAGAATTTCCAGCGATAAAATAATTTTTTGCAAGCTGCTTACATCGCCAGGTGGCACCACCGAATAATATTCTGGTTAAGACAGCGTGTGTAGGCGTGAAGTTTCCTTTATGGAGACAGAGCGCCATAAAGTTTAATTTCTGAAGAAAATGGAGAGTAAAAACGTATTTTGGTGACCTTAGAACCCTTTCGATGACCCCAGAATCCTCGCCATACATTCAGTACGTACGTTAAAACTAAATTTATCGCCCAGACCAGATAGTACATGCATATTTTACTTGCGTAGGTACGGTAACTTTGAACCTCTTGACGTAACTAACGGACAATGGTATCGAAGAAAGGTTCAAGGTTCCCCGAGAACATTATCTTAGGAAGATACGGTAAAAATTTCAACGCTTTGCCATGAACAGAGAGTATAGAAGTGGCCGTCCTCAAAATTGGCACTTTTGCTACCGGGACACCACACCTAATGCAAAAGGACCTATCGATTTGTTCAATTTTGCTAGGCTGGAGGAGTAATGGGTAATGTTTAAATTTTGACCTTATGCTATACGGTAGCTACAGTATGCCCGTTCTTCTGATAGGCATAAAAATTGTCGGTAAGCCAAGGGTTGTCTAAAACACTTGACCGTGGTCTCTGTGGTAGGTAGAACCAGAGATATGATCGCGGGAAGAATTTCGTTTTCGAGTGAGCTTTTTTGGAACATACTGGGTGCTGGTACCTTATCCTGTCGGGCATGGACAGATCGTAATACTTTAAATATGTGCACAGTGCACAGAAACTGTACTTGGCAAGCAATTTCTGATTTTTGAAAAATTCATTGTCTACGTAGAGAAGGCTGTTCAACTACTGAGCTGTTATAGATTCAAGGAAATTTCAGCCTAATACCAGACACAGAGTAACACATCTTTGTCGGTGTACCAGAATAGCTGATAGCTGGACAGTAGGTGGAGAATATTTGAATACATAGACTTTTATACTCAGAACAAAAAGGAGACGTTCCATCACATTATCATACTGAAACATCCCCTTGAAAAATTATGAAAGACTGTGCTGGTAAACATCTACGTTATTCAATTTTCAAACAGCTGAGCAAACCTCAACGTACTCAAACAGTTTTCTCTTTACGTATTCTGATCATCACTAAATTTACACACAATATTTTTAGCGCAACGCAATCTGACTTTCAATAATCCCTACAAAAGAATGGCCCTGACTAACAATAACCTATACCTTTCATGAGTCAATTACCTCAAAAAAATCTTCATTACTCGAACTACTGCAATACAGCGAGCGCCAATACTGCCAGCTAAATAAAAGATTCTAACTACTGAAAGCACTAACTACTGATAGGCCTAGTCAACAAATGAAAGATTTTGATAGAGAACAAACAATGTATTTACCTTAATAATGTTCAAAAGTCACTATATATATATATATATATATATATATATATATATATATATATATATATATACTTCCTTTTTCTGGCGGACACATCCAGATCGTCCGCTTATAGTAACCTTTCAAAAATCTGTCATCTCTCTCTCCACATCCACCACCGCTAGCGGCTCACCTCCAACTGTTCAACGCTATACGCTGTTCACATCCAACTGCCCAGCACTACACAAGCGAATATTCCGACAGTGAGTCCAACCAGTCACAGACTGCACACAGCACAGTCAGTGATTTTCATTCAGAGTGCTACGTGGCGCTACCAACATAAAAATATAAACAACCTAATTACAATACAAAAATCTCAGTGTTGCCAATAGAAAATGGAGAACTGTTTCTACTTAATGCTAGCTAAAACGGCAAAAACACTCTGGATACTGATACTTTAATTTTCAAAGTAATGCATATTTTTACTGCATCAAAACTATTCTGCACTCAACACATATGAAAAATTCAAAAACTTGAGTTAATTAACAATTTTGTCCCTCATTTTCTTTTCCAGCAGAATGAGATCGTTAACAATTTGTTACTTTTTGAGAAAATAAAACGCCAACAACCGCCCTTATGATTTTACTAATTTTGTTGCAACCAGTTTCGGCGCGTCAGTGCTCCATCTTCAGGCTGTAGCTGATCTGGGAGGGTTTGACACGGTCCCTATATACATCGCTTCAGTGGCCAACATAACTGGTTACGCGGTTTATCAGAAAACTTCGGTATTAGCACTCTAACCATCAACTGCCAGCCAGTTATGCTGTCGTCTGATGCGATATATAAATAGGAATCGTGTCAACCCCTTCCGTATCAACTGCAGCCTTAAGATGACACATCGAAGTGCCGAAACCGGTGCAACAAAAATACACAAATAAGATCATAACGACAGCTGTGGGCGTAATATTTTCTCACAATAGTAAACGGCCGTCGTCTCAAAGACCTCCTGTCAAAAGGATGGACATACTAAAAATCTGTTGCTTTTGTTTAGATTGATCAGTCTTATAGTTCATAGAGCTGCCCTCTGAAAAACATGACATCGGTACTGATCCCAGTGGAACACAGCTGGTTTGGCGCAGTGGTCCGGTCAACATTCTTAGTAGAATCTCATAATAATTAACTTATTTAATAAACATCTAAGTTCTTAATTTCTATTTTTAGATGTGTGGTTTCGTTCTTCTGAGAGACATCATCAGATACGTACATTGCTACTATCATCTAGGAGTGTAGATCTGATAAAGACCTCTTAGAAGATCAAAGAGGGTCATCTAAAAGCAAAAATTAACAAATGCTGTCACGACTGTGTTATCAAATATGTTACAATGTTAATAGATCACTGGTGTGGTGTCATGAAAACCTTGGTGGACAGAGCCAACAAAATCTGCGAGCCGGCTTACTTACAAGATGAACTGAATCACCTACGGTCAGCCTTCATGAAAAAATATACCAGCAAGGAAATTGATCGAGCCCTCCATCAAAGAAGAAAAGAAGCCAGAAGTCCAGAGCGACGGTCGCCTACTGGAAAATTTTTCCTACCGTTCATTAATAAGGTTACGGACTGTATCGGGAAAGTGCTGGCCAAGTATGGGATCGAAATAATCTTCAGACCCACCAAGAAGATTAAGGAATATTTAAGAACTGCAAAAGACGCCCGACATCCCCTAGCAACACCTGGGGTATAAAAAATTCCGTGCAGTTGTGGACAAGTATATACTGGAACAACAAAAAGAAGTGTAAACACACGCTTAGCCGGACATAAAAGAAACTGTCGCTTAGGACACATCCAAAAATTGGCCGTAGCTGAGCACGTTTATCGAGATGGGAATCACGAAATTAAATTTAATGAGACATGCGTTCTAGAACGAACATCCCATTATCATGCGCGCATGTATAGAGAAGCAATAGAAATTCACAAACACCATAACAATTTTAATAGAAAAGAGGAAGTTTTAAAGTTGGACAAAATATGGACGTCGACGTTGCGCCAGCAGAATGACAATCGATTAATCTTAATCGAGATGACGCCTTCCAAAGATAGGCATACCGTCGGCATCACATGACGAGTAGTGGTGCCCTCTATGCGCTCTATAAATGCGAGCGTACCTGGAGCCTCAGTGGCAGTAGCCGGACGTCCTCAGAAGATGTCTCTCGCAGATGGAGACGAAACGTCAGGTGGAAATTTTATACATCGACCACGGCCTCTCAGCCCGGAAGTTTCAACTGAAGAGTTATTGATTTTTTGTTGGTAAATCCAACGGTTCCAAATTTGCATCCTGAAAGAATGGTACCAGTATCGACCCCCGTGGGACGCGGCCGGTGCGACGCAGCGGCCCACCGGGCGAGCGGTCGCGCAGCTGGCAGCGATGCGGCGACGCCTCCTCGCGCGAGAAATCTCGTCATCGACCGCGGCGGCGGTGGCGGCGGCGTGGCGTTGCTGCTCCACCGGAGGCGGCAGATCAATACGCACACACGGCTGTCGGCCGCGCGGTCCGGCCTGTTACGACCACTTGTCGCCGCGCCGCGCCGCGGCTGTCGCCCGGGCACATAAATTTGTTAACGCACCCCCCGCCCCACCCGGGGGACGTGCAGGCCGGCTGCCGGATTTATGACTCGCGCCACCAGCGCGCCCGAGTAACTGGCCAGGCTCCCGGTGAGCGCTGCTTACGGCTGGAAGCGTGTCGCTCATCCCCTCATAAAGGACCACATCACGTAGCGTAAGATGTGGTGAACCTTATTCGATGTGAGGCGTATAGGTTAACAGTAGCGGAATCAAAGGGTTTTTTAGTGGTACCGGTACCGGTAGTTAGCTCTTTTATGCGTTGCCCCTTTCACCTACATCCATTAACAAATATACACTGCCGGGAAAAAATAGTACACCCATTTAGAAGTTCCCCATTCCCCCAAGAATTATTGTGTCAACACTGACATGAAATGATTACATTTACATATCAATACTAATATTGGGCAAGACTAAAGAAAAATCAGGAAACGTTCATAGGATTTGTCGACCTAGAAAAAGCGTTCGACAATGTAAACTGTGCAACAGGTTTGAAATTCTGAGAAAAATAGAGGTGAGCTGTAGAGAGAGACGGGTAATACACCACTGGCCATTAAAATTGTTGTACCACGAAGATGACGTGCTACAGACGCGAAATTTAACCGACAGGAAGAAGATGCTGTGATATGCAAATGATAAGCTTTTCAGAGCATTCACACAAGGTTGACGCCGGTGGACACACCTACAACGTGCTGACGTGAGGAAAGTTTCCAACCGATTTCTCATACACAAACAAGCAGTTGATCGGCGTTGCCTGGTGAAACGTTGTTGTGATGCCTCGTGTAAGGAGAAGAAATGCGTACCATCACGTTTCCGACTTTCATGAAGGTCGGATTGTAGCCTATCGTGATTGCGGTTTATCGTATCGCGACATTGCTGCTCGCGTTGGTCGAGATCCAATGACTGTTAGCAGAATACGGAATCGGTGGGTTCAGGAGGGTAATACGGAACACCGTGCTGGATCCCAACGGCCTCGTATCACTAGCAGTCGAAATGACAAGCATCTTATCCGCGTGGCTGTAACGGATCGTGCAGCCACGTCTCGATCCCTGACTCAACAGATGTGGACGTTTCCAGGACAACAACCATCTACACGAACAGTTCGACGACATTTGCAGCAGCATGGACTATCAGCTCGGAGACCATGGCTGCGGTTACCGTTGACGCTGTAACACAGACAGGAACGCCTGCGATGGTGTACTCGACGACGAACCTGGGTGCACGAATGGCAAAACGTCAATTTATTCGGATGAATCCGTGTTCTGTTTACAGCATCATGACGGTCGTATCCGTGTGTGGCGACATCGCGATGAACGCACATTGGAAGCGTGTATTCGTCGTCGCCATACTGTCATATCACCCGGCGTGATGGTACGAGGTGCCATTGGTTACACGTCTCGGTCACCTCTTGTTAGCATTGGCGGCACTTTGAACAGTGGACGTTACATTTCGGGTTGTGTTACGACCCTTCAAAAATGGTTCAAATGGCTCTGAGCACTATGGGACTTAACATCTATGGTCATCAGTCCCCTAGAACTTAGAACTACTTAAACCTAACTAACCTAAGGACATCACACAACACCCAGCCATCACGACGCAGAGAAAATCCCCGACCCCGCCGGGAATCGAACCCGGGAACCCGGGCGTGGGAAGCGAGAACGCTACCGCACGACCACGAGATGCGGGCTACGACCCTTCATTCGATCCCTGCGAAACCCTACATTTCAGCAGGATAATGCACGACCGCGTGATGTAGGTCCTGTACGGGCCTTTCTGGATACAGAAAATATTTGACTGCTGCCCTGGCCAGCACATTCTCCAGATCTCACACCATTTGAAAACATCTGGTGAATGGTGGCCGAGCAATTGGCTCGTCACAATGCGCCAGTCACTACTCTTGATGAACTGTGGTATCGTGTTGAAGTTGCATCGGCAGCTGTACCTGTACACGCCTTCCAAGTTCTGTTCGACTGAATGCCCAGGCGTATCAAGGCCGTTATTACGGCCAGAGGTGGTTGGTTGTTCTGGGCACTGATTTCTCAGGATCTATGCACCCAAATTACGTGAAAATGTAATCACATGTCAGTTCTAGTATAATATATTTGTCCAATGAATACTCGTTTATCACCTGCATTTCTTCTTGGTGTAGCAATTTTAATGGCCAGTAGTGTATATCGAGAAAAAGATAGTCCTATCACACTTCCGCGGGGCACTCATGACGATAGCGTTGTCTCTGACGAATACTCGCCGTCGAGAACATCGTACTGGGTTCCAGTACTTCAGACGACTTCGAACCACTCACATATGAGGGAACCTATTTCTTCTCGTACCTTCGTTAACAATCAGCAGTGGGTAGAAATCAAATGGCTCTGAGCACTATGGGACTTAACATCTGAGGTCATCAGTCCACTAGAACGTAGAACTACTTAAACCTAACTAACCTAAGAACATCACACACATTCATGCCGGAGGCAGGATTCGAACCTGCGACCGTAGCTGTCGCGCGGTTCCAGACTCAGCAGTAGGGCACCTCGTCAAACGCTTCTCAGAATATAGGGATATGGAATCTGCCTGTTGCCCTTCATCATGGATCGAGATTGCATGTGAGGAAAGAGCAAATTGAGTTTTACACGTGCGATACTTTCTAAATGTGTGCCGAGTTGTGGACAGAAGCTCTTCCGTCTCCTGAATCCTTGTTACATTCTAAATGTAAATATGTTCAAGAATTCCGCAGCAAACGATGTCAACGATATTTGTCTGTAATTTAGCGGCCCGTTCTTTTACTTTTCTTATACACGGGAGTCACTTGCGCTTTTTTCCGTTGCTTGCGACTTCCATCTGGGAGAGAGATTTGCGATAAATGCTCGCTAAGTAAGTGGCCAATGACGTAGAATACCTTCTACAAACCGAATTAGGATTCCATCCGGACCTGGCGATATATTTGTTTAAGTCTTTCAGTTGCTTATGGCGCCAGGGATGCTATTACTATTTCCTCCATACGAGAGTCGGTACGGCGGTGAAATGGCGGTATGAAACTTCCTGGCAGATTAAAAATGTGTGCCTGACCGAGGCTCGAACTAGACCTCTGCCTTTCGCGGGCAAGTGCTCTATCAACTGAGCTACCCAAGAACAACTCACGCCCTGTCCTCAAAGCTTTAATTCCGCCAGTCCCTAGTCTCCCACCTTCCAAACTTCATAGAAGCTCTTCTACGAACCTTGCAGATGTAGCACTCCCGGAAGAAAGGATATTGCCTGGGGCTTGTTTCCAGAATGAGATTTCCACTCTGCAACGGAGTGTGCGCTGATATGAAACTTCCTGACAGATTAAAACTGTGTGCCGGACCGAGACTCGAACTCGTGACCTTTGCTGTGAGGACGGGTTGTGAGTCGTGCTTTGGTATCTCAGCTGGTAGAGCACTTGCTCGCGAAAGGCAGAGGTCCCGAGTTCGGGTCTTGTTCCGGCACACAGTTTTAATCTGCCAGGAAGTTTCATATCAGCGCAGACTCCGCTACAGAGGGAAGATCTCATACTAAATGATGACATGTTTGTTCGATCCTCCTGCGTGAATATTCCCTTAAACGCGAGATTTAAAACTTTGGGTTTCTTTTTGCTGTCTGATAGTGCCATACCCGAATGGTCAACGACGGATGGAAACCTTAGCGATTTTATATAGGGTCAGAATTTTCTCCGGTTATCGGCAAGGTCATTTGCTAGGGTACGACGACGGTAACTGACGTATGCTTTACGGATCGATTTTTAACTTTTAGAAATTCTGCTTGAAGTTATACTAACTTTTGAGTGTCGTCACTTGCGCTTTCTTTTTTGGAACCGAGAGTGCACACTCAGACAACAAATTATTAGTGTAGAATAATAATAATAATTATAATAAAACCCGTGGAGGCCCGGGAAAAGAATAGGCCTCCGGCATGTTCTGCCAGTCGTAAAAGGCGACGAAAAGAACAAACCACTAATAGGGCTAAGCCCCCTTTTAGTGTGATTAGTTGGTTCAGGACAGAACTAATGAAGCCTTGGACAAGCGCTGTCGTGATCGGGGAGACGCTTGAACCCTATGCCCGTCCACAATGGTAACGACACTGCTAGCCACACAGAAAATGATTTAAATCCAAATAGAGGTGTTTTGCAGGATATGCTTCCTCCAACCACTCTAGAAAGAAAACAAAGACAGAGGATGAGATGGTCAGATGAAGTTAACCGACACCTCATGTTGTGTTATTACCAAGTAACAAACTTAGGAACCAACACAACTGGATACAGATCACAAGTATACACAACATTTATTACCAGATACCCAGAATTAAAATTTTTAACAGAACAACGACTAGCTGATCAGATCCGTGCAATAATAAAAAATAACAGGATACCCCAGTCACAATTAGAAAACATCAAACAACAAGTACAACAAATACTAGAACAAAATAATGTGCAATCAGAAGAAGAAGAAAATACAGTAATGGACTCAAACATCCCAGAGCAAACAAACAAAGAACAACATGCATCAATTAAACAATCAGAGGAAAACGAAATCTTAAGACAGCCACCAGAACAAGCACAAATAGAACACGAAGTGACACACATGTTAGATATAGAAGAAAAATTTCAGCTGACATATATAGAATACAAAGACACAAATACAGACATTAGACCATTCTTGCAAAGACCACCAAATAACTCACAAGTCTAAACAACAATAACAACTATCAACACAATCATACACAACAAAATAAATGAAAATACAACTATGGAAGAGTTACAACTACTGGTTTATATAGGCGCACTCACTACACCAAATATACACACTAGGCAGAGATCAGAACCAACCAACACACAGAAGAAACCCACAAAACCAGCATGGCAACACAGGCAACTGGTCAGAATAGAAAAACTGAGGAAAGACATCAGACAGCTAGCACAATTTATAAGAAATGAAATGTCAGAAAAAAAAACGAAAAAGCTTAGGTAAAATCTCACAACAAGAACCGATAGAGCAATTAGATGAAAAGAAGCAGAAATTACAAGCATTGGCCAAACGACTTAGAAGATAAAAAAAAAGTGAAAATAGAAGGAAACAAAACGAAACATTCAACACAAACCAAAAGAAATTTTACCAGACAATAGATAATACACACATTAAAATAGACAATCCACCAAACATAACAGACATGGAACACTTCTGGAGCAACATATGGTCAAACCTGGTACAACATAACAGGCATGCACGGTGGATACAAGCAGAAATAGACACATACAAGATGATACCACAAATGCCTGAAGTGATAATTTTCCAACATGAAGTCACCCAAGCGATTAATTCTACTCACAATTAGAAAGCCCCTGGAAAAGATAAAATAGCAAATTTCTGGCTAAAGAAGTTCACCTCAACACATTCACATCTAACTAATTTATTTAACAGTTACATTGCAGACCCATACACATTCCCTGATACACTTACACGTGGAATAACTTATCTGAAACCTAAAGATCAAACAGACACAGCAAACCCAGCTAAATATCGCCCCATAACATGCCTACCAACAATATACAAAATATTAAGTTCAGTCATTACACAGAAATTAATGACACATACAACACAGAACAAAATTATAAATGAAGAACAGAAAGGCTGTTGCAAAGGAGCACAAGGATGTAAAGAGCAACTGATAATAGATGCAGAGGTGACATATCAAGCTAAAACTAAACAAAGGTCGCTACACTACGCATACATTGATTACCAAAAAGCTTTTGATAGTGTACCTCACTCATGGTTACTACAAATATTGGAAATATACAAAGTAGATCCTAAATTGATACAGTTCCTAAACATAGTAATGAAAAATTGGAAAACCACACTTAATATCCAAACAAATTCAAATAATATCACATCACAGCCAATACAGATTCAGTGCGGAATATACCAAGGAGATTCATTAAGTCCTTTCTGGTTCTGCCTTGCTCTAAACCCACAATCCAACATGCTAAATAATACAAATTATGGATAGAATATTACTGGAACATACCCACACAAAATCACACATTTGCTATACATGGATGATCAAAAACTACTGGCAGCAACAAATCACCAACTCAACCAATTACTAAAGATAACAGAAGTATTCACCAATCATATAAATATGGCTTTTGGAACAGACAAATGTAAGAAAAATAGCATAGTCAAAGGAAAACACACTAAACAAGAAGATTACATATTGGATAACCACAGCGACTGCATAGAAGCGATGGAAAAAACAGATGCCTATAAATATCTAGGATACAGACAAAAAATAGGAATAGATAATACTAATATTAAAGAAGAGCTAAAAGAAAAATACAGACAAAGACTAACAAAAACACTCAAAACAGAATTGACAGCAAGAGACAAGTTAAAAGGAAGTCACGCTTGATCTAGGTCCGCACCACTTGCCATTTTTGACCAGACATAACGTCTGAGACAGGAAAGAGAAATAATAATAATAATGATGGCAGTATACTATCGTGTGTAGCGTATATGAGGATATGTTGTTTGCTGATTAGTGTCTGAATTTAATGCATTTGTCTAGTGTAAGAATTTCTAATATGTATAAATTTGTTAATACTTTGTACACTATGTAGGCTGGCTACATTAATATAACACAAAGTGAAATCACAAAACACTAGGGTTACAGCTTCTACGCTACCATCAATCTGTTAAGAGAAAGATCAAAACTATCTTTTAAAATTTCTCGCAGTTATCATGAATTTAACTGGACGTGCGTATAGAGAAGCTATATGGCACTAGATTGCGAGAGAAACTACAGGGTATGTGTATTCTGCTAAATTCGGATTGGCTACTGTTAACCTGGGTATCTTCAAAATTTTGCAATCCAAGTTAATTTACATTATTTCAGTACTCAAAGAATATGAATGTTTCGAGGTTATATTAATTCACTTGCCTAAACTGATCAGTGATGATCGCGATCTTATTTTTTTTTTTTTCGGCTGTCGTCAAAGATCTATTTCTGAGACGCTCCTGCCACTGGCTCAAGAGAGTTGCTTCTAGCAGGATGCTTTGCTGTGTATCATGCTGGAACGCCCTGCCATCACTAATCTCTAATGGCTGCATAAGATGGGGTTGTTTATAGTTCAAATTATCAGAATTAAGCTGAATTTTAATATAGCGAAGATACCACTCGCAACACTAATTCGATGTACAATTCATTATACACGTAGAATAGGTCAGTGAAAACTTCAGAATGTATTTTGATGCGATATCTCTGTAAAACAAAGAAGTTATTTGCTAACATTGAGGGTTTACACTAATAATTTATTGCGGAGGTGACGTGCACATTTAGCGAAACTTCACATTCCACGAACCAAACGTATAGTACGCCCATACAAATGAAAAACAATTACCTGTCACTTACGGAAGCCAACGCAATGGTCACAGATTCAGATAAACAGTTCGTTCATTTTCTACAGCTCACGCACGCCATTCTGCTCACTGACGAATGAAGTAACTCTTAACTTCACAAGCCGTTACCCTCTTCTAAACTCTGTGAGTTAACGAGCATTTCGCCCTCATTTAAATATATGGCCGAAAGTGTCAGCCTATAGGAATTGTGGAACGAATCCTGTCGTCCAGGATCGCGTGCAGCAAAGGGCGCAGATTCACCACGAGATGGGGAAACTCACAGGCGTCTATTGTCTATTGAGGCCTAAGCGGTGTAGTGTGCGAGAGACAGACGAGAACCTACGTCATTGGGAAACCCAGTAGAAGGCGTTTGTTGCCAGAGAGATATAGCAGCGTTAAATATGGCGGACCTAAGATCGGCCATAAAGGGAAACATTTACGAGAACTATTTAATTCTGTAGTAATGCAGTGAATAAAGGCACAGTAATTTTAATCTACCATCCTTCAAAATGTGTGTGTGTGAAATCTTATGGGACTTAACTGCTAAGATCATCAGTCCCTAAGCTTACACACTATCTAAAGTATCCTAAGGACAAACACACACACCCATGCCCGAAGGAGGACTCGAACCTCCTCCGGGAGCAGCCGCGCAGTCCGTTGCTGCAGCGCCTTAGACCGCTCGGCTAATCCCGCGCGGCAGTCTACCACCCTTCATAAATTTTCATGGTGATCCCAATAAAACTTGAATATCGGTCATATCTACAATAGTTTAGGTTTTACTGTTAAAGTGAAATTAACAAGTTCTGTAACAAAGACCTGAATGCTAAAATCTGAACGCTTTGGTCGATCTTAACGATAGACGTTTCATATAGAAGCGCATCATTACAATGAGAGATGTTGTAAATATCGACTCTGTAACTTCATTTGTTTAAAAGATATCATTTCCTCCACAAAAACACATTGAACAATGACAGCATGACACGTTATTGAATCATTAGGTAATAGAATATTTGTTGTAAAGTTTAGTGCATAATAGTTACTTTTGCTCTTTATTTATTTATCAGAAAGCACATGGGTGCAAGGCTACCGGTCATGACATTCAAAGTTAGGAAGAAAACTGTATTGGTTTTATGTAAAAGAATTTAACGTCTATTAGGTAATGGATATTGTTGTTGCTTTATTTAGAACGTGAAAGTGGTCAAGCTCTGATTATTTAAATATGTTAAAATGTAAAATAATATAGAATAAGCTGTAGCCAATCAGATGGACGGCTTCAGGAAAGGGAACTGCCCTAGTCAGTAGAGCGAGGATATTCGGCGCGCGAGAAAACGCGGCCGGGGACGGGCAGAGGGAAAGTGCTGGTGCAGACGCGAAAGCGGACAGTTCTGGCCTGGACACCAAGGGTGTACGGTGGGGGCCGTTACTGAATGGATTTATTAGTATAAAAATTTGGTTTTTATTTTTCACTTGATGTTCGTCATTGCCTTCTGCCTAGCGGCTAGTTGCAGCGTCTCAGTAACATTGCCCAGAACCGGAATAGAACCATTCTGAAACTCACTTGTTGAACCGTCAGCAGCTAAATTCACGGGTTGCTGACGAGGTGACGCTATCGAACTGCGCGTCTTACGATCTGACCGACCAATAGGGAGGCTTGGAGGCGGTCAAGTGGGGGCGGAACCGCGGCCAGATGCTGGGAGTGGACACGCTGTCCGCTCTCTTCTGCTGGCAGCTTCCGACCCGACCAGACGTTCTCCTCTCCTGCTCTCTTGGGCGGCTGTCCATTCAGTCTCGGCGACTTCTCTAGGCCTGCCTTTCCTTTTTACGACATTAAAACTTCATACAGTTAAAACTAGTTTGATTTTTCACCTCAACGGGTGTCTACTGTTTAAGAAAAAAAAGAAAAAAAAGGTTTAAATGGCTCTGAGTACTATGGGACTCAACATATATGGTCATCAGTCCCCTAGAACTTAGAACTACTTAAACCTAACCAACCTAAGGACATCACACAACACCCAGTCATCACGAGGCAGAGAAAATCCCCGACTCCGCCGGGAATCGAAACCGGACGCGGGAAGCGAGAACGCTACCGCACGACCACGAGCTGCGGATCTACTGTTTTCTCCTCCTAGCCAATCCTCACGAATTAACAAAGGGGACAGATCGGATTGAGACGCGAAAGCGGACAGTCGGTCTGTAGGTAGCTAGGAAGTGAAAGGACGTAGAAAATTTCGCGTTGTGTGGTATCGCGAGATTAGCCTCTGAGCGGTGAGCAGCCGCGCGCCTGGTTGAACTCTAGCTTTTCGTGTAGTTAACGAGATGGAGTATTGGACTGGTAATACGCGATGAGACTGTGAATGATCGAACCGTTTCAAATGGCTGTGGGCTCGAGTATAATAATAACTCTAAATATGACTACTTTCGCTATTAGTTTGCTTTCTGAATAAACATTATTGTAACCAAATCCAACTGTGTGGGCTATATCATTTATGGGTCGTTAATTTAGCTCCCGATATTATCATTACTGTTGTTATATGTTATATTAAATATACAATTTCGCAAACTTGTCATCAGCCAGACAATTTAACCGAAAGGTCACAAGTGTCTAATTTAGGGCGTGTAATGCGGCACGTGCGGTTCAACCCCTAGATAAGCTTGAGCCAATACATTTCGACGAAGAGGAACCCATGTGAGCTCGAACATTATGTGATGTTAGCTCGGAACTCCTTCCTCTCACATGTCTTCAATAAAAGTGCAAACAGTTTCTGAAAATTCTTGGAATTCGACTTGTTTTCCAACAGCCATTAAAGAAGCCACGAGCACTTCTGTTTCCTTCTTGTTTCCTTAAAATCTTCTTCTTCGAGTTAAATCAGCTTCATCTCCCATCCGCCGACCTGCCTCTCTTTTCTTCTCGATCCGCCTCCACGGACTCTAAATAGTTTCTATCATAATGTTCTGACGGAAAAGGCCACAAATAAGTTCAACCACGACGCCTTTTAACAAGCTCCGATAACACTCCTCGTTATGCTGACACATCCTCCAAAAAAAGGATCACTTCTCATCCTGCCGTTGCAATATTTCCTCCCCCACACTTCTCGATACGTCACATTATTAACAGTGCTTTGAAATATTTCTACCTTCCCCCAATGCATCTTCCCCATTATAAGCTTTCTTTCTTCTGCTGCCTCGAGTACAGAACATATATATTAATTTTCACCTAAAATTTACATTAACTTCACACAAAAGTACAACAAAAAGAATTCATTGGCAAATAAAGCTTCATACATTTTGTTACACTGATTTACATTTTACATTTGTACTGGAAACAAAGATAATTAACAAGAAAGAGAGAACTGTCAATTTAACTACCAGCAATTACGTGAGGCGAAAATCTCCGTCACAAGGTCACCTGAAGTTACTGAAATAGAAGGCCCATATTCGATCCTTTTACCTCGGCACAAACTATAAAATGAACTTATGTCGGTTCAAAGTGAGATTTACTGTATGATTAAATGATGATGGCGTCCTCTTGGGTAAAATATTCCGGAGGTAAAATAGTCCCCATTCAGATCTCCGGGCGGGGACTACTCAAGAGGACATCGTTATCAGGAGAAAGAAAACTGGCGTTCTACCGGTCGGAGCGTGGAAAGTTAGATCCCTTAATCGGGCAGGTAGATTAGAAAATTTAAATAGGGAAATGGATAGGTTAAAGTTAGGTATAGTGGGAATTAGTGAAGTTAGGTGGCAGGAGGAACAAGACTTTTGGTCAGGTGAATACAGAGTTATAAATACAAAATCAAATAGGGGTAGTGCAGGAGTAGGTTTAATAACGAGTAAAAAACTAGGAGTGCGGGTAAGCTACTACATTCTCTGCCTCGTGATGACTGGGTGTTGTGTGATGTCCTTAGGTTACGTTTAAGTAGTTCTACGTTCTAGGGGACTGATGACCATAGATGTTAAGTCCCATAGTGCTCAGAGCCATTTGAACCATTTGAAGCTACTACAAACAGCAAAGTGAACGCATAAAGATAGACACGAAGCCCACGCCTACTACAGTAGTACGAGTTTATATGCCAACTAGCTCTGCAGACGATGAAGAAACTGATGAAGTGTATGATGAGATAAAAGAAATTATTCAGGTAGAGAAGGGAGACGAAAATTTAATAGTCATGGGTTACTGTAATTCGACAGTAGGAAAAGGAAGAGGAGGACACGTAGTAGGTGAATATGGATTGGGACTAAGAAATGCAAGAGGAAGCCGCCTGGTAGAATTTTGCACTTAATCATAGCTAACACTTGGTTCAAGAATCATGAAAGAAGGTTGTGTACATGGAAGAACCCTGGAGATACTAAAAGGTTTCAGATAGATTATATAATGGTAAGACAGAGTTTTGGGAACAAGATTTTAAATTGTAAGACATTTCCAGGGGCAGATGTAGACCCTGACCACAATCTATTGGTTATGAACTGTAGATTAAAACTGAAGAAACTGCAAAAAGGTGGGAATTTAAGGAGGCGGGGCCTGGATAAACTGAAAGAACCAGAGATTGTACAGAGTTTCAGGGAGAGCATAAGGGAACAATTAACAGGAATGGGGGAAAGAAGTACAGTAGAAGAAGAATGGGTAGCTTTGAGGAATGAAGTAGTGAAGGCAGCAAAGGAGCAAGCAGGTAAAAACACGAGGGCTAGCAGAAATCCTTGGGTAACAGAAGAGATATTGAATTTAATTGATGAAAGGAGAAAATACAAAAATGCAGCAAGTGAAGCAGGCAAAAAGGAATAAAAAACGTCTCAAAAATGAGATCGACAGGAAGCGCAAAATGGCTAAGCATGGATGGCTAGAGGACAAATGTAAGGATGTAGAGGCTTATCTCACTAGGGGTAAGATAGATACTGCCTACAGGAAAATTAAAGAGACCTTTGGAGAAAAGAGAACCACTTGCAATATCAAGAGCTCAGATGGAAACCCAGTTCTAAGCAAAGAAGGGAAAGCAGAAAGGTGGAAGGAGTATATAGAGGGTCTATACAGGGGCGATGTTCTTGAGGACAATATTATGGAAATGGAAGAGGAGGTAGATGAAGATGAAATGGGAGGTATGAAACTGCGTGAAGAGTTTGACACAGCACTAAAAGACCTAAGTCGAAACAAGGCCCTGGGAGTAGACAACATTGCATTAGAACTACTGAGAACCTTGGGAGAGCCAGTCCTGACAAAACTCTACCATCTGCTGAGCAAGATGTATGAGACAGGTGAAATACCCTCAGACTTCAAGAAGAATATAATAATTCCAATCCCAAAGAAAGCAGTTGTTGACAGATGTGAAAATTACCGAACTATCAGCTTAATAAGTCACAGCTGCAAAATACTAACGCGAATTCTTTACAGACGATTGGAAAAACTGGTAGAATCCGACCTAGGGGAAGATCAGTTTGGATTCCGCAGAAATACTGGAACACGTGAGGCAATACTGCCCCTACGACTTATCTTAGTAGAAAGATTAAGAAAAGGCAAACCTACGTTTCTAGCATTTGTAGACTTAGAGAAAGCTTTTGACAATGTTGACTGGAATACTCTCTTTCAAATACTGAAGGTGGCAGGAGTAAAATACAGGGATCGAAAGGCTATTTACAATTGTACAGAAACCAGATGGCAGTTATAAGAGTCGAGGGACATGAAAGGGAAGCAGTGGTTGGGAAGGGAGTGAGACAGGGTTGTAGCCTCTCCCCGATGTTATTCAATCTGTATATTGAGGAAGCAGTAAAGGAAACAAAAGAAAAATTCGGAGTACGTATTAAAATCCATGGAGAAGAAATAAAAACTTTGAGGTTCGCCGATTTCATCGTAATTCAGTCAGAGACAGCAAAGGACTTGGAAGAGCAGTTGAACGGATTGGACAGTGTCTTGAAAGGAGGATATAAGATGAACATCAACAAAACCAAAACGAGGATAATGGAATGTAGTCTAATTAAATCGGGTGATGCTGAGGGAATTAGATTAGGAAATGAGACACTTAAAGTAGTAAATGAGTTGCTATTTGGGGAGCAAAATAACTTATGATGGTCGAAGTAGAGAGGATATAAAATGTAGACTGGCAATGGCAAGGAAAGCGTTTCTGAAGAAAAGAAATTTGTTAACATCGAGCGTTGATATAAGTGTTAGGAAGTCGTTTCTGAAAGTATTTGTATGGAGTGTAGTCATGTATGGAAGTGAAACATGGACGATAAATAGTTTAGACAAGAAGAGAATAGAAGCTTTCAAAATGTGGTGCTACAGAAGAATGCTGAAGATTAGATGGGTAGGTCACATAACGAATGAGGAGGTACTGAATGGAATTGGTGAAAAGAGGAGTTTGTGGCACAACTTGACTAGAGAAGGGATCGGTTGGTAGGACATGTTCTGAGGCATCAAGGGATCACCAATTTAGTACTGGAGGGCAGCATGGAGGGTAAAAATCGCAGAGTGAGACCAAGAGATGAATACACTAAGCAGATTCAGAAGGATGTATGCTGCAGCAGGTACTGGGAGATGGAGACGCTTGCGCAGGATAGAGTAGCATGGAGAGCTGCATCAAACGAGTCTCAGGACTGAAGACCACAACAACAACAAGAAGTAGAAACTCTGTGTGACCTTATCTTGATTACGGTATAAAACGCCTTTCGGAGATATAGGTTGACTTATCCACTTTCACACTTTGGTCTACTGTTTGAAAAATAATGTGCATGAACAAGACCTGTTGCAGTTCATACGAGCAAATTTACCTGAGTCCATATTACTTCTTCGGGAGAAGCTTCTCTTCCTGCAGCACGTGAGTGCCACTTACATTGCTGTATTTATCAACCTGGGAGGCACCAGTTTGCACTGGGGAGTACAAATCTACTCAGAGAGGGTTCCAGTATTTCGTAGAGAGCCTAAATTGGAGGACCAGGATTTTCCCCGTGGCATCTTCAAACCGCGGAATAGCTGTAATTATCGGCAACGTTGGAAAGAAGAGGGTATGAGAACGAGAAGATCATCAAAATGATGGTAATGAAGTAAACAATGAAGATCAGCTTTAGGATGGTGGTTGGCGAGTATCAGACGTTGATGTTAGTCTCCCTTTGAATTTTTTAATCTGCAGCAAAATTGTCGCTGATTTGAGACTTCCTAGCAGATGAGAACTGTGTACTGGACCGAGACTCGAACCCATGATCTTTGACTATAGCGGGAACGTGCTCAACCGACTACTTTTTTTTAGTTTTTTGCTTTCTCTACCAACTTTTTAATACAATTTTATTAGCATAAACCAAAGACGAACAAAAGAGAAAAGTACAGGGCTATTACAAATGATTGAAGCCATTTCATAAATTCACTGTAGCTCCATTCATTGACATATGGTCACGACACACTACGGATACGTAGAAAAACTCATAAAGTTTTGTTCGGCTGAAGCCGCACTTCAGGTTTCTGCCGCCAGAGCGCTCGAGAGCGCAGTGAGACAAAATGGCGACAGGAGCCGAGAAAGCGTATGTCGTGCTTGAAATGCTCTCACATCAGACAGTCATAACAGTACAACGACATATCAGGACGAAGTTCAACAAAGATCCACCAACTGCTAACTCCATTCGGCGATGGTATGCGCAGTTTAAAGCTTCTGGATGCCTCTGTAAGGGGAAATCAACAGGTCGGCCTGCAGTGAGCGAAGAAACGGTTGAACGCGTGAGGGCAAGTTTCACGCGTAGCCCGCGAAGTCGACGAATAAAGCAAGCAGGGACCTAAACGTAGCACAGCCGACGATTTGGAAGATCTTACGGAAAAGGATAAAGCAGAAGCCTTACCGTTTACAATGGCTACAAGCCCTGACACCCGATGCCAAAGTCAAACGCTTTGAATTTTCGGCGCGGTTGCAACAGCTCATGGAAGAGGATGCGTTCAGTGCGAAACTTGTTTTCAGTGATGAAGCAACATCTTTTCTTAATGGTGAAGTGAACAGACACAATGTGCGAATCTGGGCGGTAGAGAATCCTCACGCATTCGTGCAGCAAATTCGCAATTCACCAAAAGTTAACGTGTTTTGTGCAATCTCACGGTTTAAAGTTTACGGCCCCTTTTTCTTCTGCGAAAAAAACGTTACAGTGTTTAAACCTCCTCTACCAAGAAACGTGCCAGAACTGTGAGCTCGCATCAACGATGCTTTCGAATTCATTGATGGGGACATGATGTGCCAAGTGTGGGAGGAACTTGATTATCGGCTTGATGTCTGCCGAATCACTAAAGGGGCACATATAGAACATTTGTGAATGCCTAAAAAAACTTTTTGAGTTTTTGTATGTGTGTGCAAAGCATTGTGAAAATATCTCAAATAATAAAGTTATTGTAGAGCTGTGAAATCGCTTCAATCATTTTTAATAATCCTGTATTTATTGCCTAATATAACGTATAAGGGAAGGAACGGAAGAGGAAAGACAGTTGGGGCTATTCATCACTCCATCAGCGGAACCCAAGGGCAGAGGTCGTAATTGAGGCCTGGCCACAGTGCCACCAGACCTCACCATAGTCAGATGTGTAGGAGGTGATTGCACACAGTAGTTAGGGTGGGGTGGGGGAGATCTCATTCTATTTGTTTAATACAGATTCGGGTGACGTGAGAAGAGAGGGCTGCCTTTTGTGGGCTGCCCTGTTTGGCGAGTAAGTCGCGCTCATCTTTGTGGTGTCCTTAGAAGGCGGGGACGAAATATGCAAACGCAGCGAGAAAAGTGGGAGGAGAAGTCGTACAGGAGAGAGGATGGAGATAAGGCTCATAACGCCCCAACTCGATGCAAGTAGTTGACAAACAGGGTCTGGTATTGGGTCTTCGCTCGAAGTTGGCATGGGCGCTCTATAAACTGCACCAAAAGCCGAAGCCTGATTTGTCGCCGTCGCCGTAGAGGCAGCTGAACGTCCAACATTTTATCTAGAATATGGCGCTGAGTTTCGTAGCTGGGATGTATAAATCCTCAGGAGAGATGTGTGTCTCTGGTTCAGCCAAGGTCGGAGGAATGCGGAGGAAGCAGATGTCAAGGGTTGACGGGCAGTGAGGTGGTGGATGTCCTCGTCGTCGTGTTGGCAGACACCACATAAGGGGTATGAGCTAGCCCAGCTGCATGTAACTTCTGTTGTGTCGCAATTTTGCCACTGGTAACCAAGTACCATGTTGCTCGCACATATGTGGAGAGGTAAATTTGGTGGATATGGCGCCATACTTTTGACCAACCGACCGCAGGATAATGTTGCATGACACTCGAGATAGATGTCTTTGGCCGTAGAAAGATGCATGGTCAGGAGTGCGCGATGAACGTAGCTATAGGTCACAATAAAAGTCATAATATGTGACGAGGAGGTATGAATGTGACCAATCGGCATTGGTGGAAGGATGGACGTTGGCATGAGGACATCCACTAAGCCGCATATGATGGATGCTCCTGGTCCAGTCCGTTGTTTCTGCATCATGTAGCCGGCCGCGGTGGTCTAGAGGTTCTAGGCGCTCAGTCCGGAACCGCTCGATTGCTACGTCGCAGGTTCGAATCCTGCCTCGGGCATGGATGTGTGTGATGTCCCCAGGTTACTTAGGTTTAAGTAGTTCTAAGTTCTAGGGTACTGATGACCACAGATGTTAAGTCCCATAGTGCTCAGACCCATTTTTTTTTTTTTTGCATCATGTACATATAAAGAGCATCAGCCCTCTGCTCTACGTTGAGTAGACCAAGCGCTCCGTCACGTTGCGGCGGAAGTGCAAACGTTTCGTACCAGACCTTAAAGATTGTTCCTGTCGTCAGATGGTAGCCATAGGCCGCTTGCCAACGAATTCCACTCGTGTGCGGTAAGGGTAGGATGTGTGTAACATGTAAAAGCTTCGAAGCAATATAGTGGTTGAGATAGAGCGTCCGCTGAAGAGGGTAGAGAGGGCAGAGTAGATTGTTGTGGATCTCGGGGCGAACACTCCACAACGAGCGCCGAAAATTAGTGGCGAGCGTACAGAATTTTTTGGCGGTGAAGACAATGCCCAGGTATTTGATGGTCTGCATCCTTGTGAAGGGTGCAAGTTTGGCATCAGTGGGGGCAGCGTCCTACCGGAGCGCTACTGATTTATTTACGGTCACCAAGCTGACTGTCGCTACATCATATATCATTATTGCTTCCATGGTCTGTCGTGTTTCCACACCCAAGCGAACCAAGACAAGCTGGTCGTCGGCGTATGCTTGATAACGGAAAGTCCACTGTCATAGCATGACCCTCATGAACGCAGATTTGCGGTTGTCAATAATGGGTTCCAGAGCGAAGGCATATAGCAGGGCAGATAGCGGACAAGCGGACAGCCTAGTCAGATAGCTCACGGTATAGGAACTGGGCTCGATAAGACTTTTATGTGGGAGCTAGCGCTCTCATAAATGCTGTGTATGACCTTAAGGAAGGAAGGTGGGAAGCCCACTGAGCCATCATGGAGAACAGGAAACCATGACATACTGTGTCACATGCACCATCGAAGTCGATTGGGACTATAGCTGTCCGGAACTGGCACGTTGCGACTAGTGCTATCACATCGCGATTTTCGCTGGTTGGTGTCTGCATGCTCACCTGACCACCTGCGGTCGTCTGTTCTGGTGAAAGGATGCTGGGAAGAATGGGAAAAAGGCGCACCGCCAAAATGTGTAGTCCGCGTTATGGAGGGTAAGTAGACGATAGTCAATGATCACCTTGTCATAGTGTGGCTTCTATGTAGGAATGATTAAGCTTGTGACAATTCTGGGAGAGATAACATGGCCCAGCATGAAAAGTTCTTGAAAAATGCTCGTCTATACCGGGCCATTAACGTACGAAAGGCACGACAGAGCTCAATGGGCAGCCTGTCCATACCACCAGCCTCCACTTCATTGCTGGTAATATGTACCATTAATTGGGTATTATCCCAATCAGTGACCATTTTCTCTCGCATAAGGTATCCCGGCGCCTTACATGTTTAGAAAGTGATCGGCGAAAGCAGTGACTATTTCAGATAGTTGGCATGAAGAGTTTGGTTGTGAGCTGTCGACGTCGTCGTCTGTCGTTGGTTGCATTTGATGCGTGGTAGGTATCTCGTGGCCCAGTGAGTCCTGTAGATGCGTTCTCACGAGGAGTCCCTATTGTCGACGTCGGGCAGTCGGTACCAAGCGTGCCTTAATCTGCTGACGCTTCCTCTGGATGGTCTGGTTGGGCCCTTGGGTGTCTGTCCCGCAGGACGGCATCATAGTAGTTAATAGTGTGCCGACGACATTCCACCACATCCTTCCTGTATCGCTTCAGGGTTTACTGTAAGGAGGGCTTCGAGGTGTGTGACGTTCATTTTTCACGACGTACGACTATGCCAGACTGGTTGCGATTTGAGGAGAACCGTTCATATGTATGCACTGTGGTCTGAAAAATCCAGCAGTCACAGTTCAGCGTCTTGGGCGTCAGATCCTAGCTCCCGGAAGATGTAAATTCAATCAAGTCGACTTTTCCGAATGGTTTGTTTGATACATGGGGCCATGGACATTGCCGACCTTCTCTTCCCAGTTGTCATTCTTGTGGGAGTGAAATGCCAGTGTTAGATGCCCAAATCGTATACTGTAACAGATATAATGTTGGGGGCGAACTGACTTGGGGCAACGCCGTTGCCACGGTGGATACACTGGTTCCCGTGAGATCACCGAAGTTAAGCGCAGTCGGGCGGGGCCGGCAGTTGGATGGGTGACCATCCAGCCACCATGCGCTGTTGCCATTTTTCGGGGTGCACTCTGCCTCGTGATGCCAATTGAGGAGCTACTCGACCGAATAGTAGCGGCTCCGGTCAAAGAAAACCTCCATAACGACCGGGAGAGCGGTGTGCTGACCACACGCGCCCTCCTATCCGCATCCTCAACTGAGGATGACACGACGGTCGGATGGTTCCGATGGGCCACTTGTGGCCTGGAAACGGAGTTACTGACGTGGTTCGCATTGATCGTTGCAATCTTGTATGATGTGCAGCGCTTAAAGAGAGGTTCAGTACCACGTTGTCAGTAATCGAGGGCCAACATAAAGGTGAGAGACCATCCCGTCCATCTCCGACAGTTGCAGTCTAAGTATGTTTAGGTCGTCGACGGCAGAGGCGCCGCCACAGTCCGGTGGCTCAGGGCCGATTTTGATGTAGTAGCTCCACACACAAGAATGGAGTCCCAGTGAATCGTCCATTCACGATAAGGTGCTTGACTGATGATGAAGCGCCGAAAGGGATCGACGCGTCCTCCGATTCGACTACCTTTTGACATGCTGTCAGGACTAGCGGTCGCAGGATGTCAGGATAGGTCACACTCGTCACAGTGTCCTGGACACGAACCAATTGTGATTTGCAGCACAAAGGCTTGAGTTGGCGCCATATGTCTTGTGCGAATGTAGTCACTGTGCTGCCGCTCCCCCTGTCTGCTGCGAACCAAAATGTGGCCACCATTTTCAAACAAACAGTACCAGGATGCGTCTGAAAACACTATCTGATGCAATTCCTGTCCCCTGTGACGTTGTTCCACACACAATTTCCATGCAGCATGTTTCTGCACGTTCCTCAATGGTAGAGGGAGAGGTGGACAACTCGCACATAAGCTGTCCCGTAATAAAAGGCGACAGACTGTCACCTCTGATAGTGTACGATGTGTTAGACTGTTGCGCCAGAGCCGAGGAGGATGCAGATCTGTCCTGCAGTGCCATTAGCCGGCCGCGGTGGCCGAGCGGTTCTAGGTGCTTCAGTTCGGAACCGCGATGCTGGTGCGGTCGTAGGTTCGAATCCTGCCTCGGGCATGGATGTGTGTGATGTCCTTAGGTCAGGTAGGTTTAAGTAGTTCTAAGTCTAGGGGACTGATGGCCTTAGATGTTACGTCCCTTAGTGCTTAGAGCCATTTGAACATTTTTGCAATGCCATACGGATGTGGTGCCGATCTTCTCAAGAGGTTGGTCTGAGTGGAGCGACTTGACCCATCGCGTTGTGTTCTACGGCCTTCCGTGAACCATTCGGCTCACACCCGTTGCTGGGACAAAACACATTGTCTCATGAGAGTAGCAATTTCCCGGATGGATGCATCACATTCTCAAAAATGGTTCAAATGGCTCTAAGCACTATTGGACTTAACATCTGAGGTCATTAGTCCCCTAGACTTGAACCTAACTAACCTAAGGACTTCACTCACATCCATGCCCGAGGCCGGATTCGAACCTGCGACCGTAGCAGCAGCGCGGTTCCGGACTGAAGCGCCTAGAACCGCTCGGCCACAGCGGCTGCATCAGATTCTCTCATACCAATAATGCGCTCTCTTTCAAATTCACTGATTTGACGGTACGATTCGCGCTTACGACTGCGAGGCATCGTGCTGGTCTGCTCAAGCCACACTGGTCCATTACCTTCGGTTTGTGGCGACAATGAGAGCGGCAGGCACATTTTACCGGTAGACAGTGTTGCACTGCGATATCGATTTTGACCCTGAATTCGCCGTCCGACGTGGTTCAAATGCTAATCATTTCTGCAGAACATACTAATATGAACGTCCTGTCTCTAGTCGTTCAGGGTGTTCTGATATTTTCTAAACATGAGTTTAATTTGCTGACGAGGTATCCTGAAGCACCCAGTTGAATACAGAGACGGCTGACCCTTCCTACCGAGGAGACAACTGCTGTTAACTGGAGTGCTCGGCAGCTTGGCGTGCCTGTCGGACAGTAGAGCTGCTAGTCCCGACACGTGCCGCCGGAAGCGCCTCTGGCGGACGCGGCGCGCCCTAAGCCGCCCTAATTCGGCTGCGGCCGGATCTGAGTCCGGGTCGCGCCAATTGTCCGGCTAAGTCCGGGATCAGAGCGCCTGTCGCCTGCTCCGCGCTCCATCCCAGACCAGCTGCAGATGCGGAACGTCGTCACACGCCTGCCTGCAACCTCTAGCCGTCACTTTGCGCTGTAACAGGCGAGGTACTTTTTCTGTAGTATACAGAAAGGGAAAAAAAAACTATCAGCAAAGACATGACACTTTTTCTCTCTCATCTTTGAGTCGTCATTTTTCTGGCTGTATTGATGTGACTCGCTGCGATTTACTCTCCTGTGCCATTGTCTGCCTCTGAGAATGCTACTTCCACTCAGTGTCCTCAAATAGGCTATCCGTTACTCTGTGGTATTGTGTGTTAACACCAACAGCTGCCGATGTACGAGGGCATTGCGAAAAGTAAATATGTAATGGCTCGCATCCTTAAATAGAACATTTATTTAGAAAACGTCAGTTACATCTTATTAACTAGATTATTTGTTATTTTTCGGCATAATCACCTCCATTATCCAAACATTTGTTAAGTCGGTGCACAAGCTTTCGTATCCCACAGTCATAGAGGGTTGCCGCCTGTTGTCGGAACCACATTTCAACTTCATCTTTGATCTCTTCATCGTCGTGGAATGATTTTCCACCAAGATGTGACTTCAGGTAATGGAAGACATGGAAGTCGATGGGCGCAAGGTCCAGGCTGTGTGGCGGATGGTCCAATACGTCCCATTTGAATTGTTTGAGTAGTGCTTTGGTTACAAGCGCTGTGTGAGGCCGAGCGTTGTCATGAAGCAAGCGGACTCCACTTGTCAGCATTCCCCTGCATTTGTTTTGAATTGCCCTTCGAAGACGTTTCAAAGTCTGGCAATATGCAGCAGCATTAATTGTCCTTCCAGGAGGCATATATTCCAACAGAAGAATGCCTTGTCTGTCCCAAAAAACAGAAGCTTTGATTTTCTTCGCTGAAATCAACGTTTTGTATTTCTTGGCTTTTGGTGAATTCGAATGGTACCATTGCATTGATTGTTGCTTGCATTCACTGTGTATGGTGATAAACCCCCGTCTCGTCACCTGTCACAACGTGATCAAGGAACTCATCCCCTGCTTCAGCATAGCGTGTGAGGAAGTCTAGTGCAAACCCCATCCTTTTCTTTCTGTGTTCTTCCTTTAACATTTAAGGAACCCAGTGCGCACGCAGTTTTCTGTACCCTAACTTGACAGTCACAACGTCAGAAAGAGTTGTCATTGGCATGTCCGGTATGATCTGAAGCAATTCTTTCAATGTGAGACGTCTATTCGCACGAATTGCTTCCTCTGTTCTCTGAAGAAGGGCATCAGAGATCACAGATGACCGACCCGTTCTTTGTTCATCATCAACATCAGTCCTACCTTCAGAGAAATGACGACACCATTTCGTTACATTTTGTCGAGTCATCATGTTCCCATAAACAGAAACAATTTCTTTGTGAATATCCGCTAGCCGCTGACCTTTTGCATGAAGAAAACGTATGACGGAAAGCACTTCGCATTTGGCGGGATTCTGAGTCGGCGCAGCCATTTTAAACACGACCTACTCCAACCAGAAGCAACGTTCAACTGCTGAACGACCGCGAGGAGAAAGTTAACGGTTCAAGGTTAACACCAGTGTTGCAAACTTGCTCGCCAAAACCCTTCTGTTCCTCTGGCGAACGGTGTATCTTTACTTTCCGAAATACCCTCGTATATATCCGTGCACAGTTGTCGTACCTACAGAGTAGGCCTATTGATTTTTTAAAACTATTATAGGCTCTCGACGCATATCTAAAGAAGTATCGATATATCAATATCTCGTCAATAAAATATCGACACACCTGCCTATAAAAATATTGGCTGCACATTGTAAATATACTGCCGGCTTTAGAGGTGTATATTTAAGTATTGATTTACTATCAAATATTCTGATAAACTAGCAGCCTGCCTAGACTCCTTAAAGCAAGAACTGAAAGGAAAACATTTGGCCATAACCACTTTGCTCGCAATGGTAACTGCATCTAAGGGGCACATTGAAAGGTGTCCGATGGGTCCAGATTTCTCTGGAATACTTCGTGTCGATTTACCTGTTTTATTTTCCCTTTTTTATTTTTTCTCTTTCTTTGTCTGAAGCTTAGGACACCGTGTCTGTCGAGTCTCGTCCTTCAACATCTCAGGGGCCGGAAAGCAGCTTTTCTAGTTACATATCTTTGCACAAAAATACTTAAATGTGTTTCTTTGTATTGTTATCTTGTTTTAGAAACTTCATGACTAAGGAATAATCAGAGTAAGCCTTATTATAAGAACGTATTGGGGAGATACGATAAGAAAACAGCACAGTAGGCGCTGCACTACTCACACTGAAAACTCTACAACGCACCCCCTCAGCTTTAGCAGTGATGATGATGATGTTTGGTTTGTGGGGCGCTCAACTGCGCGGACATCAGCACCCGTACAATTTTCACTCAACCCAGTGTAGTCACTGCCACCAATGATGATGGTGAAATGATGAGGGCAACGCAAACACGCAGTCCCCAAGCAGAGAAAATCCCCAAGCCGGGAATCGAGCTCGGGACCCCACGATCCAAAGGCAGCAAAGCGAGCCACTAGATCACGGCCTTTTGTCTCAGATTTGGCGGTAACTGAACACAGATCAAGCATGAAAACAGACAGAAAATGTATTGGACTTGTCAGTTTGTGGGCGTTATGTTGATGACTTGCGCAACGGATTGGTCTGACAAGTACCCTTTGGCTCCTGCAAGGAGCAATTTCCACCCCACACTACAACAGAAGTCAAACAGACGCTCCTAACGTGCCAAAAATGCCTAAAAAAACTTTCAGCAATAAACATCTCCTGGAGTTGTCCGCTGTAAGGAAAAGACACAAAAATATTCTGTTTTCTTATGTAACTAGTGAGATACTTGGGTACTGGAGTATTGGTAGTTAGGATGAGAAAAATATTAAATAAACGGAAAATATTGTTTATTGCAAAATCTGAGAAAATCAAATGAAACTTTTATTTATAAACTGATACACAAATTTCCGGGTTCTTTTCGGAATAGGTTACCTCTTATGGATAGGAAACCTGTTAATGAAATTTATGTACAAAGTGTGGGAAAGCTAATTCGTCCCTTTTCTTTAAGAATGTTATTTACTTGGCAGAATGGCTGAGAGGTGCACCTACTCCGATTGAATTTTTCCAAGTACGGTCGAGGTGTCACGTTAGAAATGTAATGGAATGATGTGAATGAAGTATGTTATTTCTAATGGAGGAAAGTTGGGGGTCGCCTATGCTGTAGCGCACAATACCGTGTTCACACTGGAAACCTGGCGAGCAAGCTACACTGCGATGCAGAGCGCCTCTCTTGCAGAGTCTGCCACTTGAGTTTGTTAAACATCTCCGTAACGCTATCACGGTTACCAAATAACCCTGTGACGAAACGCGCCGCTCTTCTTTGGATCTTCTCTATCTCCTCCGTCAACCCGATCTGGTACGGATTCCACACTGATGAGCAATACTCAAGTATAGGTCGAACGAGTGTTTTGTAAGCCACCTCCTTTGTTGATGGACTACATTATCTAAGGACTCTGCCAATGAATCTCAACCTGGTACCCGCCTTACCAACAATTAATTTTATATGATCATTCCACTTCAAATCGTTCCGCACGCATACTCCCAGATATTTTACAGAAGTAACTGCTACCAGTGATTGTTCCGCTATCATATAATCATACAACAAAGGATCCTTCTTTCTATGTATTCGCAATACATTACATTTGTCTATGTTAATGGTCAGTTGCCACTCCCTGCACCAAGTGCCTATCCGCTGCAGATCTTCCTGCATTTCGCTACAATTTTCTAATGCTGCAACTTCACTGCATACTACAGCATCATCCGCGAAAAGCCGCATGGAACTTCCGACACTATCTACTTTGTCATTTATATATATTGTGAAAAGCAGTGGTCCCATAACACTCCCCTGTGGCACGCCAGAGGTTACTTTAACGTATGTAGACGTCTCTCCATTGATAACAACATGCTGTGTTCTGTTTGCTAAAAACTCTTCAATCCAGCCACACAGCTGGTCTGATATTCCGTAGGCTCTTACTTTGTTTATCAGGCGACAGTGCGGAACTGTATCGAACGCCTTCCGGAAGTCAAGAAAAATAGCATCTACCTGGGAGCCTGTATCTAATATTTTTTGGGTCTCATGAACAAATAAAGCGAGTTGGGTCTCACACGATCGCTGTTTCCGGAATCCATGTTGATTCCTACATAGTAGATTCTGGGTTTCCAAAAACGACCTGATACTCGAGCAAAAAACACGATCTAAAATTCCACAACAGATCGACGTAAGAGATATAGGTCTATAGTTTTGCGCATCTGCTCAACGACCCTGCTTGAAGACTGGGACTACCTGTGCTCTTTTCCAATCATTTGGAACCTTCCGTTCCTCTAGAGACTTGCGGTACACGGCTTTTAGAAGGAGGGCAAGTTCTTTCGCGTACTCTATGTAAAATCGTATTGGTATCCCGTCAGGTCCAGTGGACTTTCCTCTGTTGAGTGATTCCAGTTGCTTTTCTATTCCTTGGACACTTATTTCGATGTCAGCCATTTTTTCGTTTGTGCGAGGATTTAGAGAAGGAACTGCAGTGCGGTCTTCCTCTGTGAAACAGCTTTGGAAAAAGGTGTTTAGTATTTCAGCTTTACGCGTGTCATCCTCTGTTTCAATGCCTTCATCATCCCGGAGTGTCTGGATATGCTGTTTCGAGCCACTTACTGATTTAACGTAATACCAGAACTTCCGAGGATTTTCTGTCAAGTCGATACATAGAATTTTACTTTCGAATTCACTGAACGCTTCACGCATAGCCCTCCTTACGCTAACTTTGACATCGTTTAGCTTCTGTTTGTCTGATAGGTTTTGGCTGCGTTTAAACTTGGAGTGAAGCTCTCTTTGCTTTCGCAGTAGTTTCCTAACTTTGTTGTTGTACCACGGTGGGTTTTTCCCGTCCCTCACAGTTTTACTCGGCACGTACCTGTCTAAAACGCATTTTACGATTGTCTTGAACTTTTTCCATAAACACTCAACATTGTCAGTGTCGGAACAGAAATTATCGTTTTGATCTGTTAAGTAGTCTGAAATCTGGATTCTATTACTCTTGCTAAACAGATAAACCTTCCTCCCTTTTTTTATATTGCTATTAACTTCCATATTCAGGGTTGCTGCAACGGCCTTATGATCACTGATTCCCTGTTCTGCACATACAGAGTCGAAAAGTTCGGGTCTGTTTGTTATCAGTAGGTCCAAGATGTTATCTCCACGAGTCGGTTCTCTGTTTAATTGCTCGAGGTAATTTTCGGATAGTGCACTCAGTATAATGTCACTCGATGCTCTGTCCCTACCACCCGTCCTAAACATCTGAGTGTCCCAGTCTATATCTGATAAATTGAAATCGCCACCTAAGACTATAACATGCTGAGAAAATTTATGTGAAATGTATTCCAAATTTTCTCTCAGTTGTTCTGCCACTAATGCTGCTGAGTCGGGAGGTCGGTAAAAGGAGCCAATTATTAACCTAGCTCGGTTGTTGAGTGTAACCTCCACCCATAATAATTCACAGGAACTATCTACTTCTACTTCACTGCAGGATAAACTACTACTAACAGCGACGAACACTCCACCACCGGTTGCATGCAATCTATCCTTTCTAAACACCGCCTGTACCTTTGTAAAAATTTCGGCAGAATTTATCTCTGGCTTCAGCCAGCTTTCTGTACCTATAACGATTTCAGCTTCGGTGCTTTCTATCAGCGCTTGAAGTTCCGGTACATTACCAACGCAGCTTCGACAGTTTACAATTACAATACCGATTGCTGCTTGGTCCCCGCATGTCCTGACTTTGCCCCGCACCCGTTGAGGCTGTTGCCCTTTCTGTACTTTCCCAAGCCATCTAACCTAAAAAACCGCCCAGCCCACGCCACACAACCCCTGCTACCCGTGTAGCTGCTTGTTGCGTGTAGTGGACTCCTGACCTATCCAGCGGAACCCGAAACCCGACCACCCTATGGCGCAAGTCGAGGAATCTGCAGCCCACACGGTCGCAGAACCGTCTCAGCCTCTGATTCAGACCCTCCACTCGGCTCTGTACCAAAGGTTCGCAGTCAGTCCTGTCGACGATGCTGCAGATGGTGAGCTCTGCTTTCATCCCGCTAGCGAGACTGGCAGTCTTCACCAAATCAGATAGCCGCCGGAAGCCAGAGAGGATTTCCTCCGATCCATAGCGACACACATCATTGGTGCTGACATGAGCGACCACCTGCAGATGGGTGCACCCTGTACCCTTCATGGCATCTGGAAGGACCCTTTCCACATCTGGAATGACTCCCCCCGGTATGCACACAGAGTGCACATTGATTTTCTTCCCCTCTCTTGCTCCCATATCCCTAAGGGGCCCCATTACGCGCCTGACGTTGGAGCTCCCAACTACCAGTAAGCCCACCCTCTGCGACCGCCCGGATCTTGCAGACTGAGGGGCAACCTCTGGAACAGGACAAGCAGCCATGTCAGGCCGAAGATCAATATCAGCCTGAGACAGAGCCTGAAACCGGTTCGTCAGACAAACTGGAGAGGCCTTCCGTTCAGCCCTCCGGAATGTCTTTCGCCCCCTGCCACACCTTGAGACGACCTCCCACTCTACCACAGGTGAGGGATCAGCCTCAATGCGGGCAGTATCCCGGGCAACCACAGTCGTAGTCTGATCGGGGGATGCGTGGGACGAGCTGGCCGTCCCTGACAAACCCCCATCCGGACCCCCACAGTGATGCCCATTGGCAACAGCCTCAAGCTGTGTGACCAAAGCCAACACTGCCTGAAGCTGGGAGCGAAGGGATGCCAACTCAGCCTGCATCCGAACACAGCAGCTGCAGTCCCAGTGCTGAGCAGAGACTTTGTTCCTCGCTCTCTGCATACACGCACAAGGCGTTTAGTGTCCACCTGTGAGAACTCTGAAACTGCTCACTAGGTCTGTCAAAAAATGTGTATGCTGGGGCTCTCCCAAACAAAACAGTGGGTTTTGCTTTTAAGGTGAACACATATTCCATTATCCCTTTTCTCTGGCAAAAAACTGTTTTGGTCCCTGAGTGGTCGGCCGGCTGGCACAGCTGCGTGCTAACTCACCCCCCTAAGGACTTTCCAGTGAGCTGGTTGCCTTCCGCCTAACAAAAACTCCTGTGGCCGTCATGTCTTGAATGTTTGTGTACGCCAGCCTCGACTTTTATAATGTCTGAACACTTGCGATTTATTTATTAGATTTGCATATCGATTAAATGAAAATATGTAAAACTGACTCCACCCTATCGAGTTTGGCCTCGAATGAAACGTATTGATATGCAGAATACGATGGTGAGGTCGGAATATGTAAGAGACCACGCCACCTTACAGACTGTGAAAAAAAAAGCAAAATCGAAAAAGTGAATGGTCCATGCTTAAGATGTGCAACATCGAACAAAAATGATGAGCCATGACATCTTGGTCACTTGGTCAAGATGTGGGAATGCGATAGAGGAGATCGGCTTTCCATCTTCCTCGTGTCCCTTTTTTTCTCACAAAATTATGATCTGTCTATCCGGTCATTGACGTGTTTGATCGTGTTCAAATTTACATTTGTGTCGTGGTGTAATGTACGTTTGCAACAGTGAGGTGTAAGGGAGGGACCTCGAGACGTACGTACCTCCTGTGTGTTCTCCCAAGTGCCCTATGTTATGAATCCTCCGTTTTGGAAGTTTTGACACCCGTTTATCTACGCTTTTCATTTCTGTGTTAGGTCTATGTGGCATCTCATCTGCTCTCACTATTCTTCACATTTACGTGTCAGGGTAATATATTCTTACCACATGATTCGTATTCTACAGCCAACGTATGGTACAGCAACTACCAAGACTACAGAAGGAGAAAACACACGTTAATGACCTGACGGAAGTTCATAATGTTGTGGGGAAAGAAAAATTAGGCACGAGGGAATGTCAAACAGGGATCGAACGCTATTAGCCTAATTTGTAACTAGACAACCAAGACCGGTTCTTCCAGTGCACTCGATGTTGCACATATTGACCTTGGACCATTCACTGAAGCGCTAAAGAAAATTGTATAGGCGTTCGTATTCAAATACAGAGTTATGTAAACAGGCAGAATATGACGCTGCGTTCGGCAACGCCTATAAAAGATATCAAGTGTCTGGCGCAGTTCTTAGATCGATTACTGTTGCTACAATTGCAGGTTATGGAGATTTAAGTGAGTTTGAACGTGGTGTTTTAGTCGGCGCACGAGCGACGGGACACAGCACCTCCGAGATAGCGACGAAATGGGGATTTTCCCGTATTATCATTTCACTAGCCGGGGGCCTGAAGAGGGCGTAGTAAAATGGTTGGGAACTAGACGGCTGAAAGGTATCCAATTTGAGATCCTGTTACGAACAGCCGAGTCCCGCAACCATCTCTAAAACGATGGACATATAGAGACATTTCACGAGTGTACCGTGAGTATCAGAAATACGGTAAGACATCAAATCTCCGACATCGCTGCCGCCGGAAAAAGATCCTGCAAGAAAGGGGTCATCGACGACTGAAGAGAATAGTTCAACGTGACAGAAGTGCAACCGTTTCGCAAATTGCTACAGGTTTCAATGCTGGGCCATGAACAAGTGTAAGCGTGCGAACCATTCAACGAAACATTGTCGATGTGGGCTCTCGGAGCCAAAGGTCCATTCCTGTATCCTTGATGACTGCACGACACAAAGCTTTACGCTTCGAACGGGCCAATCAACACCGACATTGGACTGTTGATGACTGGAAACATGTTGCCTGATCGGAGGAGTCTCGTTTCAAAGTGCATCGTGTGGATGGACGTGTACGGCTATGGAGACAAGCCCATGAAACCATGAACATTACATGTCAGCAGGCGACTTTTCAAGCTGCTGAAGACTCTGCCGTGGTGTGGGTCGTGTGCAGTGGTAGTGATACGGGACCCATGATACGTCTAGATACGACTCTGACAGGTGACATGTACGTAAGACTCCTGTCTAATCACCTGCATCCATTCATGATCATTGTGCATTCCGACGGACTTGGACAATTCCAGCAGGACAGTGCGACACCCCACACGTCCAGAATTGCTACACAGTGGCTCCAGGATTGAGTTTAAACACATCCTCTGGCCATCAAACTCCCCAGACATGAACATTATTGAGGAGATCTGGGATGCCTTGCAACGCGTTGTTCAGAAGATATCTCCAACCCCTCGTACTCTTACGGATCTTAGAACAGCTCTGCAGGATTCATGGTGTCAGTTCCGTCCAGCACTACATCAGACATGCCACGTCGTGTTGCGGCACTTCTGCATGCTCGCGCAGGCCCTACACGATATTAGGCAGGTGTACCAGTTTCTTTGATTCTTCAGTGTATTTTGCTTCTTTTTTCACAGTTCAGCATACTTTCTTCCTATTCCCATGCTTGATCCGTGTTCAATTTTTGACGGGCATTTCACTGGGCCAATGTAAATTTAAATCTTGTTTCACTTGTCAGTACCATATCGTGCCCTGCAGGACGGGCATTGCCACGTGGTGTGGTTGGACCGAACTCGAATGCGCACACTGTTAAGGAACTAGCAGAGAGTACTGACAGGAATCTTTTGCAGATGGTGCTGTTACCCGTAATGAAGTAGGGCAGAAGATCGTACCTTGAACCAGTTTCCAGACCTTCCCTGTAAAGCAAATTTAAAACTTTTTTTTCATTTTTAAACGATAGCATTCACTTTATGTATGCAACAGTCTTTTTCTGGAAAAAAAAACTCTGGAAGAGTAAGGTTTCTCGAAATGCAAACACTATTCCAAGGTACAACACGTTCATGTACCTAGTGCTGCACTCTAGTCTACGTGTTACATTACTATTCTACTATTATCAGTTAAGAATAAGAATGATCACCAAAAAGCAGTCACAAGTTAGAAACATTTTGAAACAGAATCTATTGCGAACAAGCACAAATTTCCAATTTCAATACAGGGATAACCGTTATGATGTTAAAGAATCTCAGTTAATTTGCAATTATCGCAGTTTCAATGGTGGAATACATCCTTCCGTTTCAAGGTACACGACGGTGCACGAACGACGAAATTTGGATTAAGCGTCCACACCTTTTAAAGCTTCTTTTTAAAATATACAGAATTTCACTCATCATAAAACTGTGTGCATTGAGAATTAACCATATCCTCCAAATAGCTCTAATATACAGCACCTAAATATGTCGTACTCGTAATATACAGAATAATTCAGCTGCCTCTACCGCTGTCGTTTTATGCAACCCACAGTGTTATATCTGGCCTTCAGAAACGATGCGCGAAATTACCATATTCTCTCGCTCGTTATGCGATAGTTATTAGTCATACAGACAAAATGAACGGGACGTTTTTGTGTGAAATTTAATGTAGTTAAACTTTGTACTGAAATACATTTCTGTTGGAGGCTACGGTCTTTTATTTATTCAAGAAAAACACACAAAAGAGAGATTCAAACGTATCTCCCCCCGCACATGCATCCTTGACTAGCCAGGACTTCTAGTGTGTTGTTCGTCGTACTCTCTCCTAGCACTGTACAAGCATTTCTGACTGTACGAACTATTCCGGATATTTGAGTTCTATGTTCTCTATTGATTAGGATGTCACGCCACCAGTGTAGTTGGCTAGTTAGTTATCATTATTAATTTGAACATGCCCGTATGGATAGTAAGTGAAAAACGACTTTTGAAAAAGTTGCGCTGAAACCAATTACGTAGAGCGTTCGATACAAACTTAACCCTTACAAGCACAATAGTTTCGTAGTTAAGAGGCCTGACGAATTCAATGGTGTAATTTTCCATTTTATGCTCTTAAAATTCACAAAATTATTGAGTAAAACTGACACACACACGTCAATTGTACAATTGGTAAGTACTCGACAAAGCTGGTGGTGCAACATGGACAGTCAGTGAACACCAAAAATAAGGGAATGCGAAAAATAATTCGTACAGTCGCAAATTTTTGTACAACGATAGGAGGGAGTGCGATGAAGACGTCCTGATCGGTGATGGCTGAGTGTGTGATTGCTGCTACATTTGAAGACCACTTTTGTGCATTTTTCTTGAATAATCCGAAAATTACGGCCTGTCTCTAAAATGTAACCCGGTACAAAACTTAGCCACATTAATTTTCCTACAACAAGGTCCTGTTCATATTCCCTATAGGACTAACGGTTTGCTCGTAGCGAGCAAGAGAATATGAAATTTCGCATGTTATTTTTGAAGGCCAGGTATAGCATTACAGGTTCTATAAAACGACATCGGTTTGGCAGCTGAACGACCTGTATACAAACACTGGACAAAAAATGCCGGAAACTGCTTTTAACGATTTCTAGTGCTAATTCCTTCACGTTTTTCTAAAATCAGCCACTAGGCTTAAACACGGGCCAGTATGCATCACGTGCCTCTTGGTACACTGTCCTCGAGGTACAGCACTCTACCAGCCTCTGTGGCCGAGTGGTTCTAGGCGCTTCAGTCCAGAACCACGCAGATGCTACGGTCGCAGGTTCGAATCCTGTCTCGGGCATGGTGGTGGTGGTGGGGGTGGTTAGTGTTTGTCGTCCCGTCGACAACGAGCATTAGAGACGGAGCACAAGCTCAGGTTAGGGAAGGATTGGGAAGGAAATCGGCCGTGCCCTTTCAAAGGAACCATCCCGGCATTTGCCTGAAACGATTTAGGGAAATCACGGAAAACCTAAATCAGGATGGCCGGAGACATAGATGTGTGTGATGTCCTTAGGGTAGTTAGGTTTAAGTAATTCTAAGTTCTAGGGGACTGATGACCTCAGCTGTTAAGTCCCATAGTGCTCAGAGCCATTTGAACCACTTGTACAACACTCTCCCCTACTGTCTTAAAAAGCGTGGAGGATTGGATTTTTTGTTGTTGTCATTTATGAATTATCATATTTTAATTCTGCACACGAGTGCAGGCTCTGCATGATAAATGAAAGGATTGAGGGGATGAGGCACATGAATGTGATTAGATCGTTCAGAACATTTATTTTTACAAACAAAAGTGGACCACAGGTGTAAATACTTTGAAAATCACAAAATGATTGTTTTTCTTGTCCTTTGTCCAGCATCGCCACTGGTATGGCGTGGTTATCGATGGCTCTGGCACGGTTAATTTAAAGGGTGGCCAGATGCCCTTCTGTCGCCTCCCATTCGCCCCTGAAAGGCTCTAATGGTTCAAATGGCTCTGAGCACTATGGGTTCAAAAATGGCTCTGAGCACTATGGGACTTAACATCTGTGGTCATCAGTCCCCTAGAACTTAGAACTACTTAAACCTAACTAACCTAAGGACATCACACACATCCATGCCCGAGGCAGGATTCGATCCTGCGACCGTAGCAGTCGCGCGGTTCCGGACTGAGCGCCTTAACCGCGAGACCACCGCGGCCGGCTGAGCACTATGGGACTCAACATCTTAGGTCATAAGTCCCCTAGAACTTAGAACTACTTAAACCTAACTAACCTAAGGACATCACACACACCCATGCCCAAGGTAGGGTTCGAACCTGCGACCGTAGCAGTCCCGCGGTTCCGGACTGCAGCGCCAGAACCGCACGGCTCCTGAAAGGTGGCAGGCATGTTTGGCCCCTTCGCTCTTGTTGGAAGGCCCATCAGATCCTTTCCCACTCATTTGTTCCCTTTTCTCTGTTTTAGTAATTCAACGCGCAAATAGGCCATAATTTATATGTTGTCATTTTATCTCAGATATGAGTCACGAATCGTTGATTAAACTCACAGTTCCTGCATGTCAGGGGTAATTCCATCGGTGAGGGGATAGATTTCTTTTCTTAACACTATGTTTCGCCTGCTGTAAGTGGCGGCTGCATTCAGGCGAAGCAGGGTCGCCAGGGGTGGCATGAATGTGGCGAGTCGCGGACCTTCCCGGAAGGAAGCGAGGACAGCACGTGAAAGCGAGTAAGAGACTCACAGTCACAGTCCGTTTTATAAGTTGCCGCCACGTTGTCCCGGCTCGGTACTAGCCAAATCGCTTAACAGCTCGTTCTCCACGTTGCTAGAAGCCCTGTTTTGTTGCCATTCGGCAGAGTGCTGGGCTGGGGTACCCACACTGACTGGTGTGTTAGAATTCACAGAAATTGGTCTCTGCTCTGCAGGACGCCCGCTGGGGAAGACACCGAACGTAGACTAGCAAATTTACGTGTTTGGTCTTTGCACCCCACTCTAGAGTTGTCCTGCAAGGACGGCCGGTGTGACCGAGCGGTTCTAGGCGCTACAGTCTGGAACCGCGCGACTGCTACGGTCGCAGGTTCGAATCCTGCTTCGGGCATGGATGTGTGTGATGTCCTTAGGTTAGTTAGGTTTAAGTAGTTCTAAGTTCTAGGGGACTGATGACCTCAGATGTTAAGTCCCATAGTGCTCAGAGCCATTTGAACCATTTTTGTCCCGCATACTTGGGGTCTTGGTGTGGCTTGTGATTTGCGAGGGCTCTGTGACGGCTGCCCAAGTTCAGAGTCATTTTTTTTTTGTTTGGCTGGATGCCTTGAGATTGGTGCAGGGCTTTTTTCTGTAATTGTGTAGGGAGCAGAGGGCTTCAGTTTCAGGTTAATGATTGGTGCCGATTTGTTGCTATATCAGGATTGGCAATTTTCAAGAGCAATGGAATGAGTGTCAGTAGTGTGAAAGATGGAAGATAAGGCACTCACTTCCGGACGGTCGTAGAGTAAAGTCGTTTTATCCCTTCCGTTTCGAAGGAGAGCAGAGTTGTGCTCGTCCGGACACCTGGTCGAAAGTTAACTTTTCACGCGGCAATGAATTAATCGTGCTCCACTCTGGAGTACGGCAGACAGGACGCTGGGCAGCTGTCGACTCTTACAGCTTTGACATCTTCACCATAAACACGTCGGCTTCATGTCATAGCATGCAGTTTTGGTAAAGTGTCCCAGCACCGACAGATAGGGAATTCTATGTGTGGTCGATCACCCTTTAGAGTTACGAAAATTCTACATCAGTATTAATTGTCCTTCACTCACATTACAGTCCCATAGCATATCTGCTGTAGTCAAACTAAGAATACAGCCGTATATTGTTAGAAAACCAGCAGTAGTTTTGCTCACGTTAATGATTTTCGAACAATCTGTCACTCAAATTTTCTGTGTCAAGATCCAAGTTTTAATTTTGTCCCTATAGAAATAAATCTGTTTGTTATAGCTTACCACATTGCCTTCTTAGATCATTATCATAATTTAACTTCCTTTCCCAGCTCACATATTTTGGCGGGGTTATCATGTTATTTCTTTATCAGTTGTATTAATGAGAAGTTAGCCATCTCATTAGTATGTGTGTGGGGGCCAAAGGCAACCCTTGCACCACAGCATCAATGTGCATCCTCTTGAGAGTGGTGGAAATCAAAACATTTCCCTTTTGATGTTGGCGAAGGTAAATCAGTCAGCTCTAAAAAGGACCCACCCTCTGGTATGGAATGCGTTTACACCAACTCTCTACATGTATTGCTGGTCATACGAAAGTTAGCATCAGTTTTTTTAGATGTTTGCGCTTCATATAACTGAGGCGAGAGTTGGGTACCAGTGGCACCTAGTGGCATGCGGAAACCGCATGGAAACCTCATCCAAGCTAAAAGAGCATTCGTGTTGGCTGGTAGCGTCTCTAGTCGATGGCGCGTGAGCAGTGGATAGAGAGTGGCTTCTGGTAGCGGCCCGAACTGGGTGTCCGGTGTTAGCGGCAAGGACACACTCACTGGCCCATTTAAGCATTTAGTGTTATGAATGTAAGGCAGGGGCACCTGAAAGTAAATACTGTGAGACTTTGTAAAAAGTAAGCAAATATTAATCACAACACAAGAGTACTTTTTTTTAAATCCCATGTTGCTCATAATGCGATGTGACTGACGTAGATAATCTTACTTTCGCTGTTGTCACAAGGGCCGAAAGTAATTACAGGGTTTGCTGCCAGTAACATTTTATTTATTTATTTTATTTAGAGTATGGCTAATACAGACCTATCA
Organism: Schistocerca piceifrons; assembly: GCF_021461385.2. Taxonomy (NCBI): domain Eukaryota; kingdom Metazoa; phylum Arthropoda; class Insecta; order Orthoptera; family Acrididae; genus Schistocerca; species Schistocerca piceifrons. The sequence continues at coordinate 1,197,396,742 of NC_060138.1, read as the reverse complement.
TAAAATTTAATTAGATATTCACTGCTGGCCACCGTAAATGCAACACCCTGAAGGAAGCATCCGAATCAAGTGAAATTTACGCCATGGGTTTGCAGCGATGAGATATGCAACTGATTAGAATTTCAGCGCAGACTCACATCACGCGCGCCTGTGGCGCCACCTCATAGCGCCATTTAAGGCTTGGTGATTTCGACGAGTGTACGTTGGGCACGTGTGTTTACCTTGTGGTTGTTTCACAAGACGATCAGTTATGCCTCGTAGACAACAGCGAACATCGTTTGATCAAGCATCCGAGTTCGACAGAGGAAGGATAGTGGCTTACCGAGATTGTGGATTATCATACAGAGAAATCGCTAGTCGTGTTGGACGAAACCAAACAACTGTAATGCGGATATGTGACCGTTGGATGCAGGAGGGTACGACGGACCGACGTGGTCGATCGCATTCACCTCGGTGCACCACTGCACGTGCTGATAGGCAAATTGTGCGCATGGCAGTTACGGATCGCTCAGTGACATCCCGAACCATAGCACAGCACATTGCGTCTGTAACGCGTCATCCAGTGTCTGCGCGTACCATTCGACGCCGTTTACAGCAGAGTGTTCTGTCCGCAAGACGTCCATTGCTTCGTCTACCATTGACGCAGAACCACTGACGTCTCCGTCGCCAATGGTGTGATGACAGACGGCAGAATGGAATGACGTTGTCTTTACTGACGAGGCACGCTTCTGTCTGCAGCACCACGATGGTCGGATTCGAGTGTGGAGACATCGTGGAGAGAGGATGCTGGACAGCTGCATTATGCACCGCCACACTGGTCTTGCACCGGGTATTATGGTATGGGGCGGTATTGGATATTACTCTCGCACGCCTCTAGTACGCATTGCCGGTACTTTAAATAGCCGGCGCTACATATCCGAGGTGCTGGAGCCAGTTGTCCTTCCTTACCTTCAGGGCTCGTCCACAGCCATATTTCAACAGGATAATGCGCGACCACACGTGGCACGCATTGTCCAAAGGTTCTTCGTCAATAACCAGATTGAAGTGCTTCCCTGGCCGGCTCGCTCTCCGGATCTTTCGCCGACAGAAAACGTGTGGTCCATGGTTGCTCAACGAGTGACCCAGATTACATCCCCAGCTGCCACACCAGATGATCTTTGGCAACGCGTGGAAGCTGCTTGGGCTGCTGTACCCCAGGAACACATCCAACGTCTCTTTGACTCAATGCCGAGACGTGTGGCAGTGGTGATCTCCAACAATGGCGGCTACTCTGGCTACTGATTCTGGCAGGAACCACATGTCACAGCCGTCTGTAAACGTAATCATTTGACACTTGGTCAACATGTTATCTACAAAATAAATTTTGTTGTGCTACCTCTAGTCTTTCTTGGTGTTGCATTTACGGTGGCCAGCAGTGTACATACGTACATATTTACACACAAGAAACTTAAGTTTGGCTTTACAACTGAATATCCAGTCCTTCAGTCCAGCGCACTGCATCTGGAGTTGCTAGCAGGAAGTCCTCTTTGGCGCCGTGATAGGCTCGAATCCCGCATTCACTGACAATGTGGTGAACAGTGTGGTATGAAGCTCCGAAGTCACAGGCTGGATTAGGCAGCTTCTTCCACTTAAAGAGAGCATCCCGGCATCGAACATGGTCAGTACGGATTCTGTTGAGGGCAGTCCAGGCCTTGCGTGGTAGGTCGAATCCACTTGAGAGTTTAGCACCTGAGAAGATGTTAGGCACGCGCACATTTGTCGCTGCTTCCCACCGACCTTTCCATTCTTCAAGGGGTTTGAAATCCTTAGCAACCATGTCAGCAGCGTCGCAGGGAGTTGGATAGCGTGATTTCAGTCTCTTACGATTTAAAAGTAGAAGGTCGCTATGCACGGGTAGGGTAGAATTCCTGTAGATCTTGTGGAATTCCTTCATAAGGGCAGTACATCTGCGTAGATCAGGAGGCATTATACCGGTTAACAGTGGAAGCCAATAAACTGGAGTAGATCTGATTGCGCCAGGTATTATGCGCATCGTCGTACTCAGTTGGGTGTCAACAAGCCGTGTATGATGACTGTTCATCCAAACAGGTTCACCATACTCAGCACTTGAGGACACCAAGCCCAGAACTGAAGAGCGCAAGGTGGTTGCTGAAGATCCCCAGGTAGTTCCGCATAGCTTATGGAGGATGTTGTTTCGAGTCCTCAACTTCTAAGCTAAGAAGGTGTTATTTGAAGCATAGTGTACGGTCCAGGATGACACCAAATAGCAGAAACAGTTCTTTTCAGAGCCCATTAACAATAAACATTGGACCAACTATCAGACTCCACAAACACTGATATGTGGGGATCGCGCTTGCATCTCGTGATGTGCGATAGCGGCGCGTTTCGTTTATTTTAAACAACAACAAAAAATGGTCAAAATGGCTCCAAGCACTATGGGACTTGACATCTGAGGTCATCAGTCCCCCAGACTTAAAATAAACGTAACTAACCTAAGGACATCACACACAACAATGCCCGAGGCAGGATTCGAACCTGCGACCGTAGCAGCAGCGCGGTTCGAGATTGAAGCGCCAGAACCGATCGGTCACAGCGGCCGATTATCTTAACCATCAAATTCGCTTTGCTATTTCTCGGCATGTAACTGACGTATTGTGATGCTACCAACGCCATTTTTTGTGATTTTTCATGTTAATAATTGTGTAAGAAAAAATTGCGGGTGTTCATTAAAAAAAAAAAAAAAAAACAACAATGTGGGTTTGTGTTGAAACTTATATTTTCTTACGATCTAGAATGTCTCGTAGTATGTAAGAACTTGCGAGTAAGTCGGTGAAGAGATCAACTGTTGTTCGATAACACTTCTGGCGAAAAATCACTGGACGGTAAGTATCAGAAATATTCTGGAGTAATCATGTGAAGCTACCTAAGGTGTGTGAGCATACAAAAAAAAAAGGAAAAAAAAGACCTGTAGGAAAGGCTGACGCAACGCTTAGCATCATTACAAGAACCTTAACTAAATTTAATTATTGACCGAAATAAGTGGATTATGAAAGATCTATTCGACTAATTATTGCTTGTCACTCGAGGACGCTTACCAAGTTCGATTAACATACGAGATAGAAAATTCGACGAAGAGCTGCGCAGGTTCGAATCCTGCCTCGGGCATGGATGTGTATGACGTCCTTGGGTTAGTTAGGCTTAAGTAGTTCTAAGTTCTAGGGGACTGATGGCCTGAGAAGTTGAGTCCCATGGTGCTCAGAGCCATTTGAACCATTTTGAAGAGCTGCGCTGCGCTTTTCGTTCGGGATTGTTTACTTGGTATGAGAACGACAGGGAGTTGCTCAATGAACTCCAGATGCTACAAAAGAGGGATTATGTATCACGGAGAAGAGTAGCGTTGCACTTCGAGGGCATACGATGAAAATAAGTCGGGAAACACATAGTTTCCCCGTACGTAAGTCTCTTGAAATGCCGACGACGAGAAAGTTAGAGACGATGATCATTCCGAAGACTTACCGACAGTCAAGCGGTTTAAACGTAACGTTGCGAAGCGACGTGAAAATGAACGAGCATGTGGGAAGTGTGGTAGGGAAGGCGAATGGTCGACATCGATTTATTGGGAGAATTTTAGGAAAGAGTGTTTCACCTGTAAAGGATGCTGCATATAGGACGCTGGTGCGACCTATTCTTGAGTACTGCTCCAATGTTTGGAATCCGTACCAGGTCGTGTTGCAGGAAAACATCGAAGCAATTCAGAAGCGGGCGGTTAGATTTGTTACCGATAGGTTCGAACAGCACGTACATGTTATGGAGATGCTTCGGGAACTACAATGGGAATCGCTGGGGGAAGGCTACGTTCTTTTCGAGAAGCGCTATTGAGAAAGTTTAGAGAAGCGGCATCTGAAGCTGAGTGCCAAACAACTCTACTGCCACCAACATACATTGCAAGTCAGGACCACGAAGATAAGGTACGAGATATGAGGGTTCACACAGAGGCTTATAGACAGTCGTTTTTCCCCCGCTCTATTTGCGAGCGCAGCAGGAAAGGAAATACTTGCAGCTGTACAGGTACCGTCGGCCATGCACCGTACGATGACTTGCGGAGTATCTGTGTAGATGCAGGTGTGGAACACCTCTGGAAATCATCAATACAAACTTCTACATTAAAAATCGAGAAAGATAGCGCAGTCGATAGCACACTGGACTCGCAATCGGGAGAACAATGGTTTAAAGTCGCATCCGGTTATTCAGATTTAGGTCTGCTGTAATTTCCCTAAATCGCTCCATTAAAATGCCGGCTGACTCCTCTGAAAGGCCGGCCGGGGTGGCCGAGCGGTTCTAGGTTCTACAGTCTGGAACCGCGCGACCGCTACGGTCGCAGGTTCGAATCCTGCCTCGGGCATGGATGTGTGTGATGTCCTTAGGTTAGTTAGGTTTAAGTAGTTCTAAGTTCTAAGGGACTGATGACCCCAGTTGTTAAGTCCCATAGTGCTCAGAGCCATTTGAACCATTTTTTTCCTCTGAAAGGGCAGGGCCGATTTCTCTCCTCATTCTTGAAGACAATCCGAGCGCGTGCTTCGTCTCTAATGATCTCGATTTCGACGTGACTTTTCTATGTTCCAAGTCGCCTCTGCATTAAGAATATGAAATGCCTGCCGCCTGTCAGGGTATTTGCTGTACTACGATTTGCGCTGCGAAATTCCTAGTACCAATATACTCTGCAGTCACTGTTGTTAATGATCTATACAATCTGTGTATAATTCAAGAAAAGGCAGGAATACGGTTACTCCACCGAGAACAGAATTCTACTGCAATTTCGAGGAGACCCCTGGTCTTACAAGAATGTAGCACACTGGACTCGCAATCGAGAGGACAATGGTTTAAAGCCGCATCCGGTTATCCAGATTTACGTCTGCTGTAATTTCCCTAAATCGCTCCATGAAAATGCCGGGTTGACTCCTCTCTCAATGGAGAGAAGTCTTTCGAAGTAAGAGTGATTTCAGGTGTGCCGCAGGGGAGTGTCGTAGGACCATTGCAATTCACAATATACATAAATGACCTTGTGGATGACATCGGAAGTTCACTGAGGCTTTTTGCGGATGATGCTGTGGTACATCGAGAGGTTGTAACAATGGAAAATTGTACTGAAATGCAGGAGGATCTGTAGCGAAATGACGCATGGTGCAGGGAATGGCAACTGAATCTCAATGTACAAGTGTAATGTGCTGCGAATACATAGAAAGAAAGATCCCATATCATTTAGCTACAATATAGCAGGTCAGCAACTGGAAGCAGTTAATTCCATAAATTATCTGGGATTAGTCATTAGGAGTGATTTAAAATGGAATGATCATATAAAGTTGATCGTCGGTAAAGCAGATGCCAGACTGAGATTCATTGGAAGAATCCTAAGGAAATGCAATCCGACAACAAAGGAAGTAGGTTACAGTACGCTTGTTCGCCCACTGCTTGAATACTGCTCAGCACTGTGGGTTCCGTACCAGATAGAATTGATAGAAGAGATAGAGAAGATCCAACGGAGAACAGCGCGCTTCGTTACAGGATCATTTAGCAATCGCGAAAGCGTTACGGAGATGATAAACTCCAGTGGAAGACTCTACAGGAGAGACGCTTAGTAGCTCGGTACGGGCTTTTGTTGAAGTTTCGAGAACATACCTTCACCGAGGAGTCAAGCAGTATATTGCTCCCTCCTACGTATATCTCGCGAAGAGACCATGAGGATAAAATCAGAGAGATTAGAGCCCACACAGAGGCATACCGACAATCCTTCTTTCCACGAACAATAAGAGACTGGAATAGAAGGGAGAACCGATAGAGGTACTCAAGGTACCCTCCGCCACACACCGTCAGGTGGCTTGATGAGTATGGATGTAGATGTAGATGTAGACGTAATATATCTTGAAAAGGTTAAAAGGATTTCATCTGGCTTTCAGTTACATACTATTGGTATTTATGATTACGCAAGTCTGCTTGTTTATTTCTTCCTCAATCCCATTCCCTCGCTCTCCCTCTCTATTTGTGAGTGCCTGTGTATGTGCGTGCAAGTATGTGTGTGTATGTGTGTGTGTGTGTGTGTGTGTGAGAGAGAGAGAGAGAGAGAGAGAGAGAGAGAAAACAGACAAGGCATGGTGGACGGGACTGTATGATTGTAAATCGTGACAAGTGATAATTTTTGGGCATAATAGAGATGATCGTTGGTAGATTGTGATGAACTAGTGACTAATCTATTTTTATATGCTTCTCATTCCCTAGGTAGAGCGGTCTGTGCACGCCTGCTGCTAGTGGGGCACAAGCATCCCCAATTGGAAATGTTTTTTTAGGGGACTTCCAGCTACGGTGTTTGCCTTACAACCAAGGGAAACCATTCTAAAAAGTTCACCAAACCGGAAATGCGACCTGTTATTAATTTAGTCCAGGAACAGTAATTCATTTATGTATAAACAGAGAAAAGCCTAAACTTGACATATGCAGTGTACACTTGTCGCTATCGACGGAACGTGTAGTATGTGTCAACGTTTTCAAAAATTTGTAAGCTGTCTGAGTCCTGCAGCTGTGAGAGAGTAAGCGGACGTTCTGCTGTTGTATTCTAACGCCTAAACCTACTGAATTCAGTATGAAAAGACAGTTATTGTTCGGAGAAAAATGTGTTTTAGAACTTTTTGTCATGTTCATTCGTGTTGCATAGATTTCCAGAAGCGCGGAAGTACTGATACATCTGTGTCTGTTTTTGAAGCAGAAACATTTTCGCAGTTCGCGCGTAAACAATGCTGGAAAGTTCTTTAAAAACCCCTGCGGTCCGTTATTTCCACCCGTAGTGAAAACAAAATACATTTTCAAAGAGACAGCAACAAAAATGTGAGTTAGCGCACGTAAAATATCTGGACGAGTCGGTTCACATTGTAAACGTACACCAAACAGCGGCAGCTGAAGATGAATAGAGAACCTGGAAGTTGCCTAAACGTTTCCGTTGCATTATGTCCTGCTATTTCCGTCTACATACCCCATACAAATAAAAATGAAATCCTACGTGTTTTTCGGAGAGAACTGTTTGGTTTTGCGACTGTGGATACCACTTTTTCCTGGTCGGAATTAAGAATAGACGAGAATTCGTAGCAATTCTCGTACTTGCAGCAATGTATATCTTGAAATATTGAGAGTTCCAACAGTTACATAAAGACAAAATATAAACAACGGGAAAGAAACTTTGGTGAACAACGCCTTAGGTACATGAGATATCAAGAGGCTATATTATTAGAGCGCTCAAATGCGGTCCCCCAATGAGTCGTATTACGGAATCAACTGGCTTCCCAGACGTAACCGATGTACTGTTGTTAGCGACATCATGAGCAGGAAGAAGATCCTTGCATTCGCTAAAAAGTGGTAAGAAATATAGAAATATAGAAACTGCTAGAGATCAAAATCGACCCATTGTAACTGACGCTAACCGTAGAACGTTAGCTGAATTGACATTTAAAATTAGTAATTTATCGGAAAATTTGCTGGACACTCTTTAGTACTCTTGTTGAGTAATTGTTCAGCATCAGTTCCACTTTTCGCAGCATGTAGACACCTTGTCCAAATCACTTGGTAATTCGTTTTAAACGTCTGATGGCTTTACTAGACGGCAAACGACTACATGATCTGCGGACAATGAATGGTATTGTATCTACTGTATGTTGACGGGGACCTAGAAACGACGGAGAGGCTCCGTCCCCACAGCAGCCGCAGTGGTCCACAACCCCACGACGGCTACCGCAGTCCACTTCACCCCTCCGCTGCCCCACACCGAACCCAGGGTTATTGTGCGGTTCGGCCTCCAGTGGACCCCCCAGAGAACGTCTCACACCAGACGAGTGTAACCCCCTATGTTTGCATGGTAGAGTAATGGTGGTGTACGCGTACGTGGAGAACTTATTTGCGCAGCAATCGCCGACATAGTGTAACTGAGGCGGAATAAGGGGAACCAGGCCGCATTCGCCGAGGCAGATGGAAAACCGCCTAAAAACCGTCCACAGACGGGCCGGTTCACCGGACCTCGACACAAATCCGCCGGGCGTGTTCGTGCCGGGGACCAGGCGCTCCTTCCCGCCCGGAAAGCCGCAGACCGCACGGCCAACCGGGCGGGCCTGCGAACAATGTAACTGGACTGCTTAGATTGTCTTCTATTTACATATACACTCCTGGAAATGGAAAAAAGAACACATTGACAACGGTGTGTCAGACCCACCATACTTGCTCCGGACACTGCGAGAGGGCTGTACAAGCAATGATCACACGCACGGCACAGCGGACACACCAGGAACCGCACTGTTGGCCGTCGAATGGCGCTAGCTGCGCAGCATTTGTGCACCGCCGCCGTCAGTGTCAGCCAGTTTGCCGTGGCATACGGAGCTCCATCGCAGTCTTTAACACTGGTAGCATGCCGCGACAGCGTGGACGTGAACCGTATGTGCAGTTGACGGACTTTGAGCGAGGGCGTATAGTGGGCATGCGGGAGGCCGGATGGACGTACCGCCGAATTGCTCAACACGTGGGGCGTGAGGTCTCCACAGTACATCGATGTTGTCGCCAGTGGTCGGCGGAAGGTGCACGTGCCCGTCGACCAGGGTCCGGACCGCAGCGACGCACGGATGCACGCCAAGACCGTAGGATCCTACGCAGTGCCGTAGGGGACCGCACCGCCACTTCCCAGCAAATTAGGGACACTGTTGCTCCTGGGGTATCGGCGAGGCCAATTCGCAACCGTCTCCATGAAGCTGGGCTACGGTCCCGCACACCGTTAGGCCGTCTTCCGCTCACGCCCCAACATCTTGCAGCCCGCCTCCAGTGGTGTCGCGACAGGCGTGAATGGAGGGACGAATGGAGACGTGTCGTCTTCAGCGATGAGAGTCGCTTCTGCCTTGTGCCAATCATGGTCGTATGCGTGTTTGGCGCCGTGCAGGTGAGCGCCACAATCAGGACTGCATACGACCGAGGCACACAGGGCCAACACCCGGCATCATGGTGTGGGGAGCGATCTCCTACACTAGCCGTACACCACTGGTGATCGTCGAGGGGACACTGAATTGTGCACGGTACATCCAAACCGTCATCGAACCCATCGTTCTACCATTCCTAGACCGGCAAGGGAACTTGCTGTTCCAACAGGACAATGCACGTCCGCATGTATCCCGTGCCACCCAACGTGCTCTAGAAGGTGTAAGTCAACTACCCTGGCCAGCAAGATCTCCGGATCTGTCCCCCATTGAGAATGTTTGGGACTGGATGAAGCGTCGTCTCACGCGGTCTGCACGTCCAGCACGAACGCTGGTCCAACTGAGGCGCCAGGTGGAAATGGCATGGCAAGCCGTTCCACAGGACCACATCCAGCATCTCTACGATCGTCTCCATGGGAGAATAGCAGCCTGCATTGCTGCGAAAGGTGGATATACACTGTACTAGTGCCGACATTGTGCATGCTCTGTTGCCTGTGTCTATATGCCTGTGGTTCTGTCAGTGTGATCATGTGATGTATCTGACCCCAGGAATGTGTCAATAAAGTTTCCCCTTCCTGGGACAATGAATTCACGGTGTTCTTATTTCAATTTCCAGGAGTGTATTAACTACAGTGGAGAGCGTGGGGTACACGGAAAGGGCCTCCCAGCAGATCGTTCAGTTAATGTCATGAAAAACCAAACGATCGGGCTTACCCTGGGCAACGTTGGAAGATATTCCAGTGGCAAATATTTCCACCGCCGGAACACTACATCTGATACCCCAAAATAAAGCTAGACCGTTCCCTCCCCTTGAAAGTCCACTGCAAGGACACAAAAATGAAAGTATCTGCTAGGAAAGAGCTGGCCGGAGTGGCCGAGCGGTTCTAGGCGCTACAGTCCGGAACCGCGCGACTGCTGCGGTCGCAGGTTCGAATCCTGCCTCGGGCATGGATGTGTGTGATGTCCTTGGGTTAGTTAGGTTTAAGTAGTTCTAAGTTATAGGGGACTGATGACCCCAGCAGTTAAGTCCCATAGTGCTCAGAGGCATTTGAACCATTTGCTAGAAAAATCATTCGGAAACTGAAAGGTAACAATTGGGTCGCACAGCCAGATGTTCTTCGCACATCTGCACTGTCAGCTTCTCCGCTGCTGAATATGCAGCACCTGTGTGGCAGAACCCCAACCATGCCAAACAAGTGGACATTGCCCTTAATGAAACGGGACGCACTGTCACTGGCTGCTTGCGGGCAAAATATATTATCTCATGGGCATTGCAGATCCACATGTCAGAAGAAGAATAGCAGCAGGAAAAGAGAAGCGGAAAGAGGATACAGATCCAAGACACCCCTTGTTCGGATGCGAATACCAACATCCAAGATTAAGATCAAGAAAGAGTTTCCTCCGTTCAACAGAACCGCTTTTAAAGTCACCTGCAAATCGTCGAATACAGCTTTGGCGTTACTCAACATCAGAGAGGTACTGGAACAAACCTAAAGAAGAGCTTTAGAAAGGACGTCGCCTCCCATATAAAACATGGAAGGTGCTCAACAGGCTGAGAAATGGTGTATCCCGATACAAGGTCAGTTTGAAGAAAAGGGGCTTCTCTCCAGGAGATGAACTATGCGAATGTAGCGAACTGCAAGATCATCAAGGTCTGCTCAACTGCAGAAACCTTCCAGCCCCATGACCGATGGACGATCTGGTTATAGCCAATGATACAGCAGTTCAAACGGCGGAATTTTGGATGACATATGGAATTTAATCATGTACTTATACTGTTTATTAATTGCAGTCTGTCGGCTATACATGTATGTTGTGTTCTGGACACGAGTAAATAAGTAAATAAAAAGTGGAGAGCATTAACGCCCCCTCGGGGAACCCTAGATATAACTTCAGATGTCTTCCTGTCAGTTACTACTGTAAGTAGGCTGTTTAGGTTTTTATATTGGTAACGCTACGTAGCGCTCTGTATGAAAATCACTGGCTGTGCTGTGTGCAGTCTGTGGCTGGTTTGCATTGTTGTAATACTCGCCATTGTAGCGTTGGGCAGTTGGCTGTTAACAGCGCGTAGCGTTGTGCAGTTGGAGGTGAGCCGCCAGCAGTGGTGGATGTGGGGAGAGAGATGGCGGAGTTTTGAAATTTGTTAGACTGGATCTCATCAACTGCTATATATATTATGACTATTAAGGTAAATACATTGTTTGTTCTCTATTAAAATCTTTCATTTGCTAACTATCCCTATCAGTAGTTAGTGCCTTCCGTAGTTTTAATCTTTTATTTAGCTGGCAGTAGTGGCGCTCGCTGTATTGCAGTAGTTCGAGTAACGAAGATTTCTGTGAGGTAAGTGATTTGTGAAAGGTATAGGTTAAAGTTAGTCAGGGCCATTCTTTTGTAGGGATTATTGAAAGTCAGATTCCGTTGCGCTAAAAAAGTATTGTGTGTCAGTTTAAGCACAGTCATGTATAATTTTTCTAAGGGGACGTTTCACTACGAACTGCGACCTGTCTGAGAGGAAATCACAGATCTCGTCCGACAGATAAAACGATGCTTTCCTGGCACACAATCTTGTAAGAGGCCGCTTATGGAAAACAGGCTTCTGGAATTCTAGAAATACGGAATTAATTTGAGATCTCTTGTCAATAGTACCCATTTCTTCGGAGAGGATATAGAGGCAGTTGTATTTCACAACAACGATATTTCCTGAATCAGCACTGGTTGTGTGTCAATAGGCGGTTTTCTTCGAGTTATTTCGTAATATTTTCCTAACCCTACTACAAACCAGTGTCAATGATACGTCTCTATAATTCATCAGATTACTTATATTCCCCTTTTTATATATTGTACAAGGGCGTCATTATCGATTCCCTTGTTAAGATATCTCTATCACTAGCTCATTTCCGGTGGCTGCGACACCACTGGTGATGTGAAGGGGTGAGGGTACACGACAACAGTGAGGGAATCCCAGTCCCCGGGAAACGACACTCGCTTTCAAATAGTGAGAGTGGCAGATGTTGTTGGTTGACTTGTGCCACAGAGACGCGAATGACACTTTCACTCGCAATAAATAGTCGTGAGTCGTGTTCGCGATTAAATACAGGGTTATTACAAATGATTGAAGCGATTTCACAGCTCTACAATAACTTTATTATTTCAGATATTTTCACAATGCTTTGCACACACATACAAAAACTCAAAAAGTTTTTTTAGGCATTCACAAATGTTCGATATGTGCCCCTTTAGTGATTCGGCAGACATCAAGCCGATAATCAAGTTCCTCCCACACTCGGTGAAGCATGTCCCCTTCAATGAGTTCGAAAGCATCGTTGATGTGAGCTCGCAGTTCTGGCACGTTTCTTGGTAGAGGAGGTTTAAACACTGAATCTTTCACATAACCCCACATAAAGAAATCGCATGGGGTTAAGTCAGGAGAGCGTGGAGGCCATGACATGAATTGCTGATTATGATCTCCACCATGACCGATCCACCGGTTTTCCAATCTCCTGTTTAAGAAATGCCGAACATCAGGATGGAAGTGCAGTGAAGCACCATCCTGTTGAAAGATGAAGTCGGCGCTGTCGGTCTCCAGTTGTGGCATGAGCCAATTTTCCAGCATGTCCAGATACACGTGTTCTGTAAGGTTTTTTTTGCAGAAGAAAAAGTGGCCGTAAACTTTAAACCGTGAGATTGCACAAAACACGTTAACTTTTGGTGAATTGCGAATTTGCTGCACGAATGCGTGAGGATTCTCTTCCGCCCAGATTCGCACATTGTGTCTGTTCACTTCACCATTAAGAAAAAAATGTTGCTTCATCACTGAAAACAAGTTTCGCACTGAACGCATCCTCTTCCATGAGCTGTTGCAACCGCGCCGAAAATTCAAAGCGATTGACTTTGTCATCGGGTGTCAGGGCTTGTAGCAATTGTAAACGGTAAGGCTTCTGCTTTAGCCTTTTCCGTAAGATTTTCCAAACCGTCGGCTGTGGTACGTTTAGCCCGCACGCGTTCAACCGTTTCTTCGCTCAATGCAGGCCGACCTGTTGATTTCCCCTTACAGAGGCATCCAGAAGCTTTAAACTGCTCACACCATCGCCGAATGGAGTTAGCAGTTGTTGGATCTTTGTTGAACTTCGTCCTGAAGTGTCGTTGCACTGTTATGACTAACTGATGTGAGTGCATTTCAAGCACGACATACGCTTTCTCGGCTCCTGTCGCCATTTTGTCTCACTGCGCTCTCGAGCGCTCTGGCGGCAGAAACCTGAAGTGCGGCTTCAGCCGAACAAAACTTTATGAGTTTTTCTACGTATCTGTAGTGTGTCGTGACCATATGTCAATGAATGGAGCTGCAGTGAATTTATGAAATCGCTTCAATCATTTGTAATAGCCCTGTGTTCAACGAAATTGTTTTGTGAAATGTGCAGAATCGTGAATTTAGAGCACCATAGAAAATCACGGAGTACGACATGAATGCCATCAGAAGGCCAAGAAATTTCTTACGCAGTCTTTGTTGATGTGACCAAATAATTGCGTTATTTGTAACGTGAGATAGAAGTAAGTAAACGACATCTGTGGCTAAGTGAGCTGAGTGCTGTACGATTTCGAGAATATGATGAGGAACCATAAACCACCAACAAGCTACAACATAAGCTGCTTCTCATTTTGAGAGGCGGGCATCATTTCAAGAAAACGATTAATTATAGTGTCCTTTACATAGCGGAAGCAGTACGCTGGATGATCCTGGCACAGGTTCAAATAATATCCGTCTGAGTAACTGATATACAGAAACCCTTCCGCTTATAGCTGTAAACTTGAGTGACCCCTTCAGTTAAATTCGAATGGGACGGAAATCAGAAGGTTTGTTGTACAAGTTGAAACGCGTATGTATTTAGTACAGCTATGGCGAGGCATGACAGAATCTCTGACCAGAGAGTTATTTATCGTTGCTAGTCTGCGCTTGACCGCGCGAGAGTTCAGTTGCATGTAGGGAGTCGGCAGTAGCAGTTGCGGTCGAGTTGCGAGAGAGTTCAGTTGTACGTAGCGAGTCGCGAGAGCATGTAGTAGCGCGCGAGAGACAGTCGCAGTTGTGTGTGAGGAGTCGGCGGGCGTCGACATGGGGCTCTCTGGTCAAGTTTCAGGACGAGGTATATTTTTTAAATAAGGTAATGAAGCAGCATTGCGCTCATCTGATAATGTAATGCATCTTAAGTGTAATTAATCTGTTCAAGAATCGCCCCAATAATAATTTTGTTTTCAAACCAAGCATTTTAACAAAATGAGAAAACTCATCTATTGACGAAGTTTAGTGAACTGTCATCGCAAGCTGACTTCAGAACGATCCTACTGCTGCAATTATACATTTCGCTGAGGGACCACGAAAATAAGTTACGAGTAATTAGGGCGGTCTAACGCACTGATTTCCGGACGAGAAGGGGTGCCGGTCCCCGGCACGAATCCGCCCGGCGGATTCGTGTCGAGGTCCGGTGTGCCGGCCACTCTGCGGATGGTTTCTAAGGCTGTTTTCCATCTGCCTCGGTGAATGCGGCCTGGTTCCCCTTATTCCGCCTCAGTTACACTATGTCAGCGATTGCTGGGCAAACACTGTCTCCAGGTACGGGTACACCATAATCACTCTAACAAGCAAACATTTGGGGTTACACTCGTCTGGTGTGAGACGTTCCCGGGGGCTCCACTGGGTGCCGAAGCGCACAATAACCCTGGGTTCGGTGCGGGGCGGTGAAGGGGTGAGCGGACTGCTGTAGCCTGTTGTGGGGTTGTGGACCACTGAGGGCTACTGCGGGAACGAAGCCTCTCCGTCGTTTCTAGTTCCCCAGTTCAATACAATACAATACAATTAGTGCTCATACGGTGGCGTATACGAGGGTAATCCCAAAAGTAAGGTCTCCTATTTTTTTCCAAGTACAGAACTCTGTTTGTGTGGCAGTTCGTCACACTGTTATGAAGAGTGCTTCACACGTTGAGTGTAAACATGCGCACGCCGCGCTGAGGCGCTGTCTTGGCTTGGCAGCCGATGAAAATTGAGCTCCCGTTGGATGTTACCGCCAAGTGCGAATTGCGGGCAGTTATTTGGTTTTTGAACGCAAAGGCCACTGCGTCGATTGAAATCCATCGCCAATTGACAGAAGTGTATGGTGAATCGTGCATGGATGTCAAAAATGTTCGTAAGTGGTGTAGAGTTTACAGCTGGTCGGACCGAAATTCACGACGAACGAAGGAGTGGGAGACCGTCAGTTTCTGAGGAAACAGTGTTGAAAATTGAGCGGATCACCCTGGATGACCTCTGCACGTTGGTTCCTGAGGTTTCCCGAAGCACCGCTTATAGAATTTTAACGGAAACATTGAAATACCGGAAGGTGCGCGGAAATGCATATCCTCCTATTTCCAGCTATTGTACTATAATTTTTTTCCTTGTTTTGTTACCTCAAGATATGACATTTCTGTGACTTTATATATTGTAATTATTTTACTATTTGTATATATTTATGTATACATGCATTAATGTCGATGTATAATTGGTTTGTTTCGTAAATACTATTTGTATTTTTACGCTGGGTCTTGCCTAGGGAAAACTATGCTATCGAACGAATACATCGATAGGTCGTGTGGAGAACCAAAGTGTTTAGGATCTTTGGTAGTGTTAACTCTGCCGCGTGGAGCGCGGGCAGAGCAGAGAGAGTCTGGCCGGAGTAGGGCAGTGGAGGAGGTGTGTTGCGTGACGCTCCCGCGAGTTGCCGCGCTTTCGGGGTTTGGCAGCGTGTAATTGCGCTCGACTTGCTATGATAGTTTCTGACATGGTGTCGCGGACGGGAAGCGTTAGCTGGCACACATCAAGAGCCCTTTCGGCTGGAGACCGTATCGAGAAGAAGGCGCGCCAACATCCAGCTTCCGTAACAGCGACGGCCGACAATGAGTGACTGTCGCCACCTCCTCGATCGACGACTTCAAACCTTCAATCAACCAACAAGGAAGACTGGTAGCACGTAAAGTTTTAGAACTGTATGGCAGACCTCAGCTTTTCAAACTGTTAAATTTTTCTCACTAAATTAAAGCAACGTAGCATGAATCTTTGTTGCTCATTGTCCCAATTGCATTACCAAGCAGGGTCCCTTCCTTTTCCAGAATGACCCTGAGTGTCGTTGAAATTCAAACGCCAGTATTAATGTAATATCATTCGATTTCACTGCTTTAGTTTCAAAGTTCAGTTAAGGTATTCATAGCTGGCTACAATATTTAGATTACACAAGCACAAATTAAGAGTGCGAGTTTTGTTACCGTATTTTAGCTTACCTGTGACTGCAGCTCAGCTTGGTACGTACTAAATTTTACTATTATTAATTGATCAGAATTATTTAATTCAAGTTCAAAATTAAATCTCTTATTTCGAAATTGCGTAGGTTCAAGTAGCTTTTGAAATGATTGTTCAGGTAGCCCCAGACTAACCGGATTTTACTGAATTTCGATGTGCTTCAGAAACAAAGCTCACTATTAATTTGTCACTAAATTAACTTTCAATTTTCCGGTTTTATTAATTCTTTTGCTAAATTAAGTCAGAGTGTAGCGAAATTTATTACTTCTGACAAACATTCAGTTTTCACACTACACGTGTCAACCTTCAGTTGCCACGCTTCTAGTGCTAATTATATGTGTAATAACCTCTCTTTTTCAGTTACTATAGTAATTGTCCATAGGACTGGCGACCGTAATTTCCCCCAAATCTCAAATATCTAATTACCGCTAGTTAATTGTTAACGTAACGGCCGCACATTTCTTTATTAACTTTACCCCTTTTCAAAATTAATTTCCACCAGTTTCATTTGCATTTTTCCTTTCATTTAGATGTAACCCTTTCCTCCCTCTTTACCGACAGATTAACTTCGGTGACGATTGCTTTTCCCAAATTTCCATTAGGTACACGCGGTTTAATTTTTCACTGTCATTAAGGTCGATAAGTGAGGAGGAGGTTACAAGATGGGTGCCACGCATGCTGACTGAGGGTCACATGCGGCAACGAGTTGATGCTTCCCGCGCATTTGTTCACCGCCTTGCACCTGAACAGGACGACTTTCTGGACTCAATAGTCCTGGGCATACCACTTTACACCTGAGACCAAGCAACAATCACACCAGTGGCGGCATCCTTCTTCGCCAAAGCCGCGGAAATTCGAACACAGTCTGTCGGTAAAGTCATGACAACCGATTTTTGGGATCGGAAAGGGGTATTGTTGGTTTATTTTATGCCCACTGGGACCACAATTAACGGGGGTTTACAGGTAGTGTGAGACTCTGAAGAAATTCAAACAGACAATTCTGAACCGGAGAAGAGGAATGTTGAGCAAGGCGTAGACAACGCTCGCCCACACATCGCTCGGCAAACCGTTGCTCTCCTGCAACAGTTTCAGTGGAACATAATCACCCAACCGCCCTATAGTCCTTACTTGGCGTCCAGTGACCTGTTCCCTAGGTTAAAAGAACATTTGGCAGGAAAGCGATTCAGCTCCGACGGCGAGGTGAAAGAAGAGGTTCGTAACTTTCTGAACGGCATGGCGGCGAGCTGGTATGACATGGGCACACAAAAACTGCCGCAGCGTCTACAAAAATGCTTTGACAGAACTGGTTATTACGTCGAAAAATAGCTAAATGTTCAAGCTGTAAACTGATATAAACCATAGTAGAAATAAACAGGTCTATGTACTTGTAAAAAATAGGAGACCTCTTTTGGGATTACCCTAGTAGATAGTCGTTTTTTTCCCCTCAAGCTATCTGCGAGTATAATTGGAAAGGAAACGACTAGCTGTGGCATAGGGTACCCTCCGCCACGCACCGTACGGTTGCTGGCGTATGAATTTAGATGTAGATGTAGATGACGTGTTTAGAGACGTCCTGTAATTTGGCGGATTACCAGCCTGCCTGTCGTTCCCTACACGTCTAGACAACCCGGACTTAGATGCCATTTCTTTTCATAGGAGGACCACTTAGATTATCTGCGGCAACCCTGCAGTGCACCGGTACGTCGACCATATTCTACGCCTCGTTTTGCTATCCTTCATGGCACTTCATTCTGGGCTTACAGTTCAACAAGATAATTCCCGCCTGCACAAGGCGAGAGTTGTACTGCTTATTTTGGTGCTTGCCAAACCATTGGTTCAAATGGCTCTGAGCACTATGGGACTCAACTGCTGAGGTCATTAGTCCCCTAGAACTTAGAACTAGTTAAACCTAACTAACCTAAGGACATCACAAACATCCATGCCCGAGGCAGGATTCGAACCTGCGACCGTAGCGGTCTTGCGGTTCCAGACTGCAGCGCCTTTTAACTGCCAAACCATTCTTCGGTCAGTAAGGTCATCGGATCTAGTCACAATGGAGAATGTTTGGAGCGTTATAGGCAGATGCCGGCAACCAGCTTGGGGTTTTGACTATCTAATGGGCCAATTGGACAGAGTTTGGAAAAATATCCCTCAGGGGAACATCCAAGAAATCTATCAGATCAGTGGCAAGCCGAATAAGCGCTTGCATAGTGGCCAGAGGTGGACTGATTCGTTATTGATAAGCTGAATTTATGAAGCTCCTTTTCTTCAATAAATCATCCAAAATTTTGTTAAGATGTAAACAGTTATTTGTCTGTACGTGCACATCGCATCTAACGATTTTCGACCCATTCGGATAATTCCCTCTTGGTACATCTTTCTTTGTCTAAGTGTTTACATCATGAACCTTAAAATAGGCAACACAACTTTCAGCATCTGCTGTGGGACCACAAGAAGTATGTTGGATTGGCTATCATAAAGTGCATGAGGTATTTTTCCAGGCCAGTTTAATTGTGCCCACCCTGTATACATCTGCATCTACGTACATCTACATGGATACTCTGCAAATCACATTCAAGTGGCTGGCAGAGGGTTCATCGAACCACCTTCATAGTTCTTTATTATTCCAGTCTAGTATAGCGCTCGGAAAGAATGAATACCTATATCTTTCCGTACGAGCTCTGATTTCCCTTATTTTATCGTGGTACTCGTTCCTTCCTACGTAGGTCGGTGTCAACAAAGTAGTTTCGCATTCGGAGGAGAAAGTTGGTGATTGGGATTTCATGAGAAGATTCCGTCGCAACGATAAACGCCTTTCTTTTAATCATTTTCCGGCCCAAATCCTGTATCATTTCTGTGAAACCCTCTCCCGTATTTCGCGATAATGCAAAACATGCTACCTTTCTTTGAAATTTTCGATGTACTCCGTCAGTCCTATCCGGTGAGGATCCCACACCGCGCAGCAGTATACTAAAAGAGGACGGACAAGCACAGTGTAGGCAGTCTCCTTAGTAGGTCTGTTACATTTTCTAAGTGTCCTGCCAATAAAACACAGTCTTTGGTTAGCCTTCCTCCAACGTTTTCTACGTGTTCCTTCCAATTGAAGTTGTTCGTAATTGTAATACCTAGGTATTTAGTTGAATTTACGGCTTTTAGATTAGACTGATTTATCGTGTAACAGAAGTTTAACGAGTTCCTTTTAGCACTCATGTCGAGGACCTCACACTTTTCGTTATTCAGGTTCAACTGCCACTTTTCGCACCATTCAGATATATTTTCTAAATCGTTTTGCACTTCGTTTTGATCTTATGATGACTTTATTAGTCGATAAACGACAGCGTCATCTGCAAACAACCAAAGATGGCTGCTCATATTGTCTCCAAAATCGTTTATATAGATAAGGCTCAGCAAAGGGTCTATAACACTACCTTGGGAAACGCCAGAAATCACTTCTGTTTTACTCGATGACTTCCGTCGATTACTACGAACTGTGACCTCTCTGACAGTAAATCACAAATACAGTCACATAACTGAGACGATGTTCCATAAGCATGCAATTTCACTACGAGCCGCTTGTGTGATACAGGAAATCCAGAAATACCGACTCGATATGAAATCCCTTGTCAATAGGACTCAATACTTCATGTGAATAAAGATCTAGTTCTGTTTCACAGGAACGATGTATTCTAAACCCATATTGACTGTGTGTCAATAGACAGTTTTCTTCGAGGTAATTCATAATCTTCGAACACAATATGTGTTCTAAAATCCTGCTGCATATCGACGTGAACGACATGGGCCTCTAATTTAGTGGATTAATCCGACTACCTTTCTTGAATGTTGGTGTGACCTGTGCAACTTTCCAGTCTTTGGTTATAGATCTTCCGTCGAGCGAACGGTTGTATATGATTGTTAAGTATGGAGCTAAAGCATCAGCATAAACCGAAAGGAACCTAATTGGTGTACAGTCTGGACCAGAAGACTTGCTTTTACTAAGTGATTTAAGTTGCTTCACTACTCAGAGGATACTTACTTCTACGTTACTCATGTTGGCAGCTGTTTTCGATTCGAATTCTGGAATATTTACTTCGTCTTCTTTTGTGAAGGCATTTCGGAAGGCTGTGTTTAAGTAACTCTCATTTGGCAGCACTGTCTTCGATAGTATCTCCATTGCTATCGCGCAGAGAAGGCATTGATTGTTTCTTGCCGCTAACATACTTCACATACAACCAGAATCTCTTTGGATTTTCTGTCAGGTTTCGAGACAAAGTTTCGTTGTGGCATCTCGCATTGAAGTCCGCGCTAAGTTTCGAGCTTCTGTAAATGATCGCCAATCTCGGGGATTTGGCGTCTGTTTAAATTTGGCATGTTTGTTTCGTTGTTTCTGCAACAGTGCTCTAACCCGTTTTGTGGACCAATGAGGATCAGCTCCGTCGTTTGTTAGTTTATTTGGTATAAATCTCTCAATTGCTGCCGATACTATTTCTTTGAATGTAAGCGACATCTGGTCTACACTTATACAGGGTGTTACAAAAAGGTACGGCCAAACTAACAAGAAACATTCCTCATACACAAAGAAAGAAAATATGTTATGTGGACATGTGTCCGGAAACGCTTACTTTCCATGTTAGAGCTCATTTTATTACTTCTCTTCAAATCACATTAATCATGGAATGGAAACACAAAGCAACAGAACGTAGCAGCGTGACTTCACTTTGTTACAGGAAATGTTCAAAATGTCCTCTGTTACCGAGGATACATGCATCCACCCTCCGTCGCATGGAATCCCTGATGCGCTGATGCAGCCCTGGAGAATGGCATATTGTATCACAGCCGCCCACAATACGAGCACGAAGAGTCTCTACATTTGGTACCGGGGTTGCGTAGACAAGAGCTTTCAAATGCCCCCATAAATGAAAGTAAAGAGGGTTGAGGTCAGGAGAGCGTGGAGGCCATGGAATTGGTCCGCCTCTGCCAATCCATCGGTCACCGAATCTGTTGTTGAAAAGCGTACGAACACTTCGACTGAAATGTGCAGGAGCTCCATCGTGCATGAACCACATGTTGTGTCGTACTTGTAAATGCACTTTTTCTAGCAGCACAGGTAGAGTATCCCGTATGAAATCATGATAACGTGCTCCATTGAGCGTAGGTGGAAGAACATGGGGCCGAATCAAGACATCACCAACAATGCCTGCCCAAACGTTCACAGAAAATCTGTGTTGATGACGTGATTGCACAATTGCGTGCGAATTCTCGTCAGCCCACACATGTTGATTGCGAAAATTTACAATTTGATCACGTTGGAATGAAGCCTCATCCGTAAAGAGAACATTTGCAGTGAAATGAGGATTGACACATTGTTGGATGAACCATTCGCGGAAGTGTACCCGTGGAGGCCAATCAGCTGCTGATAGTGCCTGCACACGCTGTACATGGTACGGAAACAACTGGTTCTCCCGTAGCACTCTCCATACAGTGGCGTGGTCAACGTTACCTTGTACAGCAGCAAATTCTCTGACGCTGACATTAGGGTTATCGTCAACTGCACGAAGAATTGCCTCGTCCATTGCAGGTGTCCTCGTCGTTCTAGGTCTTCCCCAGTCGCGAGTCATAGGCTGGAATGTTCCGTGCTCTCTAAGACGCCGATCAATTGCTTCGAACGTCTTCCTGTCGGGACACCTTCGTTCTGGAAATCTGTCTCGATACAAACGTACCGCGCCACGGCTATTGCCCCGTGCTAATCCATACATCAAATGGGCATCTGCCAACTCCGCATTTGTAAACATTGTACTGACTGCAAAACCACGTTCGTGATGAACACTAGCCTGTTGATGCTACGTAATGATGTGCTTGATGCTAGTACTGTAGAGCAATGAGTCGCATGTCAACACAACCACCGAAGTCAACATTACCTTCCTTCAATTGGGCCAACTGGCGGTGAATCGAGGAAGTACAGTACATACTGACGAAACTAAAATGAGGTCTAATATGGAAATTAAGCGTTTCCGGACACATGTCCACGTAACAACTGTTCTTTATTTGTGTGTGAGGAACGTTTCCTGAAAGTTTGGCCGTACCTTTTTGTAACACCCTGTATGATTAATTTGGAATGAATGGAAGGTGTCAAGTAAATTTTTATCTGTTTTTTTTTTTTTTTTTTTTTTTTTTTTTTTGAATAAATATATTTTTCGCCCATTTTTCGAGGACATGATTACAATATTCAATCTCGCTACGACAACTCTGTGTTCACTAATCAAAAATGTTTCAAATGGCTCTGAGCACTATGGGACTCAACTGCTGAGGTCATTAGTCCCCTAGAACTTAGAACTAGTTAAACCTAACTAACCTAAGGACATCACAAACATCCATGCCCGAGGCAGGATTCGAACCTGCGACCGTAGCGGTCTTGCGGTTCCAGACTGCAGCGCCTTTAACCACACGGCCACTTCGGCCGGCGTTCACTAATCCCTGAATCGGTTTTGATGCTCGTTATTAACTCAGGATTATTTGTTGCTAAGAAGTCAAGTGTGTTTTCACAACCGTTTAGTATTTGCGTAGGCTCATGAACTAACTGCACGAAATAATTTTCAGAGAACGCGTTTAGCACAATTTCGGATGATATTTTATACGATTTCTAAAACAGAGCTATTTGAGCAGAGTACTCTGGAAGGAACCCACAATGCAACTGATCAGTTTGAATAAGAAGATTAGTGAATTGGAGGAGCAGATGCACGAGCTGAGCGGGAGAATGGGTAATGGGAGGGAGACAAGACTGCGCGTCCTTACTGCGGCCTCTCGCTGGTACGCGGCTGGAGCGAGCCGCGCTGGAACGGCTGGAGAAGTGCGGCGCGGCGCCCAGCGCGGATCGATTAACGAGCAGCTGTAATTGTGCGTAATTAGACGTGGCCCGGGGCGGCGCTGAGTGGAGGAGGCAGCTCCCTGAGGACGACGGCGCCGGCCGGATAATGTGGCCCGCGGTGACACTCCAGCACAGAGGGGCAGCCGGTTGGTACACACCAGTCCGCGGCGCTGATTCAGTCTTTGCTGCAGTTCAGAAGGTGGCCCAGGTCTCGTATCAGAGCCACAGGTTATTGAAGGTTGCAAGTTACTGGATCCATTTGTCCCAATCCATGTGCCTGAATACCGTGATAAGGAGATTCATAGCTGCGTGGACTATTATGGTTCAAATGGCTCGCGACTTAACTTCTGAGGTCATCAGTCCCCTAGAACTTAGAACTACTTAAACCTAACTAACCTAAAGACATCACACACATCCATGCCCGAGGCAGGATTCGAACCTGCGACCGTAGCGGTCGCTCGGCTCCAGACTGTAGCGCCCAGAACCGCACGGCCACTCCGGCCAGCGGACTATTATGCAGACAGACGATGGATACAAAATGAAGATGGGCGCAAGGAGTTGATATTTATCAGTGCCTATAATCCAAGACGACTAATGTTAGTGTGTGCCTCCTTATAATTTTCTGTTCTTTTTAAAAAAAGTATTTATATAGTGAAAAGAGAGTTATTAACCGTATGCAGGAAACTCTTAGGTATGTGAAATGTCAGTCATTAAATGATTGTAAAGCTTTACTGTCCGCAGCTCTTGGTCTCGCGGTAGCGTTCTCGCTTCCAGAGCACGGGGTCCCGGGTTCGATTCCCGGCGGGGTCAGGGATTTTTCCTGCCTCAAGATGACTGGGTGTTGTTGTTGTCGTCTTCATCATCATCGTGCATCGCCATTACGGTCGGAGGAAGGCAATGGCAAACCACCGCCACTAGGACCTTGCCTAGTAAGGCGGCGCAGGTCTCCGGCGTCGCTCCCCTACCCTATGTAAAGGAGTATGGGACTCATCATCAAGGATTTACTATGTATTGGTGAGTGAGAATGAATTCTCTGGTTTGTCAGCCATCAGAAACTTGTCAGAGAGTGTAAAGGCATAGAAATTGCACACAATTAATGAAAATGGTAGTGACTGTGCTGTACTTAAAATATGAAAATGGAATGAACAGTTGTGACACTGAACATATTTATTATAGCGCAGTGCAGTGAAAAATATTTAAAATTTGTGATCACTGAAAATAACATTAATTGAATGTAAAGATAAAAAGATTGAATGTAAAGATAAAAATTTAAAGATTAAAAAATTGGTTTTTTTAAAATCACTTATGAATTTTGTTGTTGATAATCCAACCCAATTCAAAAGTAATAGCAGTGTGCATAGCTATAACACCAGGAGAAAGGATGATCTTCACTATGCAGGGTTAAATCTGACTTTGGCACAGAAAGAGGTAAATATGCTGCCACAAAAGTCTTTGGTCACCTACCAAACAGCATCAAAAGCCTGACAGATAGCCAACTAACATTTAAAAATAAATTAAAAGAATTTCTAGATGACAACTCCTTCTACTCATTTTTAGATATAAATTAAGGGGAAAAAATACTTAAACATTAATGTCATGCAATATTTTGTGTAACGTAATATCTTGTACAGACATTTTTTATTAACCTGACACGTTCCACATCATTGCGAAGTGTCGTATTCATGATCTATGGAACAAGTATTAATCTAATCTAATCTGATCTAATCTAATCTGACAAGCGTTACTTGCAGAAGAATAAAAGGACTGCTGGAAGTCGCACTTGGGGAAGATCAATTAGCGATCCGGACGAACTTAGGAACTCGTGGGGTTTTTCAGTCGTATGGAATAGGAGGCAAACTTTTGCAAGCAATTAAAGATCTTTACCTACGCTTTTCAACTTCTACTTGGAAAATATGACTGACCATTGCTCATTAGATACAAAGGAGTAGAACTTTGAGGAAGAAGAGTAGGGTGTTTGAGGTTTGCTAATGACATGGTCCTTCTAGCCAAAGGGGAAAAAGAATTACAGGATTTGGTGGACACCATTGCAACTAACGGAAAAAAATATGGAATGAAAATTAACACAAATAAAACAAAAGTATTGGCAATAGGAGGAAATAAGGAACTAAAAATTGTGCTGAATGGAGAAAAACTAGAACAGGTGCAAAATTTTAAGTATCTTGGAAGCAGGATAGACACTGACTGGGAGTGCACCACAGAAATTAAAACAAGAATAGCAATGGCAAAAAAAGAGGCGTTTTATAAGAAAAGGAGACAGCAGCCGTCTGGACAGAGAACTCAGAAAGAGACTCATAAAATGTCTTGTATGGAGGGTTCTTCTATATGGCGCTGAAACATGGGCTATGAGGGAAAAAGACAGAGAAAGGCTGGAGGCTATTGACATCTGGACATGCCGGAGGATGGAAAGAATAAGTTGGATGGACAGAGTAAAAAGTAAAGAGGTACTGAGAAGAGTGGGAGAGAAAAGACACTTACTAGATGTAATAAAGAGAAGAAAAAGAAATTGGATTGGGCATATATTAAGAAAGAATGACGGACTGATAAAAACAGTTTTAGAAGGTTATGTAGAAGGGAGAAGGAAGCGAGGAAGGAAGAGATTCCAGATTCTGGATGACACATGGACGGTACAACATACAGCAGCCTTAAGAAGGAAGCAATGGATCGTAGAAAATGGAGAGGCAAATGACCTGCTAATATAGCAGATAACTGATGATGATGACATAGATAGTCAGGCAGCAGTTAGAGTTGACGGTAAATTGAGTTCATGGTACAGAGTAGTTTCAGGGGTAAGACAACCTGTCTCCACTGTTGTTCATATTATTTATGGATCATATGTTGAAAACAATAGACTGGCTGGGTGAGATTAAGAAATGTGAACACAAAATAAGCAGTCTCGCATATGCGGATGATTTAGTTGTGATGGCAGATTCGATTCAAAGTTTGCAAAGTAATATTTCAGAGCTAGATCAGAAATGTAAGGACTATGGTATGAAGATTAGCATCTCCAAAAAGAAAGTAATGCCAGTGGGAAAGAGATCTAAACGGATTGGGTGCCAAATAGGAGTAACAAAGTAAGAACAGGTGGACGGTTTCAAGTACTTAGGATGCATATTATCACAGGATGGCAACATAGTGAAAGGACTGGAAGCGAGGTGTAGCAAAGCTAATGCAGTGAGCGCTCAGCTACGATCTACTCTCTTCTGCAAAAAGGAAGTCAGTACTAAGACTAAGTTATCTGTGCACCGTTCAGTCTTTCGACTAACTTTGTTGTATTGGAGCGAAAGCTGGGTGGATTCAGGTCACCTTATCAATAAGATTGAGGTTGCGGATATGAAAGTAGCTAGGATGATTGCAGATACTAGTAGAGGGGAACAATGGCAGGAGGGTCCACAATGAGGAAATCAAAGAAAAACTGGGAATGAACTCTGTAGATGTAGCAATCAGGGCGAACAGGCTTAGATGGTGGGGTCATGTTACACTCATGGGAGATGCAAGGTTACCCAAGAGACTCATGGGTTCAGCAGTAGAGGGTAGGAGGAATCGGGGTAGACCAAGGAGAAGGTACCTGGATTCGGTTAAGAATGATTTTGAAGTAATAGGTTTAACATCAGAAGAGGAACCAATGTTAGCACTAAATAGGGGATCATGGAGGAATTTTATAAGGGGGACTATGCTCCAGACTGAACGCTGAAAGGCATAATCAGTCCTAAATGATGATGATGATGAGTGACAAGGAAGAGATTCGTACTTAACGTCCCATCAACAACGAGGTCATGGTTCGCGCGGCTCCCCCCGTCGGAGGTTCGAGTCCTCCCTCGGGCATGGGTGTGTGTGTGTGTGTGTTGTCCATAGCGTAAATTAGTTTAGGTTAGATTAAGTAGTGTGCTTAGGGACCGATCACCTCAGCAATTTAGTCCCATAGAACTTACCACAAATTTCCAGTTTTTTACAACGAGATCATCGTATACGGAGCAGAAGTTCGGATTAGGGAAGGATGAAGATGGAAAGCGGCCGTCCGTTTCGAAGGAAACATCCCGGCATTTGCCTTAAGTTATTTAGATAAATTACGGAAAACCTAAATCAGGACGGCCGGACGCGTGTTTGAATATTCGTCCTCCAGAATGCGAGTCCAGTGTGCTTGACACGTGGCGCCATGCCACCAGTCGCTTCTCTGTACTCAAATAAGGGCTCTGCGATCGACTCTGCATCGCTTGGCCGCGGTTTTCCTCTTTGCTCACTTTTCGGCTGTTTAAGCGCACTTGGCTGTGGGGAGACGGCTGGTTTTCTTCGGTTGGTTGATTGGCGCTCCGGTGTGCGGTTTGGTTGCCGGCGGTCGCTCTTTGCGCATGCTCTGTCTCTTTCTGTCACGTGGGCAGTGGGGCTGCGGACAGACTTGGGTGCCGTCGGGAGTGTGTACTGCGTTTAGTGAGAGGGCGGTGGTCTCGTCTGTGTCGCTAAATGGTTTTTTTTGTATTCCAATCTCTGTCTTCCTCTACAGTTTTTACCCTCTACAGCTCCCTCTAGTACCATGGAAGTCATTCCCTCATGTCTCAGCAGATGTCCTGTCATCCTGTCCCTTCTCCTTATCAGTGTTTTCCACATATTCCTTTCCTCTCCGATTCTGCGTAGAACCTCCTCATTCCTTACCTTAACAGTCCACCTAATTTTCAACATTCGTCTATAGCACCACATCTCAAATGCTTCGATTCTCTTCTGTTCCGGTTTTCCCACAGTCCATGTTTCACTACCATACAATGCTGTACTCCAGACGTACATCCTCAGAAATTTCTTCCTCAAATTAAGGCCAGTATTTGATATTAGTAGACTTCTCTTGGCCAGAAATGCCTTTTTTGGCATAGCGAGTCTGCTTATGATGTCCTCCTTGCTCCGTCCGTCATTGGGTATTTTACTGCCTAGGTAGCAGAATTCCTTAACTTCATTGACTTCGTGACCATCATTCCTGATGTTAAGTTTCTCGCTGTTCTCATTTCTACTACTTCTCATTACCTTTGTCTTTCTTCGATTTACTCTCAAACCATACTGTGTACTCATTAGACTGTTCATTCCGTTCAGCAGATCATTTAATTCTTCTTCACTTTCACTCAGGATAGCAATGTCATCAGCGAATCGTATCATTGATATCCTTTCACCTTGTATTTTAATTCCACTCCTGAACCTTTCTTTTATTTCCATCATTGCTTCCTCGATGTACAGATTGAAGAGTAGGGGCCAAAGGCTACAGCCTTGTCTTACACCCTTCTTAATACGAGCACTTCGTTCTTGATCGTCCACTCTTATTATTCCCTTTTGGTTGTTGTACATATTGTATATGACCCGCCTCTCCCTATAGCTTACCCCTACTTTTTTCAGAATCTCGAACAGCTTGCACCATTTTATATTGTTGAACGCTTTTTCCAGGTCGACAAATCCTATGAAAGTGTCTTGATTTTTCTTTAGCCTTGCTTCCATTATTAGCCGTAGCGCCAGAATTGCCTCTCTCATCCCATCACTTTTCCTAAAGCCAAACTGATCGTCACCTAGCGCATTCTCAGTTTTCTTTTCCATTCTTCTGTATATTATTCTTGTAAGCAGCTTCGATGCATGAGCTGTTAAGCTGATTGTGAGATAATTCTCGCACTTGTCAGCTCTTGCCGTCTTCGGAATTGTGTGGATGATGCTTTTCCGAAAGTCAGATGGTATATCGCCAGACTCATATTCTACACACCAACGTGAATAGTCGTTTTGTTGCCACTTCCCCCAATGATTTTAGAAATTCTGATGGAATGTTATCTATCCCTTCTGCCTTATTTGACCGTAAGTCCTCCAAAGCTCTTTTAAATTCCGATTCTAATACTGGATCCCCTATCTCTTCCAAATCGACTCCTGTTTCTTCTTCTATCACATCAGACAAATCTTCACCCTCATAGAGGCTTTCAATGTATTCTTTCCACCTATCTGCTCTCTCCTCTGCATTTAATAGTGGAATTCCCGTTGCACTCTTAATGTTACCACCGTTGCTTTTAATGTCACCAAAGGTTGTTTTGACTTTCGTGTATGCTGAGTCTGTCCTTCCGACAATCATATCTTTTTCGATGTCTTCACATTTTTCCCGTAGCCATTTCGTCTTAGCTTCCCTGCACTTCCTATTTATTTCATTCCTCAGCGACTTGTATTTCTGTATTCCTGATTTTCCCGGAACATGTTTGTACTTCCTCCTTTCATCAATCAACTGAAGTATTTCTTCTGTTACCCATGATTTCTTCGCAGCTACCTTCTTTGTACCTATGTTTTCCTTCCCAACTTCTGTAATGGCCCTTTTTAGAGATGTCCATTCCTCTTCAACTGTACTGCCTACTGCGCTATTCCTTATTGCTGTATCTATAGCGTTAGAGAACATCAAACGTATCTCGTCATTCCTTAGTACTTCCGTATCCCACTTCTTTGCATATTCATTCTTCCTGACTAATGTCTTGAACTTCAGCCTACTCTTCATCACTACTATATTGTGATCTGAGTCTATATTTGCTGCTGGGTACGCCTTACAATCCAGTATCTGATTTCGGAATGTCTGTCTGACCATGATGTAATCTAATTGAAATCTTCCCGTATCTCCCGGCCTTTTCCAAGTATACCTCCTCCTCTTGTGATTCTTGAACAGGGTAATCGCTATTACTAGCGACCTGTGAAAGTGCCTTTGGAATGTCTCAGCCTGCGACTGAATACGCTACAGAATCAAACGGTGGGAATTATTCAGGTTCTTAATGTCCTGCTGTATACACGTACGTTGAATTTCGTGCTGTTTGCAGTTAATGGCTCTCCCAGTGTTTGGACGCCCATGTTATCTGTTTCGTGTTGACCACTGGTGCACAACATATTGAACAGAATATGTAAAAACGTACAGAAAAATATACCGAAAGGCAATAGCAAAGGTAAAGTTGCTATATAATGACAATTTAATCAGTAACTCAGACAACAAACCACAAACTATATGGGACATTGTGAGGAATGAAACTACTACCTTGGGAGAAGAGGAAGAAATAATACTCAAAAGCAGTGGAAATTGCAATATAGAAAAGAAGGAAGTGCCAAACTATATTAATAACTATTTTTAAATGTACCACATTCACTAAACTTAAACTTCACAAAACAAAAAATAATACAAGCTCCAAGGGTTGCCTGCAGCATGAATATTCCTTCAACAAACGAACAGGAAGTAATTAGAGTGATTAGAAGCTTAAAACCAAAAATGGCAGCAGGTGTTGATGAAGTACCAGTTTCAATCATAATAAGGACTGCAGTGCAGATTGCAAAACCTTTAGCACATATTGCAAATTTACCCTTTAGTGAAGGTGCGTTTCCTCAGCGACTGAAGATCTCAAAAGTGAGGCCACTATTTGAGAAGGGAGACAGACATAAAATAGGAAACTACCGTCCCATATCACATCTTCCTGCTTCCTCCAAAATATTAGAGAAACCGATGAAATTGAGAGCCACTAGTTACCTAGACAATAATAAACTTCCGAATAGTAATCAACATGGTTTTCGTGCAAAACGAAGCACAGAAACGTCGCCGGCCGGTGTGGCCGAGCGGTTCTAGGCGCTTCAGTTTGGAACCGCGAGACGGCTACGGTCGCGGGTTCGAATCCTGCCTCGAGCATGCATGTGTGTGATGTCCTTAGGTTAGTTAGGTTTAAGTAATTCTAAGTTCTAGGGGCTGATGACCTCAGATGTTGAGTCGCATAGTGCTCAGAGCCATTCACCACAGAAACTTCAGTCATAGACTACACCGAAGAAATAATTAAAAATTTGGAAAAAAAAGTGTAGTAAAAATCAATTTAGATCTATCTAAAGCTTTCGATACGGTCTGCCATGAAATCCTCCTTGATAAGCTGGACGCAGTAGGTATTAGAGGAAGAGTTTAAATGTGGTTTGAGTCATATCTCAAAAACAGATCTCAGATTGTAGAGCTCACCACTGTAAATTCAAATAAAAAAATAAGGTTAGTTTCAGAAGCAAAAGTAGTTCCTTTAGGAGTACCCCAGGGCAGAATCTTAGGGCCATTAATCTCTCTCATATATGTCAATGATTTACAGTTACAATATGATACAGCCAAAATTGTACTATATGCAGATGACACAAGTCTGATAGTGAGCGACTTTAAAAACTCGTTAAGTCAACTGCTGACAAAATCCTAAAAATTATTGAGATGTGGTTCAGTGCAAATAAACTTACACTCAATGCAAAGAAAACAAATTACATACAGTTTGGTAAAAAGGTTCAGGATGAAGACATTAATCTAGAACTGGATGACGTACTAATAGAGAGAGTGCATTTTGCAAAAGTGTTAGGAATGCATATAGATGAAGCTATGAATTGGAAACACCATGTAAAATTTCTTACACACACACTTAACTCAGCTTGCTTTGCACTAAGAGTTATTGCAAATGTTTGCACTCTTGAAGCCACCAGAATGGCATACTTTGGATACTTTCATTCTGTTGCCTCATTTGGAATAGTATTCTGGGCCAGCTCAAAATCTAATTTGAAAGACATTTTTATTTTACTAAAACGGGATGTTCGAATAATTACCCACAGTCCGACACAAGCTCACTGCAGACCTCTTTTCAAAAAGTTAGGAATATTTACTCTGCCATCAGTCTAACTACTTAAATGTGTACTCTTAACCAAAGCTAATCTAAGCAATCTTCACATAAATGCAGACTGTCACAACTATAACACAAGGAATAAGAATGGTCTCCACATAGAACAAGTAAGAATAACATGAACTCAGAAGCATGTAAGCCACATGGGCACTGAGCTCTATAATGCACTGCCTCAATACATTAAAGATTTGAAGGAAAATACAAATTTTAAATTGGAACTTAGAAAATTTTTAATTGATAAATGTTGCTACTTAATAAATGAATATCTTGAAGACTAAGAAAATGACTTTACAAACTAACCACCAAAATTTTCTATCTTCGTTTGTTTCAGCTTTTATTATACTTTACCATCTATAGTACTAGTTGTGTATTGTTACTGAGAAACAAATCACTGTAAACCATTTAAGTGGAAAGAAACTGTAAGTTTGCTGTCATTTCTTATAGACAATTTCATTTTGTACATTCTATACTTTAATTTCTGTGTATGACAAATCCAATTGTAGACAATTTCATTTTGTATATTCTATATTGTTAATTTCTATGTATGACAAGTCCAATATCGTTTGTACGATGACATGGATGCTAAATAAATAAAGAGTGGTTTGCCTGTTTTGGACGCACTTGAGATACTGACAGGGAGTGTATATCAAAGTGGCGGTCTGTGCACTCTGGAACAACCACAGGTTTGACTTTCTGGCGCTTCTTTCTGCCTTTTGCTATTAAGTGTAATTCATCTATAGTGGCATTCTTTGTAAAATTAAGAGATTTTTGACATTGTTTTTCTTCTTGTATGTAATTATTATTTAGGATTATGAGACACAGTATGTGTTCTGGTATTTACACATGCTGGAGTGTTTTCTTGTGAATGTTTATGTATCGTGGTTCCTGTGCAAAGGCAACGAGAACTGTTGTTGTAGACAGTGATTGCAAGATATTTAATTTGGCTGCAAGGAGTAATTGTATTCCTGTTCTGAAATTTTTCTAGTGTTTTAAGGATTGTTCAAAAAATGGCTCTTAGCACTGTGGGACTTAACACCTGAGGTCATCAGGCCCCTAGAACTTAGAACTACTTAAACCTAACTAACCTAAGGACATCACACACGTCACACACGTCCATGCCCGAGGCAGAATTCGAACCTGCGACCGTAGCGGTCTCGCGGTTCCAGACTGACGTGTCTGGAGCCGCTCGGCCACACCGGCAGGCTTAAGGATTGTGTTGCTCTGGATACTGCCTAGTTGCTGTGTGGTTTTATGTTGTTGTTTCAATGGTATAACGTGCAGTGTGGGTCGTCCGTTATAGCTGGTCGGTTTAACTGGGGGACGACGCCTCAGCGGCAGCCAGTGAATTGTAACTGATAGCGCGGCAACTGTGTTTATCAACATACGCCAGCTCTTCGGCGAATTTGAGTATTTTATTATTTGTTCCTGGTGACGCGGAGGCATCCGTCTTTCCTTCTTTACCGTTCCTTCCAGATTTTATTCAGACGCGATCTGAGTTGTAGTTTGCTTGAGTCTTTGATATTCCGTTGCTTGCCACTGAAATTTGGCATTATCTGAAAGATGCCTTTCTTTCTACTGGGCTTTTAACATCTTATTCAAAAGAGAAATTGTTAGTTGTTTCTGGTGTTACGTCTTAAAAGGTGTCCTGCTTCTGTAAGAGTTTTTCTCAGTAAACCATTTCTTGTTGTATGGATCTTAAGCTTTATGTAAAGAGGTTTTTAAAATTATTAATTGTTTGGGGTGGGCTTTGACCCCCGTAGACATTTTGTCTGTTTAGTAATGTTTCAAATTCTAGGGCAGTAACGTGTATTATTCTGGGGTAACAGCAGTTTGCTATCGTCATGCAATTGCTGCATAAAATCTGTTGGAAATTACAAGCCAGAGTTTGTGTCTAATTGGTAATTAATGTCTTGTCTTTATTGAGCTTAAGTATCCTTGAGAGTGTGTCCGACATTTCGTTGCTAACCACTGCGCTCCACCGCTTGGTCATAGTAAAAAAATACTAATGTGAATTATTGACAGAAGAATGGAAAATCAGATGAAAACTCTGTGCCATGTCGGACCTCGAATCAGGGACCTCTGCCTTTTACGAGCAATTGCTCTAGCGACGGAGCTATTATACCACAACCTACGACACCTTCCGCCACACCCCCACCCCTCCCCCACTGCTGCTTTACTTTCGCAAGTACTTCATGTCTTACCTTTCAACCTTTCAATCTTACCCAAGGTATGGCTTACCCACTGTAGCATGTCCATATAATTGTCCACTGCACATTTCAGAGGATGATAGGCGAATTCCATTGATCAGGAAGTTGTTCATTACACTGCTCTGTAATTGCAGAACTGAATTAGCATTGCCAGAGACTGTTTTCGCTCCATTGTTTGTTTTTCTAATTTTCTTATGTACGAGGGGTGTTCAGTAAGTAATGCAACACATCCTTTTTTCTGAAAGAAGGTCGCTTTTATTCAGGGTTCCAGTACACCATATTATTCCCCACTCTTTGGGTGACCTAACTGGGGAGGCCACGCTACTCGGAAGTCCTGGATGCCCTCGGGGCACCACTCTAGTGGTCGACAGCTGATCCAACGCTCTGCTGTGTCAGTAACCTCCCCATCATCTACATTCTGCTTCTCACAGGGTTCATACTTCATTTGGCCAAACAGATGAAGTCAGAATGTGCGAGATCCGTGCAGTTGGGTGGGTGTTCAGTCCAGTGAAGTTTTGTGAGCTCCTCTCAGTTTACACAGATTTGTATGAGGCCTTTCTTTGTTGTGGATAAGGAACAGTTCGTAGCCAGCATGGTAGCTCAGCGTGTTCATTCAGAGGGTTAGCTGCCCTGTGTAATAAAAAAAACTGAGTTTATGGATCAACGAAGAAGTTAAATGGGTGTCATGCGCCGTCCGCCCCGAGCAAATGCAACGAACAATGCCAGCACGGTAGCTCAGCGTTTTCGGTCGGAGGGTTAGACGCCCTCTGTAACAATAAAAAAAAATCTGAGTGAATGGTCCAACGCTGAACTTCAACGGGTGTCATGGGACATCCGCCCCGAACAAACACAACGAAGAAAAGTGGAAAAAAAGGATATTAAAGAAAAATTGGCTGGTGTTGCTGCCTCTGGACTCTGGATCACGGGGCGGGGGGAGGGGGGGGGGGAGGGCTGGCAGATTCGATTCCCGGCTGAGTTGGGAACTTTCTCTGCCCGGGACTGGGTGTTTGTGTTGTCCTCATTGTTTCACCATTCATGACAGTGGTTAGACTGGACTGTGTACAAAAGTTGGGCTGTGTTAAAATCGGGACTTTGTACGGGCACCTCACAAACCAGTCATCATCCTCATGTCCGTTTCCATTCCTCGGATTGACTTCGAGTTTAAACTTCCAGAATACCGCTTTCTCTTTGGGTCATTCAATATTTTTCGGGAGAGCTCTGGCCTTACTTTGAAAGTCTTTAGGCTGGTTCAAATGGCTCTGAGCACTATGGGACTTAACTTCTAAGGTCATCAGTCATAACTACTTAAACCTATCTACCCTAAGGCCATCACACACATCCATGCCTGAGGCAGGATTCGAACCTGCGACCGTAGCGGTTTCGCGGTTCCAGACTGTAGCGCCTAGAACCGCTCGGCCACCACGGCCGGCTGAAAGTCATAAGTTCGGCAATTTCAGAATCACGTCATGGAGGAGGAGACGTCTGCTGTCTCTGCCTAACCACCTCTGAACGATTGGCTGAAGTATAAATAGAGAGAAAAGAGTAAGAAATTATTTAACACTGTTGGTATTTTTCATTCGTCGGAACTCTCAACCTCCGCGCTCATAGACAGCGAGTTAGTGTTCTGGCAGCGAGACAGTCGAGTTCCATACGGATACTGGAGAACTTACTTTTTTTCAGGCTTCTGCAGAATGAACATTTCGTTTTGGACCCTCGCAATGTAAGGATTTCAGGTTAGGACAGAACAGATGAAGGATGAGATGATTCTCGCTACCGCTGGAGGAATGTCCATATGTAAACACGAAATACAGAAGGACGGCTGAAATTACATCTGGCAGTGGCTGCCGGCGTTTGCCTGTTTATTTATAGATTGTGGGATTGGTAAGGTGGCACGTCGCCGTGGACGCCGAACCAGTTTGGAAATGAATCTAACGCTTCCTTCAGGAGTCGAGTACACGATCTTAAAGTCACGCATCCAGCTTGTAGGTCACAGTGCCCATTTTTGCGTAATGATGGTGTTTGCTCCTATCTTCCCGTGTGCTTTCTAACTAACAGCCGGCCGTGGTGGCCGAGCGGTTCTAGGCGCTCAGTTGGGGACCGCGCAGCTGCTACGGTCGCAGGTTCGAATCCTGCCTCGGGCCTGGATGTGTGTGATGTGCTTAGGTTAGTTAGGTGTAAGCTGTTCTAAGTCTAGGGGACTGATGACCTCAGATGTTAAGTCCCATAGTGCTCAGAGCCATTTGAACCATTTTCTAACTAACAGCTCACACAGTCACCGGCCGTATCCGCGAATTATTAACATAACTGTGTTTTATTCCGATACCCACCTACACCAGGGTTATACTTGGAGATGTTTTCCGTTGTCCGGTTAATAATGGTTCTTTTTAAGATGTCAGAGGGTGAATTTCATGTTCAGAGTCAATAAATCTATTTGTTACAGAGTACTTTTGTTTCCATTCATAGCTATATGATCCCTCCTTCTGTGTATAAATCTATGTGAGTGGTGTGTTACCCATTTGTTTCACGCTTAATTGGGCCAACGATATTAATATTCACTTAAATAAGACTTTTCTGTTGCATAACAGTATACTTATTTTCAATTAATTCGCAGCATCAGTTGGAGTGGTTCCTGATTCTGTTGGGGCACAAGACTTTGTGTTTGTGCGTGCTAGGGGTATGCTCCTATCCCAACGCAATGCTCCCCAAAAGCGTTTCTTCCTGCGTTTCTAGTCTAGCGAGGCGTGGAGGAGAACTTCTGCGAATGTTGAAATGAAGAAAGAAAGATTAAAGTTTAATATCCCGTCGACAGAGCGGTCATTACAGAAGCAATATAGGCTTAAATTTGCCAAGAATTTTCTACTCAGCGCACATTCCACTGCGAAGTCAAAATTCAGTCTGGAATGGAAACACCAAGGTAGCCAAGAACATCAGTGAAGAAAAGTTTGGTTTATGGTAAAATGTAGGAACACACAAGGCAATTCGGAGCGTAAGATGTATCTCAGAATTTAGATTGAAGGCAAACAAATCCACGATTATAGCATCTGTAGGTTTAGAGAAAGCTTTTGACAATGTTGAGCGAAATACACCTTTTGAAATTATGAAGGTAACACGGATAAAACACGGGGGAGAAACGTTTACTACACCTTGTATGAAAACCATAATGAAGTTACCATTCTCGTAAAACATGAAAGGGAGGCGGGGACTGACCTTACCTCCGATGTTACTGAGACTGTACATTGAACAAACTGTTAAGGCAACCAGGTAATGAAGTAGAAATTTGGAATGAGAGTTTTGCCGATAATGTAACTGCGTAAGACACGCAACGTACCATTCAGTCCGGTAGAGCTCAGGGAGTTATGTTACGAAATCAGACTCTATAAAGCAGTAGGAGGGCTTTGCTATTTGAGCAACAAAATGATTGACAATGGCCGAAGCAGAGAGGATATAAAAACTACAATGGTAAGAGGGAGAAGAAAGTTTCGTTACAGTGACAAGAGGAAGAAAAAAGTTTGTTGCAAACTTAATTTGCCTGGGGCGTATTCGGTATAACTGTTAATGACTTTTGCGTCAGTGAAGTGTCTCTGATGACCTAGATGTAAAACGATTGTAAAATTGATACTTCTTATCCTCTCTCTAAACAAAAATAGCAAGTGTCAAATTGGCTGGAATACATTAATATATAAAGAAGAAAGAAAGACATAGCAACAAGGATTATACAAGACAAGAGCCTTCAATAAAGAGTAACAACAGCTAATATTGAAAAATATGTACCTTGAGACCACAAAAAGATGAATGAAAAACACTTTTTGTATGATAGCGAAAATTTTTCAAACGGAAAGACAGAAATGAAACTATAGTTTTATAGACAACTGTTGAAAACAAGATGGATCCATCCAGGACGAAATAAAGACGTCTGTCAACAGGTAAATGAGAAAAAGCATCCAAATGTGAAGCAGAGAACATAATGAGAGGAAAAGATAACTTTCGTTACTGATAACGGTAGCTGAAGGGGTAGCGGAAGGAAAGAATTGCAGTGACAGACTGCCGAGATGTCAGATGCAGCATTTATGCTGAAATGATTGGGTAGTTGGCAAACAGCAGATATGTAGAACTGCAAGAAATTACTAAAAAGTTGATGACCAAAGCATGACACACCGTAAACATAAGGAACGTAGACAGAAATCTTAAACGCACAAAAAGGTTCTACGTCATACTTTTCCAAGAACAAGACATTTTACGTGAAGTATTGCATGCTGAATAACTAAAAAGTTGATCACAAAAACATGACGCCCTGAACATACGGAACGTAGACAGAAATCTTAAATGCACAAAAAGGTTCTACTTCATATTTTTCTAAGAACAAGACATTTTAAGTGAAGTATTGCATGCTGCTTTGTGCGCAATTCCATTAACTGCGTCTGAAGTTAGCTTTTAATCTGTACACAACAAAGAAAAGTAAAATACGGTGTGTTCAAGAAGTCTCTCCGCAGTGCCGTATGATTGTTAGCCGCGCGTGCCGTATGCCGCAGTGAATATACCGAAATTAAACTCAGTGAAATACAAGTTATTAATTTATTGAATGTTCATTTTTACTGAGATGAACGGAACAGTGGAATGTTGGGAGAGCCCACTTGAAGGGCAGTAACCCAGGCAGGCAAACCAATCATACGGCACTGCGGAGAGACTTTTTTAACACCCTGTTCGGCAATCTACTTAGAAAAGTAATAATTTAGAAAACATATGAATATGCTTAGTACATAGCATGCCAACAGAAAGTCAAAACAGAAAAAGGAAAAAAAAATATAGCAATGCGAGTAAACGTTACTGAAAGGCAAGCAAAAATATGTTCCTTCCCACTAAATTTTTTAACTATTTTGTTAACACGATAACAGAAACCTACAAAAGGCAACAGTTATCTTGATGGAGAAACATTAACATGACAGCAGAAATCAGAGAGGAACTGATTTCACTAACGCAACATTTGACAATATTTCAGTTTTAGCTTTACTGAAAATTCGTTCAACAAATATGGTATGTACATTAGGTAGGCTTCTAATATGCGTCATTTTATTTACATTTTGTTTCCATTACGTCCTTTTGCCTGTTTCGGATGATCACAAGAGTTTAATACCCGCGGGGCAGGAAACCGCGAGCTGTGGAAGTTTTGCTAATGGAACGGTCTTGTGTGCCGGACAAATGAAGGCAAGTGCTGGTGCTCATCCCACCGCCATTAATTTAACATGTCACGAGCGACTGCGCGCATCCAATGAAATTCCAGAGTTCTGACAAACGAGATAGCGCCGTGTGGGGGGCGTCGCTTACAGCTGTCACGGACACGGTCAGTAGCCCCGTATCGGACTTTCACATTGATTGATATTACACGCCGGGTCCGATATTGTACATGTGTGAACACAGCAGTGACTGTTCCACCGGATTTAACGTGAAATAATGTTTCGCATGAAGATTTCTCACACCTTTATGAAGATAGTGTTTATCAATTCCAGGGTCTCATGTCGATGCGCCAGTAAAAACTTGTTGAAAATTGGAGAGTTCCATATTGTACTCGCAATGCACTGACTCTGTCTCATAAGCTGAGCAAAGCTCATGAGTAATCGTCATTCAAATATTCGTAACACTTGAGTTATTTAGCTGCGTTGACGGCAATTGCTTCATAATATAGGAACCATGTTTCATAAGTTAACTGAATTTTCTCATTTTGAGAGAGCTGAAGGGTGATTTGTTTCATTGTGAAAAACGATTCAACAGCCAAGATCGCAACAAACATATTTATTTAAGACAACCGGTTTCAACAGACTATCCTGTCATCTTCAGGTTGTTGTTAAACATGTTCAATTTACGCTGATATCACAGACAAGAAGTCAAGTGGATAATTTGCTCTTTTGATGAGTTTGACGCCTTGTGTGTGACGTCAGAATAAAATGAACATGCTTTATATTAAAAAGATTTCAAGACCTGAAGATGACAGCATAGTCTGTTGAAACGGGTTGTCTTAAATAAAAAATATTTTATGCGATCTTAACTATTGAATGGTTTTCGTAAGTTAGATTAGTACAATGCAAACTCCGTTCGTTCGAAGATATCAGTATCGTTCCGGTATTTCAGAATTATTTTGCTACATTATCTTCATAATGTAAATGATACTACGCAAAGAACGGAATGTGGTTAAGTAAAACAGAGCAAATTATTGACAAGTTACGAAAATCATCACTTATGGTGTAGAGGACAGATCAAGACACTCAACACGAGAGCAACGGGATTTAGTGCTTAAGAACAGAAATTATATGTCGCAGATTCGTGTACTAATGTTACACAGATTGTAATGAAAATAGAACTGTTGCGTAACAAGGGGTTGAATGTCAATTAAATGGTTACAAACACTAGAAAATAAGAATTATACTACATACGTAATATTCAGCAGTAATACAGTTAATTTATGTTTGGCTAATGTATTTCGATAATAAACGAATGAGTCGATTTTAAACTGTATATTCATTTGTTACAAGCTGTCATCCACTATGCACGTCAGTCAGCAAATCATCCGCCCTAAATGAACATGGGGCTCTGTCAGAAGAAGTTTTGCCTTTCTTTCATAATCAGCGCAAAGTACAGTGCGACGGACTATTAATACAACGATAAATGTAAAATACCTGCGCGAGAGATAAATACTCTGTGGAATTTAAGCATCTACGTGTTAACTCGATAACAAAGATATACTGACTGTATTAAACTGCGGCAAAGAGATAATTATTCCATGTTGGACATTGGAAGAGAGATGTTCTATGTCGGATTGAGAGGAGATTGTTGGAAGCCGCTGTTAAGGCATTAATTTTTGTTTTATGGTATTGAAGAAAATAATACATGTAAAAGCACAAAAGGAGTATCAGGTGTGTACAGTTCTAGTCCTTAATCATTTCGAAAGAAGCATTCAGTGATTATAAAGACGCAAGTCGTTCGGAAGTGTTGTTGATTTTATTTATTACAAACCTAGACAGTAAGTTACAAAATTATTTACGCAATGCCATCCTGAGCTGCAGGATGTGACACATTAACACACAAACAGTTCAAACCCTGAAGTGAATAGAAGCTTTTGAAATGTAGTGCTGCAGAAGAACGCTGAAGATTAGTTGGCTAGCTCAGTAACTAATGAGGACGTACTGAATCAAACTGGTGAATAAGAAACTTATCCCAAACTTCCCGAGGAAAAGAAGGGAACTGGAG
This sequence comes from Schistocerca piceifrons, assembly GCF_021461385.2. Lineage (NCBI taxonomy): Eukaryota > Metazoa > Arthropoda > Insecta > Orthoptera > Acrididae > Schistocerca > Schistocerca piceifrons. The sequence continues at coordinate 1,197,355,433 of NC_060138.1, read as the reverse complement.
GCATCTGAATCGTCATTTTGGTACTGGCGGGAATTAGGGGGGGGGGGGGGAGGGACCAAGGCTTAACTGAAGTGCATAAGTTGAAATTTACATAGGGTGCATTAGCCGAGCAAAGATGAAGAGTTAGTACCGAGCCAGGATGTGGACTGGACCTCCAAAATCGCTACAACTATCCTAGCAGGCGTCCTCCGCAAATGGGTAGGAAAGGTTGGGTTTTAATAATATATTCGTCAGACCACGTTATAATAGCTAGAAATACTTTAATATGTGTGAAGTGGCTTTCACAGGATAGACAGGTGTGGAGAGCTGCGTCAAACAAGTTTTCAGACTGAAGACGTCAACATCACAGCCGGGAAACATCACGATTGGGAAACTCGGGTGTAGAATGTCCGTGGCCCGGCCCATTGTAACGCTGTAATCCATTCTTCTTCCCAGCCGCATACGATATTCCTCTTATATTTAGGCTTGTGATCCAATTGTGGTAGCTTATAATGATTGATTTCGCCTATTCATGTTTCCTCGTTGCTCTGAGAATGGCAATGCAACTTTTTACCAACCACCGGCCTGGAATAAAATGATCAGTTAATAACACTTTGTGCAGTTTCATATTTTCACTGTGCGATAAACGTGCCATTAGATTTCGGACGTACAACTGCAGAAACCATACTTCTTCACCGACAGTCTGTGTGCCCACTCAGATGATACCTGAGAGATATACGGTCGAATTATTGGGTGAAGAAATAGGATTCTGCGGTTGGATATATATTGAAATATAATCGATAAACAAGACCTTCTTTGATATGAATCATTTGGGTGGTGTAAGCTGGATTTCTTGTCCGCTAGAGGAAGTTGTTTCAATATGACGGTGCACCATGCTACTTCGATATTAATTTTCGTGAACACCCTAGAAGACATACTCTCGTCGTTGCAGTGCAAGTGAAGTTCCTGTCCCATGATGAGTGCGATAGCCTCATCCTAGTTAATACGAATTTATCCTATGAATTACGTGAGCTCAATAAAAGTAATATCTGAGGAGGAACTGGTTGGTAGGGCCTCGCTGCATCTCAAATCGTACAATGGACCAGTTGGATACATGACCGAGTGTATCAAAACATGCACTTTTTGAACAGGTGCCATGAGCTGTAAGTTATTTCCATAAGGTGTGGCTTTTTTATTTTATTTTATTTATTTATATATTCTGAGTCATTAGTCTTCTGACTGGTTTGATGCGGCCCGCCACGAATTCTTCTCCTGCGCCAAATTCTTCACCTCAGAGTAGCATTTACAGCCTACGTCCACAATTATTAACTGGATGTATCTCAATCTCTGTCTTCCTTTACAGTTTTGCCCCGTACAGCTGCCTCTAACACGACGGAAGTTATTCCCTGATGTCTTAACAGATGTCCTACTATTCTGTCCCTCCTTGTTGTCAGTATTTTCATCATGTTCTTTTCCTCTCCGATCCTGCGTACAACCTGCTCATACCTTACCCTAGCAGTGCACCTAATTTTCAACATTCGTCTGCAGCACCACGTCTCAAATCCTTCGATTCTCTTCTGTTCCGGTTTTCCCATAGGCCGTGTTTCACTACCATAGAATGCTGTGCTCCAAATGTGTACTCTCAGAAATTTCTTCCTCAAATTAACGCCTATGTTTGATACTAGTAGACTTCTCTTGGCCAGGAATGCCCTTTTTGCCAGTGCTAGTCTGCTTTTCGTATCCTCCTTGCTCCGTCCGCCAGTGATTATTTTGCTGCCTAGGAAGTAGATTTCCTTAACTTCATCTACTTTGTGACCATCAATCCTGATATTAAGTTTCTAGCTAATCACATTTCTACTACTTCTCATTACTTTCGTCATTCTTCGATTTACTCTCACAGTCTATTCATTCCATTCAGCCGACCATGTAATTCTTCTGCAATTTCACTCAGAATAGCAATGTCATCAGCCAATCGTACGATTAATATCCTTTCACCTTGAATTTTAATTCCACTCCTGAATCTTGCTTATATTTCCGTCATTTCTTCTTCGGTGCAAAGATTGAACAGTAGGGGCGAAAGACTAAATCTCCGTCTAACAGCCTTTTTAATCCGAGCACTTCATTCTTGGTCGTCCACTCTTATTATTTTCTCTTAGATCTTGGCTTCTTTAAGTCAGTTAAAATATTATCGTTTCCAACCATTGTTTCCTTACTTTAAAGCAACATGCTGGTGGATAGCTTAACGCGCGTCGCACTAGCTTGTGACAGTGGGAGGTGAGAAAGACGCGGATTGAATGCGTGTGACAGATTAATGACCGTTGGTCTAGCACGCAAGCCAACCTGATTGTTCATTTTGTTAGTTTCCTGCTTTTGTTTAAGTAAAGACTGGGCTACTACGCAATCTCTTCCTTACAAAGTATGATGTGGAAAGAGGTGAAATACGGTAACACACAGCGCAAAGTTTACATAGATAAATAGCACACATCAGTTCCCTGGCCACCAGGTGAAAATAAAACAAACGTATGAAATCACGAAAAACCACCAGAAAAGAAAGAGCTGCTTACTTCGAAATACTGAATTTAGAGACCTCTGTCACTCGTGTAAATCTGGCCCATAAGTTTTACGAGAGGCGTTTGAAAAGTCCGTGCATAGTCTGAGAGATGGCACCACCAGCGCGTATCGAGGCCATGTTTAGTTAGTAGCATATTTGGAAAGAACGCACACCAAGTTTCAGCCATATTGGTCTATTTCTTTGTGTTTTGCATTCGTGTGAATCAAGCAAGTCGAGTGATTGTCAAAAAATGGACGAAAAAGATTTTCGTGTGGTGATTAAACATTATTTTATGAAAGGCAAAAAGCCCCAGGAGGCTAAAGAGAAGCTTGATAAACATTACGGTGACTCTGCACATTCGATTAGAACAGTTTATAAGTGGTTTAAGAATTTTCGGAGTGGCAGGTGATGCTGGACGTTCTGGACGTCCTGTGGGGGTTACGACTTCAGAAATCACTGATAAAATCCGTGATATGGCGGTGGATGACAGAAGAGTTAAGGTGCGTCAGATTACTAGTGCTGTGGGCATCTCGAATGAAGGGGTACATGATATTTCACATAAACAGTTGGACATGAGAAAGCTATACGCAAGATGGGTTCCGCGATTGCCCACACTTGACCAAAAACGGAATCGTGTTGCAAGGAGCCGGCCGGAGTGGCCGAGCCATTTGAAGCCCTTATTTATTTTTATTTTTATTTTATTTATTTATTTATTTATTTATTTATTTTTTTTTGCAACGTTGGTTTGCAGCGGTTCAGGAAGGGAAGAATCCGCATGACTTTAAGCGTCGTTTCGTCACTGTGGCTGAAACATGGATACATTACTATACTCCTGAGACCAAACAACAATCTAAACAATGGGTTACTAAGAGATAAACTGCACCAAAAAAGGCGAAGACCATTTCTTCCGCTAGAAAGGCTCAAATGGCTCTGAGCACTATCGAACTTAACATCTATGGTCATCAGTCCCCTAGAACTTAGAACTACTTAAACCTAACTAACCTACGGACAGCACACACAAAACCCAATCATCACGAGGCAGAGAAAATCCCTGACCCCGCCGGGAATAGAACCCGGGAACCCGTGCGTAGGAAGCGAGAACGCTACCGCACGACCACGAGCTGCGGACTCCGCTGGAAAGGTTATGGCGACTGTCTTTTGGGATTCGCAAGGGATAATCCTCATCAACTATCTGAAAAGTCCGACTAGAGGTGCATCGTTATTTGACCGTTTGAAAACCGAGCTGAAAGAAAATCGTCGGCGATTGGCCCGCTAAAATGTCCTTTTCCATCACGACAATGCACCAGCACACGCCTCGCAAAATTATTGGAAACAGGATTTCAACTCGTTTCACATCCCCTCTATTCTCCAGACGTAAGTAATTAGAGGTAAAAAAAAATACTGTAAGAAAGTGCACTACTGGCCATTAAAATTGCTACACCAAGAAGAAATGGAGATGATAAACGGGTATTCATTGGATAAATATAGTATACTAGAACTGACACGTGATTACATTTTCACGCCATTTTGGGTGCATAGATCCTGAGAAATCAGTACCCAGAACAACCACCTCTGACCGTAATAACGGTCTTGATACGCCTAGGCATTGAGCCAAACAGAGCTTGGATGGTGTGTACAGGTACAGCTGCCCATGCAGCTTCAACACGATATCACAGTTCATCAAGAGTAGTCACTCGCGTATTGTGACGAGTCAGTTGCTCGGCCACCATTGACCAGACGTTTTCAATTGGTGAGAGATCTGGAGAATGTGCTGGCCAGGGCAGCAGTCGAACATTTTCTGTATCCAGAATGGCCCGTACAGGACCTGCAACATGCTGTATTGCATTATTCTGCTGAAATGTAGGGTTTCGCAGGGATCGAATGAAGGGTAGAGCCACGGGTCGTAACACATCTGAAATGTAACGTCCACTGTTTAAAGTGCCGTCAGTGCGAACAAGAGGTGACCGAGACGTGTAACCAATGGCACCCCATACCATCACGCCGGGTGATACGCCAGGATGGCGATGACGAATACACGCTTCCAATGTGCGTTCACCGCGATGTCGCCAAACACGGATGCGACCATCGTGATGCCGTAAACAGAACCTGGATTCATCCGAAAAAATGACGTTTTGCCATTCGTGCAGTCAGGTTCGTCGTTGAGTACACCATCACAAGGCGCTCCTGTCTGTGATTCAGCGTCAAGGATAACCGCAGTCACGGTCTCCGAGCTGGTAGTCCATGCTGCTGCAAACGTCGTCGAACTGTTCGTGCAGATGGTTGTTGTCTTGAAAACGTCCCCATCTGTTGACTCAGGGATCGAGACGTGGCTGCACGATCCGTTACAGCCATGCGGATAAGATGCCTGTCATGTCGACTGCTAGTGATACGAGGCCGTTGGGATCCAGCACTGCGTTCCGTATTACCCTCCTGAACCCACCGATTCCATATTATGCTAACAATCGTTGGATCTCGACCAACGCGAGCAGCAATGTCACGGTACGATAAACCGCAAGCGCGATAGGTTACAATCCGACCTTTATCAAAGTCGGAAACGTGATGGTACGCATTTCTCCTCCTTACACGAGGCATCACAACAACGTTTCACCAGGCAGCGCCGGACAACTGCTGTTTGTGTATGAGAAATCGGTTGGAAACTTTCCTCATGTCAGCACGTTGTAGGCGTCGCCACCGGCGCCAACCTTGTGTGAATGCTCTGAAAAGCTAATTATTTGCATATCACAGCATCTTCTTCCTGTCGGTTAAATTTCGCGTCTGTAGCACGTCATCTTCGTGGTGTAGCAATTTTAATGGCCAGTACTGTAATAGCAACTTGGAGAATTCCTATTATTCGGAAGGTATCAACAAATTAGAACAGCGTTGGACGAAGTTTATAAGTCTAAAAGGAGACTATGTCGATAAATAAAAAAGGTTTATCTCAAACACGTGAGTAGTTTTTATTTTTGCACGGACTTTTCAAACGCCCCTCGTTGATACCCTGTACCCTTGCTGTTGCAGAACAGAGTTTCAGTTCACGGTATAATCATCCCGTCGCTGTACTATCAACAATTGCGGAACACAGTTTCCATTTCATTCCACTTCAATTTTCCAGGTTGCTAACTCCACTTGATTTGTATTCAAGTTACTTGCAACAGATAAGTGTGTATTTCCGTGCGCGAGCCGACGCCGGTACAGGGCGTGATGTATATTTGATTGTTAATCTGAGGTAATGTGGCGACGCCCCGCCGGGACGCAGCGGCGAAACTCTCCCCACGGTGGAGGGGCGCCTCGGCTCGGCCGCCCCCGGGCCATTTATCCGCGAGCAGAAGACGCCGAGGGGAGCGGCTACGGGGGGACCGCCGATTCCATTCTGCAGGGAACACACGGCGCTCCGCCGAGGATCCTCCCTCGCGTATTCTCAGAGCTGCTTCTGGGACCGACTGCCGCGTTCTTGTGCAGCCAAAGAGCAAAATGTTTCGACACACGTCACTCGTCGTTTTAAAGACACAAATCATGTGATTAATAGCGAGGAACATCTATGACTTGTAGCGTCTCGTGGCCAGTCGTCATAAAAAGCGTGTGATAGAATTTTTTCTGTGTGTGTAAGACCAGTTAACATTTATCGATATAGTGCCACGCACACGGCGAAAGAGAAATAATTTAAACACGAATAAACATGACCAAGTGAAACAACAAAGCAAGACTGTGTAAACATTTCACGAATGTATTATGTGTGTATGTAGAACATTCATAATTATTTGACGTTTTATGCATTTTTTTAACTTTGAATCAATGCCATATTATTATATTGTTAAATGAATTAGTGATTATGATCTGTGCCTCAGATACAAAGGACAATTCAGTACATGTATAAATAGTAAAAAGCATTGTAATAATCTCTCTGTTCTCTTTGGGTTTCGTTACGCGTAACACTTGCGTGTTAAACAAATGTATATGCTGACCGTGAGTCTTTTGTTCATGAAGCTTGAGATCCGCCATTAGGCGAGTTGTTGTTAAAGGTGTGTAAAATTAATGCATTTTTGTTTGAATATATACAGATTGAGCAAATATGTTTTTAAAATAATTTGTTAAGTTGCCAGCCATTCGTCCCGTAAATAATTTAGACATTTTCAGCATTTAATTTAGCGGAAGCCGCTGTACCAATCTGCGAGGGCAACGGTCGCAGACGCGGCACATTTAAAAAATATTTATTTCAGGCATCGCAGTCGCCTCGCCGGTAAAACGAGGTAACATAATAATATTTAACATTTTCTAACAACTTCCAGCAGTGCCGGCAGACTATATCATATTATTCAGTGCATTTCTCAGTTTGATTTGGAAGCTGCTGTGCGACATGTTCTGTGCGGCAGCAAAAAATACAACGAATAACTGTGTTATGACTTTATCATTTTCACATTTTGTGGCAAGGTCTGCTCTGTGAAACTAAAGCAATATTTTACATTTATCCCTGAGATTAAGAGAACGCGGGCTAGCCGCGCGCCTATTCTGATTAACAGTATTGAAAAATCCACTGCAAAACGTAAACAGCATTCAGTGCTGTAACGATCGTTTGAATTTCATTACTGACTTTTCTGAATACCAGCAAGGTAGTGAGTTCAGATATAGTTTTCTTTCTTTCTTGATTACGTTACAATAGCAAGTGAATGTTCCCTACATGATTATCCAGAGCAGATGTGGAAAAGTAATAATTTGATCCACGGTGTGCCACACCTATGATAAAAGTGTTTATTCCCTCTTCCACTCCATGTCTGAAATTAACATATGTATGCTAGTGTGACTCATACAGCTAAAGTGGAATATTTATTCAACATTACTCAAAGTTACTTGCTTTTATGAAGTCTTATTACACTGTCTTTACTAAGTAAAGACAATGTAATAACATTGAATCAAAACTATAGCAGCATGTTACAAACATTATTGTGTACCGCCATCAGCTCTCAGTTTCAGTTTTATATCACTCTGAACATTGCAAATCCAAACTTTAATATCATAAAGCAAAGTTACTAGTTACCATGTACCAACTTACTTTCTGCTACACATATATAATCATATCTAAATAAATAAAACCACAAGCCGAATAAAATTAACTCCAGTGGTAAAAAAAGTGATAGGTGCTGTAAGGCAGACGGAATAGACTAATAGAAATGTGCAATCGTTGGAAGGTCGAGAGTTGGGTGGTAAGGTGCCAGACCACGAAAACGTGCCACTCAGAAAACATCAACTTATCCACGGCTGTTTCTCAATCAATAAAATTCTTCTGGGTACATGACAGCATTGTCGAAAGCATCGCGAGGTAGGCTATTTCCAACATTGGTCGTAACGTCGGAGAATTTTACACATTTACTATGTGGTCACTTACCCAGAAGAATTTCATTGACAATCAATTAATATTATTTAACAAGTGCCGCGCGGGATTAGCCGAGCGGTTGCCGGCACGGTAACTCAGCGTGTTCGGTCAGAGGGTTAGTTGCCCAAAAAAAAAAAAAAAAAGGAGTTAATGGATCAACGATGAACTGAAACGGGTGTCTTGCGATGTCCGCCCCGAACAGATACAACGAACGAAAACGAACAAAACGAGATTACAAAAAGAAAGTAGTAATCGTCACGAATTGTAAACTTATAAAAGAAAAAAAAGAGCGGTATAAGGCGCTGCAGTCATGGACTGTGCAGCTGGTCCCGGCGGAGGTTCGAATCCTCACTCGGGTATGGGTGTAGGGACTGATGACCTTAGCAGTTAAGTCCCATAAGATTTCACACACATTTGAACATTTAACAAGTTGCGCAAACTCTTATTATAATTCTTTTTAAGTACATGGGGTTTTACAAGCTCAGAGGAATGTAGATCTTTATAATCACCCAAAAAACATCAGCAATAAATATTTATTATTTCGAATTTAATGAATATTAATTTAAAATTTCAAAACACGACCTCGTGTAGATCTTCGCCTCACTCAGGTGGTTTTGTCTTAAAATAAATTCAATAAAGTGAAGTTTGAATTCAGGTACATCTTCATCTACATCATACTCTGCAAGCCACCTAATGGTGTGCGGCGGAGGGTACTTTCGGTACCACTATCTGGTCGCTCCAATCCTGTTCCAGTCGCGAATAGTGCGTGTGAAGAAGCCTCTGTATTGGCTCCAATTTCTCGAATTTTCTTCTAGTGGTCAACACGCGAGTTGTATGTGGGGGGAAGTAATAAGTTGTCCGACTCCTCCTGAAAAGTGCTGACCCGAAATTTCAATAGTAAATTTCTCAGTGATGCACAATGCCTCTCTTGTAACGTCTGCAAGTGGAGTTTGTTTAGCATTTCCGTAACGCTCTCTCAAAAGCTAAACGATCCCGTGACGAAACGCACATCTCTTCGTTGAATCTTCTCTATGTCCTCTATCAGACCTACCTCATAGGGATCCCAGATAGATGAACAATATTCAAGAATCGGGCGAACAAGCGTCTTATAAGCCACTTCTTTCGTGGATGAGTTACATTTCCTTAAGATTCTTCCGATGAATCTGAGTTGGTATCTGCTTTTCCCACTATCTGTTTTATGCGGTCATTCCACTTAAAGTCACTCTGGACAGTTACGCCTAGATATTTTACGGCAGACGCTGTCTCCATCTGTTTGTCATCAATAGTGTACAGTAATGGATTTCTTTTCGAATGTATGCGCTATAACATCCACGATATATATATATATATATATATATATATTATTACGAGTGGAATATGAACGTGTGGATAATATTCATTCAATTATGTAATTATTTCTTAAAAAGATGATAGTTATGTAAAACAGAGACAATATTTGTCTCACATTCTTTGTTAATTATATCATTCTTTTGTTTTGTTTTGTACCCTTTTGTCATCTTCTTCTGATGTACATCGCCGACGCAAGACGCGAATCGATTTGAGGTCTATTAAATGAAAAACATTTAATGTAAAATTATTATACTTTTATGTTCATTTGGTGCTAAAAACAAACAGAGCCAAATCCGATAAAACGATTTATGATTAATTATTGAAAATTCACTGCCTCTTTTAATTATAATTTTGCATTAATTGTTTTATCATAGCTGCAAGAAGTGCAGCAATTGTTAGTTGCGATTATATAGCAACTTCGACTGTACTTCTAGTTGAAAATAGCATTGGTTTGTGTTAAACTAATTTGAAAAACAATTTAATAATTTTTTTATTGGTAGCATCAATTTAAATAATTTAAATGATTTATTGGGAAAAGGAAAATCTTAATTAAAAAAGAAATCCTCTATCTTTTGATGGCCGCCATCTTAACTTTTATCACAGCGGCAAATTTAAATTATTTGAAACTGCAAACTTTCAATATTCCGATGTGTAAGAAATAAATGTGCACCGGTGGTATTGAACTCTATTTATAAAAGAAAAAATTAATCGAATCAGACTGCATTTTCTAAGAACAGTGCTGATGGTATTTATTGTTGAACAAGATTTCGTTGGTGATGTATGTGACAAAAATTAAACTACGCACGAATCACGGAGAACAATATTTCTGGTAGCATACGTCAGTGTTGTGTGTGGGTGGTATTCTGTGGTTCCCTTTTCATGATCAATTTGCTAAGAATAATTAAATCCATCGAAGACAAAAAAATTATAAAAGCTCTGATGTACGATCTGTGATTTTAGTGATATGAACACAGCTTACAGTCAACATTATTACATTACGTCAGGTGGAATTCTTGTGCAATTTGAACAAAATAATTATCCGGGAGAAGTTGCAGTTTGAATAATACATTGTACATATTGTCAGTATCATTTACAAAATCAAATCAATGCAGCTGCCAGAAAAAAAAACGGAGTGAATTCAAACCGCAGAATACCATAGAGTATCGTATCATTCATATTCATTGCACTTGTCGGTGTTGATGATACACAAAAACCGCCACAGCGCCATATGTTACATTTATTTACGTTCAAGGTCAACTGCTAGAGCCTGCAGCACTCATCAGTTTTCTATAGGTACTTCTGCAAATTTTTACTATCCTCTGGCGTTGCTACTTTGGTATAGACAACTGCGTCATCTGCGAATAGCCTTAAAGAGCATTCGACGCTTTCTACTAGACCGTTTATATAAACGGTAAACAGCAACGGTCCTATCACATTTCCCTGTGGTACTCCGGATATTACCTTTAGATCTGTCGATTTTGTTCTATTAAGAGCGTGTCTGCTCCGATATTCCGTAAGTTCGTAGGTTTTTCATTTAACGTCAATGTGGGACGGAGTCAAATACCTTACCAGAAACAAGGAACATGTCATCAACCTGAGCGTCGTTTTTCACTACGCTGTTGGTCTCATGGAGGAACAGAGCGAGCTGAAATTCTCAGGATCTCTGTTTGCGGAATCCATGTTGAATTTTATAGAGGAGATGTTCATTTTCCAAAAACGTCATAATACTTTAGCATCAAACATATTCCATAATTCTACAACAGATTGACGCAACGATATAGGTCTGTAATTGTGTGGATCTGTCTTACAGCCTTTCTTAAAACCGGGAGTCACCTGCGCTTTTTTCGAGTCGTTAGGTAAATTTCGTTGCTCAAGCGATCTACGATAAATTACTGCTAGAAGGGGAGCAAGTTCTTTTGCATAATCTTTATAGAATCTTATACGTATCTCATATGGTCCTGACACCTTTCTACTCCTAATATCAAACCGCAGACCGCGAAAGAAACATTAAATATATTCCACTGCGCTTCGATAACAATCTCTAACACACCACACACAGAGAGGCATCTTTGGACTTTCTGGATTACATATTCCACGCAAACAAGAAGACAGGAATACCAGATTAATGCGACAATTATCACACCTCAGCTAACAGTTTATTCTCCAAGTCCATGACGAGAATAATATGCAGCATAATAGAAGTGGAATTTATGATGGTTTAGATGGCGATCAGTGTGCTTTTGAAAAGGTAAACGAAACAGATATGGTAGTTCGGAATCTGTGGTTGATAATAGAGGCAAAATTTATGAAATATCGAGAAGCTTTCACAGGATTTGTCCATGCAGAAAAAGCGTTCAATAACGTAAATGGTAGGTGTTTCAAGTTCTCAGAATAACTGGTATACACTGTAGGGAAAGGCGATAATGTAAGTTGTAGAGTGCCGGGCTGTATCCTTGTATTAGTGCCTCTTAAAGTTCACGTCACAACCGGATGTAGTGAAACATTTCCTCACCCAGTAGATAGTGCGCAGTATTCCTGACCTACCTTGCTTTGTTTATTCAATACTGTCTTCTCGGTAGCTGCGTCCGTCTCACCTAAATCACGCTGCAATTAAGAAGCCAGGATCCTAGATTATGTTTTCCAAAATCAAAAGTCAAGACCGTTTTCATTGTTGAACACTTATGACAACCACAGTGCGATTTATTTGTTATCATTCACACACACAATATTCATGTGACCAGGCCTCTTACACGTAATAATCGTCACATTAGGTAGGTCAAAAACTTACAGTCTTCAACAATGTTCACAATACGCGATACGCATTAAACGTTCAAAACCAAATTCAATTACACTTTTTTGGTACCGACCGGAAAAGTTAAGCTTCTGTTTCAAGTATTATCATATCACATTCCGGCACCAACTAGCCGCACTTTCGCTCCATGAGAATCTGACCGAGAACTAACTGAGAACTGCACCAGCTCGGATCTTATATAGACGAGTGCTTGAATATTTGACTATTTCTGTTAATATATCATAGTTTATAATTTCTCAGGGTTAAAATGATCCTTTCTAATTGGTTTTGAAGTTAACTATTGGGTTTTCTTATTTAAATAACATGAGTGAGCTGTATCAATTTAAATATGCAGAACTATCTTATGTATCCGCAGTGGGAATTCCCGACTTATAACGATGGCAGCCCTTTTGAACAATAATTTTTACTTATTCAAATTTACTTAATTCTTAATTAATGCACTTACAAAGTTGAGACTGGAGTCATTTTACGTAGAAAAATAAAGGTAGCAAAAGTATCAAAACACATCTCGGAATTATTCAGTAGTTTGGTCACAATTGGCACTGAAAGTCAAACAAGCTACAGATTTCAAGTCTTAATATCTATTTAACTATTAGACTTTAGGTTAATTTAAACACTATGCTGGAATCAGAAAAATTTAGACTTTCTTTTGGATGCAGTCTTATAGCTGAATTCGATCTATTAGCTCACTCGAATTTTACTTAATATGTATTGCACAATATGGCCACAGAATCTGTAGTCGGAATCAGAGTAGTGAAAATGAAAAAGAATAAAAAGTTCATTGCTTAACTATGTTACTGAAGGAGTGTAAAACAAAAACAGGATAGCAGTGGGTAACCCTGCTTCGTGACATTATACTGATGAATATTTTTAAATGTGAATCTGGATAATTCCATGGAAAAATATTTACATTCAAGTGTTACATATATACCAACATAATTTCACTTAAAATTCACACATGTAGCATTTCATACACTAAAACATTTCAATAGAAAACCCTGGAAGCACTGGTCATTAAATAACACATTATTCTAAAAGGCAAAGTAAGAATTAACACATTTAAATTAGAATTTTCAATGACATATTGAAATTTTCCGATCTCAATACAAGAATAGTTACATAACAAAAGAAAACATCTACAAAAAATTTACGTAATAATATTTACAATGCTTGAAAACATTCTTATTTCACACATATGACAGTTATCTGACAGCTTGTCAGTTATATCGACCATAAAACAATTCGTAGCTTACTGGTGATTCATTCCTCACACTTGAGCTATCTCATTTCACCTAAGATCACTGCCGTAGTCCCCATTATTTACTTATTAGCAAGAAGTCTTGTGCTTTCACCACTAGGGTGCTTTGTCGCTTCTTTCAACCACACATTACTGATTATATATATAACTTTTTGTCATTCATTTTAAAATTATAATATAAAGTCTTATCTAAGGTAACATACAGATACATATTTAACACTATTTAGAACTGCAAATCAACAAGGATTTCCTCAAAGCTTTCAATGAAGTTATAGTATCATATAAACATTGCATATGACAAAGCATTTCTCTGTATGGCAACTGTTCTATGCTAACTTATCCACTAATTGTTTCCTAATTAATTTTTGCAAAGGAGGTAACATATGATGGAGTCTAAACAGCAGTATACATACTTTGTCAAATGCCAAATATTTTTGTAATTTGGATTCAATGGCTGTCATTTTAAACATTAATTCCTTAGGAGTGCCATACTGATTATAGCAGAGAACCAATTTGTTGCCTTTCTTTACCCAGGTGTCATAATACCTATTTGTATTTTAATTCTTAACTCCTCATTATAACGTTTATCTATATGTCAGTTGTGCCATACTCTCTTTTTTCCTCTCTTAACTGTAAACATGTGAAGTGTATCCCTACTAAAACATTAATTACAGCATACCCAGGCCCTAACTATTCCCTAACCGTTACTTCATTTTACTATTTCATACTCATTGACTTTGTATTCCTTATTCATCATTATTCTCATTATCATTATTAAATAATTAATTAACTAATCCCCCTGTTCTGCCTTCACTCAACCTCTGATAACAAGAAAAACACTCCACAGTCACAGTTTTTCATTCTTATCTTTGACTTACTTGATATACAGAACTTCATTATTGCACACTAGATATACTTCAATGCTCATCATATTAATGATTATTCATGCCTGAAGGGTCAAACTATTATCACTCCTGAAGACGTTTACTTCATTCTATTTATACTTCATATAGGCAACTCTGTTTCCTCACTTGACAGTATTACTCTGCAATCAGGCAAGTGTCTTCTTGCTTTAATTTGCATTTTCCCATTTTGCTTTTTACCTCCTAGGTTCCAAAATAAACGTAATTGCTGTCCAAGTAATCTGTAGCATTTCTATTCAAACTCCAATACACATTATATTTTTAAAACTTATTTCAAATCTTTTCCACCCTTTGTAGCTTTCTGTTCACAAGTTACCAAATATCGTTACTAATACATACATAAATACTAAACTGAAAATTAAATTTGCATGGCCTAACTTATACGACAAGAACACCAACCAGCTATGATATTCTCAATGGGCACTTGCCAAGTAGAAAAATGGGTAATATCAATAAAGTTTATCATTATCATATTTCCTCCTCTGCAGCTTTCTATCTAATTACTTCTCCAAATACTATTACAAATATTATGACAGCACTTTCAAATAATAATTATTCATATACCACAGCAACATTGATCCATCTTATCTTCAAAGGATGTAATATGACTTGCCCATGCAGTGTGCTTTTTGCTACAGTAAGTTCGACACAGTCTATTTTTTTCTTTCATTACTCTTTCACTCGTATTTCCTTCGGGAAAGTAGGTTGATATCTTAATATGTTTTATTTTGTATATGCCCATGCAGTGCATAAATCTTACTGATAAAAATTGGGGCCCATTGGCAGACAGTAAAGAATTTGGTACTCCTACATTAGGAAAATTATCAGTCTCTAATTTAGACAAAGGGATGGTTAAACATAATTGGTTTCACTTATACACTTATCACAGGATAGCAAAAAAAGAAAAAAAACTTGCCTGGAAAAGAAGAATGGCAAACACAGCTGGGGAGGCACCAAACACCATTAAAATAAATATAGAACCCCTACCTTAGTAGGTGGTGTACTTTTATGTCCTATTTACCATGCCCTCAAATCTATTTGCAAATTGTACCTCTCCCAGTTTTTTAAACAGCTCCACTTGCTGTGGATCAATCTTTAAATGTCTGACTGGCAGAAAATATGGTTTTAGATCAATAATGTTTTTAAGGCCATAAATTTTACCTGATTTAACATAAGCCAATTCATTTGTGTTATCATGTGCTATCCTTACTATTTTGAAAGGTCCATGGAAATGTTTAAGAATGTCTTAATTTCTTCATTTACTTTATTGACTTTTCCTTGGTTTTTACTAAAACCAAATCATTTACTTTAAAAGTAACAGGGTTTAGATTCTTGTCATGCCTTTTATTCCTACCCATGGCTTTCTTTTTCATCATCTCTTTTGCAAGTTTAATTTTTTCGTCACGAGCTATATCACTAATCACTGGAAAATCTACCTCCTGATTTATGATATCTGATGGTCTTTCTCAAAACATTAATTCCACTGGAGCAAATCCTGTTGATTCATTCCACATATGATTAATGATATCTTCAAAGGATGTAATATGACTTGCCCATGCAGTGTGCTTTTTGCTACAGTAAGTTCGACACAGTCTATTTTTTTTCATACATTACTCTTTTACTCGTATTTCCTTCGGGAAAGTTGGTTGATACCTTAATATGTTTCATTTTGCATATGCCCATGCAGTGCATAAATCTTACTGATAAAAATTGGGGCCCATTGTCAGACAGTAAAGAATTTGGTACTCCTACATTAAGAAAATAATCAGTCTCTAATTCAAATGGTTCAAATGGCTCTGAGCACTATGGGACTCAACTGCGGAGGTCATTAGTCCCCTAGAACTTAGAACTAGTTAAACCTAACTAACCTAAGGACATCACAAACATCCATGCCCGAGGCAGGATTCGAACCTGCGACCGTAGCGGTCTTGCGGTTCCAGACTGCAGCGCCTTTAACCGCACGGCCACTTCGGCCGGCCTCAGTCTCTAATTTTTCTACTATAGTTTTAGTATTGGCCCTCTTAGTGGGATACAACTTAAAGAATTTGGTGAAGATGTCCAAAACAACTAATCTATATTTACAACCTCCTGTAGAAACAGGAAGTTGTCCTAGTAAGTCAATCGCTAAAAGTTCCTTAGGTTCAGAAGGCAGGACAGGATGCATTAAACCCCTGGAAGTATTATTAGCTGTTTTTACTCTCTGACACAAGTCACACTTCTCTAATCTCTGTTTTACCTTTCTCCATAGATTATTGAAATGTACTGTTTCTTGAATCTTAGTAGCAATTTTTCTAACCCTACAGTGCCCATTGCTTTCATGCAAACAATCTATCAGTTTGTCAACATGTTGTTCAGGGAAACACAGTTTCCAGTCCTGGTCATTAAAGGATTTTCTTCTAAATAGAACCTCTCTATACATAGTATAATATTGTTTTATCTTGGGATAATCATTGGATTTATAGTATTGTATAACCAATTTTAAATTAGGGTCATCATTCTGTTTTTTCTTCATTTGTTTACAAATTTTCCTGACAGCTCTCTCATCCTTTACCCCCTACATATAGAACAGTCTAATATGGTCTTCCTGCCCATCTTCCTGGTCATTTCTACCCAATGGCACTCTAGATAAAGCATCAGCTGCTATATTACTTTTCCCAGGTACATATCTCACTTCAAAATCAAATTGCTGCAAATACACAGCCCACCTAGTTAACCTGCCATGTTTCAGTTTACATTTTTGTAGACAGCTCAAAGCTTTATGATCTGTATATACTATTACTTTATAACCCAACAAATAGCACTCAAACTTTTGGCACCCAAAGATGATAGCTAAGGCTTCTAATTCTGAAATATAATAATTTTTCTCATGATCATGTAATGTACAGCTGGCAAAGGCTATAGTTCTGTGTTCAACACCAGTTTCAGTCATAATCAACTGAAAGACTTCAACTCCCAGCCCACAAATTCTGGCATCAGTACTCATAAAAAAAGGTTGTGAAAAGTCAGGATGGTACAATAGCTTATTGTTTACTAATTCTGTTTTTAATTTCTGAAAAGCTTCTTGGCATTCCTCTGTACAAACCCAGGGTACATTTTTCCTCAGTAATTTACCCAAACATGGATGACTGAATGCTTGATCAGACACTTATTTTCTTTAGAATCCAAATAGACCGAACATAGCTTTCAATTCTTTCTTATTTCTGTGAGGCAGAAATTCAGCAATTGCAGCCAATTTACTTTTGTCTGGTAGTATCCCTTGTTCATTAATTCTGTGTCCCAAAAATGACAGTTCCTTCTTAACAAATTCTGATTTACTTAATTTCAGTTTTATCCCTCCTTGGCATATAGCTCTCAACACAGTTTCTAAAGTCTTACAGTGCTGAAACCACTAGCAATTTGCAACCAATATATCATCTACATACACTGTTATTTCCTTGGATAATACATCTCCCAATACTTTATCAATAGCCCTGATAAAAACACATACAGATATGTTTAGATCAAAAGGAACCACACAGTATTGGTAGCATTTACCTTCATGTAAAAATTATGTACGTGGCCTAGATCTCCTTGCCAGACTAATATTCCAGTATCCACAAGTCACATCAAAAGAAGTCATAAATTTACACCCATAAAACTTTTGTAAAATCTCATCAATGTTAGCTGGTCTGTCACTCTCTTTTATCACTATTTCATTCAATTTCCTAGAATCAAGGACAAGCCTAACACCTCCATCCTTCTTTTTTACTATAACTAATGGGTTTGAGTACCTGCTGTTTGATCTTTCAATTATATTCTAGGACAACATCCTTTGTATTTCTTTCCTTACAGCTTCCTTTCTAGAAAATGGTATAGCATATGGCTTTTTAAAGAATGGTTCATGCTCTTTTAACCTCAGTTCACATTCAAAGTTCCTTACTAAACCAGGTTTATCAGTAAAAGATTTACTATTTTGTAACAAGATCCCCTTCAGTTCCTCCTTTTGTTTGACTGTGATACCCTCAGTAGCTTCTACCTTCTTTACTATTTCATTCTTAATCTTTTCTTCCTTACCATACTCAAAGTTTGTGTCCACAGACATATATCTTAAAGGTAAATCTAAACCACTTTCATTAGCACTATGGACCTTTTCCGAAAATACCATTTCGTACATATTCGCTTGGCTTTTAAAACTAAGTTTACCATTTACAAAATCTATATTTACATGCCACTTACTCAAAAATTTGGTCCCAAAAATAGCTCCAACACTTAGGGAACCACTAGGAAGTTGCATTCTAATAGTTGGTCTGCCAATTCCACATTTAAGAGTACTTCATGTTTTATGCTTTTAAATAGTTTACCAGTAGCACCAATAATTTTTACACCAGATACAGGCACAACAACTATGCCTTCAGTATCTTTTATAGATTCAAAGAAAGCTTGTGAAATACAGTTTAAATCACTACCACTGTCCAGTAAACATTTCACAGGTACACCCTGTATCTTAGCAGTCATCACAGGTTGCCATATTTCGCTAACTCTAGCCTCTGTGTTCTCCTCATACAAAAAATCTTCAATGATTTTCTCCCTGCTAAAATGGTCATCTGGTTCCCCAAAACCCTCATTAACCACAGCTAAGTGACAGATAGCTTAGTCCTCTTCACTTACCATTTCTTCATCATTTACTACCATTTTTTTCATTACCTGATCAGACTTACATTTAATATTCCTTTTACTTATTAAATTATTCTCATTATCCAACACAAATTCAAACACTTAATCATCATCACCCCAGTGCTAGAATCATCACTAATCTCACCACTACTTACGCTATTCTCAGACTCTGAACTACTGTCACTTTCACTTTCTATCAATAATTGATCTATTAATTGTTTCTTACCCTCTTTAGAGGACCATAAGGCTAAACACCTGAATGCTCTCTGATAACTTGTACTTGGAACGCTATTAGTATCAATATGGCACACTCTCCTATCCCTGGCTGCTTCCTGAATAGAAGTACTTCTACTCAATTCATCAGCATTATCTGATGCAGCAACCATTTCAGCACTTACTCTCTGGGTACTGCTGGCAAGATTTCCATTTGAACTACTATGTATATTACACTTTTCACTTATTCTATCGTTTGTGGAGTGCCTCTGCTCCTCAATAGTTACTGTATAATCATTTGTCTGTGGCTCTACATAGGACCTTGCCCATGTGCGAGCCTTCACAGGTGCCTGCCTTAGTTTAAATGTCCTGACTGAAAATTTCGATTCCTCCCTCTGTTCCTTTCTCTGGACTTTCTCTCTTCACTTCTGTCTCCATTCTGGTTATTTTCCCTCCAATTACTCCCATTGGCATTATTATAATTTCTAGAGTTAGATCCACTCATATTATTAACATGGAAATCTCTCCCTTGATTAATACTGTCATCAAAACTTCTCCTACTGTTATCAACGATAGTTTTTACTCTCTCCACTTTGTCCACGTAACTTAAAAATTCATTAATGCTACTCCTTGGAGCAGGTACCAACAATTCTCTAACCTTTTGTGCTAACTTTGTTTCCAATCCCATAATAGTCACTTCACTACCCAATTCCTTATCTAAATATTTCAGTTTTTTAATCCAGTACTGACGAAAGCCTTTGACAGTACCCATTCTAGATTCGTATCTCTCCCGTCCCCAAAACTCACTCAGGATCTTTTGCTGT
The DNA here is from genome assembly GCF_021461385.2 of Schistocerca piceifrons. Classification (NCBI taxonomy): domain Eukaryota; kingdom Metazoa; phylum Arthropoda; class Insecta; order Orthoptera; family Acrididae; genus Schistocerca; species Schistocerca piceifrons. The sequence continues at coordinate 1,197,335,502 of NC_060138.1, read as the reverse complement.
TTCTTCTTAGACCAATATTCCTTCAAAAATGCAGTTTTGAAGTTACGACATGAGTTACAAGAATCAGCTGCTTGTATAGCCCAACCATAAGCATCTCCTATCATAAAACCTCTAGCAAAAGACATTTTCTCTTTATCACTCCAGGTATCAGGTAAGTCATTGAATTCTCTAACAAAATCTAATGGATGCACTCCCCCACATGGGTCAAAGTTACTGAATTTCTTACAACTAATAAAAGAACTATTTACACCATTACAAGAGTTGTGCTTTACAGTTTGCACTTTCTTTTCCATTTCAGATTATTTAGACTCTACACTAGTGTTTACAGTTAGTAGCTTAACATTTAGTTCACTCTTTACATCCTCAATTTGGCTTTCAATTTTAGATCTGTTTTCACCACAAAATTTCCAATTTGCTTGTACTACAGCCTTACCCTTTTTCTCAACAGCCTGTACTGTATTCACAAAGTCCTGACATAACTTCCTTCTCCCCTCAACACAATTAATACTCACTTTTTTAAGTTTGTTATCAGTCTCTTCCCTTACTTTTATCATATTATTAACACAGCTCTTTTCTTTTTCATTCACATGTTTTTCTAATCCAGACACTTTTTCCTGATTGAGACTAATTGCGTTTTCAATATCATTAGCTAGTATGGTCATTGTGGTATCCGTATTACTTATTTTAGTATCCATGCTAATCATATCACTCCTCACTTTACTAAGTTCATTACTAAGTTTTGCATTACCACTACTTACAGAATTACCCATTGTAACGGAACCTATTAAAGGCTTTACTTTACTGAAGTATGCGATACCCTCCAAATTCAACCAGTTTAACAAGTATTTATGATTATGTATGTTAACAATGATTGCATAACATGTCTCCATAAACAGTCAACCCATTAAATTATACTGAATAACTGACCCACACAAAAGTTAATATCACTTGATCACTGATACAGCAAATGTCATCATGTAAAAACACTAAGTTCATCTTAAGTAATTAATACGAAGTACGGAAAATAGTGGCCAACTTCGGTATTTTGGATCTCCTTAAATAAAAATCACCCAGTGAAACCTATTTGTTCACTAGGAGCGTTTTCACTCAGTATTCAAGTGATCACTCCTATTTTAGATGAAAACCAATGTAATTCTTAATAATTCATGTTATTTACTTATTTATGCAAATTAGAGAAGTCAATTGACAAACTTCTAAAAAACGGCCTTTTGTACTAAAGAATTATTCTGTCAAGTCAAGAAATCTGTCTGTCACTTTCATAACATGTTAAATTATGTCACTTGCTGTAAATTAATAACTTTTCTGCACAAATTATGGTAACAGATGTACATGTGACTTATAAACTATATCTCTTTTTAGTAGTTCTTTGACAAGGTTATAAATACAAGCAGCAAGAAGGGTTGAGAGCGCAGACGGAATGTCACTTTGGTAAAGTGTGTTTGTGTGTTATTGTTTGAGGTGGATAAACAATGCAAAGAACATGTAAAAGAAGTACAACTTTGTGTTGTGTCATTGTCTTTGGCGGACAGTGGAATTAAAATGGCCACCAGAGTAATAAATATTTGAAGTTTACTTATTTGTTGGTTTCGCTCGTTATTTATCATCAAAAGCACATAAAAAACACGGGACCTCATGTTTTTAACCGTAGACAACCAGATTTAGAGCCAGCATCAGCATCGAGACACAGCAGCGATCCAGCAAGCAGCAGCGATTACCACAATGCATTTTGATGGCGCCAACCTAACATCAAGTGCTAACAAGCTCCGTATATGGGAGTGAAATAGTGCGATTATAGCAATTAGCAATATCTACGACAAGGCCACCATTACACCATATTATTCATAGCCCCTATGGTTTGCATGAGCATATCTTGTAAATTATTCTCATTTGACTGAGTCTGTGCCCCTTGAGCGCCACTGCCAGTGTTCTTTTCTTCACTTAAGTCCTTATCATCAACATTACTCCCCTCTCTTCCCACTTTGTCTCTAATCGCAGTGGACGAAGACTTAATTTCCTCGACCCGAATACCACTTACTTCACTGTCAGTTATGGTCGAATTAAATTCTGACCTATACCCACTGTCGTCTGTGAATTCTAATACTTCAACTTTTCTACCCCCTAAAGTGTCACTCCCTTTCATTCCATTCGCAATGTCACTAATGTTTTCCACTCGCTCAGTCTCCACTAATTCGTTTTCCTGACTTTACATTTTGGCGGAAGTTGCTCGTACGATACCTTAAAGTTCCGGGTGTCTTCTCAGTAGGTCGTCGGCCGGCGTCTTGTTTATGATGTCCGTGGTCTGCTACTGCTGCTGTTACTGCAAGCGCGCGATCTGCCAAGCTGCTCCCATTCGTATTCGGCGCCTGCTGTCACTGACCCTGGTCAGCTATGTCCGGCTTGCGGGGATTGGCTGCTGCTTCCATCATGGCCGCCGCTGCTGCAAACTCGTCGCGTTGGTTGGCTGCTACTGTTGCTGCTGTCACGGCTATCTCTAAACTGCGTCGCATGTAGTTACGTGTGCACGGTTCTCACTTCTGCCATTGTTGCCACTGATATCACTCTCACTCTGAGTCGGTCTTCCAAATATAAAGGTTCGTAAGTTCGATGCCGTCACCCAAAGGGGCACCACATGTAACGTGCCAGGCTGTATCCTTGTATTAATGCCTCTTAAGGTTCACGTCACAACCGGATGTAGTGAAACATTTGCTCACCCAGTAGATAGTGCGCAGTATTCCTGACCTACCTTGCTTTGTTTATTCAATACTGTCTTCTCGGTAGCTGCGTCCGTCTCACCTAAATCACACTGCAATTAAGAAGCCAGGACCCTAGATTATGTTTTCCAAAATCAAAAGTCCAGACCGTTTTCATTGTTGATCACTTATGACAACCACAGTGCGATTTATTTATTATCATTCACACACACAATATTCATGTGACCAGGCCTCTTACACTTAATAATCGTCACATTAGGTAGGTCAAAAACTTACAGTCTTCAACAATGTTCACAATACGCAATACGCTTTAAATGTTCAAAACCGAATTCAGTTACACTTTTTTGGTACCGACCGGAAAAATTAAGCTTCTGTTTCAAGTATTATCATATCACATTCCGGCACCGACTAGCCGCACTTTCGCTCCATGAGAATCTGACCGAGAACTAACTGAGAACTGCACCAGCTCGGATCTTATATAGACGAGTGCTTGAATATTTGACTATTTCTGTTAATATATCATAGTTTATAATTTCCCAGGGTTAAAATGAACCTTTCTAATTGGTTTTGAAGTTAACTATTGGGTTTTCTTATTTAAATAACATGAGTGATCTGTATAAATTTAAATACGCAGAACTATCTTATGCATCCGCAGTGGGAATTCCCGACTTATAACGATGGCAGCCCTTTTGAACAATAATTTTCACTTATTCAAATTTACTTAATTCTTAATTAATGCACTTACAAAGTTGAGACTGGAGTCAATTTACGTAGAAAAATAAAGGTAGCAATAGTATCAAAACAGATCTCGGAATTATTCAGTAGTTTGGTCACAATTGGCACTGACTAGCCACACTTTCGCTCCATGAGAATCTGACCGAGAACTAACTGAGAACTGCACCAGCTCGGATCTTATATAGACGAGTGCTTGAATATTTGACTATTTCTGTTAATACATCATAGTTTATAATTTCCCAGGGTTAAAATGATCCTTTCTAATTGGTTTTGAAGTTAACTATTGGGTTTTATTATTTAAATAACATGAGTGAGCTGTATAAATTTAAATACGCAGAACTATCTTATGCATCCGCAGTGGGAATTCCCGACTTATAACGATGGCAGCCCTTTTGAACAATAATTTTTACTTATTCAAATTTACTCAGCTCTTAATTAATGCACTTACAAAGTTGAGACTGGAGTCATTTTACGTAGAATAATAAAGGTAGCAAAAGTATCAAAACAGATCTCGGAATTATTCAGTAGTTTGGTCACAATTGGCACTGAAAGTCAAACAGGCTACAGATTTCAAGTCTTAATATCTATTTAACTAATAGACTTTAGGTTAATTTAAACACTATGCTGGAATCAGTAAAATTTAGGCTTTCTTTTGGATGCAGTCTTATAGCTCAATTCGATCTATTAGCTCACTCGAATTTTACTTAATATGTATTGCACAATATATGTCGTTGTTCATAGCTTTTAATAGGACGCATTTCCAATAAAACTAATTAGCTCATTACTTTCAGAATAGACATTAGAATGTACTGAAATAATATAGTTTACTACGGGAATTTTATTTAAACTATTTTAGAATTCTGTGCTATGAGGCTGAAGGTCACAGAATCTGTAGTCAGAATCTGAGTAGTGAAAATGAAAAAAAATAAAAGTTCATTGCTTAACTATGTTACTGAAGGAGTGTAAAAACCAAAACAGAATAGCAGTGGGCAAACCTGCTTCGTTACAAGGTCTACAGATCTACAAGAATCAAGGAGGAAGACCAAAAATGAAAACCAAGAAGGTACTACTTCGATTAAATAAAACATAGAGAATGGTTGCCAGTCTTCCTTCCCTATTGTTCAGGCAGCTCCGAATCTACAATATTTCCGATGGGGGAAATCTTGACAGTGGCGTCACGCTCCCCCCTCCACCCCCCCCCTTTGAGCAAAAATTTTAATAATATCGGTTTTTCAGAAAAATGTTCATTTAGTACCGCACATCTTTCTGAAGAGCTTGATATATAGAACACACATGTTCGAGGAAATGTCAGACATGTCATTTGGTCTTAATTGTGCCGAAGTGCAATGCCACACCTCTTCACACAGCATTCTTCTATTGAACGTCACTATATTTCGCGCTATGGAATTCAAACGTGTACATTTTGGCCTATGTTCAACGGCTGCTTTGAGAAGCAACGAGGGAAATAAAGGCTTAGGGTTGGCACTACAGTTCAGAGTGAACAGATACGCACAAAAACGTTCGTTGATAACAGTGCTGTTCTTTGTGAACACAAATCAGAATTACAGGACCGACTGAATGGAATGAAGACTCTAATGAGCAAAAAATGCGGACTGAGAGTAAACCAAACAAAGTCTAAAACAGTGAGGAGTACCAGAAATGAGATCAGTAATAAAAGTAACATCAAGACTGCAGTCCATGTAGTACGTGAAATGAATGAAATCTTCTACCTTGAAGACCAAAGACGGACGAAACACGAAGGATATAAGAAGCAGAAAGAAATTTCTGAGGAGGTAAAACTCGAAAAGAGCAGTGTACTGAATTGAGTTGTGGACTGTAGGAAAACTCAAAGTTACAGAACAAAAGCATTTAAGATTTGTTGTAATATAAGAATTCAGACAATAAAGTGTACTGAATAGATATCAGCTCAGCAGATTCTCTGCAATGTCAATGAGGAAACCGACGTATGGAAAAAACTGGCTAGAAGAAAGGAGATGAAGGCAGCACATATGTGAAGACATAAGGGAATGACTTCTGTGGTGTTATGGGGAGCCGTAGCGGGCAAAAACTGCAGCAGAACACACAGTTTAAAGTATCCAGCAACGTTAAGTACTATTCCAAGCTGAAGCAGTGAGAGGTTGGTACAGGAGAATAACTCGTAACGGGCTGCATTAAACCAGTCAAAAGAGAAAGAAGTTATTTAGTTTGTCGAATTTTTTACAGTAGGTAAAGTGGCATAGGATGTTCCTCAAGAAAGTGTAATATGATTACGAGTGTAATTTTTTTTTTTTTTTGTCAAATAGGTTCAGCAGCACTGTTGGATTTATGGCTGAAGAAGTATAGACTATCGCGAGTAATATCAGAATATCCCTACATGATTTGCAATTTATTACTGAAGGACAGCTCTCTTTAAACGTGAATAAATGCAAGGAAGTTTCCACGATAAAGAGAAAGAACCTGATAGTAACCCATTACCGTATTTATGGTAGACGCTTTAAGTTTTAGGTGCAACACTAAGAGGCAGTGTCCGCCTCTTTATCTGAGTGGCCACTGCGGTTGGCTCCAGTTCGGTGGACCCGGTATCGATTCGCGGTACTGTGAAGGTTTTTTCTTTGCTGGCATCACGCGATGCAATCAGCCTCTACTCGACCGATGAGTGGCTGCTCCAAGGTCACGAAACAGACAACGAACATTGGTGTGTTGACCACATGTGCTCCATAATGCATCCAGTGACACTACAAGCAGAGGGTGACTCTGATCAGCAGCGCCCGGTTACCCATATAGGGCAAAGATGAGGAAATTAACTTCCTGAGAAGCAGTACAACAAAGAATGAAAACTTTAAATCAGCAGCAAGGTGCACGAATGGAAGATTAAGGTTTTCAGAAAAGGTTCTGAAAAAGTGCAGCTGATCTGTAACAGAAGTCGCATTTAAGACTCGATTGTGTCGGCTTCAGCAGTATTTTTCCGAAGTTTGTAGTCCATATCGAGTAGGTAAGATGGTAAGCAATTTAGAGAGACGGTGCTATTGTTTCGTTTATGCCATTTCGCTATGGTCATTTAATTTTAGGAATGGGTCACATCGATTGACGTAGTAAAGTTTGCTGGGGGTGATAGACATTATGCTCTAAAATGATTTTGGATGGGAGCCAAGATCGTGGGAATGAGTCTGTGGAGTCGAGACGGAGACCCTGTGATGGCTCTAAATGGCTCTGAGCACTATGGGACTTAACATCTGAGGTCATCAGTCCCCCAAAACTTAGAACTACTTAAACCTAACTAACCTAAGGACATCACACACATCCATGCCCGGGGCAGGATTTGCACCTGCGACTGTAGCGGTCGCGCGGTTCCAGACTGTAGCGCCTAGAACCGCTCGGCCACTCCGGCCAGCAGACCCTGTGATGAATCACATATTGAAAAATTTCCCGTATGAAAATTGGCTGCAAGTTTAATGAAGTGTAATCTTCCTTTTATTTTCCTCCTTCGTGGGTTAGATGATTTCACGTGTTGCGGTCAACAAGTTCCATTTCTACCGTGGTCATCCTCTCTGTTTTGTCTCTCTAGGCTTGTAGTCAAGAATTCGTTCTTGAAGTCTGTTTTCAAGCATTCTATCTACACGTTCACACCATCTGTTTCTGTTTATATCGTCTTCTTGTGAATTGAAACAACTTGCAATTCATTTGTAAGACCTTCATTTTTTAAGTGAACAGTACGCTTCTGTTGCCTTTCTTGAATACGGAGAAAAATTTAGTCAGATTCCCTCCTCAGATACCTTATCTGTAGTGCAACATATTTAACACGTTGAAATCATAAACTTACCTTGCTGGAAGCTAAAGTCATACTAGCATTTCATGTAGTATCTAGTGTAAGTGAAGAGCAACATGACAGATTAGCGCCGGCCAGAATGACCTTGCGGTTCTAGGCGCTAGAGTCTTGAACCGAGTGACCGCTACGGTCGCAGGTTCGAATCCTGCTTCGGGCATGGATGTGTGTGATGTCCTTAGGTTGGTTAGGTTTAACCAGTTCTATGTTCTATGCGACTGATGACCTCAGAAGTTAAGTCGCGTAGTGCTCAGAGCCATTTGAACCATGACAGATTAGCGGTAATATCCGCGCGCCGACGAACTGCTGTCTGTGCGGGAAAAGGGTCCGTTACAGCTTTCGGTTGGGAGGACTTAGGGTTTGCCGTAAGTTGCAGACGGCAGGCGTTAGTGTATGTTGGTGGTAATTCGACCGCTACATTGTATATTATAGTGTTAAAAGAGACTCGGACATCAATTAGAGTGACACTGTAAGGTACAGAAAGAGAATAGACCCTGATGAAAATGTAATTTGAAATAGTGCTCGCAACTGAGAAGACACAACGCCCTCTTGATTTTTTTGGCTCTTGATAATGTGTGGCCGTATGAAGTATTAGTCTCATTATACCAATAAAAATGAGATGTAATACTGTTTAAATCAAGAACATTGAAGTTCATCATTGAAGATAAAAGTAGCGATTCTCATTACCATCTTAGATTTCACTCTAAAGTCAGCTAAGAATCAGCGACCATTGGAGAATATTGCCAATGTGACATCGAGATGTCTAATGAAAACGCGAGATAAGCAAATATGAGTTATTGGTTCTCATAAATAAAACTTTATTAATCAAGAGACTGCTACGTCGCAGGTTCGAATCCTGCCTCGGGCATGGGTGTGTGTGATGTCCTTAGTTTAGTTAGGTTTATGTAGTTCTAAGTTCTAGGGGACTTATGACCTACGATGTTGAGTCCCATAGTGCTCAGAGCCATTTGAACCATTTTTTTTATTAATCAAGATCGGAAAATTTATTTACAATCATGATAATAATTTCAAATAAATTTCATAATCTTAGTTAATAAGGGATTATTTATAAGAAACTATAAACTTTGACGTTTATAGATCGCTTATCTCCAACCTACCTAAGTCAGGAGCCAACAGATATGTTAGGATTTACTCCTGCAGTTTATCCGATATAGCACTCAACTCGCAACTTCACACAGGGAACAACTCACGTTATCAGCATTGTTCTCGCACTAATTTTGTCACGACAGGAACGTCCCTTGCAATTAAAATTAGTAAGTGATACACTGTACTTTAGCTTGAATATTACATTCGTATATTTAATTAACCAGCTGATTTTCATTGTAACATGACACAATCTACATCTAATTTTACGTGGATACTCTGCAAATCACATTTAAATGACTGGCAGAGGGTTCATCGAGTTCAGAGTTTTCTATTATTCAATCTCGTATAGCGCGCGGAAAGAAGGAACACCTATATCTGTCCGTACGAACTCTGATTTGCCTTATTTTATACTGGTGATCGTTTCTCCCTATGTAGGTCGGTGTCAACAAAATACACTCCTGGAAATTGAAATAAGAACACCGTGAATTCATTGTCCCAGGAAGGGGAAACTTTACTGACACATTCCTGGGGTCAGATACATCACATGATCACACTGACAGAACCACAGGCACATAGACACAGGCAACAGAGCATGCACAATGTCGGCACTAGTACAGTGTATATCCACCTTTCGCAGCAATGCAGGCTGCTATTCTCCCATGGAGACGATCGTAGAGATGCTGGATGTAGTCCTGTGGAATGGCTTGCCATGCCATTTCCACCTGGCGCTGCAGTTGGACCAGCGTTCGTGCTGGACGTGCAGACCGCGTGAGACGACGCTTCATCCAGTCCCAAACATGCTCAATGGGGGACAGATCCGGAGATCTTGCTGGCCAGGGTAGTTGACTTACACCTTCTAGAGCACGTTGGGTGGCACGGGATACATGCGGACGTGCATTGTCCTGTTGGAACAGCAAGTTCCCTTGCCGGTCTAGGAATGGTAGAACGATGGGTTCGATGACGGTTTGGATGTACCGTGCACTATTCAGTGTCCCCTCGACGATCACCAGTGGTGTACGGCCAGTGTAAGAGATCGCTCCCCACACCATGATGCCGGGTGTTGGCCCTGTGTGCCTCGGTCGTATGCAGTCCTGATTGTGGCGCTCACCTGCACGGCGCCAAACACGCATACGACCATCATTGGCACCAAGGCAGGAGCGACTCTCATCGCTGAAGACGACACGTCTCCATTCGTCCCTCCATTCACGCCTGTCGCGACACCACTGGAGGCGGGCTGCACGATGTTGGGGCGTGAGCGGAAGACGGCCTAACGGTGTGCGGGACCGTAGCCCAGCTTCATGGAGACGGTTGCGAATGGTCCTCGCCGATACCCCAGGAGCAACAGTGTCCCTAATTTGCTGGGAAGTGGCGGTGCGGTCCCCTACGGCACTGCGTAGGATCCTACGGTCTTGGCGCGCATCCGAGCGTCGCTGCGGTCCGGTCCCAGGTCGACGGGCACGTGCACCTTCCGCCGACCACTGGCGACAACATCGATGTACTGTGGAGACCTCACGCCCTACGTGTTGAGCAATTCGGTGGTACGTCCACCCGGCCTCCCGCATGCCCACTATACGCCCTCGCTCAAAGTCCGTCAACTGCACAACTGCATGGCTGTCGCGGCATGCTACCAGTGTTAAAGACTGCGATGGAGCTCCGTATGCCACGGCAAACTGGCTGACACTGACGGCGGCGGTGCACAAATGCTGCGCAGCTAGCGCCATTCGACAGCCAACACCGCGGTTCCTGGTGTGTCCGCTGTGCCGTGCGTGTGATCATTGCTTGTACAGCCCTCTCGCAGTGTCCGGAGCAAGTATGGTGGGTCTGACACACCGGTGTCAATGTGATCTTTTTTCCATTTCCAGGAGTGTATTTTCGCAATCGGAGGAGAAAGTTGGTGATTGGAGTGCCGTGAGAAGATTCCACCGCAACGAAAAAGCCTATTCTTTTAATGCTGTCCAGCCCAAACCCTGTACCATTTCAGTGACACTCCCCCCATATTTCTCGATAGTACGAAACGTGCTACCGTTCTTTGAACTTTTTCCATGTACTCCGTCAGTTCAATCTGATAAGGATCCCATACCGCGCAGCAGTATTCTAAAAGAGGACGGACAAGCGTAGTGTAGGCAGTGTCCTTAGTAGATTTGTTACATTGCCTTAGTGCCCTACCTATAAAACACAGTCTTTGGTTAGCCTTCCCCACAACATTTTCTGTGTGTTCCTTCCAATTTAAGTTGTTCGTAATTGTAATTCCTAGGTATTTAGTTGACTTTACGGCCTTTATATTTGAGTGATTTATCGTGTAACCGAAGTTTAACGGATTCCTTTTAGCACTCATGTGGATGAACTCACACTTTTCGTTATTTAGGGTCAATTGCCAAATTTCGTACCATACAGATATCGTTTTTAAATCGTTTTGCTATTTTTTTTTATCTTATGAGGAATTTATTGGTCGATAAATGACAGCGTCATTGCAAACAACGTATGACGGCTGCTCACATTGTCTCCCAAATGCTCCTTGCTTTCACAACAGGACCAGCATAATTTTTGATGTTCAGAAGCTCTGATCCCAAACAGATTTTCAGTATGCTATCGACTGAGCTTACGATTCAGCTCGAAGCCTGAGGAACAAACCACTGCTGGATTCCTAGGTTCGAATCCCGATCCGGCACACGGTTTCAGTTAGCCAGGAAGTTTCAGATCAGTGTAAATTCCGATTAAGAGTGAAAATTCATCACGGAAACAATCCCGCAGGCTGTGGCTAAGCGATGTCTCCGCAGCAGCCTTCTTTCCACGGTTGCACATTGAGGGCTAATCGTGAGTCGTTCATGGGTAGCTCAATCGGTAGAGCACTCAACTGCAATTGGTAAATGTCCCAGGTTCGATTCCCAGTCAAGCACACACTTTCAATCAGCCAAAAACGTTCCGCTGGATAAAAACTATGTTAAGACAAAGAGAAGAGAACTACTGTCACTTCAGTGAAAAACGATTACCGTTACGAGATACTTTACTACTGGTAAATTGGAACATAATGTGGAGTTCTGCTGTCTGGCACCAGGGGGTAATTATCGACCAACAATCGCTTTCCATAGACGGGTGGAAATCCTTCAAAGTCACTGGTACTTCTTGTGCGACTAATAAAGAGTGATAACTAAAATTCGACCTTATAAGAGAACGCTGTTATCGAAAATCCTGTATGGAAGTTCCTTTTTAGGCCTAACGAGTAAAACTAGGGTGCATGAAACGCAGGTACTGTGAAACAAATGATTATGATGGAGTTTGAAAGAAAACCGGTTTTCGACGACAGAGACTAACACCATGACTCTCACATTGATATGCCGAATGTAACAACACGGAAACGGTCAACAACGTTGCACAACAGGGTCTACTGAGTTCGTGGGACCTCCAGACAACTGGAATCAACAGAGACAACGTATTCACGTCCCTGGCAACATTTCAAAGACGTGCGCTGTGACAGTATTTCAAATACGTTAACTCAAATTGTGTAAAAGGCTTGCAAACCCCCCTTTGGCTCTACTACTCCCCTTACGTAAAGTAAGAAATAAAGTGCAACCAAACCCTCACCTTACACGCAAACAAGAAGTGATGTCCACCTGAAGAAGTTGATGAGATTTAGGCAACACAAGGGCAAAAATTCCAGGTAATTTTGAGTAGGACTCATGCACCGAATGTTCCGTACAAATTTAATCATGTATATAGATACTTAAGGAATCTCGGGATTCGAGAATTACAACGTTTTTTACCTGTTATCGATATCGATGCTGGCAAGATTTGGAAATATATACCATAAGTGGCCATATCTTTTGACTGCATTATCGTAGAAGTTTAAACGTTTACCTTAATGTGACATAAATTTCAGCTTCATACGTCTACCCGTTTCTGAGAAAAGGGGGTCTTAACAGACGGACGGACAAACAGTCAGATAACAAATTACAAATAATTTTTCGTAAGAGACAATTACAAATGAACGATTTTTGGATTTTTTTCCTTTATTTGTACTGTAATACCTTCATTCTTTCCAGTTTCATGATTCTAGATCGCAGGTAAGTACCCTATAGTTTTTTATGATTGAGTCGTCAAGTATCAAAATACTTCTTAAAACGTTTATTAACGATTCCGTCAAGAGTTTCAGTATTTGTATTAGGCGACCATTTTTCGAACCTTGCAGGTTCATTTTCAAGCCCGACCCACTGAGCCTGCACAAACAGTGTCTGATCTTAATGATAAACATCGGAGTGGCAACACACGCTTTATAAATGTTTGCAGAATGAATACTATAATCCACACTTTCCTCCTACCAAATCAAAATCAAACTGACGCCGAGACAAGAAGTTTAATATAAGGCATATGGGGTCGCGAATGTCGGGAAATAACCCAAAAGTGACTGAAAAATTTTGAACATGTGACGTCAGCGGATGACGTACTTCGCCACATGTGCAGCGGTTGGGCTTGTCGACCCTACTGTCGCTGGTAGTTGGCAGTGCTACAAGTCGTTCCGCTGCGCTACTCTGTTTTCGTAAATGTAAACTGATCCATCGTAGTCGGTTATTGCCACTACTGCGAGTCTACCGTAACACATCGAATAATGCAAGAACAAATACACAGTACCCTAGTGGAGCAATGTGTAGAACTGCCCGCAACCGACCTGTGTAGGATCGATATGCCCAGAAAGTATTCAGAAAACGATACGAGCGTTCGAAATGTACCAATTTTTCGAGTGCCCGGCGCTCTTCCTCGTAGCTGATATGCACAGGTTCGACTTTGAGATATAATTCGCGCAGTGACTACCATGTTTTTTTTTTATTATTTGATCTTCCATATTTCGAGACTTTTCATGCATTTTTAAGCATTTTACATGCATATTTTAAGGTTTTTATGATGCATATGATCCAGTTTTTAGTTGTAAGGTATGCGTATGTAAATTAATGCAGATGAGCAGGAAAAAGAATCCTGTAATGTTTGAATACTCCATTAGTATTATGGAGTAGTACTCCATTTGAATACTCCATTGGTAGTGTAGCGCTAGACACAGTCACGTCGATTAAATATTTGGGCGTAACATTGCAGAGCGATATGAAGTGGGACAAGCATGTAATGGCAGTTGTGGGGAAAGCGGATAGTCGTCTTCGGTTCATTGGTAGAATTTTGGGAAGATGTGGTTCGTCTGTAAATGAGACCGCTTATAAAACACTAATACGACCTATTCTTGAGTACTGCTCGAGTGTTTGGGATCCCTATCAGGTCGGATTGAGGGAGGACATAGAAGCAATACAGAGGCGGCCTGCTAGATTTGTTACTGGAAGGTTTGATCGTCAAGCGAGTGTTACGGAATTGCTTCAGGAACTCGGGTGGGAGTCTCTAGAGGAAAGGAGGCGTTCTTTTCGTGAATCACTACTGAGGAAATTTAGAGAATCAGGATTTGAGGCTGACTGCAGTACAATTTTACTGCCGCCAACTTACATTTCGCGGAAAGACCACATAGATAAGAGAGATTAGGGCTAGTACAGAGGCATATAGGCAGTCATTTTCCCCTCCCTCGTTCTGTTTGAGAGTGAGACAGGGAGAGAATATACTAGTTGTGGTACGAGGTACCCTCCGCCACGAACCGTATGGTGGATTGCGGAGTATATATGTAGATAAAGATGTAGAAGAGAGGGAACGGATTTAAGTACAAATCACTGCGTATTTTTAACTGAGAGAAAAAGTTACATTTGTAAAAATGGCTTGTTTCTCACCACAGCGAGAGATCGTAATTATGATTCATAAATGATAGAAATATATAAACGAAACTACGCTTTTTATTTGGTGTAAGTCTTCATTTACGAACATGTTTCAAGTTGGGCAGTCTGCTATAAATCGCAGTATTTGCTACCCTGTAACTGGGAGCTGCCGCTAATGTGAAATGACAGCCCGCTGGTGCCTCCCCCCTCTGCCTGTGAGTGATACTGCCGGACAAAAGACAGCCGGCCCGACAACACGTCCGCTGCCACTCCATTGTCACGTGAGGGGCGCCGCGCGGCTGTGAGGAGATTTGTAGAATCGCCGCCCACGGCCCAGATAGCATCAGCTCGGCGCAACCGGTCCAGTGAGCCGCGCCGGCCGCGTCCATTGCGGGACCACCCAGCGGCGCAATCACCATAAACAACGGACCGGGAGCTGGGAGGCGGGCACGGAGGGGGGGGGGGGGGAGGGGGTGGGTGGAGGAGGCGGCCCCTCAGTCGAGCAGGGCAATTCTCCGGCCTTCTAGCGGCACACATTCAGTTCGATTACCCCAGGCACGGATGCAGGTTCCGGGTTTATTAAATTGCTGTCACCCACACTTTAACTTGCCACAGATGTCTGCGATTTCAATATCAATAACAGTAAAATTTGTAAAATGTTTTACTTGTTATTTATTTACGTTTCCATCACAGTTGCACACAGAGGAATTCGCTGGCCTCTCCCGATAAATTTTGTGCAACCCGCAACGCATACAAACGCTAGTCGCGATATTTTAATATTCTCCCGCTTACTACGTGCAAAGCATTAGGAAAAAAAAATTGTAATTGGATACGTTTCTGCTGTAGGCCACAGCTTCCAAGTTCTTAAATAAAAAAAAGGAATCTGAAGGTCACTTTCGTACGTTTTTCCTTGTAATTCGAAAAATACGGCCTCTTTGCACATAGCGACCGAGAGAATATGAAAATTTTGCACGTATTATCTGGAGGTGTTGCGGGTTGCATAAAACCCATGATTGGGGCCGCTGACTCACTCAGTATAGTTTTCAACGGTGACTAGTTTCGAGTGGTCCTCAGCTCGTGGTTTTGCGGTAGCGTTCTCGCTTCCCGCGCACGGGGTACCGGGTTCGATTCCCGGCGGGGTCATGGATTTTTCCTACCTCGAGATGACTGGGTGTTGTTGAGTCATCTTCATCATTCATCCCCATTACGGTCGGAGGAAGGCAAAACTGTAACCACCTCCACTAGACCTTGCCCAGTGCATCGGTGCTGGTCTCCCGCATCGTCCCATACGCTCCTCGGACTATGCGGGAACCTCATTCAGTGTCTGACTTTACCATCAATGAAGGGGGAATGGGAAAACTATAGGCCAGTAACAGGCAATGAACTGAAAATGAATCAGACATATTGACTAGAAGAACACGATAAATGCGAGGTAGTTTTCTCACATAGAACGGAACTTAGCCAATCCACAATTGTGGTTTATGTGACGAACTGCTGCCTTGCTATAGGGCAAGGAAATGTACACGAGAAAACAATGATAAAAAATGAAAAACACTGATAACATTTATTACATCGACAGAATAATAGTCGGAAAAACTGAGGTGAATTCCAGAAAATGAAAATCACGAAAGAGAGTTGTTAGCCGTGAGCACACAAACCGGGGAGGCACGGTAAAAATTACCGCGCTAGCGCTAGTGGAATCGTATTGCCGGTTGCTTACGGATTGAACAACGTATTTGTGCAATACCCCCGATGGACGTCACCAAGAGTGTACTACCGCAGAAGATGTTAACTACAGGGTGAAAATTAGTTAAGCCGACAAACTCTAAAAATGGCTCTGAGCACTATGGGACTCAACTGCTGAGGTCATTAGTCCCCTAGAACTTAGAACTAGTTAAACCTAACTAACCTAAGGACATCACAAACATCCATGCCCGAGGCAGGATTCGAACCTGCGACCGTAGCGGTCTTGCGGTTCCAGACTGCAGCGCCTTTAACCGCACGGCCACTTCGGCCGGCCGACAAACTCTGTGAGGTGCTCGGGACACATAAACAAATGTTATACTTTCCTGTGAGAATTTTTCAAACCTGTGGAGGGAGTTGTCTCTGGTTGAAAATTAATTAAGCCAATACACTCTGGGAGGTTGCATGGGACACTGAAAACACTTTTTCTAATGCTTTTTCCTTGTGAGGACACAAAGCAACTCAAAAAAGTTTCAATTATTTATTAGCAAGAGACAACATTAACACAATACAACTACTTTAATTACAGTAGAAGTTCAAAAATGCCTCCATTGACTTGTAAACAGAGGTTCTGTATAAAACAGCAAAGGCTTCACGAGTGTCTTCGATATCTACTGCTGCTGTTACTATATAGGCAACCAGATCCTCTTCTTATTCAACACAAGGCTGCACACCCCTCGTCACACAAACATGTCCAAAGGAGTCATATCAGGGAATTGAGGAGGCCATGGTACAGGACCACCACTACCACTCTGGAAACTCGTTTCAAAAGTCGACGCACGGGACGACTGAAATGTGCCTGCGCCCTGTCATGGTGGAACCACAAGTGCTCTCTTGAAGCGAATGTCACGTCATCCTGCAGCTCTGGCAATTCTCTGGCGAGGAAATTGTAATAATGCTTGCCATTTACTGTTTGGACTATGTACGAGATATGGCGCAGTCAAACAGTCGCCAACAATATCTCGCCCACCTTCACGTAGGACAGCAGTTGATGAGCGTGAGTGAATGTGGCATGTGGATTAACCATACTCAAAACATGCGAACTGTGGACGCTGAAGCCTCTATCACAATGGAACGTTGCTTCATCTGTAAATAGTACAATGGACGCTAATGTAGGTAGCATCTAAGAATGGTGCAGGTACCACTGCAAAAACTAAGCTCTGAGTGGATAGTTATCTTGTTGCAGTGACGAACTCTCACTTTTTTTTTCAGTCGGTCGATGTTCTACAAAGGTCAGTATAGCCACATTCACGAATTCAAAGCACAATTAAAATTACCAGTAAATTCACATCTAATAAACCGAATACGGAACGGAACGTGTGAGACGCTCGGGTTTCACCAGTAATTAATGCAATCTGCCTGCCACACTCACGAACTGGAAACTCCATTAATACCATCAGTAAATTAGTACCTTGTGAAATTATCAGAGCACAGAATGATACTGAAACAGCAGAACAGTCCCTCTGCAACGTGCAGAAGCAGGAGAATTCAATTTATCGATAAGAAAAACTGATAAAAATATTTATGTTAACTGGAAATGAAACAATGCTTAATCAGTAATTTTCCAGGTAGTGGCACCTGTTTAAATCTGGAATGTCGACGCAGTAAGCACAAAATTCAGAGATATAAAACCACCTGCTGGCATTTGTTTTAAATTAAGAGAGGGTCGACTCATAAAAGTAATTGTAGGACAGCTCTAATGAAAATAATCATTAAAACCAACGTGAATATACTGACTCAAATTAATTTGACACACACACTTCTTTTCTCAACCGATTAAAACCACTGAGCATGAAATGCAATACTGAATCGCAGTTATTCGAGGAAATTAATTAAAAACAGACATCGTAATTAATACTTGAAAGTGGATGGGGTGACCCCCGTGGACACGGCGGTCGGTCGGTATCTGAGAGTTAGTTGGAAGATTGCTAAAATTTTGACCAACTCACAAATGCAGCAATACTGACGAAGTTTGGAAGTCTGGAACACGATATACGTAACATAAACTCTGAACTAAATAGCAACAGTACATTTTGCGGGATGCACTCGCTTGTCGCGTGCTGCGCGGGTTACAAGTAGCACAAGCGCTGTTCGTAACACTTAACTCGTAATAGCGACAGGAAGCACCAGAAGGGACAACGATCGTAATCTCTGCCAGATACGACCGCTCAGCAACCTGCCTGCTCCCCGTCTCGAACTCACTTTCTCTGCTCTCACACAGAGACAGAACCAACCCCTGGGTTTTGTCATCGTGACAGGAGTGAACTTCTTTCTATAGACCACTTTGCAGGCAATACCTGCCTAAACATTACAGTCTGCGCCTGTTCTATTGCCGTAAGCTAATCAGAAGTTGGCAAAATGACGTGTTCTCTTTTCTCACTGGGTGTTGTTTACCAGGAACAAAATCGTTTGTTTGCCACGCTGTGTGCAAAAATATGGCGGCCGCGCGGGATTAGCCGAGCGGTCTGGGGCGCTGCAGTCATGGACTGTGCGGCTGATCCCGGCGGAGGTTCGAGTCCTCACTCGGGCATGGGTATGTGTGTTTGTCCTTAGGATAATTTAGGTTAAGTAGTGTGTAAGCTTAGGGACTGATGACCTTAGCAGTTAAGTCCCATAAGATTAAAAAAAAACATGTGGCTGTAGCTTCCCCACTGCTATGCTTCCGGGAAACGCCCATCTGTGTTTCTCAAGGTCATCAGGAGCCACCCGGAGAACTGCCCAGCATGCAGCAGAAAGATGGCCAGCAGTACAGCCGGACTGAGAAGGACCTGTCGATCAAAGCGTCTTAGTCAGCCCATGCGAAAAATCACGAGACGCCGCTATCAAGTACAGGAAGCCTCAAGCGTGTAGCTGGCAATGCGCCTCTCTTCCCAACAGCGGGGAATTTTACCGTACACGGAACTTCGTCTGCACCTGCCCCGTTCTACTCTCAGAAAGTCCCGGTCGATACAACATATAACACAATTATTAAATGTCACTTGGCCACATGTGAGTAATTAGTATCGCTACACCAAGTTGTGCACACGCTGTAAGTGAAGTGGAGTGACAATTGCCGCGTGGGATAGCCGCGCGCTCTAGGCGCATTGCCACGGTTCGCGAGGCTCCCTCTGTCGGAGGTTCGAGTCCTTCCTCGGGCATGGGTGTGTGTGTTGTCCTTAGCGTAAGTTAGTTCAAGTTAGAGTAAGTAGTGTGTAAGGCTAGGGACCGATGACCTCAGCAGTTTGGTCCCATAGAACTTACCACAAATTTCACTTTCCAGTGACACTTGCTCATGAAGGACGTTTCTTCCATCCGTCTGATTCATCTTCAGGTCATCAAGCGCAATTGCACGAGCACTGAGAGCGATTACGCCTCCTACAACATTAAAAAATGCTTACAGTTAATTACGGCTTTAGAGAAAAATATTTGTTTCGGTGTCCCGTGCTACCTCCCAGAGTTCGTTGGTTTAAACAACTTTCACCTTTTATAACTGCTGAGTTTACACATGTCTGTTTCCAAAGTGATGAACGCCAACACGTGCGCAATAAAACAGTAGCAACTGCCGCACAACTACGATTAACGAAGTGAAGACGACCAAGATTGCAATGAAATGCTTTTGTAAACTGGGACCCAACACAGCAGTGTTCGTCCTGCCACAGAAGAAGATTGCTGTAGCCAACTTGAGGGGTCTGGTGGTTAGAACAGTTGGTGGGGCGGCTCGAACTCTTGGCTTTCATGTTTGTGAATGAGTAGGGCCACCAAGTGTCCGAACACAGGTGGAACTCTCGTCCCTAGACATAAGTGTGGCTGCACCTTGAATTTGATGGTAATGGCCCCAAAGTTCTACAGATTTTCACCATTTGGAGAATTAATTGACGACCAAATATTAAAACTGTTCCACCCCACCATTCTATTTGCCTCTACTCAAGCGAGCCATCGGTGGGCTTCAGTTGGCCGAGAAAATTTGTTTTTAAATCACAAATCAGCCGATTAATTTCAATTAATTGATTTATGGACCCTTGGCTAATATCACTGAACTCGTGATTCCTCACTCTGTACAAATCCGTGTTTGGAAACATAATTTTAATTTAATTAAACTGTTAGGCTTCTCCACGTGTTTTATGCGTCTCGGTAAAGTTTCCGTTTTGCACAGTGACGCAGACTTACCTGCCTAGTTGGTGTTGTGTGCTGTCCTTAGGTTAGTTAGGTTTAAGTAGTTCTAAGTTCTAGGGGACTGATGACCATAGATGTTAAGTCCCATAGTGCTCAGAGCCATTTGAACCATTTTTTTTTACCTGCCTAGTTGAAAATTGTTCCATAAATTAATTGTAAGCACAGCTTAATTCAGGCTGCCTTACCCAGTTTTGCTAAACAAAGGCAAGGGAGGAGGACAATAAATTCATAAAATCCCATCCTACCCAGAAGCAATGCAGTTATTCAAATTAATACACAAGATAATATGCATCGTGGATAAATACACAGATCTTGTACTTTACGTCTGCTCTGGATATTACAAATAAAAGACAAATACTAAATATTATAAATTCTGAAATATTGACAACTTTGTTTGCGTTGCCATCCTCCGCAGCAAGCATAGAAATACTTGTTTTGTAAATAAAACTGCGTTTTCTTGCTGCCACTTACACAAATTAAGTGGCAGCAGGAAAAGGCGGTTTTATTTACAAAACAAGTATTTCTGAAATACTGTTCTACGCGTGGAATACCAGTGGGACAAGTAATCCTCGATAATTAAATTAGAAGTGGAAGTTAATCACTAAGCGTTCTGAAGAAACGGAAAACGTAAATCAAGATCTAAGGTTTCCATGTCAGATACCACAGTAAAATACATCGCAACATGAAATCCAATCTTGCGTTATCTTAAAGAGCACCTAACTTAAAATCATATATACATACACAGTGCAGTTGTGACAGGCTAACAGCAAACTATCATGTCCTAGATAGTAATCGGTTCAAGGGCCCATCTCACTATCACAAGACAAACCGTTTATAGCATGTGACATATCAGCACAAGATTGGCACTTTGATTGGACAAAACCTATTAAACCGCGTTCGACCCGTCAACATATAAATTTGACTTTCTACTCAGAGAAATACTTCGCTAGCAGAGAACTAGGTAGGCCAAGTGGCTGTCGTAGCTCACCCTAATATGCTACATAAAATTCGTTCACTCCAAAGGAGACACCACTCAATGTAAGTAAGTAAATACATACCTCTCTCAAAATACCAAAGAAATTCCATTCATCCAAAAATACGAGAAGAACACATGTCATGCAGATAATTTAAGAAATTTAAAAGCAACAGGCTCTCACAGTTTCGACATTGTCATAACAATCTGGTTGTGCACTCACCATTACAATGTTTCAATTATCACTACCACTGCAGCCGGCCGCTGTGGCCGAGCGGTCCTAGGCGCTTCAGTACGGAACCCTGCTGCTGCAACGGTCGCAGGTTCGAATCCTGCCTTGGGCATGCGTGGGGCGGCGGGTGGAGTAACTGTTTGTTATAAAATATAGAATGTACTGTAGAAAAGATGCATTTCCCGGCCGATTAGCAACATATGTGGGGCGGCGGGTGGAATAATTGTTATTATAAAATGTTCCTATTATTTATTTAATGCTGTTGTTTGCCGTTCTCAACACTGGCTCTCTAACTACAATATTGGCAACCAGAAAGTGATTAGCAAAACGTGAAGCCTGTAATTAGAACTCCTAGCGCCCACTTCATCTGAGAAATACACTTATAGCTACAGCTTATAGCTCTGAGGAATTAGGAGATTGTCTGGGATTCATAATCAAAAACGATTCTCTCTAAAATGTTCACTATATTCTGAAAGTCACAGACCAAAAAAGAATCCACACAATCCTACTACCAGAGCAGTTCAGAGTCTAATGCGCTGATGCAACTATAACTGTTCAAATTACAGGTTTAAGTGGATGCTCGCCATAATTTGATGATAATGTTCATCAAATGCCACGCTAAATAATGGTAGAATGTCTGTTCCGCGACGGCACGTGAAAATACGACATACGCAAACTGAAGATAGATCATTAAAGTCATCCCAGAATTAACCACTCGAAAACGATTTCATGGTTACGCGTATCCCGAGTAATATATTACGGCATCGGAGGCTCTTTATATCAATGATACCGATGCGACGCGACTCCCGGCACAGATGTTGCGCTAATCAGCGTCTGGAGAGAACTGGGGCCTTCTTCTCTCGCGCAGCGTTCTTATATAAGCCGCGGTGCGGACGGCTAAGGGAACGCCTGATCAAATCCGCTCTCCCGACTAGCCGCTGGGCTAGTAATGCACCACTTTAAGTTATCGAATAAATCATCGCTTCTTTTGCTGATGGCCGATGAAGCTCTCAATTTAAATGTGCAATCAGCACACAGGTAAGTAATCATAATAAAAGACTGATGTGGCTAAGTCAAATATTTTGGGCGAGAGAATTAATTTAATTACACTGCACGCAGTAGACGAGCTCTGAACTTGCCCTTTGGAGATACGCTATCGCTATAGTTTTATAGTTATTCAGTTGAAACTTCTCATATCTTTATGATTATAGCGGATCTCCCATCAACTTAAATTTAAACATCCTAGGCTTATTTATTCGCCTACTTAATCTATCTTGCTTCCTTAATTTCTAAGACAAAAACCAGAAAAATCATGAATTTCAACTAACATTTTAATTTGTGAGATCCAGAATACTGTTTCTACTAAATTATTATGCAAAAGGAATCTAAGTATAAATTTTTAAGTTTCTAGCTCTTTTCTGTTGCGTCAATGATTTTTACAGAAAAACATCCAAATTTCGAAAATGGTTAAAGTTGTAGAACTGATATTCAACAGATATTGATTTAGTATTACTCCTGACATGCTAGAAACGTTTCAGGTTATTTACCTGATTTTTAAAGTATTGTGCAACATTTATGACGTCAGAGCTAGTTATAGCGGACTGGCTGGCACACAATGGAAAGATTTTATACGGCGTGAGTAGGCTGCTTCCCTACACATGGATGTGTGTGAAGTCCTTAGGTTAGTTAGGTTTAAGTAGTGCAAGTGTAGGGTACTGATGACCTCAGATGTTAAGTTTCATAGTGCTTAGAGCCAGGTGAACTATCCCTACGAACGCAGGCATGAACACACTATGGCTATGTGAGTATGTAAATGAAATGAGGGGAATGTTGTGTCTTTTAGTCGTTTCCACCTACGTTGGGCTGTTTGTCCACCCGTTATTTTCTCCTTACCCTTCTTGTCTTTCCTGACAGTACTTTATACAGTTTGTCTGTTCCACCACTGGCTTTATGAACTGTAAACTTACTTGGCTTATTACACTGACAGAGTAGGAAAGAAAATGCATAGACAAAACCGTACACCATATTGCAGTGCCTGTGTCATTAAAAAGAACGATGTAATGTTCCTCCGGACATTCATGCTACAGCTGAAGCCGGTAGGTTCTGCATCTCCACTTCGACGGCTTCAGGCTGTGCGGGGACCATCCACCACGCTAGAACTTTGTCTTCCTCTAGCGACCGCTGCTGAACTCTTCATTGTCAACTTCTGTGGCTGAATCGATTGCCTCCTGTGTGGTATCTATGACGATGATACCACATACCTGACACGATGGAACGAGAGTGTGAGACACCTACGTGAGTAGTGATTAAATAAAAGTTAATAAAACCGAGTGTGTGAGCACGACATGTTTCTTGACCATGAGTAAATGACCACAGTTCAAAAATTTCGACGCCGAGAGCTGAGCCGCGATTATCGAATTAGTCGCTAAGACGATGAAAGGTCTCTGTTGGATTCCTTTCACGTTAATTTCTTAAAACTGTTGTCATTTACGGCATAAATTCCTCTTTTAAATTTACTGTGGTGTTTCTGACTATCTGGGAGGAGACTGAGCAGTGAAACGTGTTACTTTTACACATAAACAAGAACGATCTGTCACACTACTACACTTTAAAACACAGTTTATATGTAATTCATGTCACACAGTCTCATACGGAACCTACATCCGCTTTCTTTTATATACTGTATATGATAAGGTACTGTCATCCCCCTTCCCTTCTGTGTGAGAGGATGAATGAGCAAATGTATTTCTAGGTGCATGCTTGATGATAGCAGACAAGCCTGTCTCCTAGAGAACAGTAGGACCAACGTCGGAACAGGTAGCTACACTTTCTAAAAGCAGAGAGGTTTCTATTCTTAGTATGGTCCTGTCCGTCTCTTGTCGTGTTGGTATAGGAAGCTGCCCTCTGGCCACTTCCGTTTGTATTTGTGAGCCACCATCAGGAAGGGACCAGGTCAGTCTGTCCGTGACGAGCGTCTGAAGTGGTAAGATCTCCGGCTAAGTGCGTGTCTGCTAAGTCCGTAGGACAATGGATTTCTTAAGTTCAGCCTAATCACCTTTATTTCAGGTTTAGCTCTAAAATATCTAATGTTATCTTAAATTGCAACGCAGTGTAATTCGAGTGTAGCTTTCGGAATATCTTCTGGTAGTTGCTTTGTCGTTACTTTGTGAGTAAAGTGGAACCACGTGTTGATCAGTAACTCTAAGATCATCAATCTTAAATGCGAATGTACGTGAGATTATAATGTCTCGTCTTGACCATATTTTTCAATATAGCAACTTTTCTTTATGTTCAACCCACGTGGGGTGTACTTTGTGAGACCAGTACCACGTGCTTATACAATTGTTTGACCCATCAGGTTAATAGTAACACGATAGTAACCAGTTCGAGGTTTTTCTTTTGTAAATTGCGTTTCGATGTAATTTATTTTAATTATCAAAATTATTGTGGAGTTACACTCTTTGTGTAAACCAAGTTGACCACGTGAAGCATGTGGTGTAAGCATCAAAGTAGCGCTCAGCTGTTCTTTGCGGGAAGATTTCACAGAGAGTTACTATGAATTTAATATACCAGTGTGTGGTAATTTCATGACGGGCAGGATTGCGCTACGAACGTAACTTCTTTGGGTGAAAATTCAATCGGTTGGTTGTGGTTAATTTCCTCTTGGGTATGTCTCAAAGTTCTTCGTGTGTTATTTTATGAATGGAGTGTTGTATGTAGTCTCCCAATCTTGGCTTCCTATTTGATGTGTTCCGTAAGATTACAAACTCCCATTTTCACAATCCTAAATAAGTCACCAGTTTAGTTATGAATCAAGTTTGATATGCTGAAATTTTAACGGAATAATGATCAAATTTAAAATAAATGTCCAAATATAAACTGATTTATTTCTTTTTATTTAAATTGTCTTTTTATATATATATATCACCGGTTATCGTAAGATGAGTACTAAAAGATTATAATTAATGTTAGTCTGGTTGGGAATTTGGTAAGCTAGACTGGATACATGGTGAAGCAGTTGCGCAGTAATGCAAGGTTAACTTCCTCATATAGCTCACAACTTTTAACCCACTTTTATGGTCTTGAATATCAGCACCGCTCTCAGAACAAATTAATGCAACAACATTACAACGATAAACCGGTTCGGTCAGTAGATCACTTGTCAACGTAATGGGGTGGAACCTGATATACTCAGTTCACATGCAACCCGATTTCCTGTTGCGCCGACGGGAATTGTATATAGACACAGCGGCCTGAGCCGGCAACTGGCTTTCGGTTTCCTGCGTGAATTCGAAAGCCTGAGAAATTTCAAGGATTTCGTCAATGGACGGATCTGCTTACCATAAAGCCTGCGAGCAGACTTCCATGTCGGGCGAATTTCGGAGTAGCAAGTCCCGAATCAAGGAGTCGGCATACAGTCGGTGACGTTATTCTTCGGAGTACACAAAAACACAATGGCGACTAAGACTACGAAGATTAGTGACACAGTCCTCGTACTGTAGTTCACAGACGGTTGTATATAACGCCAATAAAATTTCAAGCGGGAAAATGCCACTCATAATGATCCGACAGCAGCTTGCAGAGTTCATTAATAGGCAAACTACAGTGCGATCCATATAAATATGAACTACTTTAATAGGTCATGACATTTGAACCAATAATGGGACACATTTGCAATTTTGAGCGATGGTAATACACATTTGGGAGGTCACATACTTTCGTAAGAAGTCCTCACAGCAAATGTTGGAAGTAACCTCCACCACCATCGATAAGCAACTGTACTCATTTCTCCATATTCCACATTGTTCTGCGAAGTGTATACTCGCTAATGTTGCTTGTCTCATGTGTAATCGCCTCACAGAGCACTGGTCTATTCTCGTACACTCGGCTTTTAAGGTACACCCACTAGAAAAAAAAAACCTCGGGAGGAGTGGTTCGATTAGACGATCGGGGAACCACAAATTTTTTTCCGGTCACCAAAGTACTTTGTTGCAAGTTGCAGGTAACACGTTGCTCTGTCTTGCTGGAAATAACCTTCTGTAAGTTCTACATCGTGCATCAGCTCCACAAATGTATTGAAGATGCCCATATAAACTGTAGTGTCTACGATATTATCAAAGAAAATGGGGCCAACAATCCTGGAAGCTGACACCGACCGGTGCAGTCCAACCTTTCAATCACTCAGTGTTTCGGGGATGATATGGGGGTTTACAGCAGCCCATTATCGACCGTTTTGCGTGTTGATATAACCTAAAAGGCGGAACCATGCGTCATCTGCAAACCAACTGTGGAGAGAACGTCTGGATGTTGATTCAGAAACCCCTGAAACCATCGACTGTAACGCATTGTTTCCTCATGATCAGATTCTTTCTATGCTTGCATCGTCTGAACTTTGTATGTTCGCAATGCCTATTTTTTCGTGTCTCTCTGACAGGTGCCATATGAAATGCTTGTCTCCTGGCTTAGTCGACTCGACGATTTCCTTGTAGAGTTTTCAGAGGGTCGTCGGACATTATCAATAAGCTCTGCACTCAGTGATGGTCTATGTTTACCACTATAACTACACTCCTGGCCACCGTAAATGCAACACCAAGAAAGACAAAAGGTAGCACAACAAAATTTATTTTGTAGATAACATGTTGACCAAGTATCAAATGATTACGTTTACAGACGTCTGTGACATGTGGTTCCTGCCAGAATCAGTAGCCAGAGTAGCCGCCATTGTTGGAGATCACCGCTGCCACACATCTCGGCATTGATTCAAAGAGACGTTGGATGTGTTCCTGGGGTACAGCAGCCCAAGCAGCTTCCACACGTTGCAAAAGATCATCTGGTGTGGCAGCTGGGGATGTAATCTGGGTCACTCGTTGAGCAACCATGGACCACATGTTTTCTATCGGCGAGAGATCCGGAGAGCGAGCCGGCCAGGGAAGCACTTCAATCTGGTTATTGACGAAGAACATTTGGACAATGCGTGCCACGTGTGGTCGCGCATTATCCTGTTGAAATATGGCTGTGGCCGAGCCCTGAAGGTAAGGAAGGACAACTGGCTCCAGCACCTCGGATATGTAGCGCCGGCTATTTAAAGTACCGGCAATGCGTACTAGAGGCGTGCGAGAGTAATATCCAATACCGCCCCATACCATAATACCCGGTGCAAGACCAGTGTGGCGGTGCATAATGCAGCTGTCCAGCATCCTCTCTCCACGGTGTCTCCACACTCGAATCCGACCATCGTGGTGCTGAAGACAGAAACGTGCCTCGTCAATAAAGACAACGTCATTCCATTCTGCCGTCCACATCCGTCTGTCATCACACCATTGGCGACAGAGACGTCTGTGGTTCTGCGTCAATGGTAGACGAAGCAATGGACGTCTTGCGGACAGACCACTCTGCTGTAAACGGCGTCGAATGGTACGCGCAGACACTGGATGATGCGTTACAGACGCAATGTGCTGTGCTATGGTTCGGGATGTCACTGAGCGATCCGTCACTGCCATGCGCACAATTTGCTTATCAGCACGTGCAGTGGTGCACCGAGGTGAATGCGATCGACCACGTCGGTCCGTCGTACCCTTCTGCATCCAACGGTCACATATCCGCATTACAGTTGTTTGGTTTCGTCCAACACGACTAGCGATTTCTCTGTATGATAATCCACAATCTCGGTAAGCCACTATCCTTCCTCTGTCGAACTCGGATACTTGATCAAAAGATGTTCGCTGTTGTCTACGAGGCATAACTGATCGTCTTGTGAAACAACCACAAGGTAAACACACGTGCCGAACGTACACTCGTCGAAATCGCAAAGCCTTACATGGCGCTATGAGGTGGCGCCACGGGCGCGTGTGATGTGCGTCTGCGCTGAAATTCTAATCAGTTGGATATCTCATCGCTGCAAACCCATGGTGTAAATTTCACTTGATTCGGATGCTTCCTTCAGGGTGTTGCATTTATGGTGGCCAGCAGTGTATTTAGCATACCAGGAGTCTCCTGCTTCCTTACCGCGCACACTGAATTATCTTCGTTATGCCCGTCAGGTTGCAAACAATGAATCTTGTATGCCAGTATGTTTTCCAAGTGTGTACTGCATGTTTCTGCCAGCTAAACACTTCGAACGAATCACTAATTTGCTGGTTTTGACACGCGGGCCAGAACTACACACTAACAGACTTCACAAATCGCGACCTACGAGGCTACGAACTAACACTAGCGGAGGATCAGCGAAATTGTACCGGACAAAGGATCTCATACGCAGAAATAACAATCAACTTGTCATCTCGTGGAATCAGATGTACTGTCGGTGATCTGACAAGGGGACCCTCCATACTGTAAATCACGGATTTTGATGCGCTTCAAATATGTTGCAGAGGCACTTACCCTGAGTACCTGGCTATCTGATATTTAAGCGACGTGCCTTGGTTTTTTAGAAAATGGATTTTGAAGTTCATTGCGTGCTTTGTATACACGTAACATTACATATATTCCCAGTAAGTCAGCGTGGCGCAGCGGTAAAGGTTCACGGATACCCCACTGGAGATACCATGTTCAAATCCTGCTCGTCCAGTTTTTGTTTTCTTAAAAAAAAAATCGACCGAATTTTTCAATTTTATTTCAAAGAATATCAGCAAACAGTGTGAGGTGTGCGAAATGATAAAGATATATTCAATTATTAATTTTTTCTGTCATACAATATTACAAAATCTTATTTTTCATCGTCCGCATTGCTTGATGCGCCAGAACAATATTGTGGGTGATACGTATCATAGAAACAACCGAAGCACCAATTTTCGCAGCACCACGCTCATTTGATGAAAGGAACCATCTTGCAGGAGCACGGTTTCTTCATGAGCGATACCGGAAACACAATTATTTTGCATTCAAAAAGATTTCTCTTTCATCTGCTAATTTCGATGCGAACCATGCGTATCTAATGACGCTTTCAAAATTAGCTGCGGTAAATTGATGTAGGATCAGCGAAGGTAATTTTATCGAATCTTCCCTAGAAGCGATCTCTCTATTGTCTTTCATCAAGTCGGGAGCATTCAGAATAATTTTCGTGCAGATTTTCAACTGTCGGTAAAAATAAACATCGCAGGGCTGGCCAGAAGGAGTGCACTTTGGTGGGACCACAATTAGGGTGCAGGTGCTCGCTTTCCTGTCATCCGTGAATAGATGATCGTATAAAGTTTAATCGGTTTGCCCTCCTCACGAATCGATAATGAAGAAAAAATTTGTCTGTCCCACATAAGGAAAAATTACAGAACGCAAAAATTTTTCTTACATCTGTTTCGTGAACTACCCGGATTTCGTGCAGGACACGACTACATTTCTGTATTTACCAGTTAATTCGTCTACTCGTTTTTGAACGTTAGGATCAAATTTTGTGGATGGTTCTTGCATACACAAAAAAAAAACATATGGGAAAAGGATTCGAACACGGTACGTCTAGCGCGTTAGCCGTGACCCTTTACAGCTGCGTTACGCTGACTTTCTCGGAATATTTGTAGTGTTATTGGCATACAAAGCCCGCAATTAACTTCAGAATCGATTTTCTCAAAAACGGAGACCCGTCGCAAAAAATCCGGATAAAATTCCTCAGGGTAAGTGCCTCTACAACATATTTGAAGTGCATCAAAATCAGTGGTTTACAATATGGAGGGTCCCCATGTGAGTCTTCCAATCACAATATTCTTCATATTTAGACTTGACGCTTACAATAGAAGACAATAACACCACTTTCAATATTTTTCGAAAAGAAATGTGCCTGCTTCCTCGTTTCATCCACAGTCTCAAAAATGGCCTTTTTTCACTCTGCCGTCTACCGAGCCACCTCCATACCACTTTCAACAGAAAAGTTTAGTGAGGAGATTAATTTACTTAAAACCATAGCAGTCAATAATGAATATACGCATAACATAGTGGACGATACCCTAAAAAAGAAAACTGCAAGAACTACCACGCTCAACACCTCATGCACTGAAATCAACCCAAAAAAAACCTTTTTCTATTCCTTTCATAGGACCCATTTCCTATCAGATTCAGCGCATGCTTCGCAACAAATACAACTGCAATGTTGCCTTCTCTACTAATAATAATCTGAAGAGAAACTTCATTCATAATTTGAAATCCATTCGCTCCCTTATAAAAAGTTCTGGCGTTTATAAGATCATCTGCGATACCTGCTCCTCCTACTATATAGGGCAAACCGGACGTGCTTTTACCATCACATATAAAGAACATCTTTTGAGAAAGAACGGCACCTGTCCCCTAAATTCATCCTTTGCCGATCATCTCTTATTTACTGGACACGTGCCTAAAGCCATAGGCGATAACAATATTCTGCATACCGAAGAGAATGGCCGTAGGTTAGATGTCTTAGAGGAATTGGAGATTTTCAAACATCTCTCTCGTCATGATGGCCTCATTCTCAAAGGACAGCTGCAGCTGCGAAATAAAAACTTTTTCGACTGTATAAAGCCATTGCTTGATCTTTTATTCAGATTTCCTCATGCAATTTACCGAAATGTTGTTTTCCTGTCACATCTTTGCTGTTTTCTTGTATGTCATAACTAACGTTTTTTACGTTACAAAAATCTCTATTTAAAACAGATAAATATGTAACTTCATCCTATTATTATTAGTGCTTACGTTATGCCTGAATCAGCTGCATCACAATTTCACGTGTCTAATTTTGAATGTACAGTACCCTATTTGTTTCTGCGGCTACTAGATGGCGTTCGTAGCAACACCATGTTTACTTGCCCACACTTTGTTGCAACCCTTGTTCAGCCCTTAGCGGCTCGCCATCTCACAACTATTCATGACGTCGCCTTTCCGGCTTAGATCTTTTTTAGTATGTGACTTGTAAGCACTGCATCTTTTCCAGTCAGTACGAACTTTAATTTTATTACTGTATTATATACCTAATATGTTTTAGAACAGTTAGTCTAATTCTGAAGACGACGCTCATAGTAGCGTCGAAACCTGGTCAATTTTGACTTAATATTTGTGACCGAGGGCTTATTTGTTCTAATATACTTCTGACGCGGTCGCTGAACCTTAGCAGCTATGTTCAAAGTCTTCATAAGGTGAAACTTTCGCAGGAGAGCTTCTGTAAAGTTTGGAAGGTAGGAGACGAGGTACTGGCAGAAGTAAATCTGTGAGTACCGAGCGTGAGTCGTGCTTCGGTAGCTCAGTTGGTAGAGCACTTGCCCGCGAAAGGCAAAGGTCCCGAGTTCGAGTCTCGGTCGGGCACACAGTTTTAATCTGCCAGGAAGTTTCATATCAGCGCACACTCCGCTGCAGAGTGAAAATCTCATTCTTTCTTCATAAGGTGTTTCCTGTGACTCACTTGCAGGAAACACCTAATAAAGACGCCGAGTGACGACATCGCAATATTGTGTTGGTAAGACGCGGACCACAGGCAGTACACCCGATTCCACGAGATGACACCGAATACCCGTGAAAATCTAAGAAATTACAACAACCAACCCGCCAACAACACGTATTACTTCTGATTCTCCCAGAGCTACTGAGATCAGTAAAATAGCTTTCCCGTTTCTAAGAGCTTTCGGAGGAAAATTATGACTTATAGAACAAGTTCAGCTTTAATTTTATCCAATACTGTCAGTGTTATTTTCGTCACTGTATTACTTTCGCAAAGTAAAGAACAATCGCCTTCAGTCACAATCGTGACCTTATTTCAAGGCACGATGCATTTCGAGCCTTAGGGGTTTACATGGATCGCCCTGTATCAGGATGTTTACTTATGGGGCAAATCAAACGTACTAGGCGAAAACCATGAAAAACTCGGTTACTGTGTAGGCAGTGAAGTAATGGTGGAGGCGTCGTAAGTTTCCAGTCATCAACACCGAGCAGAAACGAAGGAAACGGTGGAACAGCAGAAGTTGTCTCGTTCCTGACAGACAACGCCGTTATTTGTTGCTGTAGTAAGGCCAACAGCTGCTGATGTTGCTCCAATAACTGCCGATTAAGAACTCGGTGTTCCTGCTGTTGCTGGTGCCACGGCTTCACAAATTCCGCGCCCATATCGTTCAAATTTGCGGTGCACTGATTGTTAGAATAGACTCGCCGCCACTGTAGAGGTCTGCAGTTATGACCTCAATTTATTTGCCTTATTGCACTGACATAATAGAAACAAACTGGGTAGACAAAACCGTGCACGTTCGACGCCACACGAGCAGAAGATAGCAAGTCCAAGTTCACAGATAAGGTCATCAAGAGATAGTGGCCGGTACAGAGCCGACAGCTGTGACAGATCCATCTCGCTGTCGGTCACTACACGCATCGGATTTGTTGTCTACAGCAGGCGCGGTCAGCCTGAGAAAGTGCGCCTCTAACGGGCAAGAACGCTACCGTTGAGGTCACGTGTCCATCCAACTGAACGCGTCCTCACATGAGCAACTGAAAATGATCCCACGCTAAGTGTGACTTGTAATTTAAGCAATTCCTCGTCATTTTCGAGTATATCAGTTTCCATGCTGCTTTAATCTCCGAAAGGTAGCCGCGAAATATGAAAAGTGGTAAAATATTTAAAAATACAGGGTGTCAGAGGAAGATTGGTCAGTATTCAGTGCTGGATCATTTGAAGTAAATAAAACTTCATATCAACATCTGCCCTGTTCCAAAAGTTCTCCGAAATAGAGCATATTTAAGGTCACGTTTACATGTTTTCCTTGAATAACTCGAAAACCAGAGACTCTCAAGAAAATGTGTCGCAATAAAAAATGAAACTACAATAAATTTCCTATCAAAAAGGTCACATTCGGCCCCTAGGCTGTGGCTAAGCCGTGTCTCCCAATATCCTTTCTTTCAGGAGTGCTAGTTCTGCTGCGCCGGCCGGTGTGGCCGTGAGGTTCTAAGCGCGTCAGTTTGGAACCGCGTGACCGCTACGGTCGCAGGTTCGAATCCTGCCTCGGGCATGGATGTGTGTGATGTCCTTAGGTTAGTTAGGTTTAAGTAGTTCTAAGTTCTAGGGGACTGATGACCTCAGTAGTTAAGTCCCATAGTGCTCAGAGCCATTTGAACCATTTTTTGCTAGTTCTGCAAGGTTCGCAGGAGAGCTTCTGTAAAGTTTGGAAGGTAGGAGACGAGGTACTGGCGGAAGTAAAGTTGTGAGGACGGGGCGTAAGTCGTGCTTGGGTAGCTCAGTTGGTAGAGCAGTTGCCCGCGAAAGGCAAAGGTCCCGAGTTTGAGTCTCGGTCCGGCACACAGTTTTAATCTGCCAGGAAGTTTCAGCCATACGAAAATCGGCTGGTACCGGCGGATGTTCGAGTCCTTCCTCGGGCATGGGTGTGTGTGTTTGTCCTTAGGATAATTTAGCTTAAGTAGTGTGTATGCTTAGGGACTGATGAACTTAGTTGGTAAGTCCCATAAGATTTCACATACATTTGAACATTTTTTTTCGTACCAAAAAAAAAAAAAAAAAATTGGCTCCTTCTACCGACCCCCCGACTCAGATGATATAATAGCTGAACGCTTCAAAGAAAACTTGCATCTCGTTACAAATAAGTACCCAACTCATACAGTTATAATTGGTGGAGACTTAAATCTACCTCGATTTGTTGGCGAAAATACATGTTCAAAGCCGGGGGTAGACAGAAAAAATATTCCGAAATTGTACTAAATGCTTTCTCTGAGAATTACTTTGAGTAATTAGTTCGTGAGCCCACACGAATTGTAAATTGTTGCGAAAACACACTTGACCTCTTAGCCACAAATCATCCTGATCTAATAGACAGCGTCATGACGGATTCAAAGATTAGTGAACACAAGGTCATTGTAGCGAGGCTCAAAACCATATCAACCAAAACCACTAAAAATAAACGTAAAATATATCTGTTTAAAACAGGAGATAAAAATTCGCTTGATGCCTTCCTAAGAGAGAGTCTCCATTCCTTTCAAGCTAATTATGTAAGTGTAGACCAGATATGGCACAAATTCAAAGATACAGTATCAACAGCAATAGATAGATTCATACCGCGTAAGTTAATAAGAGACGGGACTGATCCACCATGGTACACAAAACACGTCAGAACAGTGCTGCAGAAGCAACGAAAAAAGCATGCCAAATTCAGAAGGACGCAAAATCCCCAAGACTGGCTAAGATTCACGGAAGCTCAAAATTAGTGCGGACGTCAATGCGAGATGCTTTTAATAGTTTCCACAATGAAATATTGTCTCAAAATATGGTAGAAAACCCAAAGAGATTGTGATCGTATGTAAAGTACACCAGTGGCAAAAAACAGTCAATACCGTCACTGCGCGATAGCGATGGAAATGTTATCGATGATGGTGCGACTAAAGCGGAGTTACTAAATACAGTTTTCTGTAATTCCTTCACGAAAGAAGTAAATATTTCAGAATTGGAAACCAGAACAGCTGTTAGCATGAGTCACATAAAAGTAGATATCTTAGGTGTTGCGAAACAACTCAAATCACTTAAGAAAGGCAAGTCTTCCGGTCCAGATGATATACCAATCGTATTCCTCTCTGAGTATGCAGGCACAATAGCGCTTTCTTAGCAATCATATACAACCGCTCACTTGACGAAAGGTCTGTTTCTAAAGCCTGGAAAGTAGCACAGGTCACACCAAAATTGAAGAAAGTAAATAGGAGTAACCCATTGAATTACAGACCCATATCACTGACCTAAATTTGTATGAGGATTTTGGAGTATATACTGTACTCGAACACTATGAATCACTTTGAAGAAAATGACTTATTGATGCATAACCAACACGGATTCAGAAAACACAGCTAGCTCTTTATTCGCATGAAGTAATGAGTGCTGTCGACAAGGGATCTCAGATCGATTCCATATTCTTAGATATCCAGAAAGCTTCTGATACCGTTCCTCACAAGCGACTATTAATCAAATTGCGTGCATATGGTGTATCGTCTCAGCTGTGTGACTAGATTCGTGATTTCCCCTCAGCGAGGTCGCAGGTCGTAGTGATATACGTTAAATCATCGAGTACAACAGAAGTGATATCTGGCGTTCCGAAAGGTAGTGTCATAGGCCCTCTGCTGTTCCTAATTTACATAAATAATCTATGTGATAATCTAGGCAGCCCCTTTAGACTGTTTACAGATGATGCTGTATTTTACCGTCTAGTAAAATCATCAGACGATCAATTCCAATTACAAAATGATCTAGAGAGAATTTCTGTCTGGTGCGAAAAGTGGCAATTAGCACTAAGCACAGAAAAGTGTGGGGTCATCCACATGGGTACTAAAAGAAATCCGATAAATTTTGAGTATACGCTAAATTGCTAAAATGTAAGGGCTGTCAATTCGACTAAATACCTAGGATTTACAATTACAAGCAACTTAAATTGGAAAGACCACATAAATAATATTGTGAGGAAGGCGCAACA
Source organism: Schistocerca piceifrons (assembly GCF_021461385.2). Classification (NCBI taxonomy): domain Eukaryota; kingdom Metazoa; phylum Arthropoda; class Insecta; order Orthoptera; family Acrididae; genus Schistocerca; species Schistocerca piceifrons. The sequence goes on along the minus strand of NC_060138.1, from coordinate 1,197,299,865 downwards.
AAGACTGCGGTTTGTTGACATAACACTTAGAAGATGCGACTAACCCACTAAAGAGACAGCCTACGTTACACTTGTCCGTCCGCTGCTGGAATACTGCTGCGCGCTATGGGATCCTTACCAGATATGATTGACGGAGGACATCGAAAAAGTGCGAAGAAGGGCAGCTCGTTTCGCGTTATAGCGCAAGAGGGGTGAGAGTGGCACTGATATGATACGCGAATAGGGGTGGCAGTCACTGAAACAGAGGCGGTTTTATTTGCGGCGAGATCTGTTTACGAAATATCAATCACCAACTTTCTCTTCCGAATGCGTGAATATTTTGTTGACAAGCACCTACGTAGAGAGAAATGATCATCATAATAAAATTAGAGACATTAGAGCTCGAGCGGAAAGATTTAGGTGTTCCTTTCTCCCACGCGCCATTCGAGAGTGGAATGGTAGAGAAGTAGTACGAAAATGGTTCGATGAACCCTCTGCCAGGCAGTTAAGTGTGAATTGCAGACTAACCATGCAGATGTAGTTATTGATATAGTAGCAAGAAACAGAGTGACCTATGGGTTGGACACCTGTATAGAATTCTCTCTTCGTTGTGAAATTGATATAAGGAAAAGTGGCTACAAAGAATGCACGAGGAAAACCAAGTATTAAGTACGTCACACACTGAAAAAGAAGCCCTTCAATTAAAAAAAAAAAAAACATATTGTGGACTAAAGAGACTTGTGGCAGACAGGGGAAAAGGAGTACGATACTAATCAACGGATTGAGAACAAAGAAGAAAAATGAAGTATTTAAACTACTACGCGACCCTGATCGATTGCTTGGAAGGAGGGCGTAGATAGCAGAGCAACTGAGAATGCAGCCGGTTTAGTGCAGGCTGTCGCAGAAGAAATGTTCCGTATTCAAGGATATGATAGGGGCAATCGTTTGAAGAAAAAAACTTCATATGGTTACCGAGAGAGAACACGTGTAATGTTCATTGTTATTTTTTTGTGTTACTCATTACATTAAATGAAATGAATACCACTAGCTGAACACAGGAGTTGATATAAGTCAACGGGGACAGCTGAAAACGTGTGCCCCGACCGGGACTCGAACCCAGGATCTCCTGCTCACATGGCAGACTCTCTATCCATCTCAGCCACCGAGGACACAGGGGATAGTTCGACTGCAGGGACTTATCTCTGGCACGCCTGTCGTGAGACCCACATTCGCAACTTATTGTCCCGCACTGCACGCATAGTGTCCCTGCCCATTACTCGCGGCCTTACTGCCGATTCCCGTAAGTGTTCGGCCATTGTTTGTGCATCCGCACAGGAGAAGATGGTCAAATGGACGGTGAGCCTTAACTATGTATATATGTATATTCTCATTACATCGTCATTGCCTACAACGTAACACAGTGGTGCAGAGGAAGTCGAGACGAGCAGTTTGATATGGAACACAGTGATCTATCAAGTCGGCAAACTATCTTAAACCACAAGAACCGCGTAAGCTACAGAGCATGCTCGTCCCGAAAGATTTTCAATTTTCTCTCACTGTCTTCGCACCAACTGTTAGAATGAGATTTTCACTCTGCAGCGGAGTGTGCGGTGATATGAAACTTCCTGGCAGATTAAAACTGTGTGCCTGACCGAGACTCGAACTCGGGACCTTTGCCTTTCGCGGGCAAGTGCTTACCAACTGAGCTACCCAAGCACGACTCATGTCCCGTCCTCACAGCTTTACTTCTGCCAGTACCTCGTCTCCTACCTTCCAAACTTTACAGAAGCTCTCCTGTGAACCTTGCAGAACTAGCACTCCTGAAAGAAAGGACGGGGCGTGAGTCGTGCTTGGGTAGCTGAGCTGGTAGAGCACTTGCCCGCGAAAGGCAAAGGTCCCGAGTTCGAGTCTCGGTCCGGCACACATTTTTCATCTGCCAGGAAGTTTTATATCAGTGCACACTCCGCTGCAGAGTGAAAAATCTCATTCTTTCGTATGGCTGTTGAGTATAACCTCTACCCATAGTAATTCGCAGGAACTATCTCTTTCGACTTCATTACAAGATAAACTACTACCAACAGACACAAACACACCACCACCTACTTTATTTAGTCTATCCTTTCCGAACACCTCTCTAAAAATTTCGGCAGAGTTTATCTCCGGCTTTAGCCAGCTTTCTGTTCCTATAACGATTTCAGCTTCAGTGCTTTCTATCAGTGCTGGAAGCTCCGGCACTTTTCCAACACAGCTACGACAATTTACAATTACAATCCTAGTGTTGCTTGGTCGATTCTCGCACAACGACCTTTTCGCTTCTACACTGCTGGAAACTTCTTCATTGCTCGTTCCATCTGTCTACGAAATGCTTAGGACTAACACTATGGCCGTAGTCTCCGCCGTCCTGGTTCCCTAAATGCCCATGTCTCCTACTCTCCGAGACACATAGGCCAACATCTCAAATAAAACTTTACACAGTGTTTCCAGTAGTTTAAACTAATATTTCTCGATGTTGGGAGTTTCTTTTCCTTATTAGCTGCCGTTTCAGCTAGAGGAACTCTGTATCTAATGTCCTGGTATGATCTACCATCCTCTGTTGTTTTACCACTCGATTACCCAGTGCCGCCGATTTGATTCTGATTCTCCCAGTGTTGGGCTTGCTGCTATTTTCTTTCGTAAAGTACCTCGTTCATGACTTGTAAGACCTTTTAGGGACTGTTCAATATTCGAATAAAACTGCTGTATCATCTGCAAATGCAAGTATCCTTATTTTATAGGGACAAAAGACTGCATCCCTATCATACACCCTTTTTCATTCCAGCACTTCGTTTATAGTCTTCTATTCTTTTGTACATCTGTATACGGTATTGTGGGGATTCTTAATTCAATTAGCTATTTGGAAAGAATAAAAAAATATATTCTAGTTCACAGCACATGTGTTTGCAACTTGGACGCCATTACGTTACAGGGTGGTTGCTAGACAAATTGTAAACAAGCGGCAAGAAGTTTTTTTCGAAATATATTTAATCCAGACAGTAATCATCCAGAAGGAAATAGAGATGGTAAGACGGTTCTGCTTATAAGAATCCGCCATGGAATATTAAGTATGTTTGAAATAAGGTCTGCCGCGAGGAGTAACCGTGCGGTGTGAGGCGCATGCATGGACGTGTGTGTGTGTTGCGTAAGTTAGGTTAAGTTAGATTAAGTAGTGTGTCAGCCTAAGGACCGATGACCTCAGCAGCTTGGTCCCACAGAACTTACCACAAATTTCCAAAAAGAAGGTCGGTCAACAGAGCAACTAGCGACATCTGTTATAAAACTGATGCTTGATACTTGCTTTCTGCAAAGCCTTGGCAGGCATCCTCAATTAGAATATGGCACCTGTGTCTTTTGTGAAAGATGCCTACGACCGTTTGCATGAGCAGACATCAGAACACAAATTTCTGCTTAATGGTTCGCTTTAAGTTGAAAGGAGAGTAAATTATTTAATTGGGCTGTGATACTACCTTACAGATTATTAATAAAAAGTGAAAATACACCATTCTGTGGTTCATATAACCATTATTAATTGCACTGAGCTCTTTACTGAAAAACAGATGAAATTTTTAATATGCTACGGTCGCAGGTTCGAATCCTGCCTCGGGCATGGATGTGTGTGATGTCCTTCGGTTAGTTAGGTTTAAGTAGTTCTAAGTTCTAGGGGACTGATGACCACAGCTGTTAAGTCCCATAGTGCTCAGAGCCATTTGAACCAATTTTGTAATAACTTACTATAGGTTGAAAATACCGCTTCAGTTGTAAATTTCTTTTATTATCACAACCGGTTTCGGGCTCTCCTAAGCCCATCCTCAGGTGTCGCAACTGTGCTGAGGCCCCCGAGCGCCGCGGTGGACGTGTACTAGGCGCCGTGTGCCGCCTATGAGCGCAGAACAGGGAGTAAATTTACAACTGAAGCGGTATTTTCAACCTATAGTATAATGCTCAGTTGCGGTAGTTCGTCAAACAGGATTGTTTATCTAATAACTTAATTGAATGATAAGGGAAATGTAGCGTTGCTATCAGAAACCAAGTTAAGCCTTTCTTATAACAACAACATTTATTTGCTATAAAACATGAAAGCACTCAATAATCACTCACTTTGCTCAGTAATGTGATTGTATAGAATGCTGACCCTCCATAAGTAGTACAACACAAAAATAACAGGTTTGTACAACCTGTCTATCTCTCCTAACTGCGAAGACTTAACAAACACCATAGTGTGTTTTATTAGCAGGGAAGCTGCAGGACGCCGGCCGAAGTGGCCGTGCGGTTAAAGGCGCTGCAGCCTGGAACCGCGAGACCGCTACGGTCGCAGGTTCGAATCCTGCCTCGGGCATGGATGTTTGTGATGTCATTGGGTTAGTTAGGTTTAACTAGTTCTAAGTTCTAGGGGACTAATGACCTCAGCAGTTGAGTCCCATAGTGCTCAGAACCATTTGAAGCTGCAGGAAAGTTCAAAGTGAACATGACTGCCTTAACATTCGCTAATTGTAAGAGCAGTGACGCAGGGCGTCTAAGCAGGAAATGCCTAATCGTCTCTCCTCGTCCGGGGTCCACACGTAGTGGCTGGAAGAGCTCAGAGAGTCTGCCCAGCGGCTATTTGCCAACCTGACGGGGCCTGCTATCGCGCGAGGAACTTACGTCTCTCTGGCCCAGTGCAGTCACACTCTACTCAGCACAATGGTTGGCTAAACTGCCTCTACACATTCATGGAACCGACAGCAGGCAGCTCACGCATACGTCAGCAGACGACCTGCATTCACACTTACAGACAATACCAAGAATGATAATATTGAAGTAATTACCTATACTAAACATAATTACGAATAATAAATATTATACTGATCTCCCCTGAGTGTTGGAAGGGCACTATGGTGCGTTTTGAGTATAAAACTGTTGTGTCAAGCCATGCGGCGGCTCACATGGACCCGTTACACTGAGTAACCGCTTACATTTAAAAAGTAACAAGGCCCTGAGTACTATGAGACTTAACATCTGAGGTCATCAGTCCCCTAGAACTGTGAAGCACTTAAGCCTAACCAACCTAAGGACATCACACACATCCATGCCCGAGGCAGGATTCGAACCTGCGACCGTAGCGGTCGCGCGGTTCCAGACTGAAAAGGTAACAAGAGATAGGAGCTATGTGAATCACTCTTCGTGGGGCTTTCTGCCTCGGAGTATAATAAGCATTATTCCTAAATTATTAATGTATTTATGTAGCCCAATTTCACACAATAATCACGCAGCCTAGAGTATAAAATTTGTTTTCAGTAAAATTGTAAAATTATCGGTGTCGCCTGGAGACGTGGAGCTAATGTAGTAAATGCTGTGAAGGAATTTAAGTACACGTAAATTTTCCCCTTCAATCGCAGCAGAAAAACCTCCACACAAATTCCTCCACATTCGTGAATGATAAGTCCTGCCCTTTTACCATAGAATCAGAAATAAATCCAGGCCCTGCAGCTCTTTCTGATCCTCCAAAATATTCCAAAATTCATGGCTCAGCACTACCTCTGAATTTTCTCGACCTGTTTTAATTGTTAAAAACCATTCAAAAGCCAAGAACGCACAAAATGTTTTTTATTCAAGACTAACCAGTTTCAACAGACTTAGCTCTCATCTTCAAGTCTTAAACATTTTTTAACACGTTTAACTTCAAAAAAAGTTTAAAAAACCGAATATGACAGCTAAGACTGTTGAAATCGGTTGTCTAGAATAAAAAATATTTCGTGCGATGTTAACTTTTGAATGATTTTTAATTATCGTCATCTTCACTTTCCTCTGTTTTGCCAACCTCAACGAAAACGATCGGTATCACACGAGCAAAGACAGAGAAAAATTCAGTTTGTCAACTGACTTCACTAATTCATCGCAATCTTACAAGATTTATACGGAGGCCGCTGGTCATAACCAGTTCCGCTATGGCTAGCATATGTAACAATAACCGGAACAGATAAAAAAGTGTAATCTTCCATATTGTGTACAATTGTATGGCAGTTTACTGTGATCCACGTAGCCTCATTTACGATTCAAATAGCCCCACACATTTTCAATTTTTCCGTTGTTGCAATATTTTAAATTTTACTATTTACAATGAAGAAGAATAAATCTTGAAGCAATGTATCTTTATACAAAACTTACGTTGTTGTTGTGGTCTTCAGTCCAGAGACTGGTTTGATGCAGTTCTCCATGCTACTCTATCCTGTGCAAGCTTCTTCATCTCCCAGTACCTACTGCAACCTACATCCTTCTGAATCTGTTTAGTGTATTCATTAATTGGTGTCCCTCTACGATTTTTACCCTCCGTGCTGCCCACCCATACTAAATTGGTGATCCCTTTATGCCTCAGAATATGTCCTACCAACCGATCCCTTCTTCTAGTCAAGTTGTGCCAGAATTCTATTCAATACTTCCTCATTAGTTTTGTGACCTACCCATCTAATCTTCAGCATCCTTCTGTAGCACCACATTTCGAAAGCTTCTATTCACTTTTTGTCTAAACTATTTATCGTCCACGTTGCACTTCCATACATGGCTACACTCCATACAGATACTTTCAGAAAAGACTTCCTGACACTTAAATCTATACTCGATGATAACAAATTTCTCTTCTTCAGAAACGCTTTCTTTGCCATTGCCAGTCTACATTTTATGTCCTCTCTACTTCGACCATCATCAGTTATTTTGCTTCCCAAACAGCAAAACTCCTTTACTACTTTAAGTGTCTCATTTCCTAATCTAATTCCCTGAGCATCACCCGATTTAATTCGACTACGTTCCATTATCCTCGTTTTGCTTTTGTTAACGTTCATCTTATATCTTCCTTTCAAGACACTGTCCATTCCGTTCAGCTGCTCTTCCAGGTCCTTTGCTGTCTCTGGCAGAATTGCAATGTCATCGGCGAACCTCAAAGTTTTAATTTCTTCTCCATGGATTTTAATACCTACTCCGAATTTTTCTTTTGTTTCCTTTATTGTTTGCTCAATATACAGATTGAATAACATCTGGGACAGGCTACAACCCTGTCTCACTCACTTCCCAACCACTACTTCCCTTTCGTGCCCCTCGACTCTCATAACTGCCATCTGGTTCCTGTACAAATTGTAAATAGCATTTCGCTCCCTGTATTTGACCCCGGCCACCTTCAGAATTTGAAAGGGATTATTCCAGTCAACATTGTCAAAAGCTTTCTCCAAGTCTACAAATGCTAGTCGAAGTCTACAAAACTTATAACAACGATCAAAAGCCATCATTACAATTTAAAGTGCCTAGTAAAAAATATTTACTATCCATTAGGGGCCCAAAAACTTAAAATGATTCGTTAGCCAAATGTGTATGACTGGAGGTACCTTGGTGCTGAGCCTGCAGTATGAGAGGACGCTGGAGAAGTGAAGTGTACCGGATACATTTCCCTCCGCGGTAGAGATTTTCGTAGGAAACAGATGTGACGCGACGCATGGACGTCATCTCCGACGCGTCACGCCGGTATCTCTGAGGTACGGAATGTATGAGCGGCAGAAGGGGCCGGGGGGGAGAACCGGCATGAATAACATCACGTGGAGCGCGGGGACAATGAAACGGCTGCGGAAACGCGAGACTGTAAAACGAGAGGTCTAGGCGCATCCGTATGGAAATCGGCGCGCTACAGGAAGTCGGAGGAGAGCTTTAGTCAGATATCTGTATGATTTATCCCCGCCGGGAGCCGGCGCAGAAGGGAAACTTTGTCGCAGCTGGAGGGGAGGGTAGCAGGGCTCTCCTAGAATTACGGCGCGCCGACACGGGGTACAGGGGAAGACGGCACTCCGGCGGGGGAAATAAAGACGTCCCGTTTGTCCGGCCACCGTCCTGAGATATGAAACAGCGATGATGCCCTGCGGCCCGTGTTTACTGTCGCCCAAATATCGCGTTACTCGCCGATGAAAGTCGCCGGACTCATTGCTCTGAGATTCCGCCAACTTTTACTGCGGTCTTTGGAAACTCTGGCGATTCACAAGGGCAGCTCTCCCTGTAGAGGGAACCCCAGGCCACAGCGGTTCACTAAACAAGCTGGACAAAAAACAAAGTTCACTTCTCTTTTTCTCCATCTCTGCTCTCTCTCTCTCCCTCTGCATCACCCCTTTTAACCATCTCTCTTTCTTACGAAAGAGCTGAGAGACGATGTGCACCTCGTATGTTACATTACTAGCCATTAAAATTGCTACACCACGAAGATGACGTGCTACAGAAGCGAAATTTAAGCGGCAGGAAGAAGATGCTGTGATATGCAAGTGATTAGCTATTCAGAGCATTCAGACAAGGTTGGCGCCGGTGGTGACACCTACAACGTGCTGATATAAGGAACGTTTCCAACCGATTTCTCATACACAAACAGCAGTTGACCGGCGTTGCTTGGTGAAACGTTGTTGTGATGCCTCCTGTAAGGAGGAGAAATGCGTACCATCACGTTTACGACTTTGATAAAGGTCGGATTGTAGCCTATCGCGATTGCGTTTTACGTATCGTGACATAGCTGCTCTCGTTGGTCGGGATCCAATTACTGTTAGCAGAATATGGAATCGGTGGGTTCAAGAAGGTAATACGGAACGCCGTGCTGGATCCCAACGGCCTCGTATCACTAGCAGTCTAGATGACAGGCATCTTATCAGCATGGCTGTAACGGATCGTGCAGCCACGTCTCGATCCCTGAGTCAACAGATGGGGACGTTTGCAGGACAACAACCATCTGCACGAACAGTTCCATGACGTTTGCAGCAGCATGGACTATCAGCTCGGCGATCATGGCTGCGGTTACCCTTGACGCTGAATCACAGACAGGAGCACCTGCAATGGTGTACTCAACGACGAACCTGGGTGCACGAATTTCAAAACGTCATTTTTGCGGGTGAATCCAGGTTCTGTTTACAGTATCATGATGGTCGCATCCGTGTTTGGCGACATCGCGGTTAACGCACATTGGAAGCGTGTATTCGTCATCGCCATACTGGCGTATCACCCGGCGTGATGGTATGGGGTGCCATTGGTTACACGTCTCGGTCACCTGTTGTTCGCATTGACGGAACTTTAAACAGTTGACGTTACATTTCAGATGTGTTACGACCCGTGGCTCTACCCTTCATTCGATCCCTGCGAAACCCTATATTTCAGCAGGATAATGCACAACCGCATGTTGTAGATCCTGTGCGGGCATTTCTGGATACAGAAAATGTTCGACTGCTGCCCTGGCCAGCACATTCTCCAGAACTCTCACCAATTTTTAAAACGTCTGGTCAATGGTGGCCGTGCAACTGGCTCGTCACAATACGCCAGTCACTACTCTTGATGAACTGTGGTATCGTGTCGAAGCTGCATTGGCATCTGTACCTGTACACGCCATCCAAGCTCTGTTTGACTCAATGCCCAGACGTATCAAGGCCGTTATTACGGCCAGAGGTGGTTGTTCTGGGTACTGATTTCTCAGGATCTATGCACCCAAATTGCGTGAAAATGTAATCATATGTCAGTTCTAGTATAATATATTTGTCCAATGAATACCCGTTTATCATCTGCATTTCTTGTTGGTGTAGCAACTTTAATGGCCAGTAGTGTAGAATCTACCTCTCAGAATATATGTTTAATCAGTGCACTGTATTAATTTACTACAATGACAGTTTTCTTAATATCTTCACACGTTTCTCTGATTTATTTTCATTTCATCTAATTCCTGTTCCTGTTAATTTCGTTCCTAAACAGTCCAGTCTGTATTGCCGACTTCCTGCCTCTTTCTTACGACTGCTGCATTTTCTTCGTCTGTCCTTAAAAGATGCAACACTTACTAAGCCGTCCATGGCTTCCGCTCTGCGGTCCTGTCCTAATTACTTCTTTTTTTATGTTCCACACCTACGCAACAACTCACAATGGTCTTATTTATTCAACTGGCTTCTACCTCGGACAAATTACATTTCGTGCATTACGATCTACACAGACGGAAAAAAAATGACAAGAGAAATCGTGGGCTATAAACGGAAGTTGGTAGGCGGTGTTGTACATCGGAAAGATGATGACTAACAAACTTTCGCTCCAGTCGTGTAAGAGTGGTGTTAGTAGCGCCACTATGAGGATACAAATCAGATCTGCTTTAAATACACGCTGTAACGGTAGTGAGCATAGTTACCTTCGAGACTGGAAGTGGTGACCTGACACTAGTCAAGAATGCCGTTAAGTTGACAAAAACGTCGTTAGCAAAACCCCACTGAGTTTGAACAGGGTCGTCTAACAGGGCTACGAGAAACTGGATGTTTCTTCTGCGATACTGCGGAAAGACTTGGCAGGAGTGTAGCCACTGTACATGATTGCTGGCAGCGGTAGTCACGGGAATGTATGGTCGCGAGAAGACCGGGCTTTTTACAGCCACGTGGCACTACCGAAAGGGAAGACCATCAGGTTCCGCGAATGGCCCTTGAGCCATGCTGGCCACGACTTACGCATTGGTTTAAACATAGACTGTTACTCTTCGTTTGGTTTCCCACTTTTATTGCGGTTATGCCGTGGTTCTTCCTCTTTCTACGTGCGGCAGAAAAGGCGTGTATCGTTATTCGCACCTTGTACTGTCTTTGGTCTGGTGCTACCGGTGTGGGGCAGTCGGTCGGTTGGAGTGGATCAGCCAGGATCTCCATGCGGCGCAGTGGGCCGGGCCCGCTGGCGGTCTCTACACAGTGTCGGAGTGTGTGGGAGCTGTTCCGAGTGCTACGAGGTTCGTGGCTCACCGACGCAGGACATCAAAGTTGAGTGGTGATTTAATTACCGAAGCCAGTCTGTTCACATTGTGCCGTTGGTTTTCGTGGTTGGCTGTTGGGAGTATTCCCGTGAGCAACAGCGAGTGTTCGAGTTGGCGAAAGTTTGGCCACCATCCGGTGGAGTTTAACTGTGTTTTGGTTATTTGAAGTCCAAGTGCACCAGCGGAATTTTCTGCCTTGTGGCCTTTGGAGTTCCGGTTACCTGTCCTGGCCGCTGACGTAGAATTCAGGCAGTGTCCTTTCCTCGCCGTGTTGTCGCTGTCCAGCACGTGTGTGTAGTTTTGACAGCTTATGCATACTTTGTTGTGGGCGGCTACGCCTTTTAAGTTTTGGCTTTGGAGTTCCTTGTGTACTGGTCGGGTGGAAAGCATGTCGTCTTGTCGGTGGGTCCGTTGACTGTCTCTTGCTTGGGTTGCCGGCGGATCGGATACAGTTGGGTCGACTACCTGTCTCCCCTAAGCGAACGTTAATATTTCAAGTGCAGACCAATCCCCGGAAACTCCTGAGCCTCGGTGGCTGCACTGCCTTTTCTTATTGGTGTTTGAATGTGTATTTTAATGGCTCGTAGCCGATGGTTTAAATTTGTATGCTTTTAGTTGTGTTTTAAATCATGGGCCTTCAGCCGTTTTAAAAATTAAAGAGGTTGTGCCCTTTAGCCGTAAGATTTTGTGACGTATTCAGTCGATGGTTAAGGTCGGAAATTTGCGCTGTAATGTTTGGGCAACTAAATAAAGTTTTATGTCCAGAATGAGATTTCCACTCTGCAGCGGAGTGTGCCCTCATATGAAACTTCCTGACAGATTAAAACTGTGTGCCGCACCGAGACTCGAACTCGAGACGTTTGCCTTTCGCGGGCAAGTGCCCTACCAGCTGAGCTACCCAAGCACGACTCACGCCCCGTCCTCACAGCTTTACCTCGTCTCCTACCTTCCAAACTTAACAGAAGGAGAGCTTCTGTTAAGTTTGGAAGGTGGGAGACGAGGTACTGGCAGAAGTAAAGCTGTGAGGACGGGGCGTGAGTCGTGCTTGGGTAGCTCAGCTGGTAGAGCACTTGCCCGCGAAAGGCAAAGGTCCCGAGTTCGAGTCTCGGTCCGGCACACAGTTTTAATCTGCCAGGAAGTTTCAAAGTTATGTGTTCGAGTGTAACTGACAGCCGCTCACTTTTGGCCCCTTTCCACAATTCCAACGACCTGTTCTGTCCTGAGGATTTAACCAGGCGTTTCAGCTCTGGCGCATCATGCTGGTTCTGCAGCAGCAATTTGAGCAGCAGTTGGCACCGTAGTGACATAATGAACTGTCACAAATCGGTTACAGCAATGACAGCTCAGAGCCAGACGCCCTGTAGTGTGCATTCCATCGACCTAAAACAACCATTACTTGCGACTTCAGTGTTGGCAAGCGAGAGCTCTTTGGAGGGATGAAGGAGGTCTGTCGTGTTTTCTGATAAAAACTGTTACTGCCAGTGATGGCCGTGTGTTGGTTCGAAGGAGACCATTTGACAACCTGCAACCAATTTGTCTCCGTGCTGGAAACACTGGACCTGCGCCTCGAGTTATCAGGGGTGCGATTTCGTCTGACAGCAGGTACGTTCTCGTGGTCATCCCACGCATCCTGACTGAAAAATTGTACATCAGTCTTGTAATTTGACCAGTTTTGTGTCATTCATAAACAGCATCCTAGAGGACGTTTTGCAACAGCGTGACGCTCGGTTTCATACTGCCTTTATAACGCAACATGATCTACAGAGTGTAGACATAATGTCTTGGCCTGCTCCCAAGCGAGCACAATGGGACTACTCTGTTGTCATGCACAAAAGCACTAATCGTGCCTGTATTGACTGACCAAGTGCAAGAGGTACAAAACTCCATCCCACAGACTGACATCCGGCACCTATTCAACACAATGTACGCATATTGTATTCAGCATTCTGGCGGTTACATCGGCTACTAATGCATGAAAATTTCACATTTGCAATGGCTTGTCTCGCCGTGACATTAACTCGTGATCTTGAAATATTATTCAGTTAAGTACGAGGATTGTCCAGAAAGTAAGTTCCGATCGGTCACGAAATGGAAACCACAGTGAAAACCAGAAACGTTTTATTTGCAACAGTTAGGTACATCTTCTACCTACTTCTCTACATAATCGCCGCTCCAACTTCGAGTTCTGTCGTAGTGTAGTATCAACTTTCCAATATCCTCGTCATAGAAAGCGGCTGCCTGTGCTTTCGGCCCGTTATCTGCACTGGTCTGCAGCTCGTTGTTCTGTGCAAAAATTTTGTCCTCATAGCTAGCGGTTCTTGTGAGCAGAGTTGAGACTCAGGGGGAGCCAATTACGGACTGTATTGTGGGTGATCAAACACTTCTCAACGGAAACGCTGCAGGAGCGTCTTCATTGCCCCTGCAGTGTGCGGCCCAGAATTGGCATGTAGAAGGAACCGCTCGACAGTTGTGTTATGTGGGCTGCATGACACAGGCGAAATCTCTAACCAGGCCCTCACACTTGCCGGGAGACGCAATTCCCTACGCATCTTTACCTGCTCACTGTTCACTCAAAACTGAAAAGGGCGATGCGACACAATCGACGGGCATACCAGAGACACTGCCCAACACATCTGTACAAAGCTTTACCGGATTTTCCCAGTGGTTTCCATTTCGCGACAGATCGGAACTTACTTTCTGGACAACCCTCGTATGTTACCTAGGTAAATGTATTCCCAAAATTTCAATACTTTACATTAAGTATATTTTGATGTTGCGATTTTTTTCCATCACTACATACACTCCTGGAAATTGAAATAAGAACACCGTGAATTCATTGTCCCAGGAAGGGGAAACTTTATTGACACATTCCTGGGGTCAGATACATCACATGATCACACTGACAGAACCACAGGCACATAGACACAGGCAACAGAGCATGCACAATGTCGGCACTAGTACAGTGTATATCCACCTTTCGCAGCAATGCAGGTTGCTATTCTCCCATGGAGACGATCGTAGAGATGCTGGATGTAGTCCTGTGGAACGGCTTGCATGCCATTTCCACCTGGCGCCTCAGTTGGACCAGTGTTCGTGCTGGACGTGCAGACCGCGTGAGACGACGCTTCATCCAGTCCCAAACATGCTCAATGGGGGACAGATCCGGAGATCTTGCTGGCCAGGGTAGTTGACTTACACCTTCTAGAGCACGTTGGGTGGCATGGGATACATGCGGACGTGCATTGTCCTGTTGGAACAGCAAGTTCACTTGCCGGTCTAGGAATGGTAGAACGATGGGTTCGATGACGGTTTGGATGTACCGTGCACTATTCAGTGTCCCTTCGACGATCACCAGTGGTGTACGGCCAGTGTAAGAGATCGGTCCCCACACCATGATGCCGGGTGTTGGCCCTGTGTGCCTCGGTCGTATGCAGTCCTGATTGTGGCGCTCACCTGCACGGCGCCAAACACGCATACGACCATCATTGGCACCAAGGCAGAAGCGACTCTCATCGCTGAAGACGACACATCTCCATTCGTCCCTCCATTCACGCCTGTCGCGACACCGCTGGAGGCGGGCTGCACGATGTTGGGGCGTGAGCGGAAGACGGCCTAACGGTGTGCGGGACCGTAGCCCAGCTTCATGGAGACGGTTGCGAATGGTCCTCGCCGATACCCCAGGAGCAACAGTGTCCCTAATTTGCTGGGAAGTGGCGGTGCGGTCCCCTACGGCACTGCGTAGGATCCTACGGTCTTGGCGTGCATCCGTGCGTCGCTGCGGTCCGGTCCCAGGTCGACGGGCACGTGCACCTTCCGCCGACCACTGGCGACAACATCAATGTACTGTGGAGACCTCACGCCCCACGTGTTGAGCAATTCGGCGGTATGTCCACCCGGCCTCCCGCATGGCCACTATACGCCCTCGCTCAAAGTCCGTCAACTGCACATACGGTTCACGTCCACGTTGTCGCGGCATGCTACCAGTGTTAAAGACTGCGATGGAGCTCCGTATGCCACGGCAAACTGGCTGACACTGACGCGGCGGTGCACAAATGCTGCGCAGCTAGCGCCATTCGACGGCCCACACCGCGGTTCCTGGTGTGTCCGCTGTGCCGTGCGTGTGATGATTGCTTGTACAGCCCTCTCGCAGTGTCCGGAGCAAGTATGGTGGGTCTGACACACCGGTGTCAATGTGTTCTTTTTTCCATTTCCAGGAGTGTATTTTCAGTGATTCTTTTACAGCGTATTCATCTTTGTCCTTTTGTACTGCAATAGCAACAGGTAATTACAACGTACGTCTTGTGCTGAAAAAATCAGTATCGTGAAGCTAATATAGCAAGACTGAGTTAAAAGAGGTGAAGGATACTGTTTACATTTGTAGCTTTTAAAGAGGTTAGTCGTTCTATCGACAGGGTGACCCACGAAGGATTTATAATGGAAAAGGGAACTATCGGACATAAATCCAAAGCAGAACTTATGGTAGAAACTTCGGATCCACTAGCGGATAAGACAGGAGTGACGCAGAGCGATGGACTATCTCCAATCTTGTTTAAATGTGTAGTTGAAAAAGTGATGGCACTTACGTTGGTTGATTTGGGGGAGGGGGACCACACAGCGAGGTAATCGGTCCCAACGGATTAGGGAAGGATGGGGAAGGAAATCGGCCGAGCCCTTTCAAAAGAACCATCCAGGCATTTGCCTGAAGCGATTTAGGGAAATCACGGAAAACCTAAATCAGGATGGCTGGACGCGGGTTTTAACCATCCTCCTTCCGAATGCGAGTCCAGAGAAACAACCACTGCCCCTCCTCGCTCGGTATTAGGCGTAAGCTGAAACGTCCCCTTTGAACAATTCTACAAGACTGTGCTTAAACTGACACACAATATTTTGTTAGCGCAACGCAATCTGACTTTCAAAATTCCCTACAAAAGAATGGCCCTGACTAACATTAACCTATACGTTTCACAAATCGCTTACCTCACAAAAATCTTGGTTACTCGAACTACTGCAATACAGCGAGCGCCACTACTGCCAGCTAAATAAAAGATTCAAACTATGGAAGGCACTAACTACTGAAAGGGATAGTTAGCAAATGAAAGATATTAATAGAGAACGAACAATGTATTTACCTTGATATCATCATATATAAATATAGCAGTTCATGACAAATTACAAACCTCCGCCATCTCTCTCCCCACATCCACCACTGCTGGCGGCTCACCTCCAACTGCGCAACGCTACGCGCTGTTCACAGCCAGCTGCCTAACACTACAATGGCGAGTATTACAACAATGCAAAGCAGACACAGACTGCCCACAGCACAGCCAGTGATTTTCATACAGAGGTGGCGTTACCAATAAAAAAACCTAAACAGCCTACTTACATAGCCCCCATGCTCCCCACAAAAAAATTTTTACAAATTGGATTGGGCAGTGGCCAATACAGATTTGAAAAAAAAATTTCATAATTACAATAACAAAGAAATCAAATGCACACACTTATTGATACAATGTTGGTCAAAAGCTAAAAATTTCTCACAGTCCATAACGACAGTCCTCATCATTCGTCACAGTAAAATTGCAGTGTTTTTCTCAAAGTCTGAGCAGTAAAAAGAAATGCACACGGAAGCAGTGGATTTCCATGCAATCTTGAAGAAGTAGTGGTGTCCTTCCAACGGAAAGACAGTGCTGACTCTCGACATGCAGACAAGTATTGGGTCACAACAGAGCAAACCCACAGCAGAGTCATTCGAAGTTTGGAAGAATATTGGTAGGTAGGTCATCACAGAGCAGACCCACTGTAGTCCTGGTAGAAATTACGGTACTGGTGGGCCACCAGAGGTGCAGACCCACTGCAGACCTTGTAGAAATAATGGCGTTGGTGGGTCATCAAAGATGCAGACCCACTGTAGTCCTTGTAGAAATAATGGCGTTGGTGGGCCACCAAAGATGTAGACCCACTGTAGTCCTTGTAGAGATGGCCAGCAGCCATCTGTTGTGACTGTGCAGGTGCACAATCACTATTGAAGAGTCTTGCGGAGAATATAGCAAGTCCATAAACCACCACTTGTGCACTCACAAAGTTTTTTGGAATTGTCCTTAGAACCAGCAACGCTGTTATCCAGTCCCTTGCTGAATTATTAACACACGTGCAAACACTATCAGTCCCTACTTCTCACATATTGTCCATGTACTATGACCAACAGAAACGTGTGCAGTGAAATGTTACTTAATTTGAAGAACTGGTAACAATTACAATTTGGTAACATAAAAATACAATAACAAAGGTACATGATACATCATTAAAAACATAACAATACAGATAACATTTGTAGTAATACAGGCTTTACAAAAGAATCGAAATAACATATACATCAGTGTTACAGGAATTATAAGTACCTACATAAAGATCAGAATAGCTTTGGAAACAACAACTTCACACATGAGCATTAAAACAAAACAGAGTAAATAATGTGTAAGCATATTTATAAGGTAAATAACATATTATTAATGCCAATTATATTTGAGGATAACAGTATTCCTCATCATAGTGAATGTAGCATAGTACTAGAAAAATTCTACAATTCTTATCAGATAAACACATAAAGACAGGAAAAACACAAATACACAAGGGTACACAAACATATAGAGGGATGACACCAAAGGAAAGGACAGGGATTGTTTTACTGCAGTATTTTGCATGGAGATCTCCCTTCTTTCATCATTATTCCCAAAAAGTCCTATCTAAGCCTGCTTTCTGTATTCTGTTCATATCCTCTTTCAATATAATTATTTCTTATTGTACAATACTCATTTTGGCCCAAATCTGTTTCTTATATCTTCTCAATGCGTTTCTTCCAATTCATCGCAACTCATTCTCTTATATAGTCTGCCCCCTCTTAAGCTAACTTAAATCTACTGAGCTCAGATGCTAAACTAAGGGACGAGGCAATGCAGCAGCACATAAAACAATTAATACAAACAGCAATGACAAAAAAATGCCAATTTGCAAAGCAAGCAGCAGTAAATCTAAATTAACAAAAAAAATGCAAAATTACAACTAATATGAGCCAATGTGTAGCAACATGAAAAATAAATGAGTAGTAAAATTGGCTTAGCAGAGTAACACAAAGTCAAATTCAGTACTGGCAGGGTCGCCATATGAAACGTCCCCTTTCAACAGTTATACAAGACTGTGCTTAAACTGACACACAATATTTTGTTAGCGCAACGCAATCTGACTTTCAAAATTCCCTACAAAAGAATGGCCCTGACTAACATTAAACTATACCTTTCACAAATCACTTACCTCACAAAAATCTTCGCTGCTCAAGCTACTGCAATACAGCGAGCGCCACTACTGCCAGCTAAATAAAAGATTCAAACTATGGAAGGCACTAACTACTGATAGGGATAGTTAGCAAATGAAAGATATTAATAGAGAACGAACAATGTATTTACCTTGATATCATCATATATAAATATAGCAGTTCATGACAAATTACAAACCTCCGCCATCTCTCTCCCCACATCCACCACTGCTGGCGGCTCACCTCCAACTGCGCAACGCTACGCGCTGTTCACAGCCAGCTGCCTAACACTACAATGGCGAGTATTACAACAATGCAAAGCAGACACAGACTGCCCACAGCACAGCCAGTGATTTTCATACAGAGGTGGCGTTACCAATAAAAAAACCTAAACAGCCTACTTACAAAGCCACTGCATGAAAACCTAGGAAAAGCTGACTTACATAACAAAGAAACTGAAGACAGAACAAAATATAGAAACAAAATTAAAAGGTGGGGAGGTTTCCAAGACAAACACCTTCAAACAGAAAGGTAAGAATGTGGACTGCGCAAGACAGGAAATAAATAAATGAACATGTAAAGCATTCCAGAAAGCGTGAAGCTAACGTAGCTACTTGGACATTGTTCTTGGCTGTCGTGTAACGAAAGAAAAAGGAAAATGTCTAACACTAACACGTTATGTCATTCATAACGTTCACTTCTTTGTAAATAATGTTTTATTTGCATTTTGCACATACTTTGTTAATATATATATATTGGCTTGTAATTTTGCGCTGAATGTTGCCGTTTTCTACATGTATTGTAAACCGTAAAATAACTGACTGGCAAAACTGTGATATAACAAGAAGAAGAGTAGGAAACGAAACTTCAAGGATTGACTCGGTATAAGATGCTTTTTTTATTTTTTAAACTTTTTAGTTAATCGATAGTGATACAGGGGTCCAATAGTGTGAAAATTAGTAGGACAAGCTCTTATTTTACAAGGAATTGAAGCTCGGTAGCTGTAGCGACTTTTACCGACCCAGGTGTTGGATTCTTGACAGGCTATTGCGGCTTTGACTATGAACATCAGTTGGGAGTCCCCTCGAGTCCAGTTGAGTGCTTTTATGTATTGCAACAGTATGTGATATTTCTGTCCTCTCGGCAGGAAAACATTGTGTTTGTGTTGAAATTGACATTTCACCTAAGAATTAAAAGTAGTTGTTCTTTCTGAACACACATCTCTTAGTGTAAGAGACAGTGCCTCTGTAATAGGTGTGGAAGAAATTAGTGTTTCGAGACTTACTAAGCCATATAGTGATACTGCCTCATTGTCTCCAAAGACAAAAAACAGATGTGGACGAAAACGAAAAACCACTCCTAGAACCGACAAATCTATTACGAAATGAATTCATTCTCACAAGACAAGTAAGAACCTTGAGAGAGATTTATTGGTTACTAGGGTTCAAATTGCGTCCTCGGCGGTACGGCATAGGCTTCTTGATTGTGGGCCGAAGGCAGGAAAGACATTAAAGAAAGTTCAAAAAATGGTTCAAATGGCTCTGAGCACTATGGGACTCAACTTCTGAGGTCATTAGTCCCCTAGAACTTAGAACTAGTTAAACCTAACTAACCTAAGGACATCACACACATCCATGCCCGAGGTGTGGAGGAAACCTGCGACCATAGCGGTCTCGCGGTTTCAGACTGCAGCGCCAAGAACCGCACGGCCACTTCGCCCGGCTAAAGAAAGTTGTTAACACCTTACATGAAGACAAAACGGTTTGCATGGGCCAAAATACATAAATCTTGAACATTCCTATGACTGGAAACGTGTTATTTTCAGCGACGAGTCACATGTTATTGGTCGTCGATAGAGAGCAAGGATTGTCAGGTGAAGCACCCATGAGGCAATGAAAGCTGGCTATCTTGAAGACTGTAAAATAACCCACCACCCCTAAAAGAAGTGGTTTCTTCGCTACACATGGCCCTGGGGAACTATTTCTAGTTGATGGCACGACCATTTCAAGCAAATACACGGAAATCCTTAGGCGCAAGATTTTGCCATTCCTACAAACCTTTTCAGATGTTCAACATGATCTGGCACCGTCTCACACTCGTAAGACAGTCAACACATTCGTGGAAGAAAACAACATTATCGTGTGGCAGTGATTCACACGACTTAAATCTCATCTAGAATACGCAGAGGGTTACAATAGGGGTACAATGAAAACTTACTTAGTCCCAGGTTCGAAACCTGCCCCCGTTTAAATAGTGACTAATATCAGCATTGGCGGCTGAAATCTTCAGGCATAAGAAGTTCCTCATTCTACCAACGGCCTTGTCAAAGAGGGCGGAGGAGCGGACAGAGGTTCAGGGCACTCTCTTGTCCTAGGGGTGGGAAATTGCCCCTAAAGGCGGAAGAATCAGCAATGATCAACGGCATGAGGATGCAGAAAGCAATGGAAACCTCCGCATTAAAGACATATAACGCTTGTATGAGGGACATGTGGTCTGTAACAGAAAAAGTGTCGTGATGATCTCTCCATTGATAAAAGCTTCCGGTGGAATAGTCCCCCATTCGGATCTCTAGGAAGGGACTTCCAAGCGGGAGGTGACCGTGGGAAAAACACTGAATAATCAATGAAAGAATAACTTTCTATGTATCGGGGAGTGGATTGTAAGTAGCTTGAACATGGTAGGGATGCTAGAAGACCTGAAAAGGGAAATGCAAGAGCTCAATCTAGATATAGCAGGGGACTGTGGTGTGAAATGTGGATTTCTTTCAGACGAGTATAGTGTAATATCAATAGCAGCAGAAAATGGTATAACCGGAGTAGGATTCGTCACGAATCGGATAAGAGGGCAGAGGGTGTGTCTCTATGAGCAATTCAATGATAGGGTTGCTCTTATCAGAATCGACAGCAAATAAACACCGACAACGATAATTCAGGTATACATGCCAACGTCGTACGCTGCAGATGAAGAGATAGAAAGAGGAAAAAATGTTGATATTGAAATTGTAATACAGTACGTAAAGAGGGACTGGGATGAAGTTGTTGGAGTGGGAGTAGAAGTAAAGGCTACATGAGAATATGGGTTTGGGACAAAGAATGAGAGAGGATAAAGACTATTTGAGCTCTGTAATAAATTTCAGCTCGGAATAGCGAATACTCTGTTCGAGAATCACAAGCGGAGGAGGTGTGCTTGTAAAGGATGATAGGGGAAGATTTCAGTTAGGTTACATCACTCCAACTGCATACACCCCACACCATTACAGAGCCTGTACCACTTTTTTCCCCGTTGACATGAAAGCTCCAAGGATTCATGACGTTGTCTGCTTACGTATACAAGTCCATCCGCTCGACACAATTTGAAACAATATTAGTCCGACCAGGGAATACATTTCCAGTCATCAACAGACAATGTCGGTGTTAACGGGCCCAGGCGAGGTGTATAGGTTTGTGTGTGCAGTCATCAAGGGTACACGAGTGGGTCTATATCGATTATGTTTCTCTGAATGGTACGCACACTGACACTCGTTGATGGCCCAGCACTGAAATCTGCAGCAATTTGCGGAAGGATTGCACTTTTGTCACCTTGAACGATTCTCTTCAGTCGTCATAGGCCCCGTTGTTGCAGGATGTTTTTCCGGCTGCAGCGATGTCAGTGATTTGATGTTTTACCGGATTCCTCATACTCACAGTGTAAGTAGGCTGTTTAGGTTTTCTTAGCGCTCTGTATGAAAATCACTGGCTGTGCTGTGTGCTGTCTGTGGCTAGTTTGCATTGTTGTCTGTCATTGTATTGTTGGGCAGCTGGATGTGAACAGCGCGTAGCGTTGCGCAGTTGGATGTGGGGAGAGAAATGGCGGAGTTTTGAAATATGTAAGACTGGATGTCATGAACTGCTATGTATATTATGATTTTTCCACACTATTAAGGTAAATACATTGTTTGTTCTCTATTAAAATCTTTCATTTGCTAACTATGCCTATGAGTAGTTAGTGCCTTCCGTAGTTTGAATCTTTTATTTAGCTGGCAGTAGTGGCGCTCGCTGTATTGCAGTAGTTCGAGTAACGAAGATTTTTGTGAGGTAAGTGATTTGTGAAAGGTAGTCAGGACCATTCTTTTGTAGGGATTTTTGAAAGTCAGATTGCGTTGCGCTAAAAATATTGTGTGTCAGTTTAAGCACAGTCATGTATAATTGATCAAAGGGGACGTTTCAACAGTACTCTCGTGAAATGGTCGTAAGGGAAAATCCCTACTTCATCGCTTCCTCGGAGATGCTGTGTCCCATCGCTCGTTCGCAAACGTTCAAACTCACTGCCATTGATCTAACAACTGCGCCAGACACTTGTTTTCTTTTATAGGCGTTGCTGAGAGCACGGTCGTATTCTGCCTGTTTAAATATCTCTGAATGTGTTTCTTTGGAGCTTCAGCGTAGTTATTTATTGGGACCATCATAGTCTATTGCCGGTTTACCAGACCAACGAACTGTGGATAAGGTGTTGGCGTACTTGCGAGCGTGGCGTGAGGCAAGTTTTTGCTGTCTAATGAAGCGGTTGGTTGCTTGCGACACGATGGGGTGGTAAGATGCAGTTTTAAAGTGTGCAACATGAGGACATCGTTTTGTAATATACTAGTAATTTTGGTATCCGCCCACAGAAATCCAGAGTAATCCTGAGTAATTATTTTCTTGGTTAGGGACTTCACTGAAACGTTCGTGCTTAGGAAGGGTGTCTGCTATGTGCAGAACTTATCTTCGTTGTTTTGTGAGAAGAGTAGATTTCGATAAGGAATCTATCTGATGTTAATTCATCCAAATGGTATAACATTTACTTTCATCAAATTACGTACCAATGTGTTTTTGTCGGTGTTTATAGAATGTGCTATGTTTGATTTCCTCTAATGTTGGAACGTTGTTGCCGCGTGTTTCCTGAGAATTAATGTCACACGTTCTATCGTGGTTCAGCTACCTTCAGCAACAATTGTACGGATTCATATTGAAACATTCTTTTATCAACTTTCATTGCCATCATTTCCCTACTTTGATGAGCTTCTAACGACTTACGCTTAGCAGCATAAAACACTTGAAGGGGAGCATACTAATTATCTTCAGGAGAACTAGAACTTTTCTAGAATTCTTACCGCAGATGATTGAGAACTAGAGTCAATCACTGTCATTATATTTGGTGCTTCTATGCATGATTTTCCAAAACAAAAGCTTGGTGTCAGTGTTGACGGAAGCGGCAGAGTCGTAATCCTTCCTCCTACTGAAAGTGTGGTGTTTCAAATGGTTCAAATGGCTCTAAGCACTGTGGGGCTTAACATCTGAGGTCATCAGTCCCCTAGACTTAGAACTATTTCTACATCTACATCTACATTGATACTCCGCAAGCCACCCAACGGTGTGTGGCGGAGGGCACTTTACGTGCCACTGTCATTACCTCCCTTTCCTGTTCCAGTCGCGTATGGTTCGCGGGAAGAACGACTGTCTGAAAGCCTCCGTGCGCGCTCTAATCTCTCTAATTTTACATTCGTGATCTCCTCGGGAGGTATAAGTAGGGGGAAGCAATATATTCGATACCTCATCCAGAAACGCACCCTCTCGAAACCTGGCGAGCAAGTTACACCGCGATGCAGAGCGCCTCTCTTGCAGAGTCTGCCACTTGAGTTTATTAAACATCTCCGTAACGCTATCACGGTTACCAAATAACCCGGTACCGAAACGCGCCGCTCTTCTTTGGATCTTCTCAATCTCTTCCGTCAACCCGACCTGGTACGGATCCCACACTGATGAGCAATACTCAAGTATAGGTCGAACGAGTGTTTTGTAAGCCAAATCCTTTGTTGATGGACTACATTTTCTAAGCACTCTCCCAATGAATCTCAACCTGGTACCCGCCTTACCAACAATTAATTTTATATGATCATTCCACTTCAAATCGTTCCGCACGCATACTCCCAGATATTTTACAGAAGTAACTGTTACCAGTGTTTGTTCCGCTATCATATAATCATACAATAAAGGATCCTTCTTTCTATGTATTCGCAATACATTACATTTGTCTATGTTAAGGGTCAGTTGCCACTCCCTGCACCAAGTGCCTATCCGCTGCAGATCTTCCTGCATTTCGCTACAATTTTCTAATGCTGCAACTTCACTGTATACTACAGCATCATCCGCGAAAAGCCGCATGGAACTTCTGACACTATCTACTAAGTCATTTATATATATTGTGAAAAGCAATGGTCCCATAACACTCCCCTGTGGCTCGCCAGAGGTTACTTTAACGTCTGTAGACGTCTCTCCATTGATAACAACATGCTGTGTTCTGTTTGCTAAAAACTCTTCAATCCAGCCACACAGCTGGTCTGATATTCCGTAGGCTCTTACTTTGTTTATCAGGTGACAGTGCGGAACTGTATCGAACGCCTTCCGGAAGTCAAGAAAAATAGCATCTACCTGGGAGCCTGTATCTAATATTTTGTGGGTCTCATGAACAAATAAGGTGAGTTGGGTCTCACACGATCGCTGTTTCCGGAATCCATGTTGATTCCTACATAGTAGATTCTGGGTTTCCAGAAATGACATGATACGCGAGCAAAAAACATGTTCTAAAATTCTACAAGAGATCGACGTAAGAGATATAGGTCTATAGTTTTGCGCATCTGCTCGACGACCCTTCTTGACGACTGGGACTATCTGTGCTCTTTTCCAATCATTTGGAACCCTCCGTTCCTCTAGAGACTTGCGGTACACGGCTGTTAGAAGGGGGGCAAGTTCTTTCGCGTACTCTGTGTAGAATCGAATTGGTATCCCGTCAGGTCCAGTGGACTTTCCTCTATTGAGTGATTCCAGTTGCTTTTCTATTCCTTGGACACTTATTTCGATGTCAGCCATTTTTTCGTTTGTGCGAGGATTTAGAGAAGGAACTGCAGTGCGGTCTTCCCCTGTGAAACAGCTTTGGAAAAAGGTGTTTAGTATTTCAGCTTTACGCGTGCCATCCTCTGTTTCAATGCCATCATCATCCCGTAGTGTCTGCATATGCTGTTTCGAGCCACTTACTGATTTAACGTAAGACCAGAACTTCCTAGGATTTTCTGTCAAGTCGGTACATAGAATTTTGCTTTCGAATTCAATGAACGCTTCACGCATAGCCCTCCTTACGCTAACTTTGACATCGTTTAGCTTCTGTTTGTCTGAGAGGTTTTGGCTGCGTTTAAACTTGGAGTGGAGCTCTCTTTGCTTTCGCAGTAGTTTCCTAACTTTGTTGTTGTACCACGGTGGGTTTTTCCCGTCCCTCACAGTTTTACTCGGCACGTACCTGTCTAAAACGCATTTTACGATTGCCTTGAACTTTTTCCATAAACACTCAACATTGCCAGTGTCGGAACAGAAATTTTCGTTTTGATCTGTTAGGTAGTCCGAAATCTGCCTTCTATTACTCTTGCTAAACAGATAAACCTTCCTCCCTTTTTTTATATTCCTATTAACTTCCATATTCAGGGATGCTGCAACGGCCTTATGATCACTGATTCCCTGTTCTGTACATACAGAGTCGAAAAGTTCGGGTCTGTTTGTTATCAGTAGGTCCAAGATGTTATCTCCACGAGTCGGTTCTCTGTTTAATTGCTCGAGGTAATTTTCGGATAGTGCACTCAGTATAATGTCACTCGATGCTCTGTCCCTACCACCCGTCCTAAACATCTGAGTGTCCCAGTCTATATCTGGTAAATTGAAATCTCCACCTAAGACTATAACATGCTGAGAAAATTTATGTGAAATGTATTCCAAATTTTCTCTCAGTTGTTCTGCCACTAATGCTGCTGAGTCGGGAGGTCGGTAAAAGGAGCCAATTATTAACCTAGTTCGGTTGTTTAGTGTAACCTCCACCCATGATAATTCACAGGAACTATCCACTTCTACTTCACTACAGGATAAACTACTACTAACAGCGACGAACACTCCACCACCGGTTGCATGCAATCTATCCTTTCTAAACACCGTCTGTACCTTTGTAAAAATTTCGGCAGAATTTATCTCTGGCTTAAGCCAACTTTCTGTACCTATAACGATTTCAGCTTCGGTGCTTTCTATCAGCGCTTGAAGTTCCGGTACTTTACCACGCAGCTTCGACAGTTGACAATTACAATACCGATTGCTGCTTGGTCCCCGCATGTCCTGACTTTGCCCCGCACCCGTTGAGGCTGTTGCCCTTTCTGTACTTGCCCAAGGCCATCTAACCTAAAAAACCGCCCAGCCCACGCCACACAACCCCTGCTACCCGTGTAGCCGCTTGTTGCGTGTAGTGGACTCCTGACCTATCCAGCGGAACCCGAAACCCCACCACCCTATGGCGCAAGTCGAGGAATCTGAAGCCCACATGGTCGCAGAACCGTCTCAGCCTCTGATTCAGACCCTCCACTCGGCTCTGTACCAAAGGTCCGCAGTCAGTCCTGTCGACGATGCTGCAGATGGTGAGCTCTGCTTTCATCCCGCTAGCGAGACTGGCAGTCTTCACCAAATCAGATAGCCGCCGGAAGCCAGAGAGGATTTCCTCCGATCCATAGCGACACACATCATTGGTGCCGACATGAGCGACCACCTGCAGATGGGTGCACCCTGTACCCTTCATGGCATCCGGAAGGACCCTTTCCAGATCTGGAATGACTCCCCCCGGTATGCACACGGAGTGCACATTGGTTTTCTTCCCCTCTCTTGCTGCCATTTCCCTAAGGGGCCCCATTACGCGCCTGACGTTGGAGCTCCCAACTACCAGTAAGCCCACCCTCTGCAACTGCCCGGATCTTGCAGACTGAGGGGCAACCTCTGGAACAGGACAAGCATCCATGTCAGGCCGAAGATCAGTATCAGCCTGAGACAGAGCCTGAAAACGGTTCGTCAGACAAACTGGAGAGGCTTTCCGTTCAGCCCTCCGGAATGTCTTTCGCCCCCTGCCACACCTTGAAACGACCTCCCACTCTACCACAGGTGAGGGATCAGCCTCAATGCGGGCAGTATCCCGGGCAACCACAGTCTTAGTCCGATCAGGGGATGCGTGGGACGAGCTGGCCGTCCCCGACAAACCCCCATCCGGACCCCCACAGTGATGCCCATTGGCAACAGCCTCAAGCTGTGTGACCGCAGCCAACACTGCCTGAAGCTGGGAGCGAAGGGATGCCAACTCAGCCTGCATCCGAACACAGCAGTTGCAGTCCCTATCCATGCTAAAAACTGTTTTACAAAGAACTTCTGAACTAATCTCCAGAGAGCGCAAACAAATCGACAAAATTTAAACGGTTATTAAAATACAAGATTGCCTAGTAAATGCAGTAATGCTGCTACTTGCGCACTGCTGACACTGCTCGGCGGCGGAAGGAGACTAAGCGAAATTACACTATTCAGGTACTAAGACGCGATGCTACACTCTCAAATACTATAATACGCCCGGAATTTATGAATTAAACAATGCAAGTACCAAAAACACGCAAAGAAATTAAGAATTAAACTATGTAACAAATGAGTGAGCTAGGAGTATACGACTTGCTGCTCAGCTGCTTATCCAACGGCGGCAGGGAGCACACTGACTGTGACCAACCGACACTGGCCGTTCAAAACAAAAACAGTAGACAAACGACTACGCGAATTTACACTATTCAGGTACTAAAACGCGATGCTACAACTCTCAAATACTATAATACGCCCGAAATTTATGATTTAAACAATGCAAGTACCAAAAACACGCGAAGAAATTAAGAATTAAACTATGTAACAAACGAGTGAGCTAGGAGTATACGACTTGCTGCTCAGCTGCTTATCCAACGGCGGCAGGGAGCACACTGACTGTGACCAACCGACACTGGCCGTTCAAAACAAAAACAGTAGACAAACGACTACGCGAATTTACACTATTCAGGTACTAAAACGCGATGCTACAACTCAAATACTATAATACGCCCGAAATTTATGAATTAAACAATGCAAGTACCAAAAACACGCAAAGAAATTAAGAATTAAGCTATGTAACAAACGAGTGAGCTAGGAGTATACGACTTGCTGCTCAGCTGCTTATCCAACGGCGGCAGGGAGCACACTGACTGTGACCAACCGACACTGGCCGTTCAAAACAAAAACAGTAGACAAACGACTACGCGAATTTACACTATTCAGGTACTAAAACGCGATGCTACAACTCTCAAATACTATAATACGCCCGAAATTTATGAATTAAACAATGCAAGTACCAAAAACACGCAAAGAAATTAAGAATTAAGCTATGTAACAAACGAGTGAGCTAGGAGTATACGACTTGCTGCTCAGCTGCTTATCCAACGGCGGCAGGGAGCACACTGACTGTGACCAACCGGCATTGGCCGTTCAAAAAAAAAAAACAGAAGACAAACGACTACGCGAATTTACACTATTCAGGTACTAAAACGCGATGCTACAACTCAAATACTATAATACGCCCGAAATTTATGAATTAAACAATGCAAGTACCAAAAACACGCAAAGAAATTAAGAATTAAACTATGTAACAAACGAGTGAGCTAGGAGTATACGACTTGCTGCTCAGCTGCTTATCCAACGGCGGCAGGGAGCACACTAACTAATCTAAGGACATCACACATATCCATGCCGGAGGCATGATTCGAAGCTGCGACCATAGCAGCAGCGCTGTTCCAGACTGAAGCGCCTAGAACCGCTCGGCCACAGCGGCCGAAGAAAGTGTGGTGGCATGATGTCTTATACTCATGAGCTATGACACCAGCCTGAGCCCACATGGCCATACCACGGCAAGGGGCTAAAAGCTGTGATTATATGGTTTTCTTGCAAAGTGAGATATTTTTACGGATCCTCATGTTCACACAAATGCAAGTTTCTTTTGCTACACCCACTGTAAATCGTTGGACTAAATAAGCGTTCCCTGCTTATTTAATAAACCAGGAGTACAAACTTTGTAAACAGATCGTGCTACTACTGTAAGACGCATTTTTCTATTGTCTTTTGTCAAACCACAATTTATGAATGATGTTTATATTTTATTAATGGGATTAAGGAGGAATAATTAATATTTGTCATGTTGGGAATAATTGTGTTAGCAGGGAATGTCTGCACCAAACTATCGTTGGCAAGAGAGACCGCACATTGATATAATTTTAAAAAGGGCGGGAGAGGCCGTGTATGGATACATTTTAAGAAAAGAGCGGGAAAGACCGCGCATTGATACATTTTGTAATGGTAGCAGGGATTGTCTGCACCAGAAAGCATTGTTGGCATGAGAGACCGCACTTTAGCGTTCGTAGGAAGTCAGTAGTAAGCGAGGTGTGAAGCGAGTCGGTAGCAGGTCTGAAGCGAGAGGTTGAGAGGAGCAGTGTGCCTTGCAGCCATCAGCTGTGATTTACAAGTGATTATAAACGGATGTACAGAGACATCAGCTAACTATCATCATAAGAGGAACTAATATTATTGAATTATTTTCTTTGCGAAACTCAAGACTACTGAAGGTATGTTTGCGCAATGCTAGTTGTAAGATTATTGTAAAAAGTAAGTCCCATTTGAACGTTTGTAAAATCATTTCATTCAGAATATATTTAATTTTTGCCAGTAATATTGTATTACTGATTATAATCCATCTCAAAAACCGTCAACGTAAAACTTCGCAAAATTTTATTGTTGTCAAGAAAAAGTTTAACTATGAATTACGTAACTTCAGTCACATTAATTAAAGAATAACGTCAGCTTTGCTATTAAAGAATAACGTCAGCTTTGGTAGTAAATAAATACAGCCACTTATTATGAAAGCCCACCAGCAGTTAATAGAGTATAATAAACCAGAGTAAGTATATTCATGTCGCAGTTCGATGTAGCAGTCAGATGGCGATCCAGTAACAGTAAAAAAGGTAAGGAACAGTTTTGGGTTATTGCAGATAACGACTGAGGGCCACGACGACGACACATTCTATGTTTCGTCGAAATAATCAGCAAATCGCTTTTAAGAAGCAGCATTTAAATTTGTATGCGAAGGTTGACAAAGTGAATAAATTTCAAAGGGAAGATTTAATTTGTTATTATTATGCAAGAGATAGAAATCCTAAGGGAAGGTTTCATACGTTATCGTAGAAGGGAACAAAAGAGATGTAGAGGAGACGGGAAGGTTGTAAGTAGGCTGTTTATGCTTTTTCTATGTAAGTAGGCTGTTTATGTTTTCTTATTGGCAATGTTACGTAGCGCTCAGTATGAAAATCACTGGCTGTGCTGTGTGCAGTCTGTGGCTGCTTTGCATTGTTGTAATACTCGCCATTGTAGTGTTAGGCAGCTGGCTGTGAACAGCGCGTAGCGTTGCGCAGTTGGAGGTGAGCCGCCAGCAGTGGTGGATGTGGGGAGAGAGATGGCGAAGTTTTGAAATTTGTCATGAACTGCTATATTTGTATATGATGATATCAAGGTAAATACATTGTTTGTTCTCTATTAATATCTTTCATTTTGGTAACTATCCCTATCAGTAGTTAGTGCCTTCAGTAGTTTGAATCTTTTATTTAGCTGGCAGTAGTGGCGCTCGCTGTATTGCAGAAGCTTGAGCAGCTAAGATTTTTTTGAGGTAAGTGATTTGTGAAAGGTATAGTTTAATGTTAGTCAGGGCCATTCTTTTGTAGGGAATTTTGAAAGTCAGATTGCGTTGCGCTAACAAAATATTGTGTGTCAGTTTAAGCACAGTCTTGTAGAATTGTTCAAAGGGGAAGTTTCATATGGCGACCCTTAGCCAAGGACACCTCACTGGAATCTTCTGATTTTTTGTTGTAGTTTGTGTAATTAGTGTAGATTTTGTTTATTGCTAGCGCGTAATTGTAGAGAAAATCTCCTTTGTAGTTGCAGACTTTCATTGTTGTACAGTAAAACAGTTGTGGCATGCATGTAGATTTGCACCAAGTATTTCGCAGCTGCAATTAACTAGACATTATTTTCAGTGCTATGTTAATGTGTTCTCTTATTTTTGATCTTCAAATTGTGTTTTTCTGTGTTGTCGTGTGAAATACTGTGACAATAATGGCGTGTGAAAAACGTAATACTAGGCTCCAAAGTAAACTGAGAAATGACAGTGAAAATGAAAGCAGTGTGTTAGCGCCACCGAGTAATGAATTAACTGATGTTCAAAGTAGTAATTTAGTAATTGTGCATAGGGAAATGGAGCGGGCGGCAAACAATGGCATGGACAGTGAAACAATTAGTGAAGAGGGAAGCATTATCGATCGATCGGTCGGCAACAGCTCGCCTCAGGAATCCGAAATGACAGGACACAATTTTGCAAATACTGTAGATTCAGGTTTTGCGTCCTCACCGTTTTCTCAAATTAGTCAAGACACATTTTCTGCTTGTCAAAATGTGAATGTTGCCGGTGCAAATGCACTGCCGAAAAGCGTAGAGAAACAGATTCCAGACACTAATACAGTATTATTGCAATTAATGCAACAAATGGAACAAAATCAGAGACAAATGGGACAAAATCTTAAAAAGTTAGACACAATGGAACAAAACCAGAGACAAACACAGCAACAGTTAGACGCAATGGAACAAAATCTTCACACCATGCTTGAACAAACACGTGAAGATTTAACTACTGAGTTACATAACATTGAATCGAAATGTCAAAAAGTCTGTAATGACGTAAAAACACAAATTTGTGAGCATTTTCAACCTATTTTTTCGCGGCATGAAAATGTATTACAGAATCACGAAGCAGCCATAAAAGAACTGCAAACCATTGCTCATGAAAATCACGACACCTTGCAAGCTAAAATTGACTCAGTTGCATCTACCGATTCGGTTACGCAACTTGCAAAAACTCAGATACTCTGAAACTTGGTTCATAAAAACATACAGAGGAAATAATTTCACTATCGGATAAAGTAGCTGAACTTTCAGATCAGTTCACTAACTTATCTACAAAGGTAGATGATGATCTGAATGACACAAGACCTGTAGCCTTCACTGACACTGAAGAGTGCGAACAAATTAGGAAATTCAAACAAAATCAGAATCAGATTAATACGCAACACCAAAGAGAAATCCGGGAAGTACAATATCAGCTGACACAGTTAATACAAGAATTACGTATTTCAGAGGATACTCGCGCCCCAATACGGGAAGAGGGACAAAGAAATACGGAACAGCCACAAAATAATAACACAGGGCATTTCGGAAGTTATGAAAGAAATTGGCAATGTGCACCGAATTTTGAGATGGAACGGCCGACACGACCTAACAATGACCGATATGCGACTCGACGACATGATGATTTGGACTATAAGCTGTTCATTACTACACGTAAATTCAAAACATTTAAGAATTCTGGCAACGACATTCATCCACAAGCATGGCTCCATCAATTCTCTCATTGTTTTCCTCCCAACTGGTCATTGGAGCACAGATTAGAATTTATGTGTGGCTACTTAGAGAATGAACCAGCTGTAAGAATGCGATCGGTCATTCACGATTGCCACAGTGAAGGAGAATTTTACCATGCCTTCCTCTCAGCATATTGGTCTCAAGCCACACAAGACCGCGTAAAACATGGCATCATAATGATGAAACATTTCGAACAACCTGAATTCTCCAGTCTTGTGAAATATTTTGAAGACATGTTGCACAAGAATCAGTACCTGTCAAACCCATACAGCCCCTCAGAACTCATCCGCATTTGCTTAATCAAATTACCTGAACATTTACGACATATTATTTTGGCAGGACGTTGCAAAGACGACATTGAAGCTTTTCAGGGACTGTTACAAGAACTGGAAAGTGACACTGACAATCGCGGAACGCGAAAACAAGGACACAACAATTACAGGTCACATCCGTCACAATTCCGTGACGACAGAAACAATAACCGGACACGACTGGTCTATTCTTACAACGCAAATCGTGGCCAAAATAGACACCACCCGTACGACAACCGTTGGCAGAGTAATAATAGTTACAGAGAAAGATCGCATTTCCGTAGTAATGACTATCACAGAGACAATCAGAGAAACAGACAATATGGGAACCAAAACAAGTATTATCAAGGGAGGCAGAATAACTTCAGACGCAACAGTTCGGCGCAGAGTTACGATTCAGGGAGAAATTCTCCACCACATGACCGACAAACAAGAAACTATGTAAACTACCGACAAAACGACAGACGTGAATTTCATCAGAACTGGCGGGATTCTAACAGAGCTGGGCCCTCTCGGCATGGCGAATTTGTAGAAGTTAGGTCTCCTAATCCCAATAACAACGCGCGCCAACAAAGAGACAGACAATGACTCGCGCCGCAGGCACCCACGTGCGCCGGCTGGCTCAGAGAAAAATAACATAGACGCTAACCTTGAGAAAAATTCCAGTATTCTTTGCCGACGTATACCGCATGACAATTGCATTCAAGTTCAAACTCTGAGTACTATGAAGAGTAAAGGTTTACACCAGGTTTCACATGTAAAACCATTTATTGAAAGATAATCTGCTTTTTAAATTTGTCTTTGTCATAAAATTTTTCGCTTCACATTACTAATATGCTTTGTCAGACTTAGAATCTGTTAACATACAACAATGTTTGAAGTTAAATATCCAATCAAGAACCAAGAGAACTTATTAAAACAGAAATGACGAATGCATTGTTATAGTGAACAGACGTCACAGTGTTATTGTGTGTGTACATTCTTGCTTGTTTGTTGCACGATTACGTAACGACTATAAGGCTCACATACTTAGAACATTTACCAGTACTGCTAATGAGATTTTAATGCAACATTTTGGTTTATTTGAAAATAAATTCTGAATTTAAAGTGCTTTCTGAGAGATACCAGATGACACAGTGGTTAGTTTATGTGACAGCTACACGATTTTATCACGACGCTGCTAATGAGTGACAATATACAATGTTGCTTTTGCGGTGTTTCTGTTTTATATCTGCACAGTTTCCTGTTTTATTCTGGAAAGAAAAACATGTTTTAGTAGTAACTTTTGTGGTATAGCAACAATGAGACAGCCTTTTTCGTGGCACAACAATACGTTACTGTACAGTACTTTCTTCATCACAACAATAAGCGTAATAACTACGATATCTATACGCAAAGCATTTCACTTTTGTTTATCATGAGGTAAGTACATTGACTTCTGCAGAACTTAGCTTTCGGAGGACGATAACTACGACACTTCCACAGAATTATCTTACAGCAAGACGCACATTTAGCGCTACAGGGCACGCATTTGAGAGATTAATTTTGTACTTAAGCCATTTATTTTTAAAGATTTTTGAATTACAAAGAAGGTTTTCCGTGATACATTTCATTCCATTGCAATAATCTATAACACCTGAGGGTATAATTACATTAATCCTCAGGGGGGTACACGCCTACTTTGTGTACCATGTGTTTGGCAAGCACAAGGAACCCTAGCTAATATGGTATTTGCTTATACAACTTTACACATCGGTACCATATTTCTCTAACACACTAATTACACAGCTATCTGATCATTTAACTGAGAGAGACAAACATTTATTTTACTACATCAGTGACACATGTTTACGCAATTACACAGTTGGATAACTTCACACTTATGAAACTGTATTTTGTCTGTACTTTGTAAACTGTTCATATTATTTCGGAATCATTGTGATACTATGAGAGCTTTGAATGATGTATTTGGTATGAGATCATGATTTTTAAAGTACGTTTGAGGCAGATGACACTTTTGACATGAGCAGAGAATTTTTTTTAATTATTGGAGGAAGCTACGACGATTTTGAGATTTGACTGAGGTGTTATGATGTTATTTTTACGACGACGATGTGTATTATGCTGCTGAGGTATGTTTACGATTAATAGGCTGAGGCTATATGAGTTATTTGATTATGCTTCATATTTATAATGACGAAATATTGACGAGTGTCGATGGATACGTATATGTGCAATAAGGTAAGGAGTAATGAAAGAAGTTAAGGACTCTTGACTTGTGAAAAAGGATGTTGGAAACCGAGAATCGTACTTTAAGAGTTATGAGATGTGTGTAAATGCGTGACTGTATCACAATGCTGACGAATATTTTATTTGGACACTTATATTTATAGGATTTTCTTTCTACAGAT
Source organism: Schistocerca piceifrons (assembly GCF_021461385.2). NCBI lineage: Eukaryota > Metazoa > Arthropoda > Insecta > Orthoptera > Acrididae > Schistocerca > Schistocerca piceifrons. Next base: position 1,197,264,673 of record NC_060138.1, on the reverse strand, counting down.
TTGCAACACTAATTCTTGACCTGTGAAATATTTTTATATGAGACTGCCACTGTAGCGGAAACTGTTGTCGTAAATATTTCCGTACGAAAGTTAAGTGACCACCTGCACATAATGCGTCGTGGGCACCCAGGTGTGTCAGACGCCTGGAGAACAAGCCATTAGTGTGAGTGCCTCGTCAGAAGCACAGGTAGAAAAAAAAAAAAGAAAGGGAAGGCCATTGTCCGCACTACTGATATCTCCTTGTTGAAAGCATACTGTGGAGCTCGTAATTTATGATATTTACTGAAATGCCTAATGAAACGATGAGAAACATTTCACAGCTATTGCCTGGCTTGCTTTATGTATTTATTTACACATTTTGTTTAATATCAAGTTTCTAGCTACACTGCAGCATTGGTTAAAATAAAATTTAATATATGTACTAATATAAATATTTTATGCCTACAGATCCAGTAAATAATTTTATGATCTATCCAAAACAAATGAGGGAGCACAAAAAGACATTTCCCTTCACAGGAATTACATAAATAATTTTTTTACGATTTGGTAACTTATCTACTAGCGTAAGTTTTTGTGATGCATCACTCTAATGTTAAGATGTGACATAGGTATTAGACATGGCCATTTTAGTGTAATATTTTTTCTGCTTGCGCTATGTCATGTTTAGGTATAAGTTGCTGCTGTTTGCCAGGCATAGTGTTATTGAATTTGACTTTTGCTAATTTATACTGTAGCTTGCTTTGCAATTTTCCATTTTTTTCATTGCTGTTTATAATAATTGTTTTACGTGCTGCTGCATTGCCTCGTCCCTTAGTTTAGCATCTGAGCTCAGTAGATTTAAGTTAGCTTAAGAGGGGGTAGACTATATGAGAAACTGACTATGGAGAATAGGTAAAGAATGCATTGCGAAGTTATATAAAAAGGATTTGGGCCCAAATGAGTATTGTACAATCAGAAATAATTATTTTGAAAGAAATATGAACAGAATACAGAAAGCATGCTTGGATAAGATTTTTTTGGTGGAAGCAAAGGTTGAAATAAGACGAAAGATCTATGGAATGAAGTTTTGGGATGGACTGCAGTACCAAATGTTACACTGAAAACGAACCCTGTCCTTTCCTTTTGTGTTATCCCAGTACGTGTTTGTGTACCCTTGTGTATTTGTTTTCTTTCTGTCTCTGTGTAGTTTCATAGAATTTTTTTCTCTTTTAATATTAAGCTACATTCACTATGATGAGGAATACTGTTATCCTCAAATATAATTGGCATTAATAATATGTTATTTACTTTGTAAAGATGTTAGACATTATTCATTCTGTTTAAATGCTCATGTGTGAAGTTGATGTTTCAATAATTATTCTGATCTTCTATGTATGTACTCATGTCATAATTCCTGTAACACTGACGTATATGTCTATTTCTATTCTTTTGTAAAGCCCCTATTACTACAAATGTTATCTATATTGTTATGTTTTTAATGATGTATTGTGTACCTTTGTTATTGTATTCTCATGTTATAAAATTGTAATTGTTACCAGTTCTTCAAATTAAGTAACATTTCACTGCACACGTTTCTGTTGGTCATAGTACATGGACAATATGTGAGAAGTAGGGACTGATAGTGTTTGCACGTGTGTTAATGATTCAGCAAGGGACTGGATAACAGCATTGCTGGATCTAAGGACAATTCCAAAAACTTTGTGAGTGCACAAGTGGTGGTTTATGGACTTGCTATATTCTCCGCAAGACTCTTCAATGGTGAATGTGCACCTGCACAATCGCAACAGATGGCTGCTGGCCATCTCTACAAGGACTACAGTGGGTCTGCACCTCTGGTGGCCCACCAATACCATTATCTCTACAAGGACTACAGTGGGTCTACATCTTTGATGATCCATCAATACCATTATTTCTACAAGGACTGCAGTGGGTCTGCACCTCTGGTGGCCCACCAATATCGTAATCTCTACCAGGACTACGGTGGGTCTGCTCTGTGATGACCTACCTACCAATATTCATCAAAACTTCGACTGACTCTGCAGTGGGTTTGCTCTGTTGTGACCCAATACTTGTCTGCATGTCGAGAGTCAGCACTGTCTTTCCGTTGGAAGGACAACACTACTTCTTCAAGACTGCATGGAAATCCACTACTTCCGTGTGCATTTTCTTTTACTGCTCAGACTTTGAGAAAAACACTGCTATTCTACTGTAATGAATGATCAGGACTATCTTTATGGACTGTGAGGAAATTTTAGCTTTTGACCAACATTGTATCAATAAGTGTGTGCATTTGATTTCTTTGTTATTGTAATTATGAAAAATTTTATCAAATCATTATTGGCCACTGCCCAAAAAAAATTTTGTAAAATTTTTTTGTGGGGAGCATGGGGGCTATGTAAGTAGGCTGTTTATGTTTTCTCTATGTAAGTAGGCTGTTTATGTTTTCTTATTGGCAATGTTACGTAGCGCTCAGTATGAAAATCACTGGCTGTGCTGTGTGCAGTCTGTGGCTGCTTTGCATTGTTGTAATACTCGCCATTGTAGTGTTAGGCAGCTGGCTGTGAACAGCGCGTAGCGTTGCGCAGTTGGAGGTGAGCCGCCAGCAGTGGTGGATGTGGGGAGAGAGATGGCGAAGTTTTGAAATTTGTCATGAACTGCTATATTTGTATATGATGATATCAAGGTAAATACATTGTTTGTTCTCTATTAATATCTTTCATTTTGGTAACTATCCCTATCAGTAGTTAGTGCCTTCAGTAGTTTGAATCTTTTATTTAGCTGGCAGTAGTGGCGCTCGCTGTATTGCAGTAGCTTGAGCAGCTAAGATTTTTTTGAGGTAAGTGATTTGTGAAAGGTATAGTTTAATGTTAGTCAGGTCCATTCTTTTGTAGGGAATTTTGAAAGTCAGATTGCGTTGCGCTAACAAAATATTGTGTGTCAGTTTAAGCACAGTCTTGTAGAATTGTTCAAAGGGGACGTTTCAAGGTTTCACTAAGAGGAGCAATAAGTAATGCAACACTTTTTTTCCTGAAAGCAGGTTGATTTTATTCAGGATTCTAATACACTATACTATTCCCCGATCTTGTGCCTACAAAACCTTATTTTTCAACATACTCTCAGTTCAACGCGACGGCCTTAGGCACTTTTTATGGGAGGGCCTCTTACTCCCGCTTGGTACCAGTCTACTGATCGACTCAGAGCCAATGTCTCTCTGCGTCAGTAACATCCCCAAGTAATGCTTCCCGCAGAGCGCATTCTTCATTGGGCCAGACAGATGGAAGTCGGAAGGTGCGAGATCCGGGCTGTAATGTGGGTGAGGAAGAACAAGTCAACGAATTTTTGTGAGCTCCTCCTGGGTAAGTAGATTTGTGCGAATCATTGAGTTGTCTTGGAGAAGGAGAAGATCCTTTTCATTTTTGTGGCCACTAACAAGCAAGAAATCGTTTCTTCAGTTTCCTGGGGATAGCTCAATACACTTCGGAATTGATCGTTGTACCATACAGGAGGACATCAAACAGAATAACCCTTTCAGAGGTGCAGAAGACCGCCGCCTTAGCTTCTTTATCGGAGAAGAAATGATGTGGTGTCACTCCAAGGATTACCGTTTGGTTTCTAGATAGAAGTAAAGAACCCACGATTCACAGCTTATGACGATGTTCGACAAAACTGTTACTATCAGCCTCGTAATGCGCAAGCAATTCCGCACAGATAGTCCTTCGTAGCTCTTCATGGTCTTTTTGGTTTTAGTTTTAGTTATGTCGTGTTCTGTAGATCATTTTCCCGATTATTTTATCGATATGATGTGGAACAGGTCAGATTACAAGATATATATATACACACATGAACAGTGCTAATATTAAAATTACTGAAATATTTAGTTCTACACATGCACCTACATTTAGAGGTACAATCTTTTTTTTTTACCATTTCTGTAACAGAAACTCGTCCATGGAGTAGAAGGAGTTGTCCAAAAGAAATGATTTTAAGCTAGATTTAAAACTTGATCTGCTACCTGCCAGACTCACTATGTTGTTGGGCAAATGATCTAAGATTTTTGTTACTGAGTAATGTACTCCTTTTTGAGCAACTGACAGCTTCAATAACGTATAGGAAAGGTCATTTTTCCCTCTAGTCTTGTACGTATGAACATCACTGTTCTTCGCGATTTGAGATGGGCTATTAGTAACGAATTTCATTAGCGAATATATGCATTCTGATGGTCCAGTTAAAATACCTAACTCCTTGAAAAGGTACCCAAATGACGTCCTTCGGTGAACACCACTAATTATTCTCACTGCTCTCTTTTGTGCAATCAATACTTTATGTCTAAGTGGTGAGTTACCCCAGAAAAGTATTCCATAAGACATTATTGAGTGGAAATATGCGAAGTACGTTAGGAGGCTGATCTGTTTATTACCAAGACTAGCGATTATACGAAGAGCGAAAGAAGCTGAACTTAGTTGTTTGAGAAGCTCAGTAACATGCTTCTTCCAGATTGAGTTGTCATCAATGGGAACACCCAAGCCGGCCGCTGGTGGCCGAGCGGTTCTGGCGTTACAGTCTGGAACCGCTGCGGTCGCAGGTTCGAATTCTGCCTCGGGCATGGATGTGTGTGTTGTCCTTAGGTTAGTTAGGTTTAAGTAGTTCTAAGTTCTAGGTGACTTATGACCTCAGCAGTTGAGTCCCATAGTGCTCAGAGCCATTTGAACCATTTTTTTTTTTGGAACACCCAAAAATTTGGAGAAATCTACCCTGTTAACTGAGCCCTGTTCATATGCTACATCAATTGTCGGTATGACTCTATTCGGTGTACAGAACTGGATATAGTGAGTTTTTTTTTCAAAATTAAGGGAGAGTCCATTTTCTGAGAACCACTTAATAATTCTTTGAAAGACATCCTTAACAACATCTGTGTTAGGTAGCGAGCAACCCATCGGGCACACACCTTTGAGTACCTCAACAGCGCTACGAACAGAAATGTCCAGTAGGTCGATTTCGATCCGTCGAGCACCACGAATGAGTGTGTCCGCACATTCCAACATTGCAAGGAGTCACATCTGCGTGCAGTCGGCACGCTGGAGATCCGACAGGTTTGCGCGACGTCGCTGTCATGATGGCAGATGCCTCGCCGAATGACCCAGAGTGCTTTTTTTCACTGCCATGTCTCCGTAGACGTTCTGCAAGCGACTACGAATATCTGCGATGCTCTGGTTCTCCGCCACAAAAACTCGATGACTGCTCCCTGCTTGGAACGTACTTCAGTTACAGGTGCCATTTTGAAGGCCACCGCATATCGGACCACAGAGGCTGATGCGAGAATATTCAACGATGTTCCACAACAAATTCCGAAGTTTTCCAAACGAAATTAGCTGACAAGGGGACCCTCCATACTGTAAATCACGGATTTTGATGTGCTTCAAATACGTTGTAGAGGCACTTACCCTAAGTACCTGGCTATCCGGTTTTTTAGCAACGGCCCTTGGTTTTTGAGAAAATCGATTTTGAAGTTCATTACGTGCTTTGTACACTACTGGCCATTAAAATTGCTACACCAAGAAGAAATGCAGATGAAAAACGGATATTAATTGGACAAATATATTATACTAGAACTGACATGTGATTACATTTTCACGCAATTTGGGTGCATAGATCCTGAGAAATCAGTACCCAGAAAAACCACCTCTGGCACTAATAACGGCCTTGACACGCCTGGGCATTGAGTCAAACAGAGCGTGGATGGCGTGTAAAGGTACAGCTGCCCGTGCAGCTCCAACACGATACCACAGTTCATCAAGAGTAGTGACTGGCGTATTTTCACGAGCTAGTTGCTCGGCCACCATTGACCAGACGTTTTCAGTTGCTGAAAGATCTGGAGAATGTGCTGTCCAGGGCATCAGTCGAACATTTTATGTATCGAGAAAGGCCCGTACAGGGCCTGCAACATGCGGTCGTGCATTATTCTGCTGAAATGTAGGGTTTCGCAGGGATCGAATGAAGGGTAGAGCCACGGGTCGTAACACATCTGAAATGTAACGTCCACTGTTCTAAGTGCCGTCAGTGCGAACAAGAGGTGACCGAGACGTGTAACCGATGTCACCTCATACCATCACGCCGGGTGATACGCCAGTATGGCAATTACGAATACACACTTCCAATGTGCATTCGCCGCGATGTCGCCAATCACGGATGCGACCATCATGATGCTGTAAACAGAACACGGATTCATCCGAAAAAGTGACGTTTTGTCATTCGTGCACCCAGGTTCGTCGTTGAGTACACCATCGCAGGCTCTCCTGTCTGTGATGCAGCGTCAATGGTAACCGCAGCCATCGTCTCCGAGCTGATAGTCCATGCTGCTGCAAATGTCGTCGAACTGTTCGTGCAGATGGTGGTTGTCTTGCAAACGTCCCCATCTGTTGACTCAGGGATCCAGACGTGGCTGCACGACCCGTTACAGCCATGCGGATAAGATTCCTGTCATCTCGACTGCTAATGATACGAGGCCGCTGGGGTCCAGCACAGCGTTCCGTATTACCCTCCTGAACCCACCGATTCTATATTCTGCTAACAGTCATTGGATCTCGACCAACGCGAGCAGCAATGTCGCGAGACTATAAACCGCAATCGCGAATGGCTACAATCCGACCTTTGTCAAAGTCGGAAACGTGATGGTACGCATTTCTTCTCCTTACACGAGGCATCACAACAACGTTTTACCAGGCAACGCCGGTCAACTGCTGTTTGTGTATGAGAAATCGGTTGGAAATTTTCCTCATGTCAGCACGTTGTAGGTGTCGCCACCGGCGCCATCCTTCTGTGAATGCTCTGAAAAGCTTATCATTTGCATATCACAACATCTTCTTCCTGTCGGTTAAATGTCGTGTCTGTAGCACGTCATCTTCGTGGTGCAGCAATATTAATGGCCAGTAGTATATATTCAGAACATTACATGCGTTTCAATCAAGTCCGCGAAGCGCAACGGTAAAGGTTCAGGGATGCTGTGCTGGAGGTACCGTGTTCAAATCCTGCTCGTGTACTTTTTTTTCCTAAATTGACCGAATTTTTCAATTTTATTTCAAAGAATATCAAGAAACAGTGTAAGGTTGCGAAATTATAAACATGTATTCAGTTATTAATTTTTTTCAAATATTCATTCCATTTGTAGTTCGCATCATAATCTCGCAATTCATCTTCTTCGATGAACTCAATCAGTTCATCATCAATAATGATCTGTCTTTCGACCAAGAGATCCTGTATTGCGATACATATATCATCTCCAATTGCAACGAAATTGGCAGAGATCACGCCAGGCAGTGTATTCGTTACGAGATTCAAATCGCGGAGTAGATTTTCGGCACATTTAATGGCATTTGTGATTTCGCCTTTTGATTCTTCGTTCAACTCCTCTACTTGTGGATCTTCTTCTGGCTGCACTACGCCTGGTTCTTCCATTTCACAGAGCTTTTCTAACTTACGGCACTAGTGAAGCTTTGCGAGCAACTGACGCTGTAGATAGATGCGCACGTAAAGGAATGCAACTCGAGTCCTCATTGACCGCGATTAGGAGCTGGGGTTCCCGTTACGGCTGATGGTATTCACGGGAGAGGGGGCGATAATGGGCTGAGATCGTTTTCAGGTAATACAAGAAGCCACCGTTGTACGAACATTTGGAGCTCCAACTGCCAACCACAAACGGAATGAATATTTGAAAAAATTAATAACTGAACACATCTTTATAATTTCGCACACCTTAACTGTTTGTTAATATTCTTTGAAATAAAATTAATAAATTCGGTCGATTTTGAAAAAAAAAGAAAAATACTCGAACAGGGTTCGAACACAGCACCTCTAGCGCATTAGCTCTGAACTTTCACCACTGCGCTACGCTGACTTGCTGGAAATGCTTGTTATGTAACGAATATATAGAGCGCATAATGAACTTCAAAATCGATTTTCTCAAAAACCAAGGCCCGTCGCTAAAAAAAAACCGGATAGCCAGGTACTCAGGGTAAGGGCCTCTACAACATATTTGAAATCAAAATCTTTGATTTACAGAATGGAGGGTCTCCTTGTGAGTAAAAAAGTGTCTTTACTTATTGAACGCCCTTCGTCTTTGGCTTCATGGGTCTACATATTGTACATGACAGGGCATATCTAGATTTACTTTCATAGATAATCCGTTTTCGAAGTTAGCAAGAATCTTACAAATCGTTAGTGAAGAAATTTTATTTACTTTTTGTAATTTTGAATTTAAAACGAGCAATTGCTTGGTTCAAATGGCTCTGAGCACTGCTGAGGCCATCAGTCCCCTAGAACCTAGAACTACTGAAACCTAACTAACCTAAAGACATTACACACATCCATGCCCGAGGCAGGATTCAAACCTGCGACCGTAGCGGTCGCGCGGCTCCTGACTGAAGCGCCTAGAACCGCTCGGCCACTACGGCCGGCGAGCAATTGCTTGGTTTAGTAACATACTAACCTGATATGTGCTGGCGACCTGACTTACCTTGCTGTAATTAGTACTAACAGTTTTGTGCGAGCAAGCAAGAAGTAATTATGATGTGTTTAGGAGGCGAGTAAGCAGCTTTGAATCCGAGTGTCTGAGCAAACCATTTGAGACAAGATCAAGATCGAATATTAGTGAAATTATAGCACGCGAGTTAGAAACGATGTGATAAATTGCGTTATGTGTGATAAACAAATGAATGGAGAGCAGGTGCTCCAGGACGAATGCGGGGGCTGCTGGTGCAACCGCCGCCACCACAGACCGCGGGGTGGCAACCCCTGCTCCCACGTCACGTAATCTCCGCAGCCGCCTCGCCCCCCAGAGACGGGGCCGTGCGCCCCCGGGCTCAAGTGCCTCCCTTATGTATTACGATTCTCACCCTCGCTCAGCTTTTCATCCCATCCCTCTCGATTTCACACACTCGGGCTTTCAAATAAATATTGAGCCGGGTCTTTATTTTCCTTTTGGCTGCTACTGCTTCTCGGAGATACAATATTCTCCCTTCACGGCGCTTCCTTCTCCGAGTTTTGAGAGGGGGAGCGGCGTTAGTGCATCAATAATACAGTTGGCCTCCGGGAACGGTCTGTTGCATACTAAAGCAGAGGCATGTAACACCAGCTCACCAGCGCAATGCTTTCATGTAACACCAGCTCACCGGCACAATGCTTAAAATGCTTTGCAGACAGCATGTACAGAAACGGCACTAGAATTATATATAAATTAGAATTATAGTAATTAATAGGTAGACAGGCAGTAATTTGTACTGTATACTGACAAAAAGGTGATAGAACAGGGGATGAGGTTGACATCCGTAGTGTCACGTCGAGAGAATTTGATATTATAATGTATTCTCTGACTTACAACGTTCGTGCGAAAGTGTCAACGCGGCGGAAACATTTCTTACTTTTATTAAAAGCGGGTAGTATCCAAACGTTTGCTTCGCATTAGCTTTGAACTGTAACCCGTACGTCATTACTAAAAGCGGGTAGCTTTGAACTGTAACGCATACATTAGTATACATCTGACCCGGACAGACTTAAAAACTACTACGACATATTGACACTCAAAGAGTGGCTGCGAGTGGCAGCACCGAAGCCAAAAGAGACGGTTGTACGTTGTATCTCTGGCTTTGTTAGCAGACTTGGATGTAATTTCCATGCTTTTTTTGTTTTGTTTTATGTTGTCTTCCTAGCGGGAGTATATACGAGGGTTGGAACTTAACTAGTGGCAACTACTTATTCACAACCGATACAAAAGAATTATTCAAAAAAATGGCTCTGAGAACTATGGGACTTAACATCTGTGATCATCAGTGCCCTAGAACTTAGAACTACTTAAACCTAACTAACCTAAGGACATCACGCACATCCATGCCCGAGGCAGGATTCGAACCTGCGACCGTAGCGGTCACGCGGTTCCAGACTGAAGCGCCTAGAACCGCACGGCCACACCGGCCGGCAAAGAATTATTGTTTGCACCTGGTACTGTTCTTCAGAGTAGTCACCAGCGTTGTGTAGAACCCGTTGCCAGCGATGTGGAAGGCGTGGTATACCGTTAGCAGGGCCTGTCCTGTTGATGGTGCAAATGGAGCGGCCTACTGCCTGTCGAATCTCTGGAACAGTTCTGTATCGAATGCCACGAAGTGGTTCAATGGTTCAAATGGCTCTGACCACTATGGGACTTAACATCTGTGGTCATCAGTCCCCGAGAACTTAGAACTACTTAAACCTAACTAACCTAAGGACATCACACACAGCCATGCCCGAGGCAGGATTCGAATCTGCGACCGCAGCAGTCACGCGGTTCCGGACTGAGCGCCTAGAACCGCACGGCCACCGGTTCCTTCATCTTCGGAATCAAATCAAAGTCACAACGAATTAAGTATGGGGAGTATGGTGGATGGTACAGCACTTCCCAGTCCCATCGACCGAACAGAGCAGCCACAGCTTGCGCAGTATGCGCCCGCGCATTGTCGTGCGAAATGATGGGTGGGTTGCGCAGAAAGTGTCGCCGCTCCTTTCACAAAGCTGGTCGCAGGTGATGCTCCAAAAACGAACAGTGATACTGTGCATTGACTGTCTGCCGCGGAGAAACGTAATGCGCTAGGGTAACACCAACACAGTCGTACACGAGAATCAATATAACTTTAAACCGCTCCATTCGCACCATCAATAGAACAGGCTCTGCTAACGGTATACTACAAATTCCACATCGCTAGCAACGGGTGCTACACAACGCTGGTGACTACGTTGAAGGACAGTAACAGGTTCAAACATGTAACTTTTTTTTATCGGTAGGGAATAAAAGTTGCCATTATTTAAGTCCAAACCTATATATATGAAAGGGATAGTCCACCACTGCAATCAGAATTGTGACTTTAATGTCTGGTGTCTACAGGGTGGTCCATTGATCGAGACTGGGCCAAATGTCTCACGAAATAAGCGTCAAACGAAAAAACTACAAAGAACGAAACTTGTATAGCTTGAAGGGGGAAACCAGATGGCGCTATGGTTGGCCCGCTAGATGGCGCTGCCATAGGACAAACGGATATCAACTGCATTTTTAAAAATAGAAACCCCCATTTTTTGTTACATATTCGTGTAGTACTTAAAGAAATATGAATGTTTTAGTTGGACCACTTGTTTCGCTTTGTGATAGCTGGCGCTGTATTGGCACAAACGTATAAGTACGTGGTATCACTTAACATTCCGCCAGTGTGGACGGTATTTGCTTCGTGATACATTACCCGTGTTAAAATGGAACGTTTAAAAATTGCGGAAAAGGTCGACATCGTGTTGATGTATGGCTGTTGTGAACAAAATGCCCAATGGGCGTGTGCTATGTATGCTGCTCGGTATCCTGGACGACATCATCCAAGTGTCCGGACCGTTCGCCGGATAGTTGCGTTATTTAACGAAACAGGAAGTGTTCAGCCACATGTGAAACGCAAACCACGACCTGCAACAAATGATGATGCCCAAGTAGGTGTTTTAACTCCTGTCGCGGCTTATCCGCACATCAGTAGCAGACAAATTGCGCGAGAATCGGGAATCTCAAAAACGTAGGTGTTGAGAATGCAACATCAACATCGATTGCACCCGTACCATATTTCTATGCACCAGGAATTTCATGGCGACGACTTTGAACGTCGTGTACAGTTCTGCCACTGGACACAAGAGAAATTACGGGACGATGACAGATTTTTTGCACGCGTTCTATTTAGCGACGAACCGTCATTCACCAACAGCTCTAACGTAAACCGGCGTAATATGCACTATTGAGCAACGGAAAATCCACGATGGCTGCGACAAGTGGAACATCAGAGACCTTGGCGGGTTAATATATGGTGCGGCATTATGGGAGGAAGGATAATTGGCCCCCATTTTATCGATGGCAATCTAAATGGTGCAATGTATGCTGATTTCCTACGTAATGTTCTACCGATGTTACTACAAGATGTTTCACTGCATGACTGAATGACGATGTACTTCCAACATGATGGATGTCCGGCACATAGCTCGCTTGCGATTAAAGGGGTATTGAATAGCATATTTCATGACAGGTGGATTGGTCGTCGACGCACCATACCATTGCCCGCACATTCACCGTATCTGACGTCCCAGGATTTCTTTCTGTGGGGAAAGTTGAAGGATATTTGCTATCGTGATCCACCAACAGCGCCTGACAACATGCGTCAGCGCATTGTCAATGCATGTGCGAACATTACGGAAGGCGAACTACTCGCTGTTGAGAGGAATGTCGTTACAGTATTGCCAAATGCATTGAGGTTGACGGACATCATTTTGAGCATTTATTGCATTAATGTGGTATTTGCAGGTAATCACGCTGTAACAGCATGCGTTCTCAGAAATGATAAGTTCACAAAGGTACATGTATCACATTGGAACAACCGAAATAAGATGTTCAAACGTACCTACGTTCTGTATTTTTATTTAAAGAAACTACCTGTTACCAAATGTTCGTCTAAAATTGTGAGCCATATGTTTGTGACTATTACAGCGCCATCTATCACAAAACGAAAGAAGTGGCCCAACTAAAACATTCATATTTCTTTACGTGCTACACGAATCTGTAATAACTAATGGGAGGTCCTATTATAAAAAAAAACAAACAAACAAAAAAAACCAGTGGATATCCGTTTGTCCCATGGTAGCGCCATCTAGCGGGCCAACCATAGTGCCATCTGGTTTCCCCCTTCAAGCTAGACAAGTTTTGTTCTTTGCAGTTTTTTCGTTTGACGCTTATTTCTTGAGATATTTGGCCCGGTCACGATCAATGGACCACCCTGTACATAGAAAAGTTGGAAGGATCAAAAACATTAATTGGAAAGAGCTTATCTTGATGAATAAACGGCGAATGTAGTCATCGTCAAAGACAACAAAACAGGAAAAGGTAATTCATTGTTTTAAAAACCCGACACTCCATATTGGACATTATATGTGTTTAAGTTTTACCAGCAAAATTTACATCCTGTGGCGAAAATAGTTTCAAAAGCCTGCATAGAATTTATAATAACACGAATCAAAACCAGCGACGAGCAACATTGCCGTCCTTTCTCGAAAGTAAAGTTCAGTAGCACCGGTGTAGCTCTCGCGGCCAACCGACCTCGTCCGCGAAGTGGGGCCTACTGTTTCTCTACAGCCAAAGTAATGTAGGTCATGACCAGTTACTACGGTGCTACAGTTTTATACTTGACATGGCCAGACTTTGGCATGCAGTAGTTTAGTGTCACCCGCTTCCGAAGACGACCAAATTATTTTGGTTGAAACCTGGGTAAAGTTTGGTTTCTATTTGCAACTGAGGCTGACGTGTTACATGTTCCCGAATGTTCTCGCCAGGAAGATCTTATGAAGTGTCAGCTGAAGAATAACTCCCGGTGTTGTCCGAAGCTCGGGCGGTGCAGCAAACGGCTCCCTCCCACTTGCTTTCCTCAGTGGGTTCCCTCGTCGATTCGCTGCGTTATCTTCCTCGTGTCCTCCTCGGAAACACTCCAGCCTGTTCAGGATACAAATAAGTTACGAACCATAGCATCCGCAACACGGGGCAACACGGCCAGCACGAACGCCGAACTCAAACTGATGCATCCACCGCAGCGTCTGTCCTGGCCACCGCTTACGTCGGCAGTCCGATTACGAAGTCCCTGTCCCCTCACTTCTCAAGCTTCGCAGCCGGCGCTCCAAAGATAAGCCTGTATCGGACTTGTCACGACTTATCGATTCGTACAACGTCTCAGCATCTCCCAGAGGAAGGGTTCACAACAATGGAGAAACTAATCAGAACTCCCCACCTTGACTTGGCTCAGGTGCACCTAACGCTCGGTGCCCCTATCCTGATTACGGACCCTGAGAGCGACTGGAGAAGGCACCTTGTATGGATGGCCTCACAAAATAGGGTGACAGATTTTCCGATGCCTTTACATAAAAGTCGCAGCCACCAAAGTCCATCACAAAGACCGCGCCTCTGACCCCAATGTTGCCGGATGTCGACCACTGCTGTACCTCACTGCTTTCCTTTCATGCACACTCTCCAGATTGGCCTTAGTCCTGTGCAAATTGTCCCTAATGATCTCTGGACTTATCTCGTTGGGCGACAGGTCCTGAATCGACCAGATCTTGGACAAGGGCGAAATGAGGAAATGCGTAAACATGAGGGAAGCCAACTGAAACCAGATGGCAGTTATAAGAGTCGAGGGACATGAAAGGGAAGCAGTGGTTGGGAAGGGAGTGAGACAGGGTTGTAGCCTCTCCCCGATGTTGTTCAATCTGTATATTGAGCAAGCAGTAAAGGAAACAAAAGAAAAATTCGGAGTAGGTATTAAAATCCATGGAGAAGAAATAAAAACTTTAAGGTTCGCCGATGACATTGTAATTCTGTCAGAGACAGCAAAGGACTTGGAAGAGCAGGTGAACGGAATGGATAGTGTCTTGAAAGGAGGATATAAGATGAACATCAACAAAAGCAAAACAAGGATAATGGAATGTAGTCCAATTAAGTCGGATGATGCTCAGGGAATTAGATTAGGAAATGAGACACTTAAAGTAGTAAAGGAGTTCTGCTGTTCGGGGAGCAAAATAACTGATGATGGTCGAAGTAGAGAGGATATAAAATGTAGACTGGCAATGGCAAGGAAAGTGTTTCTAAAGAAGAGAAATTTGTTAACATCGAGTATAGATTTAAGTGTCAGGAAGTCGTTTCTGAAAGTATTTGTATGGAGTGTAGCCATGTATGGAAGTGAAACATGGACGATAACTAGTTTGGACTAGAAGAGAATAGAAGCTTTCGAAATGTGGTGCTACAGAAGAATGCTAAAGATTAGATGGATAGATCATATAACTAATGAGGAACTACTGAATAGGATTGGGGAGAAGAGAAGTTTGTGGCACAACTTGACTAGAAGAAGGATCGGTTGGTAGGACATGATCTGAGGCATCAAGGGATCACCAGTTTAGTATTGGAGGGCAGCGTGGTGGGTAAAAATCGTAGAGGGAGACCAAGAGATGAATACACTAAACAGATACAGAAGGATGTAGGTTGCAGTAGGTACTGGGAGATGAAGAAGCTTGCACAGGATAGAGTAGCATGGAGAGCTGCATCAAACCAGTCTCAGGACTGGAGACCACAACAACAACGAGGGAAGCCATGTTCGCCTTACGGGTTTTGTGTTTCACGGTTAAGAGATTAGCTTAGGCAGGAGGAGAAATGGTTCATTTAGTTTGTGCCTAAGTGTGAAATATAACGAGAGTGGACTTTGGGTAAGTTCCAATTTAGCCATTTCTCAAAGGAGGGTTGGGGGTAGTAAGGTGTTGTGGTTAGTTTTGCCCTCAACTAGAAACATAACTTTCAGAATTCACACAATATGAACACTGGGATGTTATCACTAACAGTCATCCTTCTGGGCCTAAACAAGGAAAAGATCCTCGTTAGATGCTTAAAGCTTTGCCCAGCTGTTACTTCGCCATCGGGTACCAACCAGCTAAATCTAAAAGTACCACAAAAATATATCGCTGCCCATCCTGCGCATGTGGCAGAGGACCCACACAGTTAATAAACAGACGCTCTGTTGGCCTCTATACCTACGATGATTGGAATGACACCTTCAGATACCAGTCTTCTGCTTGGAGACCTTACACTCCTGCCACTGGATTACGATTTTCCAGACATGAGGCTACAGTGACGGGCAGGTCAGGAATTCCTGAATCTTATGGATGGTCTTATATTTACCTAAGTCCCCACCCATCACTGAACTTGTAACGCCGGAAATGCATATCCTCCTATTTCCATCTATTGCAATGCAAATTATTTTCCTTATTTTGTTACCTGAAGATATAACATTTCTGTGGGAACTCTGCCGCGTGGAGCGCGGGCAGAGGGAGTCTGGCTGGAGTAGTGCAGTGGAGCAGGTGTGTTGTGTGCCGCTCCCGCGAGTTGCCGCGCTTTCGGGGTTTGGCAGCACGTAATTGCGCTCGACTTGCTATGGTAGTTTCTGATATGGTGTCGCGGACGGGAAGCGTTAGCTGGTACACATCAAGAGCCCGTTTCGCCTGGTGACCGTGTCGAGAAGAAGGCGCGCCAACATCCAGCTTCTGCAACAGCGACGGCCGACAATGAGTGACTGTCGCCACCTCCTCGATCGACGACTTCAAACCTTCAATCAACCAACAGGGAAGACTGGTAGCACGTAAAGTTTTAGAACTGTATGGCAGACCTCAGCTTTTCAAACTGTTAAATTTTTCTCTCTAAATTACAGCAATGTAGCATGAACCTTTGTTGCTCATTGTCCCAATTGCATTACCAAGCAGGGTCCCATCCTTTTCCGCAATGAACCCGAGTGTCGTTGAAATTCAAACGCCAGCATTAAAGTAATATCATTCGATTTCACTGCTTTAATTTCAAAGTTCAGGAAAGGTATTCATAGCTGGCTACAATATTTAGATTACACAAGCACAAATTAAGAGTGCAAGTTTTGTTACCGTATTTTAGCTTACCTGTGACTGCAGCTCAGCTTGGTGCGTACTAAATTTTACTATTGTTACTTGTTCAGGATCATTTAATTCAAGATCAAAGTTAAATCTCTTATTTCTAAATTGCGTAGAATCAAGTAGCTTTTGAAATGATTGTTGAGGTAGCCCAAGACTAACCGTATTTTACTGAATTTCGATGTGCTTCAGAAACAAAGTTCACTATTAATTTCAGTTACTAAATTAACTTTCAATTTTCCGGTTTTATTAATTCTTTTGCTAAATTAAGTCAGAGTGCAGCGAAATTTATTACTTCTGACAAACTACGCGTGTCAACCTTCAGTTGCCACGCTTCTAGTGCTAATTATATATGTAATAACCTTTCTTTTTCAGTTACTATAGTAATTGTCCATAGGACTGGCGACCGTAATTTCCCCCAAATCTCAAATATCTAATTACCGCTAGTTGATTGTTAACGTAACGGCCGCACATTTACTTTCTGTATTAACTTTACCCCTTTTCAAAATTAATTTCCACCAGTTTCATTTTCATTTTTCCTTTCATTTTGATGTAACCCTTTCCTCCCTCTATACCGACAGATTAACTTCGGTGACGATTGCTTTTCCCAAATTTCCTTTAGGTACACGCGGTTTAATTTTTCACTGTCATTAAGGTCGGTAAGTGAGGGGGAGGTTACAAACTGTGGTAGTATTTAAAGATCATCAGTACCAGCACCACAGGCAGGAAGATATTAACTTCCTCATCCTAGCTTCTATGGTGGCAGAGGATTCCCTTTTACAGTTCATGCCCTTATACCTCCTCACAATAACCTCAGCTGGTCCCTAATAGGGCCTAAATCCGCACCTTCCTCCTGCTGCTCCTGAGGATTTCGATGTAAGGCCGGCGATCACTACCTCTCCTACTTCCCTGAAGTCTTCTGGAAGATGTCTCTCGTCCTCCTCCTCCTCCTCCTGCGCCTCGTCCTCCTCAAACATCCTGCTCAGGGTGTCGGCCACGACGTTATCTTACCCCCTTACGTGGTGCACCGAGATGCACTATGTGTCCAGTTTTGCGTGGGCGTGCCAAAAACCCAGTTGAGCGCTTGGTTATTGGTCAGCAGCTTAAATTCACAGTGTTTGAAATAGTATTTGAATTTTTCAGTGGTGAATAGTATGGCCAGAGCTTCAACCTGTATGAAGAGTATTTCCTTTTCACTGGAGACTGAGACCTAGATGCACATACTAAGGACTTGTGTTGACTACTCAACTCCTGTAGTGGCACTGCAGCCTCACCCAAGTTGGAGGTGTCCGTCTGCACTACAAAGGGTTGACCGAAAACGGGAATCATGAGCATGGTGGTGTTACTCAATGCCGTCTTTAGTGCATCAAAGCTTCCTTCCGGCTCTCAGTCCATACAAACGGCTCCCCTTTCTTGTGCAGCTGATTTAAAGGCGCTGTCAGCTCAGTAAATCTGGGTCGAACATGCGAAAAAGTTCGTCGTCCTGATGAACTAGGTTCACCTCCTGTTGGCCTTGCGTGGGCTAAATATGTAAATGCCGTGAGCTCTAGACTGCTCAGCCCTGACTCCTCAGCGGACACCAAATGATGCAAAAAGGAAATTCCTGTGCCCAAGAGTAACCTTATAGGCTTGATTGTTAAACCTGCCTTCCTGGTGCAAATGCTCTAAATGCTCAGCAAACGACGCACTGTGTATCACGACGTCGCCCAGATCATTGACCGAATCGAGAAACCTGGAGAGTACGGCGTCTCCAGAAGAAAAGGCTGTAGCAAAGGCGGTTGCCGTCTTGGATTCTTTCGCCAGAGTGGTCTGGTAGTACACCTCATTGAGGTCAAGCAAAGGGAAGTAGTGGGCCCCAGAAAACAAAGAAAAACATGCATGCAAATCAGGAAGAGGAATGGACTCCAGAACTATTTATGGCTGAGCATCCAGTAGTCAACCACCGGTCTAAACATCCTCCCTCTCACAACCCCCCTCCCACCCCAATTACCTTAGAGACCAAAAATATTGATGATGCATAGGGGTTGTCGATGGATTAATGATTCCTTCATCCATCATCTCGTCCACTAGCTTAACCAGAACATTCATCTTTGGGGGGAGACAGACAGTTCAGAGATTGTCTGTTGGCATCTCATTGGAGTGTAGAATCCGATACTCTATTCGAGTGTTCATTCTGAACTTGTCGGTCAATACTTCGGGGAAACTCCGTAAAACATCAAGGAGAGCTTGGGCATCATCAGGTCCTGAATGCCCCACTGCAAATTCTCCGACCCCAGTGTCCACATTCGAGACTGGGAATGTTTACACAATCGAAACGTCAGCTCAGGCCAAAACCCAAAATAAAACTTCTCCCTGATGTAATCCAGATCAGCCACGTCTTATTTACAAAGACACATCCTGGAAGAAGATCTATGCGCAACCTCTCAGCCACCAACACCTTCGATGGCCATGAAAACTCCCCACTGCGACGAAAACACAACCTATCCCAGGAAGAGAAGAGCCTGGCCTTCAATCTTGCATGTTCTGCTCACAGGTTTGAAATCGGGGAATTTCGAAATCGCTCGGTATATAGAATACCGCCTACAGCTCAGTAATGAAATTCTGTTGCCAGAATGCAGTAAAGCACACAGCGGCTCTTGATTAATGCTGCCGTGCACGGGAGAGCGAAGACTGCTAGTCATCCCTTTCATTCTGTTACACACACTCTACAACGCCGAAGTTAGACGCCGCTGCCAGCTCCTCTGGAGACACTTTCAGAGAGCGTCTTTCTGTCTGACTGGCACTGACGAACAAAACAATCCTGCCGACTGCAACAATGGCAACCACCTTTAGCAAACATAGTACTACTGCCGACCTCGTACCCTTTGTGGGACCCGCACCTGCCTGAAACAGCATCTCTCCGCGCCCTCTGCTCTGACTAGGTTGTTTAACACCCTCAGCGGACGTGACTAATCTCTCCAAGACACCAGGTGGTTGGCTTTTCAGCAAATAGCTCCTACGAACGGTTCTCTGACTTTATCCCCAGTAAAATGGTGCACACAATCTCACCCTCACTCAAGTCTAGATCGAAAGCCGCTGTTGCTGTACGCATTTCGTGAATGTACTCCAATAAAGTTTCCTAAGCTTGTTGGATCCGAAAGAAAAGTTAATTTACCTGCTAACTCTTAATCCTGGGAGACAAGCGTTCCACTAGCGTTCGCGCACGTAGTTCCTGCAAGCATCCTCTCTGCTAAACCAACGCCCTCCATCTTAACTAGAGAGCCGCGACACAACGGATATAACAGCTCAAATCAGTTTCCCACGACACCTTTAAAACGCTAATTTCCCTTCTCAAACCTACGGTAAACCACAAGAAAATGAGCAGTTGTTGTTGGGTATCAATAGCAAGAAATTGCATTTCGCACAACTTGTTCAAAAACGGGACAGACAGCTTGACAAAACTGGACTGCAATTTCTCCGTACTTCAACTCCTCGCCCCAGGGGATGCTCAGACATTTTCAAGACCTAGGTTTATCTAGGTTTATCCAAGATACTCAATCCAATCTGCACATTTGTGAACCTATTCTGGAATTCATCAATAGGTAGTTTCAATTGGGGATCAGTCACTATCGATTTTAGGTCTCGATCGCCGAGACCACTGGGCAAACCCGCCTCCATGCGGGATGCTTTCGATTCGGACTTGACTGAGGGTGCGATTGTGGGCACCATTTTACAGGGGGTAAAGCTAGAGGACTGTTAGCAGGTGCTACCTGGTGAAAAGCCAACCACCTACGGTGACTTGGACAGTTTAGACACGGTGTTCTGCTCAAACCTGGAAATGAAAGCGACGCAGTGCTTGACAGCAATGCTCACCAGACCAATATGGCCGCCGTTACCTGCACTGGAGGCCCTATGACAGAAAAATATGAAAGTTTCAAACAGTGCTCACTGGGAAGATCTTGCGAGATGGTGTCTGAAGCTCGGGCAGCGCAGCAAATGGCTTCCTCCGGCTTGCCCCTGTCAACGTGTGCTCGTTGATCTCCCCAGAATGTGCCGCACAATCCTATGAGTTGCCTTCTGCACGTCTTCCTTGGAAACTAGTCCAGGTTGTTCAGGAGACAAATCCACAATGAACCACATGATCCGCAGCACTGGACCAAATATGTAGCATGCATGCTGAACTCAAATAATGCTTCCCGCGCGCATAACTACGACCTCTATCCTGACCACCGCTCAAGTCGGCCACACGATAGCACGTTCCCGCCCCATTGCTTTCCGATTCCCGCACCCTCTGATCCAAATATAAGCCTTTACCAGGCAAGGCGCGACATATCGATTAACGCAACATCTAATGATGGGTAGATTTTATTACGCCGGCCGGGGTGGTCGAGTGGTTCTAGGCGCTAGTCTGGAACCGCGCGACCGCTACGGTCGCAGGTTCGAATCCTTCCTCGGGCATGGATGTGTGTGATGTCCTTCGGTTAGTTAGGTTTAAGTAGTTCTAAGTTCTAGGGGCCTGATGACCTCAGAAGTTAATTCCCATAGTGCTCAGAGCCATTTTTATTACCGATTTTTTGTTATTGTAACTGAGGACTCACAGCTCTTTGGCTCTTGATCTGTTACCGCAACGCGTGATCATCATCTTCTCTCGATCTCGAAGCTGGGTGGAGAACAGCAGGTTTTGGTTGAATATATGAAACAATTTTTTTTCCAAAATTATTAAAAAATGATTTATCCCATTTGCCGCCCTTATCCAAGACTCAACAACACTTTGGAATTAATATATAATAAAGGAAAGCATATTACTGAACGATAACAACATTTAAAATCAATTATTTTAATTATTTAAATGGCATCGTGAGCTTTTAATGTGTCTCTAGGCACGAATTATGAGGGGCAGTCTAATGAAAACCGACAGACGGAAAAAGTTAAACTGTTTATTATTTCAAAAGCAATCGCCGTAACTGTTAGTACATTTATCCCATTGTGAGACAGGACGGTCAATGCATTCACGGAAAAATGTTTGTGCCTTCCAACTGTAATGAAACAGGTCAGTGTTCCTGTCTATATCATGCATTGCAGAATGCGATACTTGCATGAAATTGATGACAGGATAGAAGAGAGTCAGAATAGTTATTTTGAATTTATTGTAATTCTGGTAACATAAATTAGTTTTACTTTCTTTTCTGAGCAGAAATGAAACACGCAATAGACATAAGAGTATTACTTTTTAATATTCTAAATTTAATTTGAAATTGTAATCATGGTTTAAATTACCAATGTCAGTCTATAATTTGTCCTGCATAGTAATACCACAACATTTATGGAAGAAATAATTGTTTGAAGGCTACATTAATCTCTTTGGATTAAAATGTGGATGTATCACATTATCACTGGTCTACGACTTCTTGTACCTTAATAAGTTATTCAGTAGCTCTCATGGAGTAATAGCCGTTATGGAGTTGGGACAAGAAGTAGTTAGTCTGTACCAGAATGGAGATCGATCTGAGTTATTATAATAAAAATGAGACGAATAAAGAAAAACGGATGATGATGAAACAGAAAGCACCAGTGTTCAAATTTTAAAAGCAAACACGATCGTACCGCCTAGACAATTACTGTTTTCAACAAGCCATTTTTCTACGAAGAGTCGCGAGAACTAGATGAGTGCTTAGCTTTAAGTATTATTTTGACACGTAGAATAAAAACTGTCGCCAGTTGCGGAAGGTAGTAGTCAAGTTCTTGACCTAGGTTTCAAGCCATATAAATGGGCCTCCTTCAGAAGTCTAATTAGTTTTACCATGCTGATAACAGTGTGCCGCCATATACACATATTGAGTTTCATGTTCATCCGTTACTAGTCACACACGCCACATCTAATACACTCCTGGAAATTGAAATAAGAACACCGTGAATTCATTGTCCCAGGAAGGGGAAACTTTATTGACACATTCCTAGGGTCAGATACATCACATGATCACACTGACAGAACCACAGGCACATAGACACAGGCAACAGAGCATGCACAATGTCGGCACTAGTACAGTGTATATCCACCTTTCGCAGCAATGCAGGCTGCTATTCTCCCATGGAGACGATCGTAGAGATGCTGGATGTAGTCCTGTGGAACGGCTTGCCATGCCATTTCCACCTGGCGCCTCAGTTGGACCAGCGTTCGTGCTGGACGTGCAGACCGCGTGAGACGACGCTTCATCCAGTCCCAAACATGCTCAATGGGGGACAGATCCGGAGATCTTGCTGGCCATGGTAGTTGACTTACACCTTGTAGAGCACGGTGGGTGGCACGGAATACATGCGGACGTGCATTGTCCTGTTGGAACAGCAAGTTCCCTTGCCGGTCTAGGAATGGTAGAACGATGGGTTCGATGACGGTTTGGATGTACCGTGCACTATTCAGTGTCCCCTCGACGATCACCAGTGGTGTACGGCCAGTGTAGGAGATCGCTCCCCACACCATGATGCCGGGTGTTGGCCCTGTGTGCCTCGGTCGTATGCAGTCCTGATTGTGGCGCTCACCTGCACGGCGCCAAACACGCATACGACCATCATTGGCACCAAGGCAGAAGCGACTCTCATCGCTGAAGACGACACGTCTCCATTCGTCCCTCCATTCACGCCTGTCGCGACACCACTGGAGGCGGGCTGCACGATGTTGGGGCGTGAGTGGAAGACGGCCTAACGGTGTGCGGGACCGTAGCCCAGCTTCATGGAGACGGTTGCGAATGGTCCTCGCCGATACCCCAGGAGCAACAGTGTCCCTAATTTGCTGGGAAGTGGCGGTGCGGTCCCCTACGGCACTGCGTAGGATCCTACGGTCTTGGCGTGCATCCGTGCGTCGCTGCGGTCCGGTCCCAGGTCGACGGGCACGTGCACCTTCCGCCGACCACTGGCGACAACATCGATGTACTGTAGAGACCTCACGCCCCACGTGTTGAGCAATTCGGCGGTACGTCCACCCGGCCTCCCGCATGCCCACTATACGCCCTCGCTCAAAGTCCGTCAACTGCACATACGGTTCACGTCCACGCTGTCGCGGCATGCTACCAGTGTTAAAGACTGCGATGGAGCTCCGTATGCCACGGCAAACTGGCTGACACTGACGGCGGCGGTGCACAAATGCTGCGCAGCTAGCGCCATTCGACGGCCAACACCGCGGTTCCTGGTGTGTCCGCTGTACCGTGCGTGTGATCATTGCTTGTACAGCCCTCTCGCAGTGTCCGGAGCAAGTATGGTGGGTCTGACACACCGGTGTCAATGTGTTCTTTTTTCCATTTCCAGGAGTGTATATGTATTATTTTATGCATGACAAAGCCAGACGGCTGTTTTTGCGACTGTTAGTTTAAATTATGACTAAGCCTATTGGCGGCACGTAATGGTCAGCATGTTAAACGTAATACGACTTCTGAACAAGTAGTAATTTATATAGGTTGAAACCTAGGTCAAAAGTTTTTGACCACTGCGTTCTGCAACTGGTGGCTGTTTTTATTCCATATATTACATTTGCACAGATGCTGCTGCAGCCATGTTTGAGATTCCATTATTTCGCCTTCCTTCTATCTTTAAATGGCTGCACAGTGTTATTACAACTGAAAACTGAACACGAATAACAATTCGTTTTTACAAGCAATACAGAGGAGTTCATAATACTACGGAATCATGATTGTAACCAGGCGTGCACCTCCTTTTCCAAAGCAAATTCCCAGCAACGATGGTTTTTCGTCAGGATGGAAATCGCATGGGGAGAAATGTGTACTGTGCTTAATACGTGCGTAAGGGCTTCCAGGGAAACTTTTGCAGTGTAGTCCAAACAACCTCCGCAACATATGGGCCTGCCTACGAAAAGGCGCACGTCCTGGCACAATAACGGTTCCACAGGCAAGTGCACACATTTTTCCATTAAGGCAACTCAATATGTAGTGTTTGACAGTGATGAAGATGATTAAAGGAACAATGTAAGTGAAACATTATGTAAATAGACACACACACACAAACACATACACACACACACACACACACACACACACACACACATACACACACACACAGAATTAAATAATATCAGGCAGAGAAATAACAAATTTTCAAATAGTAATTTTGGCTGAAACAATTTATCAACTTTAAGGTATAAGTGGTTTAAGGTATAAGTGGTGTGGAACAATACGGTCAATGTAGAGACATAACACATCAGAAAAACCATACCATGTGGTAAAAAGGCATGAATTCGTCATTTATGTGTTTTTTCAAATATTTGTAATTATGATTTAAAAACTAATAGCTACATGTGTACAAACAGCAAAGAAAACTCTTTATCTTTAACAGATGAAAAATAAAAGCCCACTGAGGATGCTGCAACTGCAGTGAAACATGTTTGGGTTAAAAAAATTGTGTTTTGCTAAAGGCGGACCCTATCCAAAAACATACGTATTCCATTAAGGCATTGACCGTGTATTAACAGTTATAGCGATTACTTTTGTAATAATAAACAGTTTTCTTACTTTTTTCATCTGTCTTGTTTTCATTTTACTGTTCCTTATAATTGCAGTTACTTTCTGGATTAACGAGCACTGGCAAGGGATCTGATATTACGTACTGAGCAACGAGGGTTGCTTTGACATGCTGTGACCATCTGATTCAATGTGCAATTAATTTCTAATCCTTAGCGCATAGTGATGGCCAATTTTGATCTACGGATTAATGTTCGCATGGTACAGTATGGACGTAACGCGCTGCCTTGCAACAGTAGTTCTTTACCAGAAGATGTGATGTGCAAAAATTTATACAGTAGCAATAATCAGATGTCCCGACAAAACGTATTCAACCTCATCCTCTCCAGTCTTTCCTAACGCTTTTTTTTTTGTTTTTTTTTTTTGTTTTGAGGCAGCACTTTTCTGACTGGTCTGATGCGGATTGCCAAGAATTCCCCTCCTGTGCGAATCTTTTCAGCACTTGCAACCGATGTCTTCAATTATTTGCTGGCCGTACTCAAATCTCTGTCTCTCTCTACACTACAACTTTTGCCCTCCACAGCTCCTGTAATTCTTCTTCACCTTTACTGAGGGTAACACTGTCATCAGCGAAGTTTATCACTGATATCCTTTCACCCTGAATCTTAATCCCACTCTTGAACTTTTCTTTTATTTCCATCATTGCTTCTTAGATGTATAGAACAGTAGGGGTGAAAAAATACATCCCTGCCTTATACCCTTTTTAATCCGAGCGCTTCGTTCTTGATCGTCCAGTCTGATTGCTCCATCCTGGTTCTAGTACATATTGTATACTACCCGTTTGTCCCTATAGCTTACCCTCATTTTCCTTAGAATTTCGAACATTTTACACAGTTTTACACAGTTGAAACCTTCTTGCTGGTCAACAAATCCTATGAAAATGTTTTCCTTAGTCTTGATTCCATTATCAGCTGCAACATCAGAACTCTCTCACTGGTGCCCTTACCTTCTCTGAAGTAAAACTGGTAGTATCAAATAGCCCCTCAGTTTTCTTTTCCATTCTTCTATGTGTTATTGTTGTCAGCATGAGGTGTTAAGCTGATTATACGGTAATTCTCGCACTTGTCAGCTCTAGCTATCTTCGGAATTGTGGTGGATGATATTTTCCTGCAAGTCTAATGGTATATCCCCAGTCTCACACATTTTACATTTTACTTACCAACATCAACGGTTATAGGCGCTTCAGTCCGGAACCGCGCGGCTGCTACGGTTGCTGGTTCGAATCCTTCCTCGGGCATGGATGTGTGTGCTGTCCTTCGGTTAGTTAGGTTTACGTAGTTCTAAGTCTAGGGGACTGATGACCTCAGATGTTAAGTCTTATACTGCTTAGAGCCATTTGAACGATTTGAATCAACATCAATAGTCGTTTTGTTGCCACTAACCCCAACGACTTTGTAAATTACAATGGAATATTATCTATCCCTTCTCCCTATCTGACCGTAAGTGTCCTAAACCTCTTTTAAATTCTAACACTGGATCCTCCATCTCTTCCCTGTCGACTCGTGTGTCTTCTTCTACTACGTCATCAGAACAATCTTATCCCTTGCAGAGGCCTTCATCGTACTCTTTCCACATATCTGCTCTCTCCTCTACATTTCACAGTGGACTTCCCATTGTACTCTTAATGCCACCGCCCTTGTTTTTCATTTCACGGAAGATTGTTTCGACTTATCTACATGCTGAGCCAGTCCTTATGACAATCATTTCCCTTTCGATCGCTTCTCATTTTTCAGGTAGCCTTTTTCCTTAGCTTCCCTGCACTTCCTGTTTATTTCGTTCATACGTGGCTTGTTGTTGTTGTTGTTGTCTTCAGTCCTGAGACTGGTTTGATGCAGCTCTCCATGCTACTCTATCCTGTGCAAGCTTTTTCATCTCCCAGTACCTACTGCAACCTACATCCTTCTGAATCTGCTTAGTGTATTCATCTCTTGGTCTCCCTCTACGATTTTTACCCTCCACGCTGCCCTCCAATACTAAATTGGTGATCCCTTGATGCCTCAGAACATGTCCTACCAACCGATCCCTTCTTCTGGTCAAGTTGTGCCACAAACTTCTCTCCTCCCCAATCCTATTCAATACCTCCTCATTAGTTATGTGATCTACCCATCTAATCTTCAGCACTCTTCTGTAGCACCACATTTCGAAAGCTTCTATTCTCTTCTTGTCCAAACTATTTATCGTCCATGTTTCACTTCCATACATGGCTACACTCCATACGAATACTTTCAGAAATGACTTCCTGACACTTAAATCAATACTGGATGTTAACAAATTTCTCTTCTTCAGAAACGCTTTCCTTGCCATTGCCAGCCTACATTTTATATCCTCTCTACTTCGACCATCATCAGTTATTTTGCTCCCCAAATAGCAAAACTCCTTTACTACTTTAAGTGCCTCATTTCCTAATCTAATTCCCTCAGCATCACCCGACTTAATTAGACTACATTCCATTATCCTTGTTTTGCTTTTGTTGATGTTCATCTTATATCCTCCTTTCAAGACACTGTCCATTCCATTCAACTGCTCTTCCAAGTCCTTTGCTGTCTCTGACAGAATTACAATGTCATCGGCGAACCTCAAAGTTTTTATTTCTTCTCCATGAATTTTAATACCTACCCCGAATTTTTCTTTTGTTTCCTTTACTGCTTGCTCAATATACAGATTGAATAACATCGGGGAGAGGCTACAACCCTGTCTCACTCCCTTCCCAACCACTGCTTCCCTTTCATGTCCCTCGACTCTTATAACTGCCATCTGGTTTCTGTACAAACTGTAAATAGCCTTTCGCTCCCTATATTTTACCCCTGCCACCTTTAGAATCTGAAAGAGAGTATTCCAGTCAACATTGTCAAAAGCTTTCTCTAAGTCTACAAATGCTAGAAACGTAGGTTTGCCTTTCCTTAATCTTTCTTCTAAGATAAGTCGTAAGGTCAGTATTGCCTCACGTGTTCCAGTGTTTCTACGGAATCCAAACTGATCTTCCCCGAGGTTGGCTTCTACTAGTTTTTCCATTCGTCTGTAAAGAATTCGTGTTGGTATTTTGCAGCTGTGACTTATTAAGCTGATAGTTCGGTAATTTTCACATCTGTCAACACCTGCTTTCTTTGGGATTGGAATTATTATATTCTTCTTGAAGTCTGAGGGTATTTCGCCTGTTTCATACATCTTGCTCACCAGATGGTAGAGTTTTGTCATGACTGGCTCTCCCACGGCCGTCAGTAGTTCCAATGGAATATTGTCTACTCCGGGGGCCTTGTTTCGACTCAGGTCTTTCAGTGCTCTGTCAAACTCTTCACGCAGTATCGTATCTCCCATTTCATCTTCATCTACATCCTCTTCCATTTCCATAATATTGTCCTCAAGTACATCGCCCTTGTATAGACCCTCTATATACTCCTTCCACCTTTCTGCTTTCCCTTCTTTGCTTAGAACTGGGTTTCCATCTGAGCTCTTGATATTCATACAAGTCCTTCTCTTATCTCCAAAGGTCTCTTTAATTTTCCTGTAGGCAGTATCTATCTTACCCCTAGTGAGATAAGCCTCTACATCCTTACATTTGTCCTCTAGCCATCCCTGCTTAGCCATTTTGCACTTCCTGTCGATCTCATTTTTGAGACGTTTGTATTCCTTTTTGCCTGTTTCACTTACTGCATTTTTATATTTTCTCCTTTCATCAATTAAATTCAATATTTCTTCTGTTACCCAAGGATTTCTACTAGCCCTCGTCTTTTTACCTACTTGATCCTCTGCTGCCTTCACTACTTCATCCCTCAAAGCTACCCATTCTTCTTCTACTGTATTTATTTCCCCCATTCCTGTCAATTGCTCCCTTATGCTCTCCCTGAATCTCTGTACAACCTCTGGTTCTTTTAGTTTATCCAGGTCCCATCTCCTTAAATTCCCACCTTTTTGCAGTTTCTTCAGTTTTAATCTACAGGTCATAACCAATAGATTGTGGTCAGAGTCCACATCTGCCCCTGGAAATGTCTTACAATTTAAAACCTGGTTCCTAAATCTCTGTCTTACCATTATATAATCTATCTGATACCTTTTAGTATCTCCAGGGTTCTTCCATGTATACAACCTTCTTTCATGATTCTTAAACCAAGTGTTAGTTATGATTATGTTGTGCTCTGTGCAAAATTCTACCAGGCGGCTTCCTCTTTCATTTCTGTCCCCCAATCCATATTCACCTACTATGTTTCCCTCTCTCCCTTTTCCTACACTCGAATTCCAGTCACCCATGACTATTAAATTTTCGTCTCCCTTCACAATCTGAATAATTTCTTTTATTTCATCATACATTTCTTCAATTTCTTCGTCATCTGCAGAGCTAGTTGGCATATAAACTTGTACTACTGTAGTAGGTGTGGGCTTCGTGTCTATCTTGGCCACAATAATGCGTTCACTATGCTGTTTGTAGTAGCTTACCCGCATTCCTATTTTCCTATTCATAATTAAACCTACTCCTGCATTACCCCTATTTGATTTTGTGTTTATAACCCTGTAGTTACCTGACCAGAAGTCTTGTTCCTCCTGCCACCGAACTTCACTAATTCCCACTATATCTAACTTCAACCTATCCATTTCCCTTTTTAAGTTTTCTAACCTACCTGCCCGATTAAGGGATCTGACATTCCACGCTCCGATCCGTAGAACGCCAGTTTTCTTTCTCCTGATAACGACATCCTCTTGAGTAGTCCCCGCCCGGAGATCCGAATGGGGGACTATTTTACCTCCGGAATATTTTACCCAAGAGGACGCCATCATCATGTAATCATACAGTAAAGCTGCATGCCCTCGGGAAAAATTACGGCTGTAGTTTCCCCTTGCTTTCAGCCGTTCGCAGTACCAGCACAGCAAGGCCGTTTTGGTTATTGTTACAAGGCCAGATCAGTCTATCATCCAGACTGTCGCCCTTGCAACTACTGAAAAGGCTGCTGCCCCTCTTCAGGAACCACACGTTTGTCTGGCCTCTCAACAGATACCCCTCCGTTGTGGTTGCACCTACGGTACGGCTATCTGTATCGCTGAGGCACGCAAGCCTCCCCACCAACGGCAAGGTCCATGGTTCATGGGGGGCTTACATTTCTGTATACCCGACGCCGGCCGGTGTGGCCGAGCGGTTCTAGGCGCTTCAGTCTGGAGCCGCGTGACCGCAACGGTCGCAGGTTCGAATCCTGCCCCGGGCATGGTTGTGTGTGATGTCCTTAGGTTAGTTAGGTTTAAGTAGTTCTATGTTCTGGGGGACTGATGACCTCAGATGTTAAGTCCCATAGTGCTCAGAGCCATTAGTATACCCGAATTTCCCTGAACATTATTGTACTTCCTTCTTTCATCGACCAATTGAGTATTTGTTCTGTTATCCATGGTTACTTTCTTTGTACCTACGGTTTTCTTTCCAAATTCTGTCATTGCCCTTCTTAGAGATATCCATTCGTCTTCAGCTGAACTGACTAATGAGATATTCATTACCGCAATATCTAAAGCCTCAGAGAACGTCGAGAGTTTCTCTTCATTCCTTAGTACTTCAGTACACCACTTCACACCACTTCGTTGCTCACTGATTCATTCTGATTAGTCAATCACTGTATCTCTTCGCAAACGCAAACGCGCCTTCCGACGTTACGCACACTATGGGATGCGCGCACAAGTAGCTGTGATGGATGTTGATGCATCGACTGTTGATGATGGATAGGAAACCTATCTTGAATTCGGTTGCTTGTCTGCGAGTTCCAGCTCAGATATACGGTAAGAATCGTCATGAGTCGTACACCTATGTCGGTGTGGTGGAAAGTACTGTAGGCCGACCGCTGTGACAGAGCGGTTCTAGGTGCTACAGTCTGGAACCGCGCTGCTGCTACGGTCGCAGGTTCGAATCCTGCCTCGGCCATGAATGTGTGAGATGTCCTTAGGTTAGTTAGGTTTAAGTAGTTGTACGTTCAAGGGGACTGATTACCTCAGATGTTAAGTCCCACAGTGCTCAGAGCCATTTGAACCAAAGTACTGTATATCAGTCGCGTGGCTGCACTCAGTGGTGACGAGAGATGCTGTGATATCTCTTGCGGTAGTTAACTCGCAGGCGGCGTCGGCGGGGGACGGCGGCGGCGGCGTCGGCGGCGTCGGCGTCGTCAAGGCGGCGACTTTAATTACGGCTGGCGCCTCGGCTCAGCCTAATTTCACATCAGCCGCCGGCGTCTGCGGGCCGGATTAAGAAGAAGGGCGGGCGAGCGGATAGGGCTGAGAGCGGTGTCGCAGGCTCCCTTTCAGCGTGGCTGCCACAGGCCGTCACATCTATTTGCAACCGGAGTCTCCACGAGTCTACTTCCGAATCTGTTTTAGCCCTAACGTCGTCTTCCACATCAACCATAAACACGTGCTTTCTAACAAAAGGTCCGCAGCTCGTGGTCGTGCGGTAGCGTTCTCGCTTCCCACGCCCGGGTTCCCGGGTTCGATTCCCGGCGGGGTCAGGGATTTTCTCTGCCTCGTGATGACTGGGTGTTGTGTGCTGTCCTTAGGTTAGTTAGGTTTAAGTAGTTCTAAGTTCTAGGGGACTGATGACCATAGATGTTAAGTCCCATAGTGCTCAGAGCCATTTTTCTAACAAAAGATCGTTTGTGAGTCATCAGCCTTCTGGCTGGTTTGAAGTGGCCCGCCACGAATTCCTCTCCTTTGCCATCTTCTTCATCTCAAAGCAGCTCTTGCAACCCACGTCCCCATTTATTTGCTGAATGTATTCTAATTCTAATTTTAATTGGAGTTACAGGCAAGTCTTCGAAGGAAACAGAGTTCTCGACATTTGGAGAGCGATGGCCCCAGTATGACAATAACGATAATTTTTGAAGGTGCATGTGGAACCTGAAGATGTCTTACTGAACTGCCGAAACTGTTTCCGAAAATAAAACAAAATAACTTCTCAATTTGCTAATTTCCTTGTTAAGTATTCTAATCGCAGTGTTTCTTTAGAGTTTTTACCCTCTGCGGCTCCCTTTAGCACTACAGCAGTTATTCCGTGACGTCTTAACAGCCGACCGGGGTGGCCGAGTGGTTCTAGGCGCTACAATATGGAACCGTGAGACCGCTACGGTCGCAGGTTCGAATCCTGCCTCGGGCATGGATGTGTGTGATGTCCTTAGGTTATTTAGGTTTAAGTAGTTCTAAGTTCTAGGGGACTGATGACCTCAGAAGTTAAGTCCCATAGTGCTAAGAGCCATTTGAGCCATTTGAACGTCTTAACAGATGTCCTAGCATCCCGTCCCTTCTTCATGTCAGTGATTTCAATATATTCACTCGTCGATTCAGCGGAGATCCTCCTCATTTCTTACCTCATCAGTCCAACTAATTTTCAACATTCTTCTGTAGCACCGCATCGCGAATGCTTCGATTCTCTTTCTATTCGGTTTCTCACAGTACATGTTTCACTACCATGCAATTCTGTGCACGAAACGTACATTTCAGAACTTTCTTCCTCAAATTATGCACTATATTTCATACTAGCAGACTTCTATCGGCCAGGAATGCCGTTTTTGCCAGTGCTAGTCTGCTTTTGATGTTCTCATAGTGTAAGTAGGCTGTTCATGTTTTCTCTATGTAAGTAGGCTGTTTATGTTTTCTCTATGTAAGTAGGCTGTTCATGTTTTCTCTATGTAAGTAGGCTGTTTAGGTTTTTTTATTGGTAACGCCACCTCTGTATGAAAATCACTGGCTGTGCTGTGTGCAGTCTGTGGCTGCTTTGCATTGTTGTAATACTCGCCATTGTAGTGTTAGGCAGCTGGCTGTGAACAGCGCGTAGCGTTGCGCAGTTGGAGGTGAGCCGCCAGCAGTGGTGGATGTGGGGAGAGAGATGGCGGAGTTTTGAAATTTGTCATGAACTGCTATATTTATATATGATGATATCAAGGTAAATACATTGTTTGTTCTCTATTAATATCTTTCATTTGCTAACTATCCCTATCAGTAGTTAGTGCCTTCCATAGTTTGAATCTTTTATTTAGCTGGCAGTAGTGGCGCTCGCTGTATTGCAGTAGCTTGAGCAGCGAAGATTTTTGTGAGGTAAGTGATTTGTGAAAGGTATAGTTTAATGTTAGTCAGGGCCATTCTTTTGTAGGGAATTTTGAAAGTCAGATTGCGTTGCGCTAACAAAATATTGTGTGTCAGTTTAAGCACAGTCATGTATAATTGTTCAAAGGGGACGTTTCATATGTCGACCCTTAGCCTAGGATACCTCACTGGAATCTTCTGATTTTTTCTTGTAGTTTGTGTATTTAGTGTAGCTTTTGTTTATTGCTAGCGCGTAATTGTAGAGAGAATCTCCTTTGTAGTTGTAGCCTTTCATTGTTGTACAGTAAAACAGTTGTGGCATGCATATAGATTTGCACCAAGTATTTCGCAGCTACGCTTGCAATTAACTAGATATTATTTTCAGTGCTATGTTAATGTCTTCTCCTATTTTTGCACTTCAAATTGTGCTTTTCTGTGTTATCGTGTGAAATATTGTGACAATTATGGCGTGTGAAAAACGTAACACTAGGCTCCAAACTAAACTGAGAAATAATAGTGACGACGAACGTAGCTTATCAGCGCCACAGAGTAATGAATTTACTAATGTTCAAAGTAGTAATTTGGTAACTGTGCACAGGGAAATGGAGCGAGCGTCAAACAATGGCGTCGACAGTGAAACAATTAGTGAAGAGGGAAGCATTATCGATCGATCGGTCGGCAATAGCTCGCCTCAGGAAGCCGAAATGACAGGACACGATCTCGCAAATACTGTAGATTCAGGTTTTGGATCCTCACCGTTTTCTCAAACAAGTCAAGACACATTTTCTGCTTGTCAAAATGTGAATGTTTCCGGTGTAAATTCACTGCCGAAAAGCACTGAGGAACATGTTTCAGACACCAATGCATTGTTATTACAATTAATACAACAAATGGGACAAACACAGCAAAAGCTTCAAAAGTTCGACACAGTGGAACAAAATCTTAAAAACTTAGACACAATGGAACAACACCAGAGACAAACACAACAACAGTTAGACACAATGGAACAAAATCTTCAAAAGTTAGACACCACACTTGAACAAACACGTGAAGATTTAACTACTGAGTTACATAACATTGAATCGAAATGTCAAAAAGTCTGTAATGACGTAAAAACACAAATTTGTGAGCATTTTCAACCTATTTTTTCGCGGCATGAAAATGCATTACAGAATCACGAAGCAGCCATAAAAGAACTGCAAACCATTGTTCATGAAAATCATGAGACCTTGTGGGCTAAAATTGACTCAGTTGCATCTACCGATTCGGTTAAGCAACTTGCAAAAACTCAGGAAAACTTAAAGGACACAGTAGATTCGATTTCAACACAAATGGACACTCTGAAACTTGGTTCAGAAAAACACACTGAGGAAATGTGTTCACTATCGGAGAAAGTAGCCGAACTTTCGGATCAGGTTACTAACTTATCTACAAAGGTAGATGATGATCTGAATGACACAAGACCTGTAGCCTTCACTGACACAGAAGAGTATGAACAAATTAGAAAATTCAAACAGAATCAAAATCAAATCAATACACAGTACAAAAGAGAAATCCGGGAAGTACAAGATCAACTGACACAGGTAATACAAGAATTACGTATTTCAGAGGATACTCGCGCCCCAATACGGGAAGAGGGACACAGAAATACGGAACAGCCACAAAATAATAACACAGGACATTTCGGAAGTTATGAAAGAAATTGGCAATGTGCACCGAATTTTGAGATGGAACGGCCGACACGACCTAACAATGACCGATATGCGACTCGCCGACATGATGATTTTGACTATAAGCTGTTCATTACTACACGTAAATTCAAAACATTTAAGAATTCTGGCAACGACATTCATCCACAAGCATGGCTCCATCAATTCTCTCATTGTTTTCCTCCCAACTGGTCATTGGAACACAGATTAGAATTTATGTGTGGCTACTTAGAGAATGAACCAGCTGTAAGAATGCGATCGGTAATTCACGATTGCCACAGTGAAGGAGAATTTTACCATGCCTTCCTCTCAGCATATTGGTCTCAAGCCACACAAGACCAAGTAAAACATGGTATCATAATGATGAAACATTTCGAACAATCTGAATTCTCCAGTCTTGTGAAATATTTTGAAGACATGTTGCACAAGAATCAGTACCTGTCAAACCCATACAGCCCCTCAGAACTCATCTGCATTTGCTTAATCAAATTACCTGAACATTTACGGCATATTATTTTAGCAGGAAGTTGCAAAGACGGCATTGAAGCTTTTCAGGGACTGTTACAAGAACTAGAAATTGACACTGATAATCGCGGAACGCGAAAACAAGGACACAACAATTACAGGTCACACCCGTCACAATTCCGTGATGACAGAAACAATAACCAGACACGACTGGTCTATTCTTACAACGCAAATCGTGACCAAAATAGACACCACCCGTACGACAACCATTGGCAGAGTAATAATAGTTACAGAGAAAGATCGCATTTCCGTAGTAATGACTATCACAGAGACAATCAGAGAAACAGACAATATGGGAACCAAAACAAGTATTATCAAGGGAGGTAGAATAACTTCAGACGCAACAGTTCAGCGCGCAGTTACGATTCAGGGAGAAATTCTCCACCACTTAACCGACAAGAAAGAAACTACAGGAACTACCGAGATGACGACAGACGATGTGATTGTAACGACAGACCTGAATTGCATCAGAACTGGCGGGATTCAAACAGAGCAGGGCCCTCTCGTCACGGTGAATTTGTAGAAGTTAGGTCTCCAAACCCCAATAACGGCGCGCGCCAACAAAGAGGCAGACAATGACTCGCACAGCAGGCAGCCGCGTGCGCCCGCTGGCTCCGAGAAAAATAACATAGGCGCTAACCTTGAGAAAAATTTTAGCATTCCTTACCGACGTATACAACATGATAGTTGCATTCAAATCAAACTGTGAGTACTATGAAGAGTAAAGGATAGCACCACACTTCACATGTAAAACTGTTTATTTAAAGATAATCTGCTTTTTAACTTTGTCATTGCCATAAAACTTTTCACTTTACGTTACTAGTATGCTGTGTCAGACTTAAGAAGCTGTTAACATGCAACAATGTTTGAAGTTAAATATCCAGTCAAGAACCAAGAGAACTTATTGAAACAGAAATGACGAATGCATTGTTATAGTGAACAGACATCACAATGTTATTGTGTGTGTACATTCTTGCTTGTTAGTTGCACGATTATGGAACGACTATAAGGCTTACATACTTAGAACATTTACCAGTACTGCTAATGAGATTTTAATGCAACATTTTGGTTTACTTGAAAATATATTCTGGATTTAAAGTACTTTCAGTGAGATACCAGATGGCAAAGTGGTTAGTTTATTTGACAGCTACACGACTATATCACGACGCTACTAATGTGTGACACAATTTATATTGTTGCTTTTGCGGTGTATCTGTTTTATATCTGCACAATTTTTCTGAATTCTTCTGGAAAGTAAATCAGGTTTTAGTAGTAACTTTTGTAGTATAGCTACAATGAGACAGGGTTTTCCGTAGCACAACAATACGTTACAGTACAGTACTTTCTTCATCACAACAATAAGCGTAATAACTACGATATCTATACACAAAGCATTTCACTTTTGTTTATCATGAGGTAAGTACATTGACTTCTGCAGAACTTAGCTTTCGGAGGAAGATAACTACGACACTTCCACAGAGATTATGTTGCAACAAGACGCACATTTAGCGCTACAGGACACGTATTTGAGTGATTGATTTTGTACTTAAAATATTTATTTTTAAAGAATTTGGAGTACAATGATACAAAGGTTTTCCGTGATACATTTCATTCCATTTCTGTAATCTGTAACACCTGAGGGTATAATTACATTAATCCTCAGGGGGGTACACACTTACTTTGTGTACCATGTGTGTGGCAACCACAAGGAACCCTAGCTAATACGGTATTTGCTTATACAATTTTACACATCGGTACCATATTTCTCTAACACACAAATTACACAGCTATCTGATCATGTAACTGAAAGATAAACTTTTTTATTACATCAGTGACATATGTTTACGCAATTACAGAGTTGGATTACTTCACCCTTACGAAATTGTATTTTGTCTGTACTGTGTGAACTCTTCATAGTTTTTCGGACCCATTGTGATACTATGAGAGCTTTGAATGATGTATTTGGTATGAGATCATGATTTTTAAAGTACGTTTGAGGCAGATGACACTTTTGACATGAGCAGAGAATTTTCTTTAGGTTTGGAATTATTGCAGAAAGCTACGACGTTTTTGAGATTTGACTGAGGTGTTATGATGTTATTATTATGACGACAATGTGTATTATGCTGTTGAGATATGTTTATGATCAATAAGATGATGCTACCGTATATGAGGAATAAGAAGTATGTTGGAAACCAAGAATCGTACTTTAAGAGTTATGAAATGTGTGTAAATGTGTGACTGTATCACAATGCTGACGAATTTTTTTTTGGACGCTGTTATATTTACAAGATTTTGTTTCTACACATTTGTTACGCAAATTTTCGACCTGTGAAATGTTTATATGAGACTGTCACTGTAGCGGAAACTGCTGTCATAAATATGTCGGTAAGAAAGGTAAGTGACCATGACGTAATGCGTTGCGAGCGGCCAGGTGTGCCAGTTGCCTGGAGGAAAAGCCATTATTGCGAGCCCTTTTCAGCGGCACAGGTAGAAAAAAAAGGGGACGCCATTAACCTCGCTTCTGACATTCCTTTGTAGAAAGCATCGCAAAAACAACACGGTCGAACTTGAAAACATATGATTACACTAGCTCTTAATTTATGATATTTACTGAAATGCCTAATGAAATGACGAGAAATATTTTTACATCTGCACACCTGATTATGACAAGCGTCTTTCTATGAGAGTTGAGAGAGTTTCTACTAACTTATGAAATGTCACATGACTACTGAATGATATTTTTATACTTTGCTTTTCATAGTTG
Source organism: Schistocerca piceifrons (assembly GCF_021461385.2). Lineage (NCBI taxonomy): Eukaryota > Metazoa > Arthropoda > Insecta > Orthoptera > Acrididae > Schistocerca > Schistocerca piceifrons. The sequence goes on along the minus strand of NC_060138.1, from coordinate 1,197,226,622 downwards.
CTTATTTCATTTGATATCTGGTTTCCAGCTGTGTTGCAGCATTGCTTTTATAAAATGAAATGCATTTGCTAATGTGAACACTTTCTGTCAACAGATCTATTAAATAATTATTTTATGATCCACATTCTTTAAAAAAGGAGCACTTGGAAAGGAAAGAACAGTAAGAAGGAACTAGTAACAGTAACACATAATTTTCTTTTCAAGTACATGGTAATATTTCTTTTACAATAAGTTGTTGTGGTGCACCACTTTAATTACATAGATATTAAGATGTGAATATACATTTCCCTTATCTGCATTGTTGTTTTTACTGTAATATTTTTTCTGCTTGAGCTATGTCATGTTTAGGTATAAGTTACTGCTGTTTGCCAGGCATAGTGCTGCTAAATTTAACTTTGTATTACTCTGTTAAGCTTTTCTTGTTGCTGCACATTGGCTCATATTAGTTGTAATTTTGCATTTTTTTCTGTTGATTTAGATTTACTGTAGCTTGCTTTGCAATTTTCAATTTTTTTGCATTGCTGTTTGTGCTAACTTGTTATGTGCTGCTGCATTGCCTCGTCCCTTAGTTTAGCATCTGAGCTCAGTAGATTTAAGTTAGCTTAAAATGGGGTAGGCTATATAAGAGAACGAGTTGTGATGAATTGGAAGACATGCATTGAGAAGCTATAAGAATATGGTTTGGCCAAACAAAAGGTATTTTGAAAGAGGATTTGAACAAAAAAAAGTAGGGTTTAGAGACAAGTTTAGGTAGGATTTTCTTGGAAATAAAAGATGTTAGATAATGGAAAATAAATAATGAGGTAACAAATATGTGAACATATAAATACAGAAAGCATGCTTGGATAGGATGTTTTGGTGAAAACAAATGTTGAAATAAGATGAAAGATCTATGGAATGAAGTTTTGGGTTGGACTGCAGTACCAAATGTTACACTGAGAACGAACCCTGTCCTTTCCATTGTGTTATCCCCCTATGTGTTTGTGTACTCTTGTATATTTGCGGTTTTCCTGTCTTTATGTGTTTAGCTAATACGATTTATGTTGTAGAATTTTTCTAGTACCAAGGTACATTCACTATGATGAGGAATACTGTTATCCTCAGATATAATTTGCATTAATAATGTGTTATTTACTTTGTAAAGATGTTTAGACATTATTTATTCTGTTTTGTGTTAATGCTCATGTGTGAAGTTGATGTTTCGAAAGTTATTCTGATCTTTTATGTATGTACTCATGTCATAATTCCTGTAACACTGATGTATATGTCTATTTCTATTCTTTTGTAAAGCCTGTTTTACTACAAATGTTATCTGTATTGTTATGTTATTTAATGATGTATTCTGTACCTTTGTTATTGTATTCTCATGTTATAAAATTGTAATTGACACCAGTTTATCAAACTAAGTAACTTGTAAGCATTCATTTCACTGCACACATTTCCATTGATCATAGTATATGGACAATATGTGAGAAGTAGGGACTGATAATGTTTGCACGTGTGTTAATGATTCAGCAAGGGACTGGATAACAGCATTGTTGGTTCTAAGGGCAATTCCAAACACTTTGTGAGTGCACAAGTGGTGGTTTATGGACTTGCTATATTCTCTGCAAGACTCTTCGATGGTGATTGTGCACCTGCACAGTCGCAACAGATGGCTGCTGGCCATTTCTACAAGGACTACAGTGGGTCTACACCTTTGCTGACTCACCAGTACCATTATTTCTACAAGGCCTGCAGTGGGTCTGCACCTCTGGTGGCCCACCAATACCGTAATCTCTACCAGGACTACAGTGGGTCTGTTCTGTGATGACCTACCTACCAATATTCTTCAAAACGTCGAATGACTCTGCTGTGGGTTTGCTATGTTGTGGCCCATTACCTGTCTGCATGTCAAGAGTCAGCACTGTCTTTCCGTTGGAAGGACAACACTACTTCTTCAAGACTGCATGGAAATCCACTACTTCTATGTGCATTTTCTTTTACTGCTCAGACTTTGAGAAAAACTCTGCATTTTTACTGTGATGAACAATGTGGACTGTCTTTATGGACTCTGAGAAATTTTTAGCTTTTGACCAACATTGTATCAATAAGTGTGTGCATTTGATTTCTTTGTTATTGTAATTATGAAAAATTTTTTTCAAATCTGTATTGGGCACTGCCCAAACCAATTTGTAAAATTTTTTGTGGGGAGCATGGGGGCTATGTAAGTAGGCTGTTCATGTTTTCTCTATGTAAGTAGGCTGTTTATGTTTTCTCTATGTAAGTAGGCTGTTCATGTTTTCTCTATGTAAGTAGGCTGTTTAGGTTTTTTTATTGGTAACGCCACCTCTGTATGAAAATCACTGGCTGTGCTGTGTGCAGTCTGTGGCTGCTTTGCATTGTTGTAATACTCGCCATTGTAGTGTTAGGCAGCTGGCTGTGAACAGCGCATAGCGTTGCGCAGTTGGAGGTGAGCCGCCAGCAGTGGTGGATGTGGGGAGAGAGATGGTGGAGTTTTGAAATTTGTCATGAACTGCTATATTTATATATGATGATATCAAGGTAAATACATTGTTTGTTCTCTATTAATATCTTTCATTTGCTAACTATCCCTATCAGTAGTTAGTGCCTTCCATAGTTTGAATCTTTTATTTAGCTGGCAGTAGTGGCGCTCGCTGTATTGCAGTAGCTTGAGCAGCGAAGATTTTTGTGAGGTAAGTGATTTGTGAAAGGTATAGTTTAATGTTAGTCAGGGCCATTCTTTTGTAGGGAATTTTGAAAGTCAGATTGCGTTGCGCTAACAAAATATTGTGTGTCAGTTTAAGCACAGTCATGTATAATTGTTCAAAGGGGACGTTTCAATAGCTACGTCCGTCATGGGTTATTTCGCTGACAAAGTACCAGAATTCCTTAACTTCGTCAATTCTGCTACTTCTCATCCCTTTCGTCTTTCTTCGATTTACTCTCAATCCATATTTCGCAGTCATTAGACCGTTCATTCCATTCAACAGACCAGCGTAGTTCTTCTCCACTTTCATTGAAGACAGTAAGTCATCAGAGAATCTTATCACTGATATCTCTTCACGTTGAATTTTAATTTCACGCTTTAAGGTTTCGTTATTCCCGACATTGCTTCTTCGATGTATAAAATGAGTAGTCTTGGTGTTCCACTCTGATTGTTCCCCCTTGGCTCTTGTCTATATTACCCGTCTCCTCTTGTAGCTTACCTCTATTTTTCCCAGAATTTCAATCATCTTGCACCACTTGATATTGTCGAACGCTTTTTCCAGATCGACAGATTCTAGAAGCATGTCGATTTTGCTTTAGCTTTTCTTCCATTATCAACCGCAACGTCAGAACTGCCTCTCTGGTGCCTTTACCTTTCCTAAAGCCAAAATGATCGTCATCTAACACGTCCTCAACTTTCTTTTACATGCTTCCGTTGATTATTCTTGTCAGCAACTTGGATGCATGACCTGTTAAGCTGATTGTGCGATAATTCTTGCACTTGCCGCTTCTTGCAATCTTCGCAGTTAAGTGAACGATGTTTTTCCGAAATTGATGTGATATAACGCCACTGTCATGCATCCTACACACTAACCTGAAAAGTCATTTTGTTGCTACTTCCCCGAATCATTTTAGAAATTCTGATGGAATGTTGTCTACCCCTTCTGCCTTATTCGATCTTACGTTTTCCAAAGCTCTTTTACATTCTGATTCTAATACAGCCTCCCTATTTCATATGTGTTGAATCCCGTGTCTTCTTCGATCACATCATGAACCAAGGCTTTCCCCTCGTAGAGGCCTTCAGTATACTCTTTTTACGTATCCGCTGTCTCCTCTGCATCTGACGGTGGACTTCACATTGCACACTTAATGTTGCCACTCAAATTTTTTATTTCAAAGAAGGTTATATTGAGCTGAGTCAGTCCTTACAATCATTATTTCTTTCTCGATTCCTTCACATTTTTCATGCAGTCACATCAACTTCGCTTTCCTGCACTTCCTATGTGTTTCATTTCTAAGTGTCTTGTAATTATGTATTCCGCAACATAACAAAAGACAGTCGGACGACATAAACAAAATATACATAACACTACCAACTGCAGCACTGAAGATACTGTTGACACGCCATTGTCAAATTAAAACAACTGCAGCCGTTACTAACGTTTCACTAACTTCTCCATTATTTTACAAGTACGGTTTTTATCTGTAACTAATAAAGTATTGATTACTCGAAAAAACTGTTCCACGGGTATTATCTTTTTTATTGTTTGTCCCATTGTCATTTTCTAGGTCTCAGGCCCATCATCAAGCGCTTCCTCATCAAAAGAATAGATTAAGAGTGAGCCTCAGCATGAAGATACAAATTTTGCTCAGTTACATTAAAACAGCATTATACTTCCATTAACTTATGTAATACAAATAGGGCATAAAGTACAGAAGTGGTCTTAAATACCAGCTTAAAGAAACGAAATTCATGACAAATTTTAAAAAAATGGAGCAAAATAGAATTTCCGTAAGATGACAATATGGAGAGCGGTCACCCGACGTAGATAATTTTTTATTTAATCGTCTTGATGGCTATGTTTTCTGAACATAATGTCCAGTTTCGGCTGTGCAACACCCAACTCCAGAACCTCTTATTCTGCTGCACAGCAACAACTCATAACCATGACGTGATTATTATTTGTTGCTGCAATAGAATGAGAGAGTATAAGATAGCTATTATGTATCCGAAACTGAAAATTCTGTTCAAAAACCATCACGATCAAGACAATAAAATAAAAAAATTATGAACCAAAATACATAGAAACAAAAATAGGTAAGATAGATCCAATTAGGAAATCTCAATGCGTTGGAAAAATTACAGAGCGGAATTGCAATATATGTAAGAATTAATAAAATAAAGAGAGCATATGGTTTGATAAAAAAAAAGTCTACGGCAGATACATATCTAGAAAAATAATAGAACATTGTATGACAGTGGTAAAAGCATAATGTTTATACCTATGGTGCTGCTTAACGATGAACTGTAAGTTGGGCGGAACAGATGTACTTCAGAGACGGGTTATTGGAGAAACAGCGGGTACAGCACAAACTAGAAGGCTGGGAAATGAAAAGTTAGCGACAAGCTTTTTATCCTTTCATTAATTTGTGGGGAGTGTCAACGTGAAAAAGTTTCGAAAAGGTTTGAAATTATCTACAAAATTTGTTGGCAGTCGCAGTGTGCTCCCGTTCTCAAAAAGTGAATGAATATAGTCTGCGGATGAGAAATTCCGCCTTATGCAAGACACCTTTCTTCTGTTTTGTTTCACCCATACATGTTTCAGCACTTTTCTGCTATCTTCAGCGGGTTTAAATTTTATTTTTAACTGTAAAATTGTCGCCACGAAGAAATACGCCGGGAAAATTTCAGAAGTCACAACATATGTGTTGTTTATAGCATTATGTCAAAGTTCCATTTATAGCTTAATTGGCGAAAAGTGGATGTAAGCATTAGTTAACATACGTTACATGATGCTGTTGTCCATTTATTTTGGTAGCTGTTATGCTACACAATATACAACTTGTCATCTGCAAACAGCAAACGTAATTTATATTTCTGTTTGTTATGCATTTACGAACGGAAATGAGTCTGTATCACGTTTTTGTGTGTAACTTATAGGTATGAAATTGTGGTGAGTTCTCTTGTGTTATTGGCGAAGTAAATAGGCCAACTTCATGACAGATGGTCGCTTGGCACTGCACTTTTTATGATTTCTCAAAACATAGGCAGAGTTGTCGCTGCCATTACGTGTTGTTGTGGCTGTGTGGCATTCACTTCTTTCGTTGCGTGTTTGGCTGTATGAGGCCCGCGAGTTTGAATTGTATTTGGCGTCAGTGGTGTATGGTTTGTGTGGCTGTGCTTGTGTGTGTTGAGGACTGGGGCAGAGAGAGAGAGAGAGAGAGAGAGAGTTGTTGTTATTTCCTCCAAGTCTGCTTTGTGTTGTGTTGTCGGTTCTGTATGCGATGTTGAGTCCTTGTTTCTTTAGTATTTCCCCACCCTGTGTGTGACTTTATTGTTGCAAGTCATTATGTGCCATTTGTTGCTTACTGTCTGCTGATTTGTTGGGTCTTGTGTTGTGTTTGTTTGTGTGTGTGCTTCATGGTTATGTGTTGTTTGTTTTTGTATTTTGTGGCTTATTTTGTCTACTCTCTTTGTATCATATCCATTCTCCTGTGCAGTTTGTTTTATTGTGTTCAATTCTTGTGGGTATTCAAATTTGTTCATGGGTATTTTGTTCAGACTGTATTGTATTTTGTGGTTTATTGTGTCTACTCTCTTTGTATCAGACTGAACAAAATACCCACGAACAAACATGATTACACACAAGAACTCAAGAACTAAACACAACGAAACCAGCCTTCAGGAATCGATGGATCGGCAGAGGTGGCGTTGCGGCCTGACCATCCAGGTCATCTGGTGTCACATTTCTGGATTTCTTCCTCTCGGGGCAGCTGATGAATGAAACCGTTGTGAAAACAGAAGAAGCCCTCGTCGCTAGAATTATCTTCTCTGCTGGTGCCATTGCGGACGACATGGCACGAATCTTCGAACGGACACGGCAGCCGGTGGTCCGACAATTTACTGCGCCCAAAGAAGCTAAAGGTCGCACATTCGAGCAGTTCCTCTGAATACCACTGCTGTAATTATCGCGGTAAATTGTCTTCTGCGTAAGTCGTCTCTAGCATCAGAAACTGCCCTCAGGGACCATATGTACCATAGCCACATATATTTATTTTGGTGTTCTCTACCTCCTGTATTAATTCGAAAGAATAACTGTGAAACAGCCTGTAGAGATGGTGTGATAAACTCTATTTGCCACTTTCGTCTCATCCAGTGAGACCGTCAATCGCTAGTTCAAAGAGTTGCTATGAACCTGAGAGTAAACCAAAGGAAAGTGGAAGCAATAAGCAGTACTAGAAATGAATTGTTACAAACTTAATATCAATATTGGGAGCCACTTAATAGGCGAAGTGAAAGAATTCTGCTGCATTGGAAGCAAAATAACGTATGACGGACGATTCAAGTATCACGTAACAAGCAGACTAGCCGTTTGCTACTATCAAACATCTGCTTTAATTTGAGAAATAAAGAAGTATGAACGGATGCCTTCGGACCAACGTTGTATAGAAATGAATCAAGGAGTTGGGGAAACCGGGTAAGAAAAGGATCGAAGCACTCGTGATGCAGTATTGCAGAAGATACGGTGTACGGAATGGACTGATAAGATTAAAAATGAGGACGTTCTCCGCAGAACCCACGAGGAAAGGAATATATGAAACCCCTTACTGCACTCCATTTTAGATTGATGCAGCAGCAGTGGTTCACGGTTCCAGAAATATAAAACAGCCTCTGTTGCATGTGTTTTATTCATAATGAGGCATTTCGCGCGGTTAGCGCATTTTTATTATGTGTAGAAGTTTATTACTTATTTTTACTAATTTATTTGCTCACGATGACAGCCTAATAGCTTCAAAACTGGAAGAGGCCTTCTAGTTCCATGTAGAAAGTTAGTTAATGTTCCATGCGTCACCTGCAGGATGACGTGGAAGAGATAAAAAAGAAGCGGCTTTGAAAATGGTTCAAATGGCTCTGAACACTATGGGAATTAACGTCTGAGGCCATCAGTCCCCTAGAACTTAGAACTACTTAAACCTAACTAACCTAAGGACATCACATACATCCATGCTCGAGGCAGGATTCGAACCTGCGACCGTAGCGGTCGCGCGGTTCCAGACAGTACCGCCTAGAACCACTCGGCCACCCCGGCCGGCGAAGCGGCTTTAATATTCAACAACCTGTCGACATGGATGTCAACAGAGATGGAGTTCAAGCTCGAAATGTTTCAAGGATGGTGGTGGAAATCGGCCTGCAATACCGAAAATGCAGGATGCATGGCACCTGCTACCGATATATAATTTTTTTTGCTGAATTGTATGTAAATATTTGTAATTTAAATGCTTTCTTTTAATAAAAAAGGACATTGCTTCACTGTATGTGTAAATTTAGGTAGAAATCTGTTGACATTTCACTGTATTTATGCGTGTCTTACTGTGAAACTTATAAGCTCTGGAACAAAGCCAAAGGAATCATTTGCATCGATTAGCAACGATAATAACAGTGCTTGTGCGTCATAAAATCTTTCGGCAGGGAGTTGTTGCGCGGAGAGAAGGAGATGGGTTCCAGCACTTGTAGGGTGGGAAAGTGTGGTGTTAACGCTCTCGCAGTAGGGTGTACAATTCCAGAGGCATCATGTACGAGCACCGGCCAGATATCTAGTATCAGGAGTAAGGACAGTGGACAGGGGGAAGAGGTTGTATTAATTACGATTGCCCGTTTCTGTAATCAGCTGTGCTCCACAAGATGCTACCATCTTCAACAACAGCAGCAGTTCCAGCAACACAGATTCGTCGTCGGCTCCGAGTTTTGTCGTATGCACAGCACTGAAGTAAGACTGTTTATTGGTTTAAAGTATTAGCGGCTAACCCAGCAGCACAACTGAATGTGATGTGATTGATAAAATTTATTTAAATAATAATCATTTAAACTCAGAGTGATTGTTTCCTCATTGTCCTCAGACATTGTTACCAAGCAGGGTCCTTGTTCCGTTTTTTCCTTATGTGCTAACTGAGGGTCATAACAAACAAATTGAATAGTTACAGCCAGTTTGTTAATGAATAATTTCACTTTTAAGAATTTTAGCCTCAGTCTACTTTCAGTTAACTGTTGTACAACAGAGCTTTCAGTATATGAGCAAAGTAAAGCAATTTCATTTTTCAAGTTTGAGAGTCAGTCACTGGAAAAAATCCAAATCTAAAGAAATGCACAAATTAATATCGCAGAAGCTTTATTTATTTTACATATAGCTTGGAGCACATGACTGGTTTGGTACATATTCTATTATTTATTTCTGTTCAAGTCAGTAAAAAAGGCTCAGTTGTTCAGACAATAATTTGGAAACCAATTTGCAAAATAAGTAACTGCAAAGTAAAAGTGCTTGCTTTTTTTCCAAATATCATTGATAAAGTTAAGGAGGTCACTGAAAGTCATTGTTCACGTAACAAAGTTCAATACTAACATTCAGTTTAATTGCATCGACTGTGTTTTTTAGTATTTAATGACAAACATAAAGTAAGAGTGACTTCTCAGTTTTCTTAATCATTACAAACTCACTTACCATTAGTGTCAAAAAACGTGACAACATTCAGTTGCCACGTCAGTGTTGAACAATACATGTTATTCTTTCCCATCATCTTGTACAGGATTTTGGATGTAAATTGCCCTAGTGGGATGGCGACTGTTAATTATTTCCTTTTCATTCATTAGTGTAACTTTTTTATTGATGATCAGTGGTACCCCTTTTCTGTCCAGTGTTTTTCGTGGGTGAATGCACAAAATAACTTTCATTTTTTCAAATTATAGCCCTGTTCAGTTTAATTACTTTTAATTGTAGTAGACTTTTCCATCAGAAGGGTCTGTTGTACACTTTCCTCCTACTTATCGGTATTATCTCTTCGGGAAAGATAGCCTTACACAATTAGTAAAAATCAATTAGGTATACACGCGACCCACAGTCATACTTTATATCGCAAGCAGGCTAGGCCGATTAGTAAGGGGAAGAGGACAGGCAGTGCAAATGAACCATCCTGGCAGTTTAGGAAAATCACAGGAAATCGGCCGAACGCAGGCTTGAACCTTTTATATGTCCTTCCCTGTGGCTGAAGGTTTGAGGGGCTTGGGCCGTTCACTTATACAATAAAATGGAACACCTACGCCAGGCTCTGTGACCGAGCGGTTCTAGGAGCTTCAGTCCAGAACTGCACTGCTGCTATCGTCGCAGGTTCGAATCCTGCCTCGGGCATGGCTATGTGTGATGTCCTTAGATTAGTTAGGTTTAAGTAGTTCTAAGTTCTAGGGGACTGATGACCTCAGATTTACGTCCCCTTAGTGCTCAGAGCCATTTGATTTGGAACACCTACAGCCGCCCTTTCGATGTTATTTATTTTGTGGTTACCAGCTTCGGTGCTTCAGTACAGCATCTCCAGGACCTTAACTGACGCTGATTCCATCAGTGGCCAAAAACTATGAATTGGTTTCCGCAGACTATCTGTAACAACTGAGTTGGTGGCTCGAGACACAACATCATTGTTACAGGTAGTCTGCAGAAACCAGTTCATAGTTCCAGAATGAGATTTTCACTCTGCAGCGGAGTGTGCGCTGATATGAAACTTCCTGGCAGATTAAAACTGTGTGCCCGACCGAGACTCGAACTCGGGACCTTTGCCTTTCGCGGGCAAGTGCTCTACCAACTGAGCTACCGAAGCACGACTCACGCCCGGTACCCACAGCTTTCCTTCTGCCAGTATCTCGTCTCCTACCTTCCAAACTTTACAGAAGCTCTCCTGCGAACCTTGCAGAACTAGCACTCCTGAAAGAAAGGATATAGCGGAGACATGGCTTAGCCACAGCCTGGGGGATGTTTCCAGAATGAGATTTTCACTCTGCAGCGGAGTGTGCGCTGATATGAAACTTTCTGGCAGATTGTGTGCCCGACCGAGACTCGAACTCGGGACCTTTGGCTTTCACGGGCAAGTGCTCTACCAACTGAGCTACCGAAGCACGACTCACGCCCGGTACCCACCCACAGCTTTACTTCTGCCAGTACCTCGTCTCCTACCTTCCAAACTTTACAGAAGCTCTCCTGCGAACCTTGCAGGCTGTGGCTAAGCCATGTCTGCGCTATATCCTTTCTTTCAGGAGTGCTAGTTCTGCAAGGTTCGCAGGAGAGCTTCTGTAAAGTTTGGAAGGTAGGAGACGAGATACTGGCAGAAGTAAAGCTGTGGGTACCGGGCGTGAGTCGTGCTTCGGTAGCTCAGTTGGTAGATCACTTGCCCGTGAAAGGCAAAGGTCCCGAGTTCGAATCTCGGTCGGGCACACAGTTTTAATCTGCCAGGAAGTTTCAGTTCATAATTGTTCGTCACTCATGGAATCGGGTACACGGTTGGAGTTAACCCCCAGAGCGTCAGTTAAGGCCTGCAGATGGTGTTCTGAAGCACCCGAATTGGTAGCCATAGAATAAGTAACATGGAAAGGACGGCTGTAGGTGTTCCATTTCATTAGATACAGATTCAAACCGTTGTCCTCCAGAATGCGAACACAGTGTGGTAATCTCTGCGTCACCTCGTGCGATATGGAAGGAGTCTGTTTGCAGGTTGTTGACGTGATAAATATTTGCTATGGTTGCATATTGACCATTGATACATCACGTACGATAACGGATAAAGATACTCAATTTAATAATAGTGGAAATTTGTAACTCTTTTGCACCGTATAAGCTGCTGGTTACAAATAAAAATTGTTATACAGAATAGAAGTAATTTCCCAGAATGAAACCCTTTGTTTACTTTCATAGGCAGAATTGCTACCCGTTAGGCATTTAATATCCTTGGAGAAATGATCAAATTTATTGTTAGCACAGCCATATCTAACGCAATTACGACCACTATTTCTTCTCAACTCTGATGAATTATTTTTAAAAAAGTAGAATCTCTTCGAAGTTCGGAGGAACCCCTGCAACAGGACTAAGCTTAGTAAAACACTATGGAATCAGACCAACCGTTGGTTTAACTACAACTTTACTTTTTAACGATTCTGACAGTGGGAACTAATAGTTACTATGTGCTGACAGCTATTTCCCGCGGTGAAGCTGCTATTACGAGCGTGGTTGTGGAAGAGGTACTGTTAACCTCTTTATACTTTAACCCGCTTAGTGGCACTGGGATCAATATGACCCAGCAAGCACACTGGAAATACCCTACCTATCTGTCTCGTTTTCAGAACTATTATTTTCAAAAGATATGACTTTTTACTTCCATATTAGTTGAGGTGCTGAGAACTACACTCCTGGAAATGGAAAAAAGAACACATTGACACCGGTGTGTCAGACCCACCATACTTGCTCCGGACACTGCGAGAGGGCTGTACAAGCAATGATCACACGCACGGCACAGCGGACACACCAGGAACCGCGGTGTTGGCCGTCGAATGGCGCTAGCTGCGCAGCATTTGTGCTCCACCGCCGTCAGTGTCAGCCAGCTTGCCGTGGCATACGGAGCTCCATCGCAGTCTTTAACACTGGTAGCATGCCGCGACAGCGTGGACGTGAACCGTATGTGCAGTTGACGGACTTTGAGCGAGGGCGTATAGTGGGCATGTGGGAGGCCGGGTGGACGTACCGCCGAATTGCTCAACACGTGGGGCGTGAGGTCTCCACAGTACATCGATGTTGTCGCCAGTGGTCGGCGGAAGGTGCACGTGCCCGTCGACCTGGGACCGGACCGCAGCGACGCACGGATGCACGCCAAAACCATAGGATCCTACGCAGTGCCGTAAGGGACCGCACCGCCACTTCCCAGCAAATTAGGGACGCTGTTGCTCCTGGGGTATCGGCGAGGACCATTCGCAACCGTCTCCATGAAGCTGGGCTACGGTCCCACACACCGTTAGGCCGTCTTCCGCTCACGCCCCAACATCGTGCAGCCCGCCTCCAGTGGTGTCGCGACAGGCGTGAATGGAGGGACGAATGGAGACGTGTCGTCTTCAGCGATGAGAGTCGCTTCTGCCTTGGTGCCAATGATGGTCGTATGCGTATTTGGCGCCGTGCAGGTGAGCGCCACAATCAGGACTGCATACGACCGAGGCACACAGGGCCAACACCCGGCATCATGGTGTGGGGAGCGATCTCCTACACTGGCCGTACACCACTGGTGATCGTCGAGGGGACACTGAATAGTGCACGGTACATCCAAACCGTCATCGAACCCATCGTTCTACCATTCCTAGACCGGCAAGGGAACTTGCTGTTCCAACAGGACAATGCACGTCCGCATGTATCCCGTGCCACCCAACGTGCTCTAGAAGGTGTAAGTCAACTACCCTGGCCAGCAAGATCTCCGGATCTGTCCCCCATTGAGCATGTTTGGGACTGGATGAAGCGTCGTCTCACGCGGTCTGCACGTCCAGCACGAACGCTGGTCCAACTGAGGGGCCAGGTGGAAATGGCATGGCAAGCCGTTCCACAGGACTACATCCAGCATCTCTACGATCGTCTCCATGGGAGAATAGCAGCCTGCATTGCTGCGAAAGGTGGATATACACTGTACTAGTGCTGACATTGTGCATGCTCTGTTGCCTGTGTCTATGTGCCTGTGGTTCTGTCAGTGTGATCATGTGATGTATCTGACCCCAGGAATGTGTCAATAAAGTTTCCCCTTCCTGGGACAATGAATTCACGGTGTTCTTATTTCAATTTCCAGGAGTGTATAAGAGCCTAAAGCACATGTGGGGCGGCGGATGTTTAAGTTTGTGAAAAAAATCTAATTTAATTAATTGCTGGATATAAACGCTTGCGTGTTGAATCAGTTTCTAGCTTTTAGAATATTGTTAATGCTGTCTTTTGCCGTTCTCAACACTGGCTCTCTATTTACTTCGTGGCCCCCAGAAAGTGATTTAATAAAACTTGGAGCCAGTAAATAGATATCCTAGTGCCCACTTTACCTGAGAATGTTCTTATAGCTGCAGCTTATAGCTCTGAGGAATTAGGAGATTGTCCGGGATTTCTAATCAAAAACGGTTTTCCAAGATAGTTGAGTATATTCTGAAATTCACTGATAAAAACCACAAGTATCCCTACAACCTAACTAACAGAGCAGTTCAGAGTCTAATGCGCTGATGCAACTATAAATGTCCGAATTAAATGTTAAAAAGAATGCTCGCCATAATTTGATGAAAATACTTCATCAAACGCCACGCAAAATATTTGGTAGAATGTCTGTCCCGCGACGGCACGTGAAAAATACGACCATACGCAAACTGAAGCTAGTTAATGAAAATCATCCCAGAATTAACACTTCACATAAAATATCTTCATGGTTCCGCGTATCTCTAGTAACTTAATACGGCACCCGAGGCTGTTTGTAGCAGATACACTGATGCGACGCGACTACCGACACAGATGGCGTGTCATTCAGCGTCTGGAGAGAACTGGGGCCTTGCTTCCTCGCGCAGTGTTCTTATATATAAAGCCGCGGTGCGGACGGCGAAGGGAACGCCTGATCTTTCCGGCTCTCTCGACTAGCCGCTGGGCTAGTAACGCACCACTTCAAGTTACATAATAATTTATAGCTTCTTTGGCTGATGGCCGAAGAAGCTCTTAATTTAAACGTGCATTCAGCACGCAGGTAAGTATTGATAATAAAATTTTGACGTGGCTAAGTTAAATACTTTGAGCGAGAGAATTAATTAAATTACACTGCACGCAGCAGATGAGCTCTGAACTGTCCCTTTTGAGATCCGCTATCGCTATAATTTTATAGGTATTAAAAAGAAACTTTACACATCTTCATAATCATAGCGGACCTCCAACCTATTTAAATCTAAACATCCTAGCCTTATTTACTAGCCTACTTAATCTATCTTGCTTCCTTCAGTTTTGAGATGAAAACCACAAAATCATGAATTTCCACTAAAGTCTTAATTTGTGAAATCCAAAGTACTGTTTTTATTAAATCATTATGAAAGATGAATCTAAATATAAATTTTGAAGTCTCTAGCTCTGTTCTGTTGCGCCAATGATTTTTTCAGAAAAACGTCCAAATCTCGGAAATGGCTGAAGTTATCGAACTGATATTTAACACACATTAATTTAGTATTATTTCTGACATGCTAGAAAAGTTTTAGTTCATTTGCTTGATTTTTAAGGTATTGCGCAACATTTATGACGTCAGAGCTAGTTACAGCAGACTGGCTGGCACACAATGGAAACTGATGTGAATTTACTACAGCGTGAGTAGGCTGCTTCCCTACATCACCCTCTACTTAAATTTTTTTTTGTTTATGAATGTTAATGAATGAAAAAAAAATTTAATTACAAAAGGGGAAGCAAGAGTACAGTTTAACTCCCTATGAAAAATCAAAATTGAAATATAAACCTGTAGAATCATTAAAGAAAACTGATTACCTACATTAATTATTTAAATTGTAGGCATGTTCACTGCCTTTTTAAACAATGTCATTACTCAAAATTTTAAGCAAAGTCAACGAAATATTTTGGCATACATATTGCCTTAGACAAACAAACACATATAAATTGAAAAATTATAAAAATCTTAGATCCATTAAATACATTTTACATACACAAATTCAACGAAAATAACATGACACATAAACAGATGATTATCTCTTAGCAGTCTTTTCTAAACCTGAAAGAAAAGTTCACAAATAATTTTTACACACGTGGTTGTAGCCGCTTTGGCTGGCGTCCTACACTTCCATTCACAAGGGTAGAGGAGGGGAAGTTGCTATGGTGTGCGTCCTTCACGTTCTCTCTAAGTTACATAGGGGAAAGGGGAGGGGTCACTGTGAGTTATGTCCAAGTCACTCCACGCTTTCACGCAGCTACCAGGCTGCCATTATCTGGTTTGTCCTGTAGAACAAACAAAAAGAGTGCCTCAGACTCTGTTCACTTAAAATCTAAGGGAGGGTCACAATGAAATGGGGATATATACATTTTATCCTTTAGTAGGTTGCTGGAACAAAGTTAACAGAACCTTTCTCAATTTTACTCTTACGGTTACTTAACTGTCATAAAATCGTTAAACAAATGGCTCAAAACGCCTTTAGTCACTTTAGAGAAAATTTATGCTCCTAAAGCATATAATCATAAATCATATTTAATCTGAATTTCTTACTTCTGGGCCGGAACACTGAACCAATGCTCGGTACATTCCTGACAAATCTGCATTTTATTTACTTAACTGACTCATCTTTGATTACTTTATTCTTAGAGATAGTATGAGTATGATTAGTGGTTGTTTTCTCAGCTTCCATGTACATGTGAGTAACTTTTGGTAATAGTACAGTTGTGAGTGTTCAAAATACACTACGTTTAGTTGACTACAAAATCCACTTATTGGTCCTCTGCTGTTGTCAGTTCCACATCTGCAATTAGGTACTTACTTACTTTGAAGTGTATTCATGCTGAGCTAAAATAGTGTTTCACGTCTGCCAGTATGTTATTTATTTATTTTGCTAGTGTATGTACTTATGTAACACTCACTCTATTAATATTTAAAGCATAGGATAGCACATTTATTTCATATTCATAGTGTATTGCAGCTGATTAGTTTGCTCACGTGGCAATCCATTTCCACTCTATCGGACGCTGAAACCTCAGGTAGTCTCTCTCAGACCTACCACTAAACTGCATCAAGTAATTATGGACGAGCGTAATGCTAAATTCCTTAAACCTATAGGACACCATGAGCTGCTCTGTCTCATCTACCATAAGGGTACCTATGGTTGCATTCACGCCTCCAACTCCTAACCTCAATATGTGTAGGTGTATCCTGTCACACACTACACTAAAATAATGGCCAACTCCAACCGTATAAATACTTCAGGGACGTGTCCTGCACGTCTCAACCACAAACACTGCTCAATTCTATTACACTGCCTTTCCTTGCTACATCAGGTGAGTTTCATCTTACAACGTATCTGCATATTTTTCATACCACTAAGCAATCTCTTTCTTACTATTTATTAGTTAGTTCTAATGCATATACTAGGTTTCACTACCAATTCAGATCCAGCTTGTACATGAATTAATATATATCTTTTTAACTTACTGTTGGTGGACCATTTCCAATAAAACAACCCTTTGTACTTACTATATTACCAGGGTTCTATACATACTTGTTACTCAAATACATTTTATATCTTAATTACGTCATACTTCTCTATTGTTTGTCATTATTAGGTTTGTCACATTAGGTATGTTTTTTTTTTTCTAATCGGTAGATAGAATGGTTACATAACTACTGGCTTGATAGTCATAACGGAAAATTTTAGTATTTGGAAAGAAAAGGTCGAAATTTTTGAAGACAGGAAAGAGGAAGAATGAGTGAGACCTGAAAGGGAAAGATGATCTCACACAGCTGGGACTGCACAGCTGCCACACTGTGTAGAGGTTACAGAATAACCTCCTCCCTACAGCATTCATTAGTTTAATGCTGGCTTGATTATCATAACGGAAAATTTTGTGTTGGAAAGTAGAGGTCGAAATTTTTGGGGATAGGAAAGATGAAGATTGAGTGAGACCTGAAATGGGAAAGAAGATCTCACACAGCTGGGACTGCACAGCTGCCACACTGTGTAGAGGTTACAGAACAACCTCCTCCCTACAGCATTCATTAGCTTATTATTGACGTGATAATCATACCGGAAATTTTTGTGTTGGAAAGTAGAGGTCGAAATTTTTGGGGATAGGAAAGATAAAGAATGAGTGAGACCTGAAATGGAAAGAAGATCTCACACAGCTGGGACTGCACAGCTGCCACACTGTGTAGAGGTTACAGAACAACCTCCTCCCTACAGCATTCATTGGTTTAATGCTGTAATGAACAGTTAGAAATTTTTATGTGTTGTAAGAAGATGTCGAAATTTTGTAGATAGGAAAGATGAAGAATGAGTGAGACCTGAAATGGAAACAAGATCTCACACAGCTGGGACTGCACAGCTGCCACACTGTGTAGAGGTTACAGAACAACCTCCTCCCTACAGCATTCATTGGCTACCTATGAATCTGCCAGGTCGATCTGAAAATACCTTATGATGCCTTTTTAGAACCTGTCTCAGTTCTTCCTTTTGATTGGCTGAAATCCTATCGATTTCCTGCAATTTAGCTTCTATTTTGTCCAAAATAATTGCTTCTCCTTCTTCTGTGTTTAGCTTACTTGTACTAAGATTAACATCCTCGTCCCAATACCTCCTATTTTTCAGAACTCGTATAGGCAGCTCCCAAGTTTCATGATCAGTTACTACATGTTTATCACTAAAAGGGACTGTAATTACTCCGGTTATTGGCAAGACCATTTTTAACTGGCTTCTTTCAAAGTCAACAACACTCTGATATTTTGACAAGAAATCTATGCCAATTAAAACCTCAATACTGAGATTGTTTACAATTAAACATGGATGATCAATTAAATTACCATTAATGTTAAAGGGCAGCAAAGCTTCTTGCTTTACTGTTTTTGACACCTTGCCAGTAGCACCAATTATTCTTAGTCCTAATACCCTCATTACTGTAAGCTTGTCTTTACCAGGTAATGCATCAAAGAAGGACTGAGATATTGCACTCACCTCACTTCCACTGTCTAAGAGACAACGTACATTGATACCCACATATTTACTATTATTATAGGGTGGCTTATTCTAGGTTGTACAGGTGGTTCCTCACATTCATCTAGTAGTTCCTTTTGGATTTGTCTCCAACTAAAGTGATCGACATCTGTCTTCATTACATTTAGGTCACAGTGTGTAGGGGTTTCCTGAATTACATTTTCAGCTGCCTTTTCCAGTCGGTCTATTAATTTTAAATCGAAACACCGCACGACTTCATTACATTTAGTTTGCTGAACATGACCCAAATTACTGTAGTCTGAGCGATTCTGCGCCTCCAGACCGGGCATAACATTAGTTACAGCTAAACCACTTTCACCATTATCGTCGGTTTCCTTCTCAAGTGACAACTGGTCACAGCTACTGGGTTCATCGACCCCAAACAACCTACCCTCTACATTCCCACTTATCTCCTGTCCTAAATCTATTAGTACATTATCAACATCCTGCACAGGCACTTTAGATAAGAGCACATCATCCTCATCGTAAATATAAGCATGAATTTCTTCTGCTTCTTCACCTGACAATTCAGTATTTTGTAGCTCTTCCCTACTGTTACACTGCTGCGCCTTCTCTTTCTCTTCCCACTTAGAAAGCGTCTCTAACACGGTATCTATCAAATACTGTGAGTGATCTAATATTTCTGTTGTATCCTTAGGTGCTACCGACTCTTCATCCACATGTTCAGTTTGAGTATTCTGATCTGTCTTACCAATTCCCGTAACTACTGGCTTAGGAAAAGTAACCGCCTGGTGAGCGCCAGTGTCCTCATAGACGGGAACTAGTTTTCCTGCCTCGGCCTACTATCGTTTCCTTTAGTTTCATTATAGTTGACTGGCACAGCATTACTTTCCGTACTGTTGTTTACATGCATATTTCTGTTTGGAACAAAATTATTATCTCTTGGATGCCATTGTTGGTTCTGATAATTATTTCTCAAATTCCTACCTCTCTTAGGATGACGAACACCTACTGTTCTGATGTTTACATTGCCATTTTGCTCGTTCCTAAAATTACTATTATTATTATTGGCATTACGGTTACTACGTGCTTGCTCCTCATTGGCAGCAACACGTTCTACACGTTCCAAATACTCAATGAAACGATCCAGATTGTCTCTAGGGGCTGATATAATTCTAGTTTGCCAGTACCATGGCAGTTTAGCTTCCAGACCTAGTATAATCATTTCTGGTTTTAGCTTTTCCGCCAAATGTGACAAACGTGAAATCCATGACCTAGCAAACTCTTTAATTGATTCCTTGCCTGCATTGAAGCGTTTCCCACTCCAAAACTCTCTCAATACTTCATTTTGCTTATTGCTAGACCAATACTCATTAATAAAAGCTGTTTTAAATTCCGCTAATGTTTTACACTTTAACATAACATCAGCTGACCAACGCATGGCGTCACCTGCTAAATGGCTTCTAATAAATGAGATTTTCTCTCGCTCAGACCAAGTTGGTGGAATCACATCTTCAAAATCGTTCCAGAAATCTAGCGAGTGGATATTTTTATCTGGATCGAACCGCAAGAGCTGCCGACACCCGATAAAAGCGGCGTTTGCAGCTACAACTTGTTGTATACTACCATTACCAGAAGTTACTGAAGCTACTTTACTCTCAATGTTAGCAATGTTAGTACTTATATTTTCTACTTTCATTTCAACATTATCTACTCTTTGCACAATATGAGTAGTGTCAGTTTTGATTGCTTTTACTTCTGCTTGACATATGTTTACTTTTATATTAACATCTTTAAATCTATCTGAGCACAGTTCAGATTCCGCTTCGATCTTTTCTGTTAACTTGTGCTCCAGCTTCGCATCTTCCATTTGGAAGTCTTTGCGAACCTCAGCAACTTCGGATTTAACTGTTTTATACATTTCAGAAAACTGTTGAGCAACCTTTTTCTTAATATCCTCATGATTGCAATCAATTTTGTAATTCAAACTGTCTAGATCCTCTTTCAACTTATTGCAACCAGCCTTGAAGGTATCGTCCATTACCTCCAATCGTTTATTAAAATTTGTTTGGCTGGCCAAAATTTCAGACTTTAATTCAGCGTTCATCCTAGCATTACTGGCTGACATTTCAGCATTATTGGATTCTAATTTATTGTTCATTGCCTCAAACCGCATATTAAAATTTGTTTGGCTGGCCACAATCCTGTTATTTACTTCAATTATATCAGATTTTAAATCAGCTGTCATTCTAGCATTACTGGCAGCTATTGCTTGTAATATAACATCTAGATCAACAGCCCCAGCATCTTTGGGTTGCTCACTAGCTGGCTTTTTATCACACTCAGGTGACGAAAAACTAGCTCCAATACCAGAATCATCAAAACTAAATGAAACTTCTGATTGATCAGTCATATCTAACTGCTCCTTCTTAAACTCTACCATCTCTGATGACTGTTTTATTTTTAATTCATCAGAGAAACTATCATCCAATAAATTTACCATTTCTACTTTCCGCTTTACTACAGGAGTCTCTATTATTGAATCATTGCCCCTTCCCACACTACTGTCAGGAGACAATACTTCATATTTCACCTTAACATTACTACTTTCAAACCTATTTACACTTGAACCGTTGTCTGTATTTACAGTTCCCTCAACAGACATAGGTTCTGATTTAAGTTTAACCTCAGTTTCTTTTGGCGGTTCCATCGCCGACAGTCTTTTAGTACAGGTTAGTAAAATTTTTAACAGCTTTTCACTTAACTTAGTTCCTTCTGCACGACGTATGGCGTTGCCGGCGCGGCGTACCAGGATTCCTGATGCGACGTGGCACGTTGAACTGCAGACGGCTCTCCGACGGCTGTTGTGTGTTTGCGTGGCCCGCAATTGCAGGCTCTGCGCCGGCTGCTCCAGGGGACGACTGCGGTGCGGCGAGACTGGCTTCTCGCGATGCCGGCAGCACCGCTAGACTCAGTGCCAGCTCCGTCAATCCAGATGCGTTGTTAATCCAATTGCGTCGTCCATATGCTCACGTAACACATTCACTGTTCTATACTCAGTTGCGTGTCGCATTTCACTCGCGAATCCGAATAGTTAAAAATCACTTTCACTTAGTTGATTTCCCGGCCGATGCACCATATGTGGGGCGGCGGATAATTTATAAAAATAAATTTTATTGTTGGATATATGCTTGCGTGTTGAATCAGTTTCTAGCTTTTAGAATATTGTTAATGCTGTCTTTTGCCGTTCTCAACACTGGCTCTCTATTTACATCGTGGCCCCCAGAAAGTGATTTAATAAAACTTGGAGCCAGTAAATAGATATCCTAGTGCCCACTTTACCTGAGAATGTTCTTATAGCTGCAGCTTATAGCTCTGAGGAATTAGGAGATTGTCCGGGATTTCTAATCAAAAACGGTTTTCCAAGATAGTTGAGTATATTCTGAAATTCACTGATAAAAACCACAAGTATCCCTACAACCTAACTAACAGAGCAGTTCAGAGTCTAATGCGCTGATGCAACTATAAATGTCCGAATTAAATGTTAAAAAGAATGCTCGCCATAATTTGATGAAAATACTTCATCAAACGCCACGCAAAATATTTGGTAGAATGTCTGTCCCGCGACGGCACGTGAAAAATACGACCATACGCAAACTGAAGCTAGTTAATGAAAATCATCCCAGAATTAACACTTCACATAAAATATCTTCATGGTTCCGCGTATCTCTAGTAACTTAATACGGCACCCGAGGCTGTTTGTAGCAGATACACTGATGCGACGCGACTACCGACACAGATGGCGTGTCATTCAGCGTCTGGAGAGAACTGGGGCCTTGCTTCCTCGCGCAGTGTTCTTATATATAAAGCCGCGGTGCGGACGGCGAAGGGAACGCCTGATCTTTCCGGCTCTCTCGACTAGCCGCTGGGCTAGTAACGCACCACTTCAAGTTACATAATAATTTATAGCTTCTTTGGCTGATGGCCGAAGAAGCTCTTAATTTAAACGTGCATTCAGCACGCAGGTAAGTATTGATAATAAAATTTTGACGTGGCTAAGTTAAATACTTTGAGCGAGAGAATTAATTAAATTACACTGCACGCAGCAGATGAGCTCTGAACTGTCCCTTTTGAGATCCGCTATCGCTATAATTTTATAGGTATTAAAAAGAAACTTTACACATCTTCATAATCATAGCGGACCTCCAACCTATTTAAATCTAAACATCCTAGCCTTATTTACTAGCCTACTTAATCTATCTTGCTTCCTTCAGTTTTGAGATGAAAACCACAAAATCATGAATTTCCACTAAAGTCTTAATTTGTGAAATCCAAAGTACTGTTTTTATTAAATCATTATGAAAGATGAATCTAAATATAAATTTTGAAGTCTCTAGCTCTGTTCTGTTGCGCCAATGATTTTTCCAGAAAAACGTCCAAATCTCGGAAATGGCTGAAGTTATCGAACTGATATTTAACACACATTAATTTAGTATTATTTCTGACATGCTAGAAAAGTTTTAGTTCATTTGCTTGATTTTTAAGGTATTGCGCAACATTTATGACGTCAGAGCTAGTTACAGCAGACTGGCTGGCACACAATGGAAACTGATGTGAATTTACTACAGCGTGAGTAGGCTGCTTCCCTACACACACTTTCATCGATTTTGAGATTGTAGCGTCTATGCATGATCCAGGCATCTGTTGAGCCTTTGGTGAACCGGCTTTATCTATATCTGTAGCCCCACACTGTAGGTTGGCAACACTGCGCCGACGCGGACTGTTTGAGTATTTGCTGCACTAAATAATTATAAAAAGCTTTGTTATTAAGCTATTTTTAAACGTCTACAGGTGTTATAAATATAATATAAGTGTTGTTAAATTAGTGAAAGTGTTAGTGAAATATAAAATAAGATTAAACGGTGTAAGAAGCGCATTTTTCTTCTCGTGCCTGTAGCACGAATCCTAGGCCTAATTTCACGCGCGCGAATGGTAAGTAAACAGTGAATTAAACTTATAGGTAAACGTTTCCAGTTGGTATAAATATATTATAAATGTTGTTACAGTAGTGGAAGTGTTAGTGAAGTGTTAAATAAGATTAAACGAGGTAAGAAGTTTATTTTCCTTCTCGCGCCTATAGCACAGATTTTAGGCTTAATTTCACGCGCGCGTATCGTAAGTAAACAGTGACTTAAACTTATATGTAATCACCGGTTTTTTTTTTCATTACTCTTTCAATTTATTTATATCTGCCTGAATAGTTTCTAGGGTCCTTTGTTTACTTATTAGTCAGTACTTAAATCAGTTTATACGATTTCTGCTTTTGCCACGAGTGAGAAATGTGTGACATGCCGTAGGATCGTTAGTTCCGGGGTATGGTCTGATGGGTGTTGTAGTTTCTTTCATTGGGGCGAATGTAGTGGCGTGGGAAATGGGGACATAAATGAGGCGCACCAGTGGTATTGTAGGATCTGCAGTAGAGATAAGAAAATACTGGAACAGGAAGGGAAAATTGCAGCTCTTCAAGCTGACCTAGACAAGGCAAGGGAGGACCTGGACAGGTTAAAGAGGGAGAAGGGTGAACAGAGGTGGGAAGTGGAAACAGGTAATAGGGGGATCAGGCAAAGGAGAGCATCAGACAGCTTTGTGATAAATCTTGAAAATAGATTTGACCTGTTGCCTCAGTCAGAATCGGATGAGCCTCATGTAGCTGAAGCTGTAGAAAGGGCACAACAAGCTTTCAAGGACTTGAAAAAGGTAGGGAAATTTGTAAAGAGAAAGAAAGTTCTGTTGTTAGGTAGTTCCCATGGTACAGGTGTTGGCCAACTACTGCAGGAAAATCTAGGTCCAGAGTACCAGGTCACAAACTTTTTCAAGCCTAGTGCACATCTGGGTCCAGGTAACAGAGGATATAGGTTATTTATGCAAGGATTTCACGAAGGAGGATGCCGTGGTTATGGTGGATGGTCCGGGAAACAGCATTGACGGAGACTCTGAATATTCCATAGAGAGTGACATGGTGAAGATAGCATCAGCAACGAAGCATACGAGTGTGGGATTTGTGTCTGTGTTGAGACGCCATGATCGGCCTCATTTGAACTCTTCTGTAGGGAGGGTGAACTTGGAGTTGGAGTGGCTGCTTAGGACGGATATAGGGTCCCATATTGGTTTGATTCCTATGGATGCTATTGGGACTACACTAGGCATGGCCTTCACCTTGTAACCTCCCCACAAAAATATTTAAAAGAACCAAGTGCAACCTCCCCACAAAAAAATAATTAAATGACTTTTAAATATTGTAACTTCTGAACAAAATTAGTTCCCATTCATAATCTCTGTGCAGAAATGCATTCCCATTTAATATACCCACAAAATTCTTTTCTCTTTTAATGTTAAGTTCGAAACAGAAAAATTCCTAAACACCAAAATAATAAAAAAATTCAGTAACCTGGTAAATTTTATGACGACAGCAGCGCTGCGCCAAGGCCCTGTGCTCTGAATAAAAAAGCAAAAATTCTTACCTCAATAAAAACTGCGATTATATCTGCTCTTACCCAAAAAATTTTCGGCACAGCTCCGTGCAATGCTGGCCTATGCTTTGTGATTCGTGAAAGGATTAATCATGCATTGGATAAAATCTTTAAATTGAAATGAATGCTTTTTTTTAAAAAAAATTACTTTATATTATAAAAATTATTATTGGGGAATTTTTTAAAAGAAATTGGATGACAGTGAACATACATTACAAGATATGCGCAAGGCTGCTTCTTTACCTTCCAGAGCAGACTGCACACAAGCGCAGAACCGCGCCGACTACTGCCGACTCACGCAGACTACAGTCGACTACTCAAGACTAGCGACAAGCAACAACTAACTACATACTGCTCTCTGGTCAGAGACTCTCCTTTGCCTTGCCTATTGCAGGCAGCGCATACATCACATACCTCTTACATAACCCTCCACTGGGGGGGGGGGGGGCAGAAATTTGGCAGCGATGGTGAGTCAATTGGACTTGCCATGAGCAACAAATTTCTCTTAATTAACTAAGTTTACAATCACAGAATATATACATATATATAAGTGCAGGATATGAAATAAAATATAGTGCACATGCACTGAGTACAGAGCATATCAAGCAATGACAAAATGTATACGCAATGAGCACAAATCATATTAACAAATGACATGAAGTGCACACGCTCTGTAGTTCAGAACATATCAGGAAATCACAAAATGTATAGGCAATGAGTACAAATCATATTAACAAATGACATAAAGTGCACACGCACTGTAACTCAGAACATATCAGCAAATCACAAAATGTATATGCAATGAATACAAATCATATTAACAAATGACATAAGTGCACACGCACTGTAGTTTTTTTTTTACTATTTTACAAGAACTAGGATAGGAAAGGGAAGGATTGCATCATGGTTGTAGCACATTAGGTTGCATGCAGCTACACTGAAAGTCCATATCTTTCTACAGAAGCACAACACCAAGTGAGACAATCTGAAGTTCTTTTCCCTGAAGTATTAATCAGTGTAGCCAAGACACTGAAATGTCGCATTAATATTCCATGTTATTTTGGTAGTACATTAGGTAGTACAGGAGGTAATGAGTGTAGCATCAAGCTACTGGTATTCATATATATAGCATGAAAGTGACATAATATAAATTTAAAGTGTAAGAAACAGTGGCATTTGTTGGTCAACAAGCATTGAATATTACAAAACATTTTTCATCATTCAAGTGACAAATGACATATTTAAAAATAATTATTGGCACTCAATGGGCAGTTACAAATCATCAGAAATCATCCATCAAAACAGGAGCTAATGAGTGTAGCATCAAGCTACTGGTATTCATATATATAGCATGTAAGTGACATAATATAAATTTAAAATATAAGAAACAGTGGCATTCTTTGGCCAGCAAGTATTAAATATTACAAAACATTTTTCATCATTCAAATGACATGTGACATATTTACAAATAGTTATTGGCACTCATTGGCCAGTTACAAATCATCAGAAGTCATCAGTTAAAACAGGAGTTAATGAGTGTAGCATCAGGCTACTGGTATTCATATATAGAGCATGAAAGTGACATAATACAAATTTAAAATATAAGAAACAGTGGCATTCGTTGGCCAGCAAGTATTCAATATTACAAAACATTTTTCATTATTCAAGTGACATACAACATATTTAAAATAATTATTGGCACTCATTGATCAGTTACAAAACATCAGAAGTCATCCTTCAAAACAGGAGTTAATGAGTGTAGCATCAAGCTACTGGTATTCATGTATATAGCATAAAAGTGACATAATACAAATTTAAAATATAACAAACAGTGGCATTCATTGGTCAACAAGTATTGAATATTACAAAACATTTTTCATCATTCATGTGACATATGACATATTTAAAAATGTAACACTCTGTAACTATTACTCAAGTCTGTAGTTGGAAAACATCATTCAGTATTACTCATAACTCTTTTAAACTAGTAGCAATATTTGGGACTGGTAATACATTTTTTGTGCTAGCAATGCATTGCGTTGGGATTGATAATTAATTGTTGGGGCATAACAATATTTGCTTATGACTTATTGCTGCAAATGAAGATGGGTAACGTCATTCGTCATGAGTCAACTGTAGCAAGGTTATGAAACAAATAGAGTATATGTGATCACATTCATGAATGACACAGGTTTATTGACCAACTGCTTATAGCACATTAATTTCATGAATAATTTCTCCTGCAAAAAATACAAAATGGATTATTAAGCTGAAAGAAGAAATGCATATTATGCTGAAAAGTAGTGAACTTCGAATTAACAGCCAATGAAATGTGTATTAAATATATATGTTCTCTAGCTCTCCTTTCCAAAGCCTTCAGTCATCATACAATGCGACATTAGACATATTGTCAAAACGAACTGCAACAAATACTTAAATAACTACATATCATTTCTTAACTAACAGTAAATATATAAACTTCATCATTATTCTCATCTGCAAAGAAAAACTTCATTATCATTACTATCATCACCTGCAAAGAAAAACTTCATTATCCATATTAGCATAACTCCATTATTATCACCACCTGTAAAGAAAAACTTCATTATCCATAGTAGCATATTCTTCATCACTATTCATCATCATTCATTATCATCTGCAAAGTCACTTCATTATTCATTATGCAACTATTCATAGTATAGAGTTCCTTATTTCTAGCATATTTCATCACTAAAACTAAGATGTGTAGTTCTGTCTGACAGCCTGCATCAATCGCCTCGTATTCTGAAAGAAAAAATTAGTTAAGACTGCTATCATACTATGTGTATAGTATATTCTTGTTAATGTTTGTTAATTCTGATCCATTTACTCTTCGTGACGAGGTATTGCATCTTCTTTCGTTCATTGCGAAGGTGAAATTCCCATTTCATAGTAATCCACTGTGGTTTGTTTAATTTATTTCTTTTACACGTTATTTCTTTCTGAAAATGATGAACAATGATTAGTGTCTTGCATTTAAATCATATACCCATTAAATTAAAACTGGTTTCTAGAGATATAATTAAGCGTACACCATAGCATGACAGAAAACGTAATATGTCAAAAACATAGACAGTGTTCAGATGCAAAAAATGTACACAGAGTATCATAATGTAAAATAGTCACGATGTTGAGATATCATAAGGCAAAATGTCAAAGTCAACTGGTGTTTGTTATATCTTAAATATTTCATAGTGCATACAAACAAAACACGAAAACAATCATACGTACATGAAGGATGGAAAATGTGCACGGTCTGATGTGTAACGACAAGAAAAACGACCTGTTAACCTTACCTTGCCGGGCACTTGCAAAGAAAAAATACGATAATCATCAGTAAGTAGTCACATAAATATAATTGCGTAAGTGGTCATAAAATGTGTAAGTTTATCTGGAAAAATGTACACGGTCTGATGCGTAACGACAAGAAGAGCGACCTGCTAACCTTACCCTGCCGGGCACTCGCCAAGAAAAAATACGATAATCTTCAGTAAGTGTTCAAGTGAATATAATTGCATAAGTGCTCATAAAAAAATCAGGAAATGGCATTATAGTGTGATAAATCATAAAATATGTTCATTCAATAAAGGGTTTGATGTTGGAGACGTGGTGATGCCCTTTGGTTTTTCTGGTTCTCAGAGTTTCGACGTGTACTACATTGGGGTGAGGAATGCTGCGAATTCGATATGGACCTGCATATAGAAGCTCAAATTTACTACATCTACTTTTTCCTCTATTAGATAAATAATGTGTGCATACTAATATCTTCTGTCCAATGTGAAAGTCACAGCGTGTACAAACCTGTTTTTGTTGTCTTCTCTGGCGCTCTGCGGCACGTTTGATATTGTTCAGCGCAATGTCAATTATTTCATGGTGTCGTAGTCGACGAGATGTAGGAAAGGTTACTAATTCTTTAATTTTGTTAGGTGGTTCAACGTTTTTCAGTATAACAGACGGAGATAGCATAGTAGATTCATTTGGTATGGAATTAATTACATCCTGGAATGAGAGTATGTGCGTGTCCCAATCAATATGTTTTTTATGGCAGTATATTCTACACAGTTTACCAATTTCTTTCATTAGTCGTTCACAAGGGTTCGAACAAGCATGGTACCTGGATATATAGATCGGAGAAATGTTTCTAGCTCGTAACATACGTGTCCATATAGCAGATCGAAACTGTGGTCCATTGTCGGAAATTACTTTCAATACATGCCCTACATGAAATAGAAAATGTTTTACAAATGCTTTCGAAACAGTTTTAGCAGTAGCTTTGCGTAACGGAGTGAAGGTAACAAATTTTGAAGTGAGTTCAACAGCGACAAAGATGTAGCAAAAACCTCTATTAGTTCTGGGAATTGGACCAAAATTGTCTACATCAGCCATGTGTCTCAATTGAACAGGTACAATGGGATGTAATGGAGGAATATGTGAAGTCGTATCTGACTTAGCTTTCTGGCAGATTTTACATGACGCTAAAACTCGTCGTATACGTTTCTCCATGTTGGTAAAATAACAGTTCTGTCTCAGTATAAGAAAACATTTTCTGGCTCCGTAATGTGCGAAACTTAAATGAGTATACCAGATTAATTTGTTAACAAGCTCGTCAGGAATGCATAATAACCAATTGTTGCTGTCAGGGTGAGAGCGGCGAAACAGAATGTTATTGCGTACAGTGTAATGGTTTCTAATGGTAACATTATTCCTATCTTGCCAAAGGTGTTTAATTTCTTTCCATACGTTGTCTTTACTCTGCTCTTGTGCTATGTCTTGTAATGACGACGAAATGAAATTCTCAAATGCAACTTGTTGAATGTACATGACGCTGAAATTTGCTTTGCAGAAGTTGGTTGCGATGTCTTGCTGATTGTTGCTGAGAGAACGGGATAGTGCGTCTGCTACAATATTTTGTGTACCGGGAACGTGAACAATTGTAAAATTAAATTCCTGCAAATAAAGTTTCCATCTGCTAGATCTGTCGTGTGTAAATTTAGCGGAAAGTAAAAACTGTATAGCCCTATGATCTGTGTAAACGGTCGTATGTCTTCCATAAAGAAAATGCCGAAATCTCGTAAATGCCCATACAACACACAATGTTTCAAGTTCTGTAACAGAATAAATGCGTTCAGCAGGTGACAGAATGCGACTCGCAAAGGCTATGTTTTTAATTACTGTAATGCCATCTTCTTCAATTTCCTGAAAAATGTGTACGCCTAAAGCGGTGTTAGAACTGTCGGTGGCAATGGAAAAATTTCTAGTAAGATCTGGATGTGATAAAAGTGCTGCATTCAACAAAGCTTGTTTCAGGTTCACAAATTCAGAATGTGCTTGCTTATCCCAGGACCAAATAGTGTTTTTACCTGTCAATTGACATAATCTAGGGGTGTATAAAGCAGAGTAATGAATAAATTTACGAAAAAAGTTAATTACACCCAAAAAGCTGCGTAGTTGTTTCTTCGTCGCAGGAACAGTAATGTCACGTAAAGCTTGAAGTTTTTCCGGGTCAGGCGCAATGCCTTCTGCTGAAATTACATGCCCAAGAAATTTTGTAGAAGTTTTGCCAAAGTGCGATTTACTGAGATTAACTGTGAGTCCTTGTGCACGAAAAGTTCGTAACAGTTGTTCAAGAATTCGATTGTGTTCAGACCAGTTAGCTTCTGCAATAAGAATGTCGTCTACATACGTTGTGATTCTGTCTTTAAGTTCTGTCGGAAGTATCGTATTCAAACCGCGAATAAATGCTGCTGAAGAAATAGTTAAACCGAACGGTGATTTACAAAATTGATAACAGTCACCAAAACAGAGAAAAGCCGTGTAATTTCTGTAGTCCGGATGGAGTTGAATTTGCCAAAATCCCGATTTCAAATCTAATGTGGAATAAATAGTAGTACCATGAAATTTCTGTATAAGTTCTTCTAGTGTTTGTGGGCGATCTGTTTCATTAATAATAATGTCATTGATGTGACGCGAATCAAGTACGAGGCGAAGTGAACCATCCTTTTTCTTAACAATATGGAGCGGGTTTATGTACGGACTAACTGCCGGTTCAATAATTCCTTGATCAAGCATAGCTTGCAATTCTTTCTTAACTTGTTCTCTATGAATATACGGAATGGGATAATGTTTAGCTTTAAATGTGTCGTGCTGTTTAACTTGAAATTGATACATAAAACCGGACATAGTACCAGGAACGTTGTCAAAAACTGGAGCTTGCTGTAAAAGAATTTTGCGTAGTTGCGTGTGTTCGTCGTCTGTATTTGCACTGCTCTGTTTAACTTTATCAAAAATCATCTGTATAACGTAATAGTCGGCTTCGTCTGCAGTATTATAGTTGTGTACGTACGTATATGTTAACAATGTGGAATGACAGTCTACGTTACGTGATGCGGAAATGACCTCTGTACGATTAATTGTTTGTTCTTCTGCAGATAAAGATTGCTGAAATTCTAAAGTCAGTTGTACATTTTCATCCTTTAACATTAAATAGAAGTTTTAAAGTCAATAATTGCGTCGTGTTGTACCAGAAAATTCGTACCTAAAATAACGTCTGTCGTCAATAAGAGAACAATCCAAAAATTTGAGTGAAATGTATGACCTGCAATACAAAATGATAAATGTGTCTGTAATTTTACATCTACTCCTTTACTAGATACTGCTCCTTTTACTTTAGTTTTGGCTAATGGTAACTTAGGATAGGTATTCTCTTTGTTACATTCGTTGAAAGTTTCTTTATTTATGACTGACATAGGTGATCCAGAATCGATTACTGCTGAAAATTTGGATGATCCAATTTTAACTTCGATGACAGGGTGTGAAATGGTTTTTTGAATAACTGGTCTTTCCTGCAAAAGAGTGCCTCGGATGTCGTCAAAAGTAATAACATTTTCGTGAACAATATTCTGCGTGTCAAAAGTATTGCTTGTGTTACTGGAAGATGCAACCTGTACTGTATCTAGTCAAATTCTAACTGACGTGCTATTATTTGCCGGAGGATGCTGTGGCATTTCGACTATTTGAACTGTTCTGTTATTTCTTCCTGACGTATTACGTTCGGGATGATATCTACTGTCTGGTTAATTCATGATAATATGTTGTTGCGGATGATTTTGCTGCTGATAAGACCGACTGTTATTAAACGTACGCTGAAAATTGTGCTTATTATTTTTACGTCTGTCATGATAGTCATTTCTATACGGTGCATTGCGATATGAGCTGGAATAGTGTGTTTTCTGTACGTACTGATTTCCTTGTTGTTGTGCGTTACCATTTGTTGGAGCTGACGCTATACGTGTAGGCGGCGAAACATTAAAGCTTGGTTGACCTTGTGGACTGCATTGTTGGTTAGGTATGCTAATCGGTTGGCTTTCATGCTGTTGCGGTGAAAAACGTCTATTGTTACCAAAATGTAGCTCCTGTTGCTGATAATTTTGACGATACTGATAATCAAAATTTTGTCTGTTATTAAAGTTCTGGTGGTTGTCGTTCCTGAAGCGTCTATTACCTTTGCTATTGAAATTGCGTGGCTGATCGTAATTGCTGTATGTTTGTTGACCTTGGTTATTATATGAAAAATTTTTGTTTATAAAGGAATAATCCGATTGCTGCACTTCCAAAAGCTGTAACAGATCTATGAATGCCGAAATATTTTCTTTCTGCTGACCCATTAAAAGTGGCACTCTTAATGATCGTGGTAATTTAGAAATACATAATTGAATAAGTCCAGATTCACTGTGTGGTTCACTTAAGTACTGGTTTTGTTGGTCCATGTGTTCAAAAAATTGCGTGACAGTGGAAAAATTTGAGTTCTCATAATTCGGTAAACTAATTAATTGATCCTTAATTCCGCGCTGTGTCGTTTTCGACCAATACGCTGACAGAAAAACATTCTTAAATTCTTCTACTGAGTAGCATGGTCTCGCGATCGGTCTCATACGAGTTGCCGGTTCGCCTTCCAAAAAACTGCAAACAAATTCAAGTTTATGTGTTACGGGCCAAGCCGGTGGAAAAGCAAAGCTAAATTGTTGTATCCAATCCAATGGGTGAATCTGTGTTCTGTCATTTTTAAATACTTTAAATTTTCTCACTGATAGAAAATGTTTGTAATAAAAATTATAGTCTCTGTATGTCTGAATAGGTTCAGGATTGTATGAGAATCTATTTGTCTTTGATTGTTCAGAATCTAAGTCATGTACTCTCTGTAAATTACCTAAATTATACTGGCTGTGTGAGTGTGACAAATGTTCAGAATGTGCCGTATGCTGTGACATATTATTGACTGAAACATTTTTCATCTCTGCCACTTCTTGCTGTTGACATTTTCTACGTAATGCATTATTGGACGAATCTATCTCACTGATCGTCTGCTGTAAATTTTGGAATTCAGGTGTTTGATTAAACGAAATCGGTGAAGTATCGTCTGATCTGCTCTCGTTATTACTTTCAATAACATCAATACGACTGACCAATTCATCATACTTTTTAGTCAGTATTTTTACCTATCATCGTTTTTAGTGTCACAAGCATTAATTTGTTTTTGTATTTTACGTGTGGTTTCGTTCAATTTTTTAACGTCTGCTTTGATGGTATCGGGATCCTGTATTAATTCTAATTGTTCAAGTCTGTCGGTCACTGTCTGAAAGTCTACTGTATGTGTATCTGTTTTTGTTTTAAGATCGGAAATTCCATCACGCAATTCGGTGTTCAACTGTTTGATAGTATTAATTTCGTCTGATACTGTAGCAATATTGTTGTCTACGTATGTTTTTGCTTTCGTAAACAATTTACGCTTATCTTCCTGTCTCTGTGCAGTAATTGTTTCCATGACTTGTCGCTTTACTTTCTTCTGTTCCTGTATGAATTTACGGTAACGCGTTTCACTGTTTTGTAGTTGGTGATTAAAACGTTCGTCAATTTGACTGTTCTGTTGGTCAAATTTCGCGTCTACTTTTGCATCCAGTGTGCGTGAAAGTTCTGCTGACATTAATTTAAACTCGTCGTGTAACTGTGTTGTGTTCTCAGAGCATTGTTTACCGACTGCACTAATTTCGTCTCTAAGTGATTCTGTTGCAGCTGTTTGCGTATTCCTTAATTCTTGAGCAACAGATCTAATTTCTTCACTACTTTTCCTAGCACAAGCCTTAATTTCCTCACGTAATTGTTCTTTAGTATCATGACATTGCGCGGCAACGGCTGTAATCTGTTCACTAAGCTGTTTGGAATTGTTATCTAGTTTTTCATTAAGTTGTTTGTGATTGGTGTCTTGTCTTTCATTCTGTTGTTTGGAATTTTCATTAAGTAGTTGTTTAACATTTTCACCAAATTGTTGGTTGAGATTCTCGTTAAGTTGTATCATTAATGGTATGACTCGATCCATGCCAAAATTAGCTACTGTATTCTCCGTGCTGTGTGATGGTGTATGTGCATTTGTCACGTTTTCTGTAACCATTTGATCATTCTGTAATTCTTAAAAGGGTTTGCCAAACGGATGTGCACTGTTAGTCACTACCTCGGAATCAAATAAATCTGTCGTACTTTGAGTACACTGTTCATTTTCGTTGGAAAAATTTATCTGTTCACGATTCAAATTTTGCAAATCGGGCGTGTCGAACTGGTTCAAATGGTTCAAATGGCTCTGAGCACTATGGGACTTAACTACTGTGGTCATCAGTCCCCTAGAACTTAGAACTACTTAAACCTAACTAACCTAAGGACATCACACACATCCATGCCCGAGGCAGGATTCGAACCTGCGACCGTAGCAGTCGCGCGGTTCCGGACTGCGCGCCTAGAACCGCTAGACCACCGCGGCCGGCTGTCGAACTGGGCAGCGTTCATTGTAACAGAACGTCCCGCGTCATCAATTGTCGTTAAATTAACAGAGGACACAATTGAATTTGTTTGCTCATCATTAGCATTAAAATCATTACTAGTGGTCGGTGCGCACGGATTGTCTACAATTAGGGGATTATCATCATTACACTGAGTGTCGCAAGTATTATCGGTCAAATTATTAGAGTCGGCTATTTCGCTCATTGCACATCGCGATGTACTGTTAACAGTTTTTCGCGGCATTTTTCACAAATCAAAATTAAGCACAAATGAAACAAGAACAATGCAAAAATGCAACAAACCCAATTACAACAAAGAGCAACAAATTGCTGATGATTTGTGAAAGAAAGAGTGACAAATTAGTAAATGCGTTGCGCCAGATGTAAACTACGTCTAATTAAATAAGAGCAGATATATGACTACTTATCAGAAGATTCACAAAGAAATACGATCCTGGCCGGATGTCGCCAAGTGTAACCTCCCCACAAAAATATTTAAAAGAACCAAGTGTAACCTCCCCACAAAAAAATAATTAAATGAATTTTAAATATTGTAACTTCTGAACAAAATTAGTTCCCATTCATAATCTCTGTGCAGAAATGCATTCCCATTTAATATACCCACAAAATTCTTTTCTCTTTTAAAGTTAAGTTCGAAACAGAAAAATTCCTAAACACCAAAATAATAAAAAAATTCAGTAACCTGGTAAATTTTATGACGACAGCAGCGCTGCGCCACGGCCCTGTATTCTGAATAAAGAAAGCAAAAATTCTTACCTCAATAAAAACTGCGATTTATCTGCTCTTACCCAAAAAATTTTCGGCACAGCTCCGTGCAATGCTGGCCTATGCTTTGTGATTCGTGAAAGGAATAATCATGCACTGGATAAAATCTTTAAATTGAAATGAATGCTTTTTTTAAAAAAAAATTAATTTATATTATAAAAATTATTATTGGGGCATTTTTTAAAAGAAATTGGATGACAGTGAACATACATTACAAGATATGCACAAGGCTGCTTCTTTACCTTCTACAATAATACTCATCCTCCAGAGTCCCGACCAGAGCAGACTGCACACAAGCGCAGACACGCGCCGACTACCGCCGACTACTGCCGACTCACGCAGACTACAGTCGACTACTCAAGACTAGCGACAAGCAACAACTGACTACATACTGCTCTCTGGTCAGAGACTCTCCTATGCCTTGCCTATTGCAGGCAGCGCATACATCGCATACCTCTTACAACCTCAATAGGAAAGGGAAGGGAAAACTGTCTGGGTTGATTGCAGAAAACTTAAGGGGGTACACTGTCACAAATGGTAAAATACCAGTAGTCACAGGTGTCAGAGGGATGCCTTTTTTAGGATAGGGAAGGGGGATAGAAATCGAGTTTTAAGAGAGATTGGCATGACACACTCAGTTTGAGAAAACTGATGAACAGGAGTCAGATTTTAGCATACAGTCTCCATTTAAACAATGTTTAACAGAAAGTAATCAGAAACTGCCAGTTCATCTTCACCAAAGCAGGTATAATCCCATTAGTATGCAGTATCAGTTATCTTTATTACACCAGAACATTCCGGGACTCAGAAATAAAATTGATGAACTACTCATTTGTATCGATGAAATGAATTCATCTAAACAAATTGACATAATCTGCCTCTCTGAACATCAAGTGACCACTGGTATAGATATTTTAGACATTTCAGGATTTAAGCTAGCTTCCTACTTCTGCAGAGTAGGTATGGATGGAGGAGGAGTTGCCACATTTATTAAAAACTGCCATAAATTCAAGAACATTGACATTAATAAATTCTGTTTGGAGCAGCATCTAGAAGCATGTGCAACAGAAGTAGAGTTCCATAACAGATCCTATATAATAGTAACTATTTACTGAGCACCTGCAAGAAATTATAATCTATTCATAAATCATCTAGAAGCTCTTTTGTGCTATTTAACCGGAAGAAACAAAGAAATTTTGATTGCTGGTGACTTTAACACAGATTTTCTAATTCAATCTTCCAGTAAACATTTACTGCAGTTAGTAATGTTGTCTTTCAATCTAACTCAACATTTACTGCAGTTAGTAATGTTGTCTTTCAATCTAACTCACACTGTAAACTTTCCAACTAGGATCACTAAATCCTCAAGGACAGCCATTGATAACATTTTTATAGGCAAATCAAAGGAACAAAATCATATCATAAAACCCATAATAAATGGACTATCAGATCATGACATGCAGCTCCTCGTTTTAGATGTAAATTCTAAGCAGATTATCAAGACTGCTAAATCTGAGTACAGGTGAGTACTCAATCAACCAAAAATTGAGTGTTTTAGAAAACTGCTCAAAGATATAAACTCGAAAGATGTTTATAATACTCATGACATAATGAACAATATAACACACTCATGAACAATGTCAGTACCATGTTTGAAAACTATTTTCCTCTAAAAGTTACTCAAATTAAACAGAAGTCTATAATAAAACCATGGATCACACAAGGAATAAAGATTTCCTGTAAGACAAAAAGGAAAATGTATCTGTCGACCAAGAATAGCTCCAATGCTGATGATTTAGCTAAATACAAGGAATACTGTAAAATATTTAAAAAAAGTAATTCAGACATCTAAAGAAATGCACTGTGAGAAGAAGATAACAATGTCAGGGAACAAAATAAAATCAATATGGAATATAGTGAAAGAGGAGGCTGGCAGAACCAGAAAGGAACAGGAGCAAATAGGACTAAGGGTAGATGACACATTAGTAACCGATGGGCATAGTGTGGAAAATCTATTTAACAAGTACTTTATATCCATTACTGATAGAATGGGATTGTCAGGATCAGTAAATAATGCCCTTGAATATCTGAAACTAGCCTTTACAAATAGCTGCAGGTACATGAATATGTCACTCACTTCACCAAAAGAAATAACTCCCATAATAAAATCTTTAAAAACAAAGCATTCTAGTAGTTACAATGAAATATCAACAAAGTTAATTAAGGCATACTCTTGTGAGTTTAGTACAATTCTAAGTTACTTGTGTAAGCAGTCAATTATAACTGGGACATTTCCTGACAGGCTGAAATATGCAGATGTTAAGCCTCTATTCAAGAAAAGGGATAAAGAGATGCCGTCAAATTCCAGACTGATTTCACTTTTGCCAGCATTCTCAAAATTTTTAGAAAAAGTAATGTACAGGCAGCTTCTCAACCATCTGACCACTAATAACATATTATCAAGAACACAGTTTGGATTTCTGAAGGGTTCTGATATCGAAAAGGCTATATACACCTACAGTGAAAATGCACTTAATTCATTAAATAACAAGTTACAAGCAGTAGGTATTTTCTGTGATTTGTCAAAGGCATTCGATTGTGTAAACCACAATGTCCTTTTAAATAAATTAGAATTCTATGGTGTCACAGGCAGTGCTGCAAAATGGTTCAAGTCATAACTCGCTAACAGGTACCAAAGGGTGTCAGTGCAAGGGACTAGTGAGTTAAGTCATCAGTCATCATCAGAATGGGAAGAAATTACATGTGGTGTTCCACAAGGATCCAACTTAAGGCCATTGCTTTTTCTTGTGTACATTAATGATCTCTCATCAGTTACACTGCCCAAAGCAGAGTTCGTTTTGTTTGCAGATGACACAAGTATTGCAATAAATAGTATGTCAAGTGTAGTTCTAGAAAGATCTGCTAATGATATTTTCATGGATATTAATAAATGGTTTAAAGCCAACTCACTGACATTAAACTTCGAAAAGTCTTACTATATGCAATTTAGAACCTATAAGAGGTTTCCACCCAGCATATGCATAAAATATAAAGAAGAGCAGATAGAAGAGGTTGACAGTCTTAAATTCCTGGGATTACAACTTGATAATAAATTCAGTTGGGAGGAGCACACCACAGAACTGCAGAAACCCCTTAACAAATCTGTATTGGCAATTCGAGTGTTAGCAGACATTGGCGACATAAAAATGAAAAAGCTTGCATACTTTGCCTACTTTCATTCCATAATATCATATGGTATAATATTTTTGGGTAACTCTTCAAGTCAAACAAAAGTTTTCAGAGTCCAAAAGCGTGTAATACGTATTATTTGTGGAGTAAACTCACAGACGTCTTGTAGAAACCTCTTCAAAGAACTGGGTATACTAACTACTGCCTCTTGGTGTATTTACTCCTTAATGAAATTTGTCTTAAATAATATATCTCTTTTTCCAACAAACAGATCAGTTCATACATACAATACCAGGAACAAAAATGATCTGCACAAGGACTTAAAAGCACTTACTTTAGTTCAAAAAGGGGTCCACTACTCAGGAGCACTCATCTTCAATAATTTGCCAGCAAACATAAATAATTTAGTTACAAATAAAGTTCAGTTTAAAAGGAGCCTGAAAGACTTACTAGTGGCCAACTCCTTCTACTCAATTGGCGAATTTTTTAATAGAAACAAATGATGCCATGTTCGACATCAGTGAAGATCTCCTCAACACGGATCCATGGCACGAAAAATTAATCGAATCTAATCTTATCTATGAGCATTTGCGAAAAACTATCACACCGATTTCTCGGATATTCATTTACGTATGGGCGCAAGGGATAAAGTGTAATTTCGTTGCTCTGCGCTGCTCGATTGTTATCTACGGATGACGGCATAATTTGGTATTCGTAGAAGTAATACTTCATAATCGGAGATGTATCAGCAGTTTTATCAGAACCTCAAGCCACAGAATGTGCTTAATGAAACTGATGAAAACAAGAAAACTGCCTAAATTTGAAAATTTTGTAATAATAATATTAAATATTAATCAATGTTTCGTAATATAAAGAGGATGCGCAATTTTTTCATAGGAAGTATGGGATGTTGAGACTTGGTTAAAAACGATTTGGTCGTATGAGACTGATGGTTTGTCTGTAAGTTTGATTTTTATTTTTTCTTTTGCAAACAATTGCGACTTGTGAGACTGAGGGTTTGTCTATAAAGCAGATTTTCACAAACATTTATTTTTCTCAAAACTTTGTTTCGGTGCTTTGGTCGCTTATGATTCTCAATGCCTTAGTTGTATCCAATGACTTTTCATTCATTTTTATGATTACAACACACTGATTTCTGGTTCTTGCACTGAGTACCACTGGGGCCAGTATGAGCCCAACTTAAATTGTTTTTTTTTTTTTTTTTTTTGCTTCCTGAACGTAACATTTATGAAAACAGAATGATCAATGGATCAATGTTATCTTAACAGCTGTTATCTGTTATACGAAACACCTGAAAGAATTAAAATATTACTTCCCTCTTATTTTTGAACCAATAGTTAGGGTTCCTTGCATCTGTTGTTGTTGTACCCTTTCTAGTTTTACTGATGTCAATATGTCTCCATGGACAAGTTGGAAAATTATGTCTCCATCCTATTGAAAGCCTTTTTCTTTACGAAACATATGACTTTCTTCCTCTCTGAGTTAGTTGCATCCAACGATTGTTTCTTCAGTTTTATATTTAACACATTAAAAGTTATTCTCGTTTTTTGCGATTAGTACTAGTGGGATCAATTGAACCCAACCTGAATTAATTTTTGTTTCTTGGACGTAATAATTATGAAAATAGAATCATTACTGTTACACTGGATAACTGGAATGTATGTTTTCGTGTAAATTATTTGGGGTCCATATGACACTACTGATAGCGAGTCAAAGAAATTATGGTAGCAGGAGCTGTTAAATCTTTTTCGGCGAAGCAAATTATCCATATTGTCTGCAGATCGTGTGAAGCACAGTTCTTACATGGTAGCGTAACATTTTTTTTTTGTTTGTTTACAAATATGCTGGGCACGGCGCATTCGCAGCGCCGCAGTTGCGGAAGGTAACCGTTGCCGTACGCAACAGGTCGCCTATTCGCGCCGCTCGCCATTTACACGTGTTTTGTTTTGTTGCGTAGCGCTTCAAATTTCTAAACTTCATTGAGAACTGTAACAGAATTTTGGTAAGCCCAAAACTCGCTTCGGTAAACAGCGCCCAAGTTGTTCCTCCGTTTTAAGCATCCGCACCAAGTGCGGCCCACCATTTTAGCTCTCGCTCCTTACTCCTTAACTGAAACAAACGTGCCGCAGAAATCCCATCGTGGACGTTCCCATTCACCGTAAAACTAGTTGACTGCTGTGCCGTTACTCTCGAAAACCGTAATTAAAGCAGTGGAAGTAACAGTGTTTGGTATGCGTAATTACGAGAAGCCGAATAATTAGGCACACAAGAATATTTGGATTTTCATCAATCTGACTGCGATAAAATAAACTGTAATTCCATACTCTCCAAGAGATGGTCGAATTTATAATAATATTTAACTGATTATAATTTGGCCACAGGAAGCCTATGATGCCAGAGATAACATATATTATTGATTTTATAAGGAGTTTAAGAACTTGCAGCATGCTGCAGGTGAAAAATAGGTCCAAAACTTGTCAGATAATTGTAATAAATGGTTGGAGCTCCATTATAAGTTGCGTTGAGAAGTACCTTTTTTTAATTGTTGATGGCGACTAGTTTCAGACGTCTGTGTCCACTTCCAAACCATCTGTACTGTGAGTGTGACAAACACAGGCGGTAGCCCATGTCTAAAAACTGCCGGTGCAGCTGTCAAATCCGTATTACGACCGACTCAACAACAGTAAAGTACATCACATAGGTCGGATATTAGAGAACTCTTCTCTAATGTCCGTCCTATGTGGTGACGTAGGATAGATATTAGAGAAGTCTTTCACTAATGTCCGTCCTATGTGGTGACGTAGGATGGATATTAGAGAACTCTTTCTCTAATGTCCGTCCTATGTGGTGTGTTTTACTGTTGTTGCGCCGGCCGTAGTATCGTTTTGATCGTTGCAGGCGCATTTATTGCACATTGGCTGTCGCCTGTATTTCGCTCTCGTAAACTTACTTACGGCCGGGAGGGCGGTGTGCTGACCACATGCCCCTCCCCTCCATATCCGCATCTACTGACGCCTGTGGGCTGAGGATGACACGGCGGCCGGTCGGTGCTGTTGGGCCTTCATGGCCTCTTCGGGCGGAGTTTAATTTAGTTTTATCGCCTGTATTTGTCACATTTACAGTCCGGATGGTTTGGAAGTGGACACAGATGTCCGAAACTTGTCACCATCAAGAAATAAAAGATACTTCTCAATGCAGCTTGTGGCTGAACTACAACCATTTCCGAATATTGCGGCAATAATTGTTTTATGTCGACAGCATCACTCCCAATTTTGTTGGTTTCTGCGTGCGAAGTTGGGGGAACCATATTTTAAAGGGGGTTTTTTAATGATTTTTTGTCGTAGATGGCTGTAACCCTTCATATTTTATAGCTTACGTTTCTCTATTTTATCGACTAAGAATATTTTTGTCTCTTGTTTGCGCTGCTTAAGACTGCCCCAGTCCTGGAATCTTGGAGTTTTATCGATTCGGAAAGCGTTCGCTATGAATGTACTCCAAAATTTACCTGTTTTACTCCTTGTGACACGTATCCAGGTACTCTTACTATTTTACATTATATCCAGCTACTTTTACGTAAGTTTTTATTGCTTTCAGTTCACGCTGTCTGCGTAGCCGTACATGATAGGACCATGCTCCTGTCCTCCATTTTCATCTAATTAATTGGTCTCTTCTTTTTGTAGACAATCTGGTGGTGACCCAAAAGGGTGTAGCACGTCATTCACGTTAGATAATTTCGCAACAGAGGCTGTTTTTGTTCCGAAAAACTTTCAAAAAATTTGATGTAACAGTCTGCCACTATGCAGTGGGTCAATTTTTACAGTCATTTATGACATTTATAAGCAATGTTTAACTTTTATTATCAGTTATATGTGATGCGAGGGCAGACGTGAGACACTTAATAGCTAATCGTCACTTTTTCAGTTATTACAATACATTGGGATGTTGGTAACTTTAGTCAAGATGGCGTTTTCCGTTACAAGTAGGATTACGTCGTTTGAGAGGTTCATCGCGCAAGGATACATAATAGAGGTGGCTTCAACAGTCAGAAGTATCTGCGCCCTTAATGGTTCCGCGTAGCCTTCCCAAAAGCTGTGGTAATGAAAGTTACGTTCATTTAAAAAAAAATAGTCCCCTCCCCTCCCCGTCGATAGTTGATCGTTTTCTTTGAGGGATGATTCAGATACTTAATGCAAGCAATCGCTGTCAGTTGGACGGAGAACTTCTGCAGGCAACAAGCTTCTTCTGCAGTTAGTACAGTTAGCTTTGAGGTCACAAGCAGCAGCAAACGGGACGCCACGTTACAGAGGTTTATCTGAGTGCTTTAGTCCCTACAAATTGAGGGGAAGATAACGGTTTTGTCGCCTCGTTACTCTGAAGTCTTTACCATTGACATACTTGTATTGCGACTGAAATTCGCAATTATGACCAC
The DNA here is from genome assembly GCF_021461385.2 of Schistocerca piceifrons. Lineage (NCBI taxonomy): Eukaryota > Metazoa > Arthropoda > Insecta > Orthoptera > Acrididae > Schistocerca > Schistocerca piceifrons. The sequence continues at coordinate 1,197,183,572 of NC_060138.1, read as the reverse complement.
ATCCTAACGAACGACATTTCTATACCACCAATAAGACAATCTTCGACGATCTACTGCCGTCAACCATCATTAGAATCTCCCTCGTTCGCCTTCAGTTTGAAAGGCTGCCTGGTGGCCAGGTGAAACTAGTCCCCTGATTTGAGTAAAAAACCTATATCTCAGTTTTGTGAAAGTACATACCACCCTCCAAAGACTGTCACTCTCCCTATTGCGCGGAAAGATACTGAGGCGTAGCGCCGTATAACGATCCTGCCTTGGAGGCGGTTAAGTGGGAGATGTGTCTCAGAGATGGATAGAGACAGATGGTGACGCGAGACTGGACGCGCACGTAGTTTATGTATTAGCCGATAGAGGACAACATTGGATAGGGAGACTGTGATTTTAGTTGCGATTATGCCCAATAGAGTGCATTAAAGTAATAGAATGTTTTTCATAAGCTATTCTAGTATAATGGTTCAAATGGCTCTGAGCACTATGGGACTCAACTGCTGTGGTCATCAGTCCCCTAGAACTTAGAACTACTTAATCCTAACTAACCTAAGGACATCACATACACCCATGCCCGAGGCAGGATTCGAACCTGGGACCGTAGCAACAGCGAGGCTCCGGACTGGAGCGCCTAGAACCGCACGGCCACCGCGGCCGGCGCTATTCTAGTATTTTCATAAAGTGTTATTATGTCTTTTTGTGTAGGTAAAATGTTATAAATGTGTTTTAGCAGTATGATTGATGCGTGAGTGTGGTTTAGGGTTAATATGAAGATAATTGTTTAACGAGTTATGTAGTGGGATTTAGTGTGGGAACATTTCGAAGAAGTATGGATATGGACAAAGGGGAATTTTGTAGAATAGATTTGTAAAGTAAGTTTATGGTAAAGGGAAAGTTAATTCAGGTATAAATAACAATAATAAATAACTTTATGCATAAACAAAACTTCAGCATATTAGATAATCACGTCGGTAAAAAGTGCAGTCGTTAGGTTTACTATTCTGCGATTGGTTATTGATGAAAAGCGCGGATTGACGCGGGAGAATGTTGTTTTGCTATTGGCTGTTGAATAAACTGACCAATGGTAAAGCAATATTCTTCGCGCGCCTTTCTCTGCTGGTAGAGAAGACTTAGAGTATTCTAGAGAAGAGTCGAAGCCTAGTCATGAAACAGATCGGACCTGTGCAGTAGTAGTTCCGATGGAAATGATAAGTTGCCGGATCTAGCAGTGTTTCATACATCAAAAGTGTTGGAAAGTGACGGCATAATTATTTCGATGTGTGTGTAAAAATTTCGGAATTTTTAAGTGAATTTTGTGACGAGAAAAAACATATATTCCTCGTGGCGTATTGAACAGGTCGATGACTAAAAACTGTGACTGCATTAGGTACCGACAGACTTAATATTTGGCGAGCATTCTCAATCAAAAACAATCAGTATTTTTGTAGCTATTACGTTTTCGGGAAATGCAACACCATAAACTTCCTAACGTGACTGAAAGGGATTGTGAATGACTGTGTTAAGACTAGCACGGGCTTGGCAGTGATACTTGTTCACCTAAGTTTCAGAATATATTAATTGAGGACAAAATTTCCAACCTTTCACATCTTGTGAAAACTTTCTCCCGAAACATAGATTAGTAACTTTAATTGCAGCCTGGTTCACGTCGAAGTACAGTAGGTTTCGCTCGGCTTCCCTACTGATGAAATGCTAAGACAAGTTCACAGGTAGGAGTTGTAAAGGGACAGAAAGAGCCGTGCCGCCGCAATACCTGAATGCAAAAGAATCTACGCTACCGGAAAAAATTAGTACATTTGGAAAGATGATATCGATATCGATTCGATGACATATGCCAGCAGTATATGTACAGGTATGCCAACAGTAGATTTACCGATAATGGTATATGAAGATTTTAGGAAGGAAATCGGAGTGGAGAAGTTGACTGAGAAAATTGAAAAGAATAGATAAAAATGGTTTTGATATGTCAAGAGGATGGGAGAGGGAAGAATACCAAGTAGAATGATGGAGTTCAAGATTGAGGGCAAGAGGCCAAGAGGAAGACCGAGAACATGATAGATTGATACAATAAAGTGGTGTTTAAGAAGGAGAAACCTGCTAGGGAACCAATTTGTGGAAGATGAATGGTGGAAAGACAGAGTAAAGTGGCAAAGTACGATTGATACCCAACTCGACCAGATGTTGGAGAGAGGGGAAACTAAGGTGACGATGATGGTTTCAGCGTTGTCCGCCAATAGATAGTGTAGTGGCACGGCTACCGGAGCGCCATTTGTGCCTACCCTTTGATAGGGAACGCTCACAGCCAGAAGTCTCTACGTGGTACAAACGTGTGAAGCAAGCAGGAAACCGTACCACGGGGAAGCACTCGTGCTTCATACAGCCAACTGAACGAGTCTGAAAGGGCCTACCGAGTTGCGGGATGGTTCTTTCGGAGAACTGCCACACAAGTGGGACGTACTGCGTCAGTTGTGCAACGATGCTGGTGTCAGAGGTCACTTGAACATTCCCACACCCGTAGACGAGATCCCGGATGACCGTGCTGCACAGACGCCTGCCAGGATCGTCATATTGTAGGGGCAGCAGTGGCACATTGTACAGTTACCACGGTAAAGGTAAGAGGCCTTGTGAGTTCAGGCGTGTCAGCACAAACCGCAGTGAACCGAATATTAGCATGGGACTAAGGGCACGCACACATCTAGCCCTCATCTACATCTACATCCACACTTCGCAAGCCACCTGACGGTGTGTGGCGGAGGGTACCTTGAGTACCTCTATCGGTTCTCCCTTCTATTCCAGTCTCTTATTGTTCGTGGAAAGAAGGATTGTCGCTATCCCTCTGTGTGGGCTCTAATCTCTCTGATTTTATCCTCATGGTCTCTTCGCGAGATATACGTAGGAGGGAGCAAGATACTGCTTGTCTCCTCGGTGAAGGTATGTTCTCGAAACTTCAACAAAAGCCCGTACCGAGCTACTGAGCGTCTCACCTGCAGAGTCTTCCACTGGAGTTCATCTTTCATCTCCGCAACGCTTTCGCGATTACTAAATGATCCTGTAACGAAGCGCGCTGCTCTCCGTTGCATCTTCTCTATCTCTTCGATCAACCCTATCTGGTACGGATCCCACACCGGTGAGCAGTATTCAATCAGTTGGCGAACAAGCGTACTGTAACCTACTTCCTTTGTTTTCGGATTGCATTTCCTTAGGATTCTTCCAATGAATCTCAGTCTGGCGTCTGCTTTACCGACGATCAACTTTATATGATCATTCCCTTTTAAATCACTCCTAATGCCTACTCCCAGATAATTTATGGAATTAACTGCTTTCGGTTGCTGACCTGCTATATTGTAGCTAAATGATAAGGGATCTTTCTTTCTGTGTATTCGCAGCACATTACACTTGTCTACATTGTGATTCAATTGGCATTCCCTGCACCATGCGTCAATTCGCTGCAGATCCTCCTGCATTTGAGTACAATTTTCCATTGACAGAACCTCTCGATATACGACAGCATCATCCGCAAAAAGCCTCAGTGAACTTCCGATGTTATCAACAAGGTCATTTATGTATATTGTGAATAGCAACGGTCCTACGACACTCCCCTGCGGCACACCTGAAATCACTCTTACTTCGGAAGACTTCTCTCCATTGAGAATGACGTGCTGCGTTCTGTTATCTACGATGTCTTCAATCCAATCACACAATTGGTCTGATAGTCCATATGCTCTTACTTTGTTCATTAAACGACTGTGGGGAACTGTATCGAATGCCTTGCGGAAGTCAAGAAACACGGCATCCACCTGGGAACCCGTGTCTATGGCCCTCTGAGTCTCGTGGACGAATAGCGCGAGCTAGGTTTCACACGATCGTCTTTTTCGAAACCCATGCTGATTCCTACAGAGTAGATTTCTAGTCTCCAGAAAACTCATTATACTCGAACATAATACATGTTCCAAAATTCTACATTAGATCGACGTTAGAGATATAGGTCTATTGTTCTGCACATCTGTTCGACGTCCCTTCTTGAAAACGGGGATGACCTTTGCCCTTTTCCAATCCTTTGGAATGCTGCGCTCTTCTAGAGACCTACGGTACACCGCTGCAAGAAGGGGGACAAGTTCCTACGCGTACTCTGTGTAAAATCGAACTGGTATCCCATCAGGTCCAGCGGCCTTTCCTCTTTTGAGCTGCGGTTCTAGGCGCTGCAGTCCGGAACCGCGTGACCGCTGCGGTCGCAGGTTCGAATCCTCCCTCGGGCATGGATGTGTGTGATGTCCTTAGGTTAGTTAGGTTTAAGTAGTTCTAAGTTCTAGGGGACTGATGACCTAAGATGTTAAGTCTCATAGTGCTCAGAGAGCCTCTTTTGAGCGATTTTAATTGTTTCTCTCTCCCTCTGTCATCTATTTCGATATCTACCATTTTGTCATCTGTGCGACAATCTAGAGAAGGAACTACAGTGCAGTCTTCCTCTGTGAAACATCTTTGGAAAAAGAGATTTAGTATTTCGGCCTTTAGTGTGTCATCCTCTGATTCAGTACCATTTTGTCACAGAGTGTCTGGACATTTTGTTTTGATTCACCTACCACTTTGACATAAGACCAAAATTTCTTAGGATTTTCTTGCAAGTCAGTACGTAGAACTTTACTTTCGAGTTCATTGAACGCCTCTCGCATAGCCCTCCTCACACTACATTTCGCTTCGCGTAATTTTTGTTTGTCTGCAAGGCTTTGGCTATGTTTATGTTTCTGTGAAGTTCCCTTTGATTCCGCAACAGTTTTCTAACTCGGTTGTTGTACCACGGTGGTGCACAGCTCGTGGTCGTGCGGTAGCGTTCTCGCTTCCCTCGCCCAGGTTCCCGAGTTCGATTCCCGGCAGGGTCAGGGATTTTCTCTGCCTCGTGATGACTGGGTGTTGTGTGATGTCCTTAGGTTAGTTAGGTTTAAGTAGTTCTAAATTCTAGGGGACTGATGTTAAGTCCCATAGTGGTCAGAGCCATTTGAACCATTTTTTTGTACTACGGTGGCTCTTTTCCATGTCTTACGACCTTGCTTGGCACATACTCATCTAACGCATGTTGTACAATGGTTCCACTCACGTCGCGGAACAGACGTGTACGGCTCGACTGGTGCCGTGAGAGCACCACTTGGAAGGTGGAATGGCGCGCCGTGATCTTCAGCAATGAAAGCAGACTCTGTCTGCACACAAGTGACGGTCGTTAGGGCGTATGACATATACCTGGTGAACGCTGTGTCGTAGAGTGCATTCGTCCGGGACACAATGGTGCCACACCAGGCCGTATGGTCTGGGGTGCGATAAGCTACAACTCTCGTCCACTCGTCCACCTTTGGTGCTTCTGGAGGCGACGCTAAACAGCGATCGCTCCGTGCAGTTATTAGATCCCTCTTTTGCCGTTATTGCGACAGGGTTGTGTTCTACCACACACTGCCCGTGAAACTCAACGTGCTCTGAAAGGCGTGCAGCAACTTTCCTGGCCAGCATGATCTCCGGACATGTCGCCAACCAAGCACATTTGGGACATGACGGGACGACACGTGGCTCGGGGGACTTGTCAACCAGCAACTCTTTCAGAACAACGTGAACAGGCCACGCAGGCGTGGCATAACGTTGAGAGATTCCATGCCCTCTTTTGGATGTCGCCTCTCATTTTCATCGATTTTATTAGTGTTTTGTGTCATTGCACGGCGGTAACAGGCCGAATAAGGTTACTGTAATGAGAGTATTTGTACTGAGAGATCAAAATATTTTTCACTTCATTCCTATGCATGTTGGGTTACTTCACTGGGTGGCCTGTGCGAGGCGAGCATCAGAGGTCGCTGCACACTGCGTTTCCGATTGGGGACCGCACTTCTGCGAATACTGAAAGGGTCGTACATCAATGGGCTTAAGCGGCTGGTGGACCTACTGGTGACGGTCGAGTTTCGCCTATTGTATTCAGGGCGAAACGACCAGCGAGACGTCTGCGTGTTGCCGCAGTTTACGTGTTTACTGTACCGGCGCGTCCGGAACGAAGACTGCTGGCGACGACTGAGTGCATTGTCCTCATGATTCTGAGAAAACTTGTGGACCGTGCCCTGTTGGGCGCGACTGTCTGGCGCTGGATGGCCGGTGGTCTAGGCAGGTTGTTTTCGTGGCTGGTCAAAAGCAAGTTCAGTGCCCTCATCTGAATAGCAGAGGCATGATGGGTCAACTTATAACTGAGGCTAGTTGACGTCATAAAGCCCTGCTCGAAATTGGAGGGAACGGTCGCTATTGGCGCGAATGATGTTCTGAGACAATGGGGGGAATTTTGGAATCAGCACTGAATGCTGATTCACGGTTTTCGAGGATGGTAAGGAATTGAGCAATCTACATCTACATCTACATGATTACTCTGCAATTCACATTTAAGTGCTTGGCAGAGGGTTCATCGAACCACAATCATACTGTCTCCCTACCATTCCACTCCCGAACAGCGCGCGGGAAAAACGAACGCCTAAACCTTTCTGTTCGAGCTCTGATTTCTCTTATTTTATTTTGATGATCATTCCTACCTATGTAGGTTGGGCTCAACAAAATATTTTCGCATTCGGAAGAGAAAGTTGGTGACTGAAATTTCGTAAATAGATCTCGCCGCGACGAAAAACGTCTTTGCTTTAATGACGTCCATCCCAACTCGCGTGTCATATCTGCCACACTTTCTCCGCTATTACGTTATAATACAAAACGAGCTGCCGTTTTTTGCACCCTTTCGATGTCCTACGTCAATCCCATCTGGTAAGGATCCCACACCGCGCACCAATATTCTAACAGAGGACGAACGAGGGTAGTGTAAGCTGTCTCTTTAGTGGACTTGTTGCATCTTCTAAGTGTCCCGCCAATGAAACGCAACCTTAGGCTCGTCTTCCCACAATATTATCTATGTGGTCTTTCCAACTGAAGTTGTTCGTAATTTTAACACCCAGGTACTTAGTTGAATTGACAGCCTTGAGAATTGTACTACTTATCGAGTAGTCGAGTTCCAACGAATTTCTTTTGCAACTCATGTGAATCACCTCACACTTTTCGTTATTTAGCGTCAACTGTCACCTGCCACACCATACAGCAATCTTTTATAAATCGCTTTGCAACTGATACTGGTCTTCGCATGACCTTACTACACGATAAATTACAGCATCATCTGCGAACAACCTAAGGGAACTGGTCAGATTGTCGCCCTGGTCATTTATATAGATCAGGAACATCAGAGGTTCCAGGACGCTTCCCTGGGGAACACCTGATATCACTTCAGTTTTACTCGATGATTTGCCGTCTATTACTACGAACTGCGACCTTCCTGACAGGAAATCACGAATCCAGTCGCACAACTGAGCGATACCCCATAGGCCCGCAGCTTGATTAGAAGTCGCTTGTGAGGAACGGTGTGAAAAGCTTTCCGGAAATCTAGAAATACGGAATCAACTTGAGCAATGTTGGCTTTGCTCTTGCGTTGCGCCGGCGCAGAGCATTCGCGACCTGATCTTCGTTGGAGTCGGACGGTCTTGCGGCTTAGTCACACTTTTTCGGCAGAACTTAGAATACTCGGACAGCTTTCGAGGCCAGGGGTTGAAACAGAGTTGCTGCACAGCAGAAGTCGGCACCTACATAATCAGAACGCTGCATACTGACGACATGCTGCAGATTTCAGGTCTGGTACAGTATGTTGCGGCTTCGGTATTGAATGACCTCTCATTTTTGTACTGAATCCCTCGGCAGCAAGCGCTCTCGCTTTGCCACAAGTCCACCTTGCTTGTTTCTCCATGTGATCCCATTAGAGCTCTCACTACTAATCGCGATACTGCAATGTAGTCGGGACAGTAATACTTGATTCATTAGGACCTCCAGTCATTATCGTCTATCTATTGCATCACAGAGAGTAGGAGCCCCTTGTTCTCGAGCCAACTTTTATTCTCATAATACACTCCTGGAAATTGAAATAAGAACACCGTGAATTCATTGTCCCAGGAAGGGGAAACTTTATTGACACATTCCTGGGGTCAGATACATCACATGATTACACTGACAGAACCACAGGCACATAGACACAGGCAACAGAGCATGCACAATGTCGGCACTAGTACAGTGTATATCCACCTTTCGCAGCAATGCAGGCTGCTATTCTCCCATGGAGACGATCGTAGAGATGCTGGATGTAGTCCTGTGGAACGGCTTGCCATGCCATTTCCACCTGGCACCTCAGTTGGACCAGCGTTCGTGCTGGACGTGCAGACCGCGTGAGACGACGCTTCATCCGGTCCCAAACATGCTCAATGGGGGACAGATCCGGAGATCTTGCTGGCCAGGGTAGTTGACTTACACCTTCTAGAGCACGTTGGGTGGCACGGGATACATGCGGACGTGCATTGTCCTGTTGGAACAGCAAGTTCCCTTGCCGGTCTAGGAATGGTAGAACGATGGGTTCGATGACGGTTTGGATGTACCGTGCACTATTCAGTGTCCCCTCGACGATCACCAGTGGTGTACGGCCAGTGTAGGAGATCGCTCCCCACACCATGATGCCGGGTGTTGGCCCTGTGTGCCTCGGTCGTATGCAGTCCTGATTGTGGCGCTCACCTGCACGGCGCCAAACACGCATACGACCATCATTGGCACCAAGGCAGGAGCGACTCTAATCGCTGAAGACGACGCGTCTCCATTCGTCCCTCCATTCACGCCTGTCGTGACACCACTGGAGGCGGGCTGCACGATGTTGGGGCGTGAGCGGCAGACGGCCTAACGGTGTGCGGGACCGTAGCCCGGCTTCATGGAGACGGTTGCGAATGGTCCTCGCCGATACCCCAGGAGCAACAGTGTCCCTAATTTGCTGGGAAGTGGCGGCGCGGTCCCCTACGGCACTGCGTAGGATCCTACGGTCTTGGCGTGCATCCGTGCGTCGCTGCGGTCCGGTCCCAGGTCGACGGGCACGTGCACCTTCCGCCGACCACTGGCGACAACATCGATGTACTGTGGAGACCTCACGCCCCACGTGTTGAGCAATTCGGCAGTACGTCCACCCGGCCTCCCGCATGCCCACTATACGCCCTCGCTCGAAGTCCGTCAACTGCACATACGGTTCACGTCCACGCTGTCGCGGCATGCTACCAGTGTTAAAGACTGCGATGGAGCTCCGTATGCCACGGCAAACTGGCTGACACTGACGGCGGCGGTGCACAAATGCTGCGCAGCTAGCGCCATTCGACGGCCAACACCGCGGTTCCTGGTGTGTCCGCTGTGCCGTGCGTGTGATCATTGCTTGTACAGCCCTCTCGCAGTGTCCGGAGCAAGTATGGTGGGTCTGACACACCGGTGTCAATGTGTTCTTTTTTCCATTTCCAGGAGTGTATTTCAGTATACCCTATCCTTTAACCTACTGTTTGTGTCGGCAATCATGTGACTTTATGTTCTGATGTATAATAAATCTCATTGTAATATTTAATCCGCATATCATTTCGTAGACATATGCAGAATCCCATTTCCTGTTGTTTATTATGATAAAGTTCTCTTTTTTTTCTCTGGGTATATTACGGTTTTTATTAAATTATTGTCAGTGTGCACTCCTTATTTTACCAACTAGCAGGGTTCACCATCATTTCCTTTCGTTACCGTTGTGCGCATAATTAATTAGGTGGTAGGTAAGGTTCAAATGGTTCAAATGGCTCTGAGCACTATGGGACTCAACTGCTGTGGTCATAAGTCCCCTAGAACTTAGAACTACTTAAACCTAACTAACCTAAGGACATCACACACATCCATGCCCGAGGTAGGATTCGAACCTGCGACCGTAGCGGTCGTGCGGTTCCAGACTGTAGCGCCTTTAACCGCTCGGCCAGTAGGTAAGGAGGGGGTCGAGTGCATGTCTAGTTCTCATGCAAAATTAGTTAGAATTAAAGAGGTACAGATTTTTCTCCACTCTGGCACCTCGCAACGTATCCCAGGACAGTATTCACCTTATCTACGATCGGCTGGATCCCGGAGTCAGTGCCTGCGTTGACGCCTCTGGAGGCTACACCTCATACTGATATGGGTGTTTCAGCATGATTCGATACCTCGGACCCCAGAACCGCTTGTGATGCCTATTTGTAAATGTAATTATTTCATGTACACCATATGCACTGTTGCAATAACAAATCTTGTGTGAATTGGAAACCTGTAAAACGCTGTACCAATATTTGTTTACCAAGAGTATATTTGGTCCTGTTTTTTAATGGTAGTTCATCGGTTGACAACTTTACGTAATTTACAATGTATTGAATAATCTTCCACCCAAAAAATAATTCATTACAGGATATTATAATGAGGTTCTACAGTCACTAATATGATAGTGATACTTAATATCGCAATGGTATTTACTAATTTTAAGAACAAATAAAACCAACCTTCAAATATTGTCACAATACATGGCTACGCAAATACTTCACAAGTAGAACAAGTTTCCATGAATAGCTGAATGGAAAAACTGAAGTGGGAGCCTATCAAATGATTGTAGCTTCCTTTCCTCTATTACGAGCGGGCTGATTATGTTAACAGTTTGCCAATTTCCTGACTTGGGGAATAGTGATCGAGTAACAGAACTCATCTGTAGAGCCCCACATGTAAATCTGATCTGTTTCATGGGTAGGCGCGATGCTGGTGATGTCAGAAATAATTAACTGAGTCCCTACATTGTCGGAGCTGCTAATCACTTTACCAGGCACCGTGCTCCATTCCTGCGGAGTCAGTTATCAGAGATGGGGTGCTCTGCAGGCTATAATCACGACCACTGACCTCCCCAAAGAGCTGTGGCCGTGGACGATGTTCCAATAAGTCGCAGTATAAGAACCAAATTATGCTGACTAGTGGCACGGATCAGCACTTACAAAAAACTGTCTGGGCTACCGAGGCAGTGACAACTCTAAACTCAATTGGATGTCCAGCCTCTACACCACGTCATTTCTCTCCAGCGGTGTGGAATAGAGTCTTTAACAAAACTCTGTCGTCTACACAAACTCTGAAAAATTAAGATTCATCAACTCCATCAAGCCACATAGCTGCCAATAGTGGCCAATCGACGATCTTATAACTAATCATTCTTATACAAACTATCACACCACCACCCTTCCAGAATACCACGAAAAATCCTACGCCAATTGAGAAACCTGCCGCCCAAAACCTAAAGATGCCTTCTTATGAGGTGTGGTTGGAAAGCTTTAAGAATGGATCCGCTACTACTTACTGGTTTGGCGGGCAGGTACATGGAAGGTGGGGAGTGAGTCTCTGCCTTGGTCTTGAACGCCTTCCGACAGGAAATTACCTTTCCTTTATTCAGTTCGTTGCGGCAGCTGGTTGAGTGCGGGTCTTTTAGGGCTTGTTGCCGGATTCTGTCTGCGTGAAAATGGACGTGAAAATGGAGCAACGAGTTTGTGTGAAATTTTGTTTTAAAACCGGGAAATCAGCTTCTGAGACTTACGAACTATTAAAACAGCTTTTGGAGATAATTGTATGAGTCAGAAAAATGTTTTTGTCTGGTTCCACAGATTTAAAAGTGGCCGCAAATCATTTGAAGATGAACCACGGTCCAGCCGTCCTTCCAACTCAAAAATGAATGAAAATGTTGCGAAAGTTCGTGACTTAATGCTCTCTGATCGTAAACTTACAAATAGGGAGGTGGCTGATGAACTTAATTAAGTTTATATGCAATTGAGACAATTTTAACTGAAGATCTGAACATGCGTCGAGTGTTCGCAAAATTCATCCCAAAAGTGTTGTCAAGTGACCAGAGACAATATCGAGTTGAAGTGTACCAAGAACTGATTAATCGGACTAAAAATCACCCAGATTTTTTAAATAGGGTAATTACAGGTGACGAATCATGGGTATATGGATATGATCCTGAAACCAAAGTGCAGTCTTCGCAGTGGATAACTCCAGGTTCACCACGACCGAAAAAAGCACGGCAGAGTCGGTCGAAGGTGAGAACAATGTTAGTGATTTTTTTCAATTCTACCGGTATTGTGCATCATTAATTTACTCCTGGAGGACAGACAATCAACCAGGAATACTACAAATGTGTCCTTGAGCGTTTGGGCGAAAAGGTATAGAAGAAAAGTGCTGCACTGTGGAAAGACAGAAGTTGGGTGCTACACCATGACAATGCTCTGGTTCATCGTGCCTTCTCCATCGTTGAATTTTTGACCAATTTCAAAATTCCCGTGCTTCCACAACCGCCATATGCCCCTGATTTGGTCCCTGCGGACTTCTGTTTGTTTCCTAAACTGAAATTTTCCGTGAAAGGGAATCGATATGACTCGATTAAAGACATCCAGGCAAATATGAAGAGTGTCCTTAACACACTTCAGGAAAAAATTTCCAGGAATGTTTCCAAAAGTGGAAACACCGTTGGAGTCGGTGTGTTCAGTCAGAAGGGAACAATTTTGAAGGAGATGCATCACAGTAGCATGTTAAGTACCACCATTGTACAATTACAAGCCTATTCTTAAAACTTTCCAATCACACCTCGTACGTCAGCAAGCATCGCCGACCGTCTGCCAGTGAACTTGATCTTTTAAAGTGCGGATGGGAAGACTGCGGTTTGGGAAGAGTAGTTAACATAGCAAAATACTGTGCTTACCTGAGGCACCACCGTGGCAGACATCCGTCACTGAGCTGCGATTCTAAGAAAGCGTCGATGCAATGCCTAACCGCCTTAGCACAGGCGCCATGGCATCTTGCTGGCAAAATGGTTCAAATGGCTCTGAGCACTATGGGACTTAACATCTGTGGTCATCAGTCCCCCTGAACTTAGAACTACTTAAACCTAACTAACCTAAGGACATCACACACATCCATGCCCGAGGCAGGATTCGAACCTGCGACCGTAGCAGTCGCGCGGCTCCGGACTGAGCGCCTAGAACCGCTAGACCACCGCGGCCGGCTCTTGCTGGCAGATTCCATACTCGCTCGGGGCACCAGCCTGCAGCTAAGAACCTAGTAATCTGAAGCATGCTCAGTAGTGTATGCAAGCCTCATTGTCTTTCATTCGACTGAGAGAGAGCCGGCGGCGCCAGGCTACCGAAGATGCCTTTGACAAAGATCACCTTCCTGGAACTCGACGGAGCTGGCCGCACACAACTCCCCTATTCAAAGCACCTCTGCCACACAGAATGTCTACCAACAGATCTCGGAAAATACAGCAAATGAAATAAGACCCATCACCTCATTTAATTCGAGCAAAGGGTAATTAAAGCTCTTGATATCCAGTCACCTTCCTATAGACACAGTCAGAGAGCGCAATTAAAGAAAATAAATTAGATAGGACGAGCCAACTGGATTCTACATCTCTTAATTTTTTTATATTTAATTTCCATAGTCATATTGTTCCATAATTGTGTGTGGCATTTTTCTTATTGAGCACCATCAACTGTTGTTTATCTACAATCACAGCAATTATGCCACTAATTTTAGTGTCTTCTCGTTAATTAAATGTATGATCCTCCGTCTAAATTTATTCGTGATCTCTCTTAACTTTACTTGGTCACTGTGAATTGTAATTTTTTCGCTTGTTATTTTTGTGTTACCATTATTGTACTTTTATCTATAGACTATGTTCATTCATTTTAAATTTTAATTTTTCAAGGATTAATTGTTGCTATTCTGCAATATTTTGCATGAGTTTTGTACAGTTTCTGACTATTTGTTCTGGATTTTCCATTCATGTGAGTTAAGGTTTCTTTCAGGTTTCTACATTTATAGTGGACTGAAGCACTTGTTGCAGACTGTTTGTTGTGGTTCTGTTGTGAACCATTTTTGTGTTCCGGTAAGAAAGGTATACACCCCCACAACGTCTAGCCACTTCCACCCCTCAGCGTAAGTTGCAACTTATCCTACCATACCAGATTGTAGCAGAGTGTGGTTGAGGGGACATAAATCTTACAAGGTTGACAAATAGAACAAGGTAAAAAGATTCAGTCCCTGAATAATTAAAACAGAAAGTGAAAAGACACATTGTAGGGACTAAAAGAACAATATCAAATTATCAATAAAACTAAAACAACTGAATTTATTAATACTAGGCCAAGCCGAGGAATTACAATTCATAATGGACAAACAAAATTTTGTAGTGAAAGATCAATATTCAGGGTACGAGAACAACAAATTTAATCGTGCTAGACCATAGTGATCAAATGCACCGAATATTTTGTTATGCTCATAAGCCCTGCAAAATAGCACAATGAAAAGAGCATCAGAATGAATAAGATAACCATCACTACTATTTTATCCCAACGTGATTTTATCTTCCAGGTGCAAACGTATCACAAAAACTACATACACAAAATTTGCTTGACTTCAACTGCTGCAAGAACTGCAGGAAGTAAAGTCACGCAGGAGATTCACAACGAGGCATAACAAACTTGCATACACAGCCAGTTAAAGGCAGTGCAAGAAAATAGTCAACTTTGTGCTGACCTGCTGCTCACTCAAGCTATATCAAGCTAGCACCTGTCCCATTTCCACTAGAACAAGGTCGGCTGTATTGTGGGCTGACTTGGCCCTTATGAAGTACTATATGAAAGATACAGAAAATGCAGTCCATGCTTTCCTGAAATAGCTATGAACAGACACCAAGACAAGACTGAGCGTCCAATTTTTCTAGACTTCAGCCTGCAGACTCGTATTGTGAACCGCCAAACACCACTCGGCTACTCAAGTGCCTCTCCAAGTACGTGCTGTGCCGTTGCTCCAATCACACAGTATTCAGCCACTGCAGGTCTTCGCTCTTTGCTTCCGTGTGGCACTGACACAGCATTACACTGATACAGGGCGAGAAAAGTGGGTCCACCTGCTGAAAGGGGCGGAACTGCTGTGAGTCACAAAAATACTGGGTGCGAAGCTAGGAGTTAAAAGGAACAAATGACGAAGGAAAGACTCTTAGGTGAGTGTTAGCCAATACGAGTTGGTTTGACTTTTACGAAGAGGTAACTTGAGTCTGGGACAACCAATAGACACGAGAAATTGTTGCCATCGTTGTTAGCTGGTATTTGATTAGGCTGCTGTATATTTTAATGTTTTCCAACGACATCTCTTCCCCCCCCCTTCCCCCTCCTCTCTCTCTGTCTTCTTATCTTATCTTTCTTATCTTTAATTATTCATTCCATAGATCCACAAAAGAGGGGATCCTCCTGGGAGTGGGACATGTCAGATAAACACATTACAAAAATGTAATTAGAAAAACTTGAGTTTCATTAATTTTCAGAATGAGATTTTCACTCTGCAGCGGAGTGTGCGCTGATATGAAACTTCCTGGCAGATTAAAACTGTGTGCCCGACCGAGACTCGAACTCGGGACCTTTGCCTTTAGCGGGAAAACACCATTCTGGAAACATCCCCCAGGCTGTGGCTAAGCCATGTCTCCGCAATATCCTTTCTTTCAGGAGTGCTAGTTCTGCAAGGTTCGCAGGAGAGCTTCTGTAAAGTTTGGAAGGTAGGAGACGAGGTACTGGCAGAAGTAAAGCTGTGAGTACCGGGCGTTGGTTCATTAATTTTAATGATCCTCAATAAATAAACAGTAAAATTATGTACATGAGATAAAATTAAACGTCTAATATTTACAGGTTTAATACTTACATTTGCTATCTTCTTCTCTGTATTCCACTCCTTTTATTTCCTAAGTGAGCAGTTACGTAGTTATTTTCTTCTGTGCAGATATGTCATTTGTTCTCGTGATCCAACCTGCCGCTCCCAGTTTCGTTGATCAATTTAAATTAATAATGTACTTGGAGGGGTCGGGGGGTACTATACGGAACTATTCCATTTAGTAGAGATATTGACAAACTAAAGCCTTAACTTGGAAATGAAATTGTACAATATATTTAACGAGATAACATACGGTGCTGGAAGCACTGGGAGAGTAATTTCTTGACCTAGAATGCTTGCTGAATTGCTGCCAATGATATCGTTTGTTTGTCTTATCCCGGAGGTGCACATCCAGCTCACAACAATATCTAGAAGTTTTACTTGTAGTGGTCCACCGTCCATTGAAAGAACTTTGCTGATTTCAGTTTTAGATTCAGGATTTGGAAGGCATGCGTGGGTCTAGGGGGGGGGGGGGCGTATTCGGGATCGTTGTGTCTCACTGATGTAGTCTGGCAAAGGCGAGAGGGGAGTAAAGAAAACGAAAAGATAGGAGGAAGACGGCAGAACGACAAGCGTTGGCAATGAAATCTGAAATCAATCTAAACAGATATATGCCAAGAGGTTACGCATAATAAATGACGTTTCTTCAGTAAGAGCATACAACGAGCCGGGAAGGAAACCAAAAAAACTACCTCTATCTGGGCTCAGAGACAAAAATGCCGATTGGCAATTTATTCCAGTTACACTGTTGTTGTTGTGGTCTTCAGTCCTGAGACTGGTTTGATGCAGCTCTTCATGCTACTCTATCCTGTGCAAGCTTCTTCATCTCCTAGTACCTACTGCAACCTACATCCTTCTGAATCTGCTTAGTGTATTGATCTCTTGGTCTCCCTCTACGATTTTTACCCTCCACGCTTCCCTCCAATGCTAAATTTGTGATCCCTTGATGCCTCAAAACGTGTCCTACCAATCGATCCCTTCTTCTAGTCAAGTTGTGCCACAAACTTCTCTTCTCCCCAATCCTATTCAGTACCTCCTCATTAGTTACGTGATCTACCCACCTTATCTTCAGCATTCTTCTGTAGCACCACATTTCGAAAGCTTCTATTCTCTTCTTGTCCAAACTGGTTGTCGTCCATGTTTCACTTCCATACATGGCTACACTCCATACAAATACTTTCAGAAACGACTTCCTGACACTTAAATCTATACTTGATGTTAACAAATTTCTCTTCTTCAGAAACGATTTCCTTGCCATTGCCAGTCTACATTTTATATCCTCTCTACTTCGACCATCATCAGTTATTTTACTCCCTAAATAACAAAACCCCTTTACTACTTTAAGTGTCTCATTTCCTAATCTAATCCCCTCAGCATCACCCGATTTAATTTGACTACATTCCATTATCCTCGTTTTGCTTTTGTTAATGTTCATCTTATATCCTCCTTTCAAGACACTGTCCATTCCGTTCAACTGCTCTTCCAAGTCCTTTGCTGTCTCTGACAGAATTACAATGTCATCGGCGAACCTCAAAGTTTTTATTTCTTCTCCATGGATTTTAATACCTACTCCGAATTTTTCTTTTGTTTCCTTTACTGCTTGCTCAATATACAGATTGAATAACATCGGGGAGAGGCTACAACTCTGTCTCACTCCTTTCCCAACCACTGCTTCCCTTTCATGTCCCTCGACTCTTATAACTGCCATCTGGTTTCTGTACAAATTGTAAATAGCCTTTCGCTCCCTGTATTTTACCCCTGCCACCTTTAGAATGTGAAAGAGAGTATTCCAGTCAACATTGTCAAAAGCTTTCTCTAAGTCTACAAATGCTAAAAACCTAGGTTTGCCTTTTCTTAATCTTTCTTCTAAGATAAGTCGTAAGGTTAGTATTGCTTCACGTGTTCTAACATTTCTACGGAATCCAAACTGATCTTCCCCGAGGTCCGCTTCTACCAGTTTTTCCATTCGTCTGTAAAGAATTCACGTTAGTATTTTGCAGCTGTGACTTATTAAACTGATAGTTCGGTAATTTTCACATCTGTCAACACTTGCTTTCTTTGGGATTGGAATTATTATATTCTTCTTGAAGTCTGAGGGTATTTTGCCTGTCTCATACATCTAGCTCACAAGATGGTAGAATTTTGTTATGACTGGCTCTCCCAAGGCCATCAGTAGTTCTAATGGAATGTTGTCTACTCCCAGGGCCTTGTTTCGACTCAGGTCTTTCAGTGCTCTGTCAAACTCTTCACGCAGTATCGTATCTCCCATTTCATCTTCATCTAGATCCTCTTCCATTTCCATAATATTGTCCGCAAGTACATCGCCCTTGTATAAACCCTCTATATACTCCTTCCACCATTCTGCCTTCCCTTCTTTGCTTAGAACTGGGTTTCCATCTGAGCTCTTGATATTCATACAAGTGGTTCTCTTCTCTCCAAAGGTGTCTTTCTTCTTCTTCTTTCGATTTCGGCCATCTTTGGACCACGTTCAACAATTCACTTGCCCGGCTTTTTGATCTTTTTTTCTCTCTTCCCAATATTTCCTCATCATTTTCGAGTGGTTCCTCCTCCGCTCTTCCGACCATTTCCTGTTATTATTCTTTAGTTTCGTTTCTTCTGGAAAACACTTAATTTCGTTCACTATTTGTCTAAACTTTTCCCTGTCCCTGATTGACTCACGGGTGACATTAAAATAGGCCAAATCCTTTTTCACCATCTGTATCCATTTATTGTTGGTTTTTTCGTTCCTGTTACTATGTTCAAACACTTTTCTTGTTAGTCTGTTTCCATCCATCCTCGACAGGTGACCATAAAACGTTAGTCTGCGTTTACGCATTGCCTCACTCACTTTCTCAATAGTTTTGTATATTTCCTTATTACTCTTTAGCTTGTACTCTTCTCCAATCTTTCTCGGTCCTAATATTTTTCTCAAAATTTTCCTTTCTTTCTTTTCCATGTTTTCTATTTCCCCCTTTTTGTTAAGAGTTAGGCACTCCGATGCATACAGGCATTCTGGTCTAATGACAGTTTTATAATGTCTTAATTTAGCTTGAATCGAAATGTTTTTTTGTTATATATGTCTTTGGTTTTTTGAAAAGCAAATTCCATTTTCCTTGCTCTCGCCTGGTTTGCACTCTTGTCTAAACCATTCACTTGAATTATTTCACCTAAATACTTAAATTTTTCTACTCTCTTAATATTGCCGTATTTAGTAATAAGATTTTTCTTGTTATTTCTATGATTAGACATATACACGGTTTTTTCAAATGAAATCTGCAGTCCAGCTCTGGCCGAAACTTCTTGTAGTTTCTCCAGGTAGTTCTGAGCTATTTCTTCGTTTTCTGTAACTATTGCCA
The DNA here is from genome assembly GCF_021461385.2 of Schistocerca piceifrons. Taxonomy (NCBI): domain Eukaryota; kingdom Metazoa; phylum Arthropoda; class Insecta; order Orthoptera; family Acrididae; genus Schistocerca; species Schistocerca piceifrons. The sequence goes on along the minus strand of NC_060138.1, from coordinate 1,197,164,568 downwards.
GATCGTCTGCAAAAGCTAAACAGTCCACTTCTATTTTTTCTTTTTTTGTTCCAATTCTGATGTCATTCTTGGTGCCTTTGAGTTCTTCTTTCCATATTCTCAATATCTTTTCCAGTACGCAGTTGAAGAGGATTGGGGATAAACCATCACCTTGTCTAACACCTGTTTTAATTTCGAACTTCCTTGAAATTTCACCCATAAATTTAACTTTGGCCTTACTGTTTGTTAGCGTCTGTTTGATAATTTGAATTGTTTTCTTATCGACCCCAAATTCTTCCAATACTTTCAGTAATGTTTCTCTATCTACCGAGTCGTATGCTTTTTTGAAATCTACAAATACTATTGCAAATCTCTGGCCTCTTGAGATTCTGTAACGAATTAGTGTTTTCAGGTTAAATATTTGTTCAACACAGGATCTACCTTGTCTAAAACCTGCTTGATATTCACCTATTTTTTTATCCAGAACTGGCTCCACGATTTGAAGTAATTTCCTTGACAAAATTTTGTATCCTACTGGTAGTAGCGAGATCCCTCTATAATTATTAACATTCATCTTATCCCCCTTTTTGTGTAGTGGGTGTATCAGGGCACACTGCCAGTCTTCAGGAATTCTTTCTTCGTCCCAGATCTTCTTAAACATATGTTCCAAAACTTGTGGGAGGTTGGTATCCATTATTTTTAGGATTTCTGGTACTATGGAGTCTTCACCTGGGGCTTTATTGTTTTTTAGACTGTGTATTATGTGTTTTATTTCTTCAGCGTCTGGAGGTTTTGACTCGGTATTAGTATTTCGGTGGTTTTCAAAACTCATTTTATCTTTGGGTGGTTCACAATTTAGTAGATTCTCGAAATATTTTGCTAATATTTCACAATTAGTCTTGTTTGTCAAACCTAGCTTGTTCTCTTCATCTTTGAAACATAAATTTGGGGATTGGTATTTGGTTAGCTGTTTTCTAAAAGTTTTGTAGAAATCTCTAGAATTATTTCTTTTAAAGTCTTCCTCAATCTGTTCTAGGTTATCCTGAAATTGTCTTCTTTTTTTATTACGGAAAAGCTTAGCTGTTTCTCTTCTCTGGATTTTAAAATTGTCAAGATCTTGAGGATCTTTTGTGGAGTTCCATTTCTGCCACAATTTCTGTCTCTTCTCCAGGTTCTCATCACATTCATTGTCCCACCATGGATGTCTTCTTACTCTTTTCACGAGACAATTTTCTTTTGCTATTTCAACTATTTCGTTTTTGATCTCCTCCCATCCCGCTTCCTTATTTATTGTGGATATGCCATCGCTATCTTTGTGCAATGCTCTTTGAAACCGTTGTTTAATTTCTTCATTTTTTAAAGTTTCTGTGTTATATTTTGGAATTTTGTAAAAGGTTTTCTTCTCTTTTCGAAATGGGAGTGGTCTGAATTTAATCGTAGTCAAATAGTGGTCTGAATCAACATCAAGGCTTTTCAGCACTTTAGTGTTTTGAATTTCTTCTTGACAATGAAGTGAGATAGCCACATGGTCAATTTGGAATTCTCCGAGAAGTGGATTTGGTGATCTCCATGTTTTAGTTTTTCGGCTCAGCTTTTTGAAATGTGTTGTCATTATTTTCAAGTTGAAATGCCTACATACCTCTATAAGCCTTTCTCCATTTTTTGAAGTTCTTTTGTGACCTGGGAAGAGGCCTACTGTTCCATGGTATTTTTTCTCCCTTCCTATTTGTGCGTTAAAATCGCCTACTAACATTTTTATGTTCTTCTTTGAGCATCTATCCAGTTCCATTTCAAGTATCTCCCAAAATTCTTCAACTTTCTCCGGGTTATTTTTGTTGTCCTGGTTTATGGGTGCATGACAGTTGATTATAGAGTATCCTTTGTTTTTACATTTAATCTCAAGAATGGATAGTCTCTCAGAACTCGAGTAGAAGTTAGTAACTGAATCTAAAATTGAGTGATGTACCAGAAATGCTGTTCCCAGGTATGGCATTTGTTTCATTAAGATTTTACCTGGTTTTCCTTTAAATAAACGATAGTTTTCAAAATCTAAAGCAGTTTCATCTAAAAACCTTGTTTCTTGTAATGCACATATTAAAATTTCTTTCTGGTTCAGCTTTTCAATCAATAATTTCAATTTTCCTACTTTAATTAGAGAGTTTACATTTAGGGTTGCAAACATAGTTGCTTTCTTAAATTTCAGTGTTGAGTGCTGCATACATGTTGGTTGGGGTCCTCCAAAATCCTTTGACCCCTTTGCATTGTTTCTACGAACAACGGAGGATTTGCCATTCGGTCTACCTCTTGGAGTAGTGTCTATCTTTGACGACGTTCCCATCATGCTTTGCAGTAATTGTTGGATAATAAATTGGGGGATCGGGTTGCCCCGAATCCGAAATTAAAACCAAGGTAGTAAGCCCTGGAGTTAGCTCTTCCGCTCTCTCTGCCGTTGGGAAATTGTTCCTCTTCCGCCATTGAGACCGTTGGCTGGGTTTCACCTAGTAACCCTAGGCAGGGGCCCTATGACAGGGTGCTACCATCTGGAGCCGGACGGACCCTGTTTTTTTTACGAGGAGGTCTCTTTAATTTACCTGTAGGCAGTATCTATCTTACCCCTAGTGAGACAAGCCTCTACATCCTTACATTTGTCCTGTAGCCATCCCTACTTAGCCATTTTGCACTTCCTGTCGATCTCATTTTTGAGACGTTTGTATTCCTTTTTGCCTGCTTCATTTACTGCATTTTTATATTTTCTCCTTTCATCAATTAAATTCAATATTTCTTCTGTTACCCAAGGATTTCTATTAGCCCTCGTCTTTTTACCTACTTGATCCTCTGCTGCCTTCACTACTTCATCCCTCAGAGCTACCCATTCTGCTTCTACTGTATTTCTTTCCCCCATTCCTGTCAATTGTTCCCTTATGCTCTCCCTGAAACTCTGTACAACCTCTGGTTCTTTCAGTTTATCCAGGTCCCATCTCCTTAAATTCCCGCCTTTTTGCAGTTTCTTCAGTTTCAATCTGCAGTTCATAACCAATAGATTGTGGTCAGAATCCACATCTGCCCCTGGAAATGTCTTACAATTTAAAACCCGGTTCCTAAATCTCTGTCTTACCATTATGTAATCTACCTGATACCTTTTAGTATCTCCAGGATTCTTCCAGGCATACAACCTTCTTTCATGATTCTTGAACCAAGTGTTAGCTATGGTTAAGTTATGCTCTGTGCAAAATTCTACAAGGCAGCTTCCTCTTTCATTTCTTCCCCCCAATCCATATTCACCTACTATGTTTCCTTCTCTCCCTTTTCCTACTGACGAATTCCAGTCACCCATGACTATTAAATTTTCGTCTCCCTTCACTACCTGAATAATTTCTTTTATCTCGTCATACATTTCATCAATTTCTTCATCATCTGCAGAGCTAGTTGGCATATAAACTTGTACTAGTGTAGTAGGCATGGGTTTTGTGTCTATCTTGGCCACAATAATGCGTTCACTATGCTGTTTGTAGTAGCTAACCCGCACTTCTATTTTTTTATTCATTATTAAACCTACTCTTGCATTACCCCTATTTGATTTTGTATTTATAACCCTGTAATCACCTGACCAAAAGTCTTGTTCCTCCTGCCACCGAACTTCACTAATTACCACTATATCTAACTTTAATCTATCCATTTCCCTTTTTATATTTTCTAACCTACCTGCCCGATTAAGGGATCTGACATTCCACGCTCCGATCCGTAGAATGCCAGTTTTCTTTCTCCTGATAACGACATCCTCCTGAGTAGTCCCCGCCCGGAGATCCGAATGGGGGACTATTTTACCTCCGGAATATTTTGCCCAAGAGGACGCCATCATCATTTAATCATACAGTAAAGCTGCATGTCCTCGGGAAAAATTACGGCTGTAGTTTCCCCTTGCTTTCAGCCATTCGCAGTACCAGCACAGCAAGGCCGTTTTGGTTAATGTTACAAGGCCATATCAGTCAATCATCCAGACTGTTGCCCCTGCAACTACTGAAAAGGCTGCTGCCCCTCTTCAGGAACCACATGTTTGTCTGGCCTCTCAACAGATACCCCTCCGTTGTGGTTGCACCTACGGTACGGCCATCCGTATCGCTGAGGCACGCAAGCCTCCCCACCAACGGCAAGGTCCATGGTTCATGGGGGAACGCCAGTTACACTAACGAAATGATATAGCAACCAGCACAAAGCTTTCATGCAATATGTATCCGAAATAATATTTCGTATCATCTCACAGGCTAATTTCTGATTGCACATACAACGCATGAAGGAACACACCGAGAAATGCATAGTGCAACACAAACGCAGATGTTTGCCAAGCTTGCAGTTGCCGCTGCTCTGTTTCACCACCTCAATAGGATGCAAGTGCCAGTCGGGGTCAGAAAAGTGCTCTGCTAAGTCGTGAGTGTGTTATGTCGGAGTTAACTGAATTCTAACATGGGCAGATATTTGGTGCTCGTACTGTGGGTGCTTCCATAACTACAGCCGAAGTATTCGACGTTACCAGCACCACCGTGTTGTAGACTTGTACGGCGTACAGAGAAAGCGGAAACAAACCACCCGTTGAGTCACAACGAGAACGGAAACGTATGTTGAATGTTAAGACGATTGTGATGAAAATGAAGAGAACGACGGCTGCAGAAATCATTGCGGAAGTGAATGTAGCACTCGTGCATGTCTTGTTTCACACTGTTTAAAACATCTGGTCGAGTTTACATCTGGAATACGCCGTCCCAAGCTCATTATGCAGACTGCTTGCTACCGATAGTGCAACATAGCGGAGGTTCGGTGATGATATGGTCAACCATATCGCAGTGCTGCATGGGTCCCGTGTGAAACAAACCAAGCGCTGTATCGTGTGTGAGACACAGAGGCGAGCGAGTGCGCCAGGACTTACCCTAGTTCACTGCTAGTAGCGCCACGTCACCTTAACGCGTCTGCATGTAGCGCACAAGTATTGTACCACAATTTAGTATGAAATAAAAAATAAAAAATTATGTTTAAAAATTTGTTAAATTATACTTTAGTGTAATGATGTTCCAAATACCAAGTCTTCATGTTCTAAACTTAATAGTTTACGGAAAAATGCCGTTTTAGGAGAAAAACCAGAGGCGCTAAATAATGGCGATAGGAAGCCAGAATTTCGTCAGAAGGTGCAGTTAGAAGTTATAAATAAGTGATGCTGGTTTCCAAAACCATAACACAAAAATTAACGCCAGAATCCACGTTTTTCGGAAAAATCAGAGGCGCTAAATAATGGACTTAGAAACTTGAAAATTTGTTTTATGCTTCAGTACACCCCAAAAATAATAACAGAGAGTTCAGGTTAATCTACGTCTTATAGTCTTTGAGTATTTAATTAAAAAGTAGTTTTGTAACTACAATGTACCTAAGTGTTGTAGATTAAGTACTTGAAATTTTAATGATAAATGATTTTGGTTAAACCAGATGATCAAATATATCAAATAATAGAGCTAGACTTGTAACGTAAATAGCAACTGATATACGTCTTAGCAAAGGTATGGTTCAGAGGTAACAATCTACCGTTAGTTCCACTAAATAAATTCCATTAAGCAAAGTTTTCTTTCTAGCGAGCTGAAACTTTCTACGTGCTTTCAAACTGCTTATCTGCATACCAGCAAAACTTAAGAAGTTTCTGAAGTAATTGGGAACTATATTATTAAAGATTATGTGCCCGAGATAGCGGTCGTTTGTAGACTGCCGCTGCATGCAAATAGACAGACACATCAGATGTTTTCTCCGAAGTCCGCACCGGCACCTTATAAATACAGCCCCTGAAGCAGTAGGAAGGTTCACTTCGCTTTCAGACACTGTGAGGTGCCGGCCGCGGTGGCCGTGCGGTTCTAGGCACTCCAGTCCGGAGCCGCGCTGCTGCTACGGTAGCAGGTTCGAATCCTGCCTCGGGCATGGGTGTGTGTGATGTCCTTAGGTTAGTTAGGTTTAAGTTGTTCTAAGTTCTAGGGGACTAATGACCACAGCAGTTGAGTCCCATAGTGCTCAGAGCCATTTGAACCATTTTTTTGAACACTGTGAGGTCCACGCCAGTTAAACGTCTGGTCGCGCTTTGCCTCGGATGACGTCAGAGCCGAGCTGCGACAAGCGCGTATTTGGCAGTGAAAACGGATAGTGAACTCGCGAGGACTGTACACCGACCTGGATCGTTTAGAATTCGGTAAAATAACTGTTAGTGTGTCGTCCGTGTGAAATTCAATTCTGCGTGGCAAGTGGTGAATTTATTTCCACTTTTATGTCGACCATTAATTTTTGAACATTTATTGCGAACTTTCAATTGAGTGATGTTAGTCAGGGCGAAAAACAATCTGGCAGGAAGTTACCGTAGAGGTCGCCTCTGAACTGCTAAGGGTGCTGTTAGATTAGAAAGACTTGTTTTCAATTGAACATAACGCAATTTTAAGTGTTGTTTGTGAGAAACTTTAATAAAATTAAATCTTGATTTGAACTTTAAACTTTTACTGAAGTCATAGTCCTGATCCCGCAAAGAAATGGGAAATAGACACTTTTCTTTCAGAGGGCTGGACCGGAATGTGGCCGTGCAGACTGGAAACTAAGGTCAGTATGTTTCCCTTCGCTTTCTGGCTGACCACCAAATTAGTTGCCAGGCTCACGTGATTAGAGACGGTATCAAAACTTTAAACCAGTGAAGTAACTTACTCGCTGCTCCACACGTGGTTACTCTTCAAGACCGCATTGCTGTCAAGGATTATTTGACCTTTTTGGCTGATCAGTCTCGTCCCATGCTACAGCATGTGTTCCCTAATGGTGATGCCGTGTTCACACAGCTTGCATCGTCCAATACTGGTTTCGTGACCACGAGGAGGAATTGTCTTCTCTCTCCAGCCTGCCACAGTCACCATATCTCAATATTACTGAACCTTTCTAATTTACTTTGCAGAGAAAGGTACGTGGTCGCCATCTACCTCCATCATCGTTACCTGAACGTGTCACTATTTTACACGAAGAACGGTGTAAGATTCCCATGAAAACCACACATCTGACATCTATACGGGTAGTTGACCAGTCTGGTAGCTGTTTTAAGTGCCAACGGTTCTTTCGTACGCTGTATTAGGCACAGCAATGTGTAGTGTTTTTGACGCTTCCGTATTTTTTTCACTCCCTGTATCTCTGAGACTGTCAAAATTTCAACTTACTTTTTCTGCCGGCAGGAGCCAGGGCTCAGTAACTGTCTCTGTCAATTGACTCATTTGCTTCCATGAATCAAGACTTATGTATGTAACTCAGAATATTGTGAACTATCGAGCAATATAAGGAAAATGAAACGTACATGGAAAAATTCTGAATTTAAATTGGCAATAACAATAATTATAATTTTTAGGAAGGAAATATCTTTCCTCTGTCTCGCTAATTTAGTTACTCACAAAGATGTTCACATTTCAGAAACAATGCAGAGCTTTATTATGATTTTCTCAGTAATAAATACATTGTATATCATGTGAAATGTTTCTTCTCTGACAAGACAGGTCTTTACGCCTCAAGAGGTCGATTAAAAAAAAAAAAAAAAAAACACCTAGCTATAATCACCTAGATCGATGATCCAATAAACGGCCATCTAGTAAAAGTGCGAAGGAAAAACGATTTAAATAACCGTTTATATCTTTGGTCTAATAACTGTATGAGATCTTATCAGAGATGTACTCATGTTTACTCTCTCGTTCTTCAGGTTACGTTACAGTAGTTGCATAATTTCCATAGCTCAAAACAGAACAGCATTCGAACATTATTTGAATCTGATTATCTCTATAGACTAAAATACACTACTGCTCTCATACTACGATATCTGTCCGTATCATAAGGCCAGAATTGTGCTCTAGAGGCCCTCAAGCCTCTAGAGCATTAAAACAACTTCACGTTGATTTCTTGCTCGCCAAATTCGCTTGATCCGAGCCTCATGGATCGCAAATGATCCAAAACCCTGTGCCTGTGTGTGTGTGTGTGTGTGTGTGTGTGTGTGTGTGTGTGTGTGTGTGTGTGTGTGTGTGTGTGTGTGCGTGTTGTGTGTGTGTGTGTGTGTGTGTGTGTGCCTGTGTGTGTGTGTGTGTGTGTTTGTGTGTGTGTGTGTGTGTGTGTGTGTGTGTGTGTGTTTGTGTTTGTGAGTGAATTTAACTGAATCAGAACTAATCGTTATACAGATAGACCCTTCGGACTCAATATTGGGAAGCCTATGAAAGATCGTGGCCCTAGCAGTGAATCTTAAGCTGGAGAATTTGCATTATATCATTGAAAAACATCAAATTTGAAAAGGGATCAACATCTGGTCGAATCAAAGACTTGATTTAAGCGAACTCTTTACTGTACCACCAAAAGCATCGGAATGGACAAGCATCTAAATAAATTACGAACTCACGAGAATTACTAGCCTAGAACAGTAACTATGAAAAATCACAAAAGTAAACTATCACTTGACAGCGTTACTTGGCGGGCGTCAGAGTAGTTAACCATGTGACTCACTTTGTGAAAGTTATGTCGTCCTGTCTACACATCAGTTACTTTGTCTGCATAGAAAGTCGAAGAAACAAATGCGTATGAGAATGCGCTGACAAACGTAGGAAAAACTGATCAAGAAACTGAATTTCTAATTTATGATTGTGGTAACATGCTGGAGCTGCTGATTATGTTCACCATTATTGTAGATGTGATATGGGCAGGAACGTGACACAGTGACTGATTGCCATCAAATACGACACTACAATTGCTCTGCCAAGAACTCGAACACAGTTTGTTGGTTAAGTCTGCAGTTCCAATTGAGTGTGCAACCTGTGGCATTCGTATGTGTTCAGCGCCAAGTCCATAGACGCAGTCTTTTCCTTCTAGTCAGAAAAGAAATGACTGCAGCCTTATTTCCACCAAGAATCTTGGCAAGCAGTCCTCTTTAAAGCTCTATCGGCCCTCGTATGATTGTTTCATAAACAAAATATCCTGGCAAGATGAAGTGAATCGTTAAAGAGTAATCAAGAGTTTCTCCCCATTTTTCTAAAACATTTCCTGCTACATGTTACTTCCTCACGAGGTCACATCATTTTCATCAGTTGGCGTCCTCTCATGCAGAGCCAGCCTCCCGTCACAGGCTGTGGGGAAAGCTGAAACACTGTGCTCGAGGTTGTAGCCTCCCTCTTACTAATCGGCTTATCCTGCTGCGATATAAAATATTACCGTGGATCGCGTGTATGCCTAATGGATTTTTTCTAATTGTATAAGACTATCTTTCCCGAAGAAGTGATACCGATAAGTAGGAGGAAAGTGTACAACCGACCTTTCTGCTAGAAAGTCTACTAAAAACAAAAGTAATTAAACCGAACATGGCTATAATTAGGAACAGGAAAGTTATTTTGTGCATTCACTCACGGACAACGCTGTACAGGAAAGGGATACCACTGATCATGAATCTAAAAGTTACACTAATGAACGAAAAGGAAATAATTAACGGTCGCCAGCCCACTAGGGCAATTTACATCCAAAATCCTGCACAAGATGTTGGGAAAGAAAAACTTACATTATTAAACACTGGCGTTGCAGCTGAAGGTTGTCACGTTTTTTTGACACTAATTTTAAGTGAGTATGTAATGATAAAGAAAAATGAGAATTCACTCTTACGTTATGTTTGGCATTAAATTGTGAAAAAGGCAATAGAGTAATGATTTGAAAATATGCAATTAAACTGTGTGTTAGTACTGAACTTCGTTACGTGAACAATGACTTCAGTGACCTCAGCATAACGTTCTCAAAGAAATTTAGAAAAAAAGCAAGCACTTTTTACTTTGCTGTACTTATTTTGCAAATTGGATTTCATATTATTGTCTGAACAACTGAGCCTTTTTTACTGACTTGAACAGAATTAAATGCCAGAATACGTACCGAACCAAACAGCCATGTGTTCCAAGCAATATGTAAAATAAATAAAACTTCCGCACTCTTAATTTGTGCGTTTCTTTGGATTTGGGTTTTTTCCAATGATTGATTCTCAAACTTGAAAAACGAAATTGCTTTACTGTAGTCATATACTGAAGCCTCTGTTGTACAACAGTTAATTGAAAGTAGACTGAGGCTAAATTCTTGAAAGAGAACTTATTGAATAATAAACTGGCTGAAATTATTCAATTTGTTTCTTATGACACTCAATTAGCATATTAGGAAAAAAAAGGAACAAGGATCCTGTTTGGTAACAATGTCTGGGGGCAAAGAGGACACAATCGCCCTGAGATTAACTGGTTATTATTTAAATAAACTTATCAATCAAATCACATTCAGTTGTGCTACTGGGTTAGCCGTTAATACTTTCTACCAATGAACAGTCTTGTTTCAGTGCTGTGCATACGACGAAACTCGGAGCCGACGACGAAACTGTGTTCCTGGAACTGCTGCTGTTGTTGAAGACGGTAGCATATTGTGGAACCACGGCTAATTATAGGAACGGGTAATCTTAATTAACACAGCCTCTTCCGCCCGTCCATTGTCCGTACTCCTGCTCTAGACATCTGGCGTGCGTACATGATGCCGCCGAAATGGTACTCTCTACTGCGAGAGCGTTAACACCACATTTCCGCACACTACAAGGGCTGGAACCCGTCTCCCGCTCTCTCCGCGCGCTCTGCGCAACAACTCCCTACCCAAAGATCTTACAACGCACGAGCACTGCTATTATCGTTGCTAGTCGATACAAATAACAATACCTTTGGCTTTTTCCCAGAGCCTATAAATGTCACAGTAAAACACAGATAAATACAATGAAACGTCAACAGACGTCTGCCTAAATATTCACGTACAGTGAAGCAGTGTCCTTACTTATTAAAAGAAAGCATTTAAATTACAAATATTTACATACAATTCAAAAAAAGTTATATATCGGTAGCAGGTGCCATGCATCCTGCATTTTCGGTGTTACAAGGTTATCCATCAACTCCACGGTGCCTTCTGAACCTGGAGTACCTCAGAGCTGTTATTTGGAAATCTGGGAGATATTTATCAGCTGAATGCACTTTTCTTAACATGGTCTGAACACCTACGACCTGCTGGCAGAGTTTCATCACCCACAATGAACGCTTTCAGCTCAGGCATCCGAACTGGATGCCGCTAGCCAAGGAGATTATCGGAAGACAACAACAGAGCAGCTATACGTTTCGCTCCCCTGCTCTCAGTTCCGTGAAGGTGTGGTTGACTCGGCCCATGAGCGTCGGCTTTTACTGTGCAACTTGCGTCTCCTGCAGTGTATCTGTAGTGCTCCGCAATTCTAAAGCTCGCCCAGAAAAGCTATCAAAGTAGCCAACAAAAGGTTAAATTAAATAATCTTGAGAAAGAGGAAATGAAGCCAAGGTATACAATCACTGTAAACTCATTAATCCATCTCAAAGTTTATACTGACAGAGCCTGTCCAACTAAGCACCTATCCAGTAGAATTATTTCTCAAAAATACATGAAAAAAGAAGAACCTTATGGCTTGCCACATTTCATCGGATCACTGCTGATTACCAGCTCGGCGTCTGTAATTAACGAGAACTATGGGATCTGCGTGTAGATATCTCGTAACATGCACACAAAAAAATTGTCAAAGTCTTATCGAATCCATGCGAAGCAGAATCGTCGCTGTATTGTATTCCAAAAGTGGACCAACACGGTGTTAAGCTGGTGGTCGTAATGTTTTAGCTCACCAGTGTGTGTAATCGCTGCCGCGCTATACGAAGTCTTTTAGGCGACCATTATCAGTGTGCACTCCAATTTCACACCTATGCTCCTCGGTACCTGTAATACATGAGTTAACATATCCTGTAGACTTCTTCCCTTTTTAACTTCTCTCGTGCAGGATTTTAACCTGTATTTCATTTCACGTATTTTAAGGACGTAATGACGGCGATAACACTAACTCTCTATCTACAGCAGATAATAATTTGGAACCCCTGAAAAATTAAGCAACTTGAATAAACGTGCACCAAAAACTTCAATTTTAGACACAACGTACAAAACAGCTTCTTAGAATTACTCATTCTTACTTCAGGAGTGAATAAAGGAGACGCCATCGAACCGTCGCTTTTCAGTCTTGTTAAGGGTTACAGCACGTGAAAAATACAGGGTTATTACAAATGACTGAAGCGATTTCACAGCTCTACAATAACTTTATTATTTGAGATATTTTCACAATGCTTTGCACACACATACAAAAACTCAAAAAGTATTTTTAGGCATTCACAAATGTTCGATATGTGCCCCTTTAGTGATTCGGCAGACATCAAGCCGATAATCAAGTTCCTCCCACACTCGGCGCAGCATGTCCCCATCAATGAGTTCGAAAGCATCGTTGATGCGAGCTCGCAGTTCTGGCGCGTTTCTTGGTAGAGGAGGTTTAAACACTGAATCTTTCACAAACCCCACAGAAAGAAATCGCATGGGGTTAAGTCGGGAGAGCGTTAGGCCATGACATGAATTGCTGATCATGATCTCCACCACGACCGATTCATCGGTTTTCCAATCTCCTGTTTAAGAAATGCCGAACATCATGATGGAAGTGAGGTGGAGCACCATCCTGTTGAAAGATGAAGTCGGCGCTGTCGGTCTCCAGTTGTGGCATGAGCCAATTTTCCTGTGTGTTCAGATACACGTGTCCTGTAGCGTTTTTTTTGCAGAAGAAAAAGGAGCCGTAAACTTTAAACCGTGAGATTGCACAAAACACGTTAACTTTTGGTGAATTGCGAATTTGCTGCACGAATGCGTGAGGATTCTCTACCGCCCAGATTCACACATTGTGTCTGTTCACTTCACCATTAAGAAAAAATGTTACTTCATCACTGAAAACAAGTTTCGCACTGAACGCATCCTCTTCCATGAGCTGTTGCAACCGCGCCGAAAATTCAAAGCGTTTGACTTTGTCATCGGGTGTCAGGGCTTGTAGCAATTGTAAACGGTAAGGCTTCTGCTTTAGCCTTTTCCGTAAGATTTTCCAAACCGTCGGCTGTGGTACGTTTAACTCCCTGCTTGCTTTATTCGTCGACTTCTGCGGGCTACGCGTGAAACTTGCCCGCACGCGTTCAACCGTTTCTTCGCTCACTGCAGGCCGACCCGTTGATTTCCCCTTACAGAGGCATCCAGAAGCTTTAAACTGCGCATACCATCGCCGAATGGAGTTAGCAGTTGGTGGATCTTTGTTGAACTTCGTCCTGAAGTGTCGTTGCACTGTTATGACTGACTGATGTGAGTGCATTTCAAGCACGACATACGCTTTCTCGGCTCCTGTCGCCATTTTGCCTCACTGCGCTCTGGCGGCAGAAACCTGAAGTGCGGCTTCAGCCGAACAAAACTTTATGAGTTTTTCTACGTATCTGTAGTGTGTCGTGAGCATATGTCAATGAATGGAGCTACAGTGAATTTATGAAATCGCTTCAATCATTTGTAATAGCCCTGTATATCGATCTCTCCTCGGAGCAAACCAAGAAGACTGGTTTAGCTTACTGGCTTATGCAGTGACATAGTATACTAAGGAGAAAGTGTCTAATAAAACAATTTGCACACCACTGTGTTGAACAACACCTAATATGTAACAGCATTACAAATATTATATCGTGTCATGGGAAACGAATGCAGTGCGTGCCTTATTACTACAGTAAAAATGAATAAGTTCATCAGTACTTTTACCTTGGAACAATGTTAAGTAAGGAAAACAATATGAAATAAACAGTGTAATAAAAAATAAAATGGGTGTCATTTTGTACAGCTGATCATTAAAGAAAAATACATACCTCAACACTTTTGAAGTTATACACATAAATGTCTTATACCTGTTCTAATGTACACTTGTGAGACTTGAAACACTAACAAAATCAAAACAGATGTAACTAAAAATCTTTGAAAGGACAGTTTCAGGAAGTATAATTGGATAAATCAAAGCTAAAACCGCAATAGGATGGAGGAAACCTACAAACAGAGAAATCTATAATGTATATGAAGAGTGAGACATCATACACAAAACTGAAGCTAAGCTACCTCATTAGGTGGGACACACACTTCGATGTTCAGAGGAAATTAAAATCCTCTGCTCGTAAACAACACTACCAATGACGGTGGCCTCTCAGAAAACGTAGAATATGTACGCTGCTTTGAAAACACTAGAGGGGATGGAAAAATCCTAGATATGGGGAACTGTGAACTTTAATATCAAAACAGAACCACGTGGCAAATCGTTATGACATTAGCAGCTAAGAATTCTCTAGTTTGTGAAGTATTTTTGTGGGGATAATAATAATAACTTAAATGAACATTTGTGGATTTCAAGAATACCTTGATCTCTGTTGGTATGGAAATTCTGGACAAACTTTTTCGAGAGTTCGTGTTACAACTAAACCGGTAAGTCTAATCCATGAAGTGCTTACAGACCAAATGCCCCATTAAAATAGCTTCAAATGTATGACTAAGACAAGATGTTTGTTTATTTACAATTCACTTCAACTGTGTGCTAGAAAAAATAGTAAGAATTTGGAATGAAAAATTAAGAAGGACATTATGTAACAACATTAAAACGGGGGAGAAATAATCAGCGTATTGAAGTAAACAGTCTGACCTTTGCAGACGATTTTTCTGTACTACCTGAAAATCTAACAGGCGCAGAATTGTAAGTCAAACTCCGACATAAAAGGTTTAATAAGCTATTTTACAAATAAGCATTGGTCACACGAAAAACTTAAAAAAGTTCAAGTCCTAGCAGAGATAAATAAAGAAAATGTGTTACAAAAATTAGACGTGAACAAAACGATTCACTAAATTTAAAAGAGCCCATGGAAAAAGAATATTTACAATAAAAACTCTCATAGAGACTTACACGAAGATTTATCTCTGAGTTCAAAGGAAACTGAATAAGTAATTAGAACCTTGAAAAACAATAAAGCTTCTGGAGAGACACTGCTACATGCAACTTTTGAAAAGATCTGTACCAGAAAAGTGAGTTAAAATTAATCTCTGAAAAACCTGGAAAACATAAAAGAATTCCAGGAGAGTGAAAGGTAACCTTGACACATCCATTACAAAACAAAAGGAATTAGCGAAACGTCAACAGCTACAGAGGAATTTATTGCTACAATTTGAGTATAAAATATTTTCCAATATTTGGTTAAACTGGATAGCCATTTAGCTGTATATGAAGATGGTTTAAGGACGGGCTGATCATGACGTGAAAAAATATTTAATCTGAAGACAACCATTCGTCACAGATAAATGAAATCATAATAGGTTGTAGTTATGTTCGTTGATATAAAATGGGTGTTTGTGTTGTGTTCATCATATCATCATCATCATCGTGACAGTGGCTAGATTGGATTGTGAACAAATTGGACTGTGTAAAAATTGGGACTTCGTACGGGCGCTGATGAACGCGCAGTTGTGCGCCCAACAAACCAAACGTCATCACCGTTGATATAAAACAGAAATTTAATTCTGTTGACAGAGAAAGTATAGACAAAATAATCCGAGAATTTGGTGTAAAGTCTAAATTAGCAAATCTAGTCCGTGTAACACGGAAACAGCTTATAAAATGTAGTATCTGTGAGAAATACCAAATACCCAAGCGCTTCGAAATAAACAGGGGTGTACAGCAAGGTGACAGACTTTCCCCGTTTCTTTTTAATTGTTTTCTATAAAAAACAACGATGATTTGGGTTTAATACAAGATTGAATATAAGAACCGGTAAGGTTGAAAAGAGAAACAAAAGTATTGCAATAAACTATGGCTGTTAATAGATGACTTCATTAGACTTCCTGAAAATGTGACATCTAATTCTTGTTTGGATATTTCTGTTGGATGGATGAACCAAAATGATCTTCCTATATTTATGATACAAGAAGTCAAAAATTTGGATTCACGAAATGAAAAAAGGATTTGGAAAAAATAATATAAAAGCTGTAGAAACAACTGACAGAGAAGTGTTTAGGAAAAAGTATTGAATGTGGACTTATTCCAAGATAGGGTAGTGAAAAAAAAATGACCTGAGGTAGTCAGAACACTGGAAGAAAAACATAGTGAATAGATGGAAGAAAAGGAAAGAATAACGAATCAAGAACTGAAATTGCCATTGGGTCATCAGTTGGGCCATCCAAGGAAACAAAAACAACGCGTTCAACAAAGGTTGTGAAACCATGACTCCTAAACACAGGTGAATTCCAGTATTGTGGTATTAACCACGCAAACATAAAATATTAGAGGGAAGAATCATGAATAACTAAGCCCAAAACGAAGCACATAAGCATTAAAACTAAGAAGCAAAGATAAAATATATTAAAACGTGGAAACAGTAAGATGATGAAGAGTGATATTCTTTGAATATTTATACAAGTTGGATGACATCAGATTGACAAACGGAATTCCAATATCTCTGTATCTGTGAAGTTGTGAAGTTGAATAATTTACAAACAATTTCGGACTACGAGAGGGGGATGGGAGGCGATTCCAGGGCTCATATCCCGGGGGGAGGGGGGGGGGGCGGGGGCAGGCTTACATATCTCGAGGGCGTCGAGATGTGAAAGCCACCCAGGACCGGATCATTTTTGATCAAATCACAAATAAGACCAAGATATGTTCAGTAAATAAGAAGCACTTTGGAGTTCCAGCCCGTAGCTCTGATCATTCCCTGTCCTAATCATTTCTTAAGTCTTGGTAGAGTTCATGCATTCTAGTGCGTTCCCTCAAGAGTACCTGTTTTGGAGTTGTAGAGACGCTAGAATCAGTCTTATCGTCTTCTACATATAGACGTGAATTATTTGCAGAAAAAAGTAAAAACAATTTGGAATATATTATCTGATACCCACCGGAGAGCTCATTACAATTCAGTTCGTCTTAAAAGAAAACATTGAAATAACTGTGCGCTCTTTGGGGTATGGCAGATCCATTCAAGGCAGACCTTCATACTAGATTTGCAGCAAGCTTGTTCCTTCGAGCTATGTGTTATTTTAACTTTTTGACCTACATCAACTTCTGACATACGATAATAGAGGGAGTAAATCGAGTCCAACAGTATCTAAAGTCTCCAAAAGCGACTTTGGATAAAGGCTTGCCAAATGAAAAACTCTGTATGAATATTTAGTGACAGAAAAAACAACAATTATAAAGAAAACAGCAGTAGTATGGACATTAACATTGGCCGACGAGGAGGAAGGAGGATAAATAAAACAATGCCATATGAAATACTTCATAAAGGTGGATCATCTATTCAAGAAGAAGATGATCGTTTAATTTTTGGACACACAAAGTGATATACAAGAATTACCACACCATACGTGGCCATGAAAAAAATAATCAAAATTTACCAAATTGTTTGAACAAAATTGATGCTAGAAGCTTAGAACTGGAGAATCTGAAACTAATTTACGATACGTTTGATGAGGCGGAAAGGCTACAAGTAATAGGAAGGTATCATAGGTATTTATGGGCAACCGATACGAGTGTGGACATTGCTGCTAGTTGGACAGCCCAAAAAGTCCTCCAATTTATAAGTAAATGGGACTTCAGTGAATCGTTACCCTTACATGACGTATAATCCTGTACTTCTTGACCATTCGTATCTCAGTCGCATCGTGTGAAAAAAGTTTGTCTAAACTGAAACAAGTAAAACATTATCTTCGCCCTACGATGAATCAAGAAAGACTAGCCAATCTATCAATTTTATCGACTGAAAATAAACAACAGTTAAAATATTTTTCAGCGACGTTATTGAGAATTTCGGTACAATAAAGTCACGTAGACCTGTACTATAATAGTATCAATATTACCTACTATCCCTATGACGGTACGTCACATAAATGGACATTCGGAGAAAGGGAAAGGAAGTTTTTGTTATGAGATGTGTGAATTATAAATTATTTCAAGACTGTCTACGTGTGCGCAATGTATAACAAATAGTAAAGAACGTAAGTTATTATTATCAAAACACAAATATCGATGTAATTAACAAAACACAGTTTTTTGGTATAATCTCCCATGTAACATAGGCCATGAAGTTCAGAGTAATGCTTTGATTGAACCAGCGCTCCTGTTTTGTTTCGTCTAGCGGTAGGCGGCCATTGTAGTGCTGTCTGATAATTAACGTAAGTTTTATTTGTATTTTTGAAAAATATAATAGAAATTGTTATTAGAAAGTGTGTATTATTGACTTAGTTGTCACTTCTCATAATCTCAACCATTAATTATAATTAACAAAGTTTTTACAGAACTTCGTAGTGCAGGGAGCTCATCTCCCCTAGCAGGATTTAGTCGACCATTACGCTGACGATTCATGTTATCAAATGTAAATGCGAGAGACTTCTCAATTTTGATCTTTCAGTAATTTCAAAGTTAAAGACATTAGTGATAGATTTCAATTACCAAAATTCACAGCACTGAATGAGTCCAGTATGTTTCATTTTGGCCGCCTAACCGCAGATGAGATTCTCTCCATTTTTGCCTTGCAAATAAAGAACAAGAAATATTGAAAATCATTACATTCCACAATATCTCAGTTAATCTTTGTGTAGTTTGGTACATAAATAACCAGTAGCCCCTGAGACCCATTTTAATAATTACAGTTTGCGTAAGAATACTCATATTTTCTTTTCTAAATAGCAGCGCTCACGCAAACTATTTATTAGAAGGCGGTGAGTCGCGCATTGTGTTTAAAAAAAAAAAAAAAAAATTATATCGTACGTACTTCGGGGCAGCCGATGTCCGTACCAGTGTTATCGCGGTATAAGTTAATTAAAACTCTCATGCTAGCCCACAATATTTAAAGCCACCCCAACCAAAATCATAAAATATAATTATAAAAATATATAATTATCCAGTGATAAAGTGCCCTCACAGCCCCAAACCCATATACACTTATCCCGTGATATCCCATATTAATGTTACGAAAGAAACTGATATGGTAATTGTACGAACTTTGTTGCCAGTCATATAAATTAAAAGGTAATTTTCTTATCGCGTTCTTTACAATTTCTTTGCACTTTGCACAATGTCTGCTGTGCTGAATGCTGATTCGTATTCTGACTTACATCTTTAGGTGTGCTTATTATAGTTACTAGAGCGCACAATATAAATACTTTTGTCAGCCGTTACATCTACATTATTCATTTTCTGAAAGATGCATACTGCAAATACGCCAATTTCGAAGTAGACTGGGACTCGTAATTAGTTTCGCCGCCCCAGGCCTCCGACGCGCTTAGTCCCCCACTGCCTAGAAGTAAAACAACATAATAGCAGAAGAAGTAGCAGAAAGAGAGGTTTTCGGAAGAAAACTTTTCAGTTTAGAAGGATTCCAAAGCAGAAGCAATAACACAGCAGGCGCGAAGTGGTCTGAAGAACGAAACGAGACGCGGTAGAAAGAGAAAGAAATACTGGGCGAAAGAAAGAGAGCAGATGAACTGATACTGTAATGTGGTTCCCAGGTGGCCTAAACGGAAAGGAAAAAAAAAACACTTTATTGTACAGCGTGTAATAGGTCTTTATTTACGTGACCATTACGGCAGTCCAACCCCAGTTCTCCATACCAGTAATATCGTACTACTTTTCTGCGAAGTAACAGACATATTTTTGTGACAATATTCACATTTGGCTTTATTAATGTATAGGTACTCCGATGTATCGAAATATTACAGTGATATGGTACTTGTGTGTATTCATTTCTGTGAGACTGTCATAATCTTTGACTTACTTATAACCGTTTTGGCGCGAATGCGCACAGAGCAGTCTTTGTTTCACTTTGGAGAAGTTAAGTTGTTATTTCGCTTTGTAAAAGAACAGTCAAGTCTTGTGTTTGGTTAAAGTGGAAATTAAATATATGAAGATTGATACAAAACTGTTTTCTTGATGATGTGACAATTAAGAAGAAGTATATGTGAATTTACAAGAAGTTTAATAAAAATGTGGATCGTGAACACAAAGTCAAAATTATTTCCTACCCTACCATTGTTCTGATCTGGGATTGTTTGATCATTAAGGATTTCCTGAAAAACGCATTTGTCAGGTCTTCAAATATTGCTAAAATTCAGATTTGGACCTTCGGGCAGTCAAAGTGGAATCGCCCTAGAATCAGCAAGATGAGCCATAACAACTTCGTGGGAATCCATTCTAGATAAGTGTCAAAATTAATGACTTTTTTACGGTGACTTCATTATTTCCATTCTGACGACACCATCCACAGTCAATAACTTAGTTGTTGCCCGATAATGCGAACATATGCTGCGTGAGCAACATTATTAATCTGATTTCTAACTTACTTTGCAAGTGGTGGTATTGTTAGAAGCGATGTCTGAAACTAGCAGAGCGATGCAAGGAAATAAAGAGTCATCAGAATCACACTGTATAAAAGACGAACAATAATTGGGGCATACGATTTATGTGTTTTCTTTATCGCCTTTCACGCAATTATTCACATTAAGAAGGTAGTCATAAAAGCGTGGCGTAGCTTATTAATTGTGCACACCGCAGCACCGCTCTCCGCAAGTTACGCTCTGGCGCCATTGTTTGCAGTAGCCTTTCTTTTTCCCCGCAAAACGCCAATATTTAATGGACACGAGACGCGGCGTATTAACGTTAATTGCCGCCTTAGAGTCTCTGGTAAGGGGCTTTTGTGTGGACGTTCACAGCGGGCTCGCTGCTCGGCCGACGTCATTAGCGAGCCGAAAGCCAGGCCGGCGCGGTGGTCCGGCGCCAGCCGCGGACTGGCGCTCCCCTCCGGTTATATTTTAATCCGCGGCCGCTGAAACTTAACAACTCCGCCGCAGTAATTACATTATTAAGGCGCGTTTCTGCGTCTGCGGGCGCCCGGAACGATAATCGATGTAGCATCTGCGGGCAAGCGGGTGCGCTCGTTGCATTGCAAACTGAAGTGTGGCCTGTGGTTAAGAGTTATTGATCTGTCCGAGGGGATTAAAGGCGACGCTTCTAAACAGGGCCGGTGGCTCTGCCCGTCTGGCACGCTGTCGCTCTCTCTCCACTCTGCTGTCAGCCGGGCCTTGCAGCTCGTAGACGAGACAACTCGAAGGTTTGCGGCGCCAGTTGTGATTGACATTGCTGGTGCCTTCGATAATTTGTGATGGCCTGTGACGTTTGTATGTGTTAAAAGATCTGGGGGTCCAAAAGTCACTATACGGTAGTTTCATCGACTTCTGCAGAGGTATAACGGTGGCTTTGCTTGCTGAACGGTGTAAGGTGACAAGAAAGTCACACTGTCCACAGGGGTTAGTATATGGACCTATGTTCTGGGACCTAACTAGAGATTCCCACCTGACATAATTAGATTGGGTGGAGTCAATGTATGAGTTGTCTATGCTGATGATATCCTGATTGTGGTGACTTGTGATTCCACAAATGAACTTTAGAAGAGAATGAATGAAGCATTTTAGCATATTAAGCAGTGATATGGGCGCCCTCTGCCACTACGAGTTTGGAAATTATAACATATTTCCACAACTGGCTGAACTGTTTGTAGTACTGCAGTTTCGGCCACTGATGCAGTTTCAGACATCTAATCTGGTATTTTTGGTTTGCAGCAGCTTTACCTATAGCCTTTCGTAGCAAAGCACAGCGAACGAAATTAACATTGTTTGTACAACAGGTCTATTTCTGAGTGAACGCCAGCGTCATGTTACTTCAGGTGGTCTTGATATCCATATGACATCGATGTCTCAGTTGCTGTCACACTACTGCATAAGTCTGCTCCTTTGATGATGGTGAAGCTATAGTAGGCGTTAAACTTTTGCCGCAACATTTGGTTGTGAAGTTGTCGATTTACGAAAGTTTATTTAATAACGGCCTTAGGATGAGTTGGGTTGTTTTGGGGAAGGAGACCAGACAGCGAGGTCATCGGTCTCATCGGATTAGGGAAGGATGGGGAAGGAAGTCGGCCGTGCCCTTTGAAAGGAACCATCCCGCCATTACTGCCTTAGGTGACAGCTGTCAATACGTCATTACGAAAAAAACTTCAATAATTCGATAACTTCACAAACGAATGTTCCAGCAAAAGTGTAACACCTACTATAGCTCCACCAACAGCAAAGGAGCAAACGCATGCAGAAGTGTGACAGCAACTTAGACAATCATATCAGATGGATATCAAGACCACCTGATGTGTCGTGAAGTTGGCAGTCACGCAGAAATAGGCCTATTGTAATAAACAATATAATCGAACGATGTTAACAGTGTTTTAAGCTCGCTTTACTTTCTTTGCTTTTGTTTTGCTACGACGGGCAAAAAGAGCTGCTATATACTAGCAGCACTAGATGAAGTGCATGAAAATGCAAACGTAGGCTTCCGCGGTCATTGTCACATTCAATAAATTTTTTCTGGGTTTGTGACCGCGTTGTCAATATATATAAAACTATCGACGTTTCGGACCCTGTTTCAAGCGACCTTCTTCAGTGCGTTCTTTTGTTTAAAAAAACACCCTGAAGAATATCGCTTGCAGTTGGAACGGAAAGGTCGGTAGTCTTATATATATTGACAATGCGGTCACAAACCCAGAAAAAATTTATTGAATGCACGAAAATGGCCTAACAGCCGAAACTACAGCATCACATATTCATTCAGTTGTGGGACCATGTTGTAATTTAGAAAATTAAAAATATCTCCACAGAGAACTATGTACCTACTGCTAATGGGCAGAGTCTCTGGTACGTGGAACTCTAATGTTAGGGTGCATGGCGTTTTAATAAAAAAAAGTACTCTATATAGGTATCTAGCTAGGTTTCCATATTGATTATAAAAGAAGATTTTCGGCGCATATATACAGAGTGTCGCAGAAGGAAGTCAGAACTATACACGAGACAGACCGCGAAAGCACTGCATATTACAAAATTTCTCTGAACACCGGGCGTGTGTATAACAACGCCATCTTAGATGCGGTAGTCAGATTTGTAGCGAGTGCTCTGGCACATCGGTTGCGATTAAAAAGCTATAGTTGTAGTAAAAACAGCTGCAGCTTTCTTGGCTGCACCGGCTGATGCACTGCTAGAGATTCTTCGAGTATTCACACGCAATATAATTATAAGACATACGCCTGCTACGAATTTTTTACGGATACAATTACTGCGCGTACAGTGGCATTTAGGTCGTTTTTCTTCCTGCGCTCACGCGACGGGAATCGAACGGGAATTACCTCTTCCATCTGATGCACAGTGGTTTGCAGAGTATAACTGCAGATGCAGAAAGAAATATGGTCTTATGATTGTAATGGAAATGAAATAGAGGTGATAGGGACATGATACCTGGCGAATGGATTGTAGATGGATGATGTGAGTTCTTTTCAGTATTCCAAGATACATGACGATAACACTGTGTAAACTCATATATGCAACATGGGCGTTTGTAGGTAAATACATTAATACGGGAGCGCTTTCTCCGCTAGTGGACATTGTATGGGTGACGATGATGATATGAAGCCCTCGCCAAATGTTGTGGTACGGGATTAGCGTAACACATGTGCAACAGATACAGCGAATCAGATCCGTCGTAGTGGGAATACCATGTAGAACTGAACAGGTATTTTTTGTCATACAAATAATATCTTCTAGCGTGAGGAAATACTGGAATCTGCTTACAGAAGTTGAGAAGTGCAGAATGAGAGCCGGAGCTAAACGAGACTTATGTAATGAGGTTTTAATCTGTAGATATTGGTAAGCTCTTTGTTTCAAGGGAGAGTGTGGGAAACGTGCTTCCATGGCCGCGAGGAGAATATCTCCCAGGATGGTTGTCTCTGGCGAAGAGTGCGATCGATGTATACAGCGCCACGTCACTGGGAAGTCCGGAAGCAAGCTTACCTACACGATCAGGTACAAGGGCCCGGAGAATGCCGAACGCAGCAAGGTTAACCCGTTCACGACATTGCTTGCTACAAAGCCTCGAAACACAGCGCCTCCGGGAACACCGAGCAACTCCGAAAGAATGTAGGTAGGCAGTTTTGAAGGGTTAATCTCCTGGTCAAGATGATATTTGGTGTTTCCAGACGACAGTTAGACAGGGAAATTCACCTGGGAGGAGAAAATAAGGCGGCAGGGTAGAAGGGAACCGACTGACCAATGTGACCACCTGACTATGGATGTTTATGACGCGCCATTATTAATAGCTACTCTTTCCTGTCTTTAAAATAATTCACCGATCCTTTCATGGATGCTGAGTGATCGGGAAATGATAAGCCGGAAGCACCAGATGTGTCACAATTAGTGACTTACCCTTATCTCTTGGGTTCATTATTTAATAGTGACGCTGGCGTAATGCACAACATATGAACACAATTTTCAAACTCCAAAAAAGAGCCATAAGAATAATAACCAAAAATACTAGTCGAGCTCATTGTAAAGATGTGTTCAGAACACTGGGGATTTTAACTGCTCCATGTGAATACATTTACCAGACAGTTGTGCATATCAAAAATAACATTGGTAATTACTGCACAAACAGCTCTGTCCACGACCATATAACAAGAGAAAGACTCAACTTACATTTACCAAGCAAAAAATAAACATAAAACTCAAAACAGCATTTTCTACCAAGGAATAAAACTGTACAATAAATTACCAAAAGAGATTAAAGATATTGCCAAAATACACCTATTTAAAAAGGCAGCTAAAAAGTATCTGGAACACATTTTATACATTGAAGGATTACTTAGCTAAAACAGAGTAGTGGTTTGATAAAAAATGTTATATAAATAAATAATAATAATAATGTCGTTGTTGTGGTCTTCAGTCCTGAGACTGGTTTGATGCAGCTCTCCATGCTACTCCATCCTGTGCAAGCATCTTACAGTACCTACTGCAACCTACATCCTTCTGAATCTGTTTAGTGTATTCATCTCTTGGTCTCCCTCTACGATTTTTACCCTCAACGCTGCCCTCCAACACTAAATTGGTGATCGCTTGATGCCTCAGAACATGTCCTACCAACCGATCCCTTCTTCTAGTCAAGTTGTGCCACAAACTCCTCTTTTCCCCAATCCTATTCAATACCTCCTCATTAGTTACATGATCTACCAATCTAATCTTTAGCATTCTTCTGTGGCACCACATTTCGAAAGCTTCTATTCTATTCTTGTCCAAACTAGTCATCGTCCATGTTTCACTTCCATACAAGGCTACGCTCCATACAAATACATTGAGAAACGACTTCCCGACACTTAAATCAATACTCGATGTTAACAAATATCTCTTCTTTAGAAACGCTTTCCTTGCCATTGCCAGTCTACATTTTATATCCTCTCTACTTCGACCATCATCAGTTATTTTGCTCCCCAAGTAGCAAAACTCCTTTAATACTTTAAGTGCTGTCTCTGACAGAATTACAATGTCATCGGCGAACCTCAAAGTTTTCATTTCTTCTCCATGGATTTTAATACCTACTCCGAATTTTTCTTTTGTTTCCTACACTGCTTGCTCAATATAGAGACTGAACAACATCGCGGATAGGCTACATCCCTGTCTCACTCCCTTCCCAACCACTGCTTCCCTTTCATGTCCCTCCACTCTTATAACTGCCATCTGGTTTCTGTACAAATTGTAAATAGCATTTCGCACCCTGTATTTCACCCCTGCCACCTTCAGAATTTGAAAGAGAGTATTCCAGTCAACATTGTCAAAAGCTTTCTCTAAGTCTACAAATGCTACAAACGTAGGTTTGCCTTTCCTTAACTAGCTTCTAAGAAAAGTCGTAGACTCAGTATTGCCTCACGTGTTCCAACATTTCTACGGAATCCAAACTGATCTTCCCCAAGGTCGGCTTCTACCAGTTTTTCCATTCGTCTGTATAGAATTCGCGTTAGTATTTTGCATCCGTGACTTATTAAACTGATAGTTCGGTAATTTTCACATCTGTCAACACCTGCTTTCTTTGGGATTGGAATTATTATATTCTTCTTGAAGTCTGAGGGTATTTCGCCTGTCTCATACATCTTGCTCACCAGATGGTAGAGTTTTGTCAGGAATGGCTCT
The DNA here is from genome assembly GCF_021461385.2 of Schistocerca piceifrons. Lineage (NCBI taxonomy): Eukaryota > Metazoa > Arthropoda > Insecta > Orthoptera > Acrididae > Schistocerca > Schistocerca piceifrons. Next base: position 1,197,138,582 of record NC_060138.1, on the reverse strand, counting down.
CCCAAGGCTAAGTAATAATAATATTGATTATAAAATATCCAACATTCCACATAACACCTTCACTTAATGTTTTTTTTCCTTGTTTTTTTTTCCTTTTTAGAAATACTTACCCCCAAGCTAGGCATAGCACAATACTAACACGTCTTCCTCTTTCTGAGCTCAACATCTCACTCGTTATGGAGGGCCGGCCGGAGTAGCCGTGCGGTTCTGGGCGCTACAGTCTGGAACCGCGCGACCGCTACGGTCGCAGGTTCGAATCCTGCCTCGGGTATGAATGTGTGTGATGTCCTTAGGTTAGTTAGGTTTAATTAGTTCTAAGTTCTAGGGGACTGATGACCTCAGAAGTTAAGTCCCATAGTGCTTAGAGCCATTTGAACCACTTTTTTTTAAATCGATCTAAATTTGTAAATACTTTAACGTGTCCTATATCCTTGTAAAAAGAGATCTACGGACGAATAAAGCTACTACTACGCAGTTATCAGTCTTGAGGAGGTTGGTATTAAATGGAGCTGAAAGTGATCAACTGATAGACAGCTAAGTAAAGCTTTGGTACATCGCAAGTCCACATACATCTACATCTACATTGATACTCCGCAAGCCACCCAACGGTGTGTGGCGGAGGGCACTTTACGTGCCACTGTCATTACCTCCCTTTCCTGTTCCAGTCGCGTATGGTTCGCGGGAAGAAAGACTGTCTGAAAGCCTCCGTGCGCGCTCTAATCTCTCTAATTTTACATTCGTGATCTCCTCGGGAGGTATAAGTAGGGGGAAGCAATATATTCGATACCTCATCCAGAAACGCACCCTCTCGAAACCTGGCGAGCAAGCTACACCGCGATGCAGAGCGCCTCTCTTGCAGAGTCTGCCACTTGAGTTTATTAAACATCTCCGTAACGCTATCACGGTTACCAAATAACCCGGTGACGAAACGCGCCGCTCTTCTTTGGATCTTCTCTATCTCCTCCGTCAACCCGACCTGGTACGGATCCCACACTGATGAGCAATACTCAAGTATAGGTCGAACGAGTGTTTTGTAAGCCACCTCCTTTGTTGATGGACTACATTTTCTAAGCACTCTCCCAATGAATCTCAACCTGGTACCCGCCTTACCAACAATTAATTTTATATGATCATTCCACTTCAAATCGTTCCGCACGCATACTCCCAGATATTTTACAGAAGTAACTGCTACCAGTGTTTGTTCCGCTATCATATAATCATACAATAAAGGATCCTTCTTTCTATGTATTCGCAATACATTACATTTGTCTATGTTAAGGGTCAGTTGCCACTCCCTGCACCAAGTGCCTATCCGCTGCAGATCTTCCTGCATTTCGCTACAATTTTCTAATGCTGCAACTTCTCTGTATACTACAGCATCATCCGCGAAAAGCCGCATGGAACTTCCGACACTATCTACTAAGTCATTTATATATATTGTGAAAAGCAATGGTTCCATAACACTCCCCTGTGGCACGCCAGAGGTTACTTTAACGTCTGTAGACGTCTCTCCATTGATAAAACCATGCTGTGTTCTGTTTGCTAAAAACTCTTCAATCCAGCCACACAGCTGGTCTGATATTCCGTAGGCTCTTACTTTGTTCATCAGGCGACAGTGCGGAACTGTATCGAACGCCTTCCTGAATTCAAGAAAAATAGCATCTACCTGGGAGCCTGTATCTAATATTTTCTGGGTCTCATGAACAAATAAGGCGAGTTGGGTCTCACACGATCGCTGTTTCCGGAATCCGTGTTGATTCCTACATAGTAGATTCTGGGTTTCCAGAAATGACATGATACGCGAGCAGAAAACATGTTCTAAAATTCTACAAGAGATCGACGTAAGAGATATAGGTCTATAGTTTTGCGCATCTGCTCGACGACCCTTCTTGAAGACTGGGACTATCTGTGTTCTTTTCCAATCATTTGGAACCCTCCGTTCCTCTAGAGACTTGCGGTACACGGCTGTTAGAAGGGGGGCAAGTTCTTTCGCGTACTGTGTGTAGAATCGAATTGGTATCCCGTCAGGTCCAGTGGACTTTCCTCTATTGAGTGATTCCAGTTGCTTTTCTATTCCTTGGACACTTATTTCGATGTCAGCCATTTTTTCGTTTGTGCGAGGATTTAGAGAAGGAACTGCAGTGCGGTCTTCCTCTGTGAAACAGCTTTGGAAAAAGGTGTTTAGTATTTCAGCTTTACGCGTGTCATCCTCTGTTTCAATGCCATCATCATCCCGTAGTGTCTGGATATGCTGTTTAGAGCCACTTACTGATTTAACGTAAGACCAGAACTTCCTAGGATTTTCTGTCAAGTCGGTACATAGAATTTCACTTTCGAATTCAATGAACGCTTCACGCATAGCCCTCCTTACGCTAACTTTGACATCGTTTAGCTTCTGTTTGTCTGAGAGGTTTTGGCTGCGTTTAAACTTGGAGTGGAGCTCTCTTTGCTTTCGCAGTAGTTTCCTAACTTTGTTGTTGTACCACGGTGGGATTTTCCCGTCCCTCACAGTTTTACTCGGCACGTACCTGTCTAAAACGCATTTTACGATTGCCTTGAACTTTTTCCATAAACACTCAACATTGTCAGTGTCGGAACAGAAATTTTCGTTTTGATCTGTTAGGTAGTCTGAAATCTGCCTTCTATTACTCTTGCTAAACAGATAAACCTTCCTCCCTTTTTTTATATTCCTATTAACTTCCATATTCAGGGATGCTGCAACGGCCTTATGATCACTGATTCCCTGTTCTGTACATACAGAGTCGAAAAGTTCGGGTCTGTTTGTTATCAGTAGGTCCAAGATGTTATCTCCACGAGTCGGTTCTCTGTTTAATTGCTCGAGGTAATTTTCGGATAGTGCACTCAGTATAATGTCACTCGATGCTCTGTCCCTACCACCCGTCCTAAAAATCTGAGTGTCCCAGTCTATATCTGGTAAATTGAAATCTCCACCTATGACTATAACATGCTGAGAAAATTTATGTGAAATGTATTCCAAATTTTCTCTCAGTTGTTCTGCCACTAATGCTGCTGAGTCGGGAGGTCGGTAAAAGGAACCAATTATTAACCTAGTTCGGTTGTTTAGTGTAACCTCCACCCATAATAATTCACAGGAACTATCCACTTCTACTTCACTACAGGATAAACTACTACTAACAGCGACGAACACTCCACCACCGGTTGCATGCAATCTATCCTTTGGTGCTGGATGCTTTACTCAACCAGTAGAGAAAGAAATTTTTTTTTGCCATTGTGCTAGAACCAGTGGCTTCCCAAATACAATTTGGTAGTGATAGTTGTTTTCTGTACAACAGGAATTTAATTTTAACATCAAATGCCTCACATTTGTGTTTTGTTGTCAGAATTAGTATGCAGCGCTACCTGGTGAGTGTGTGTGTGTGTGTGTGTGTGTGTGTGTGTGTGTGTGTGTGTGTAATTTTTTTTTGCCATTGTGCTAGAACCAGTGGCTTCCCAAATACAATTTGGTAGTGATAGTTGTCTGTACAACAGGAATTTAATTTTAACATCAAATGCCTCACATTTGTGTTTTGTTGTCAGAACTGGTATGCAGCGCTACCTGGTGTGTGTGTTTGTGTATGTGTGTGTGTGTGTGTGTGTGTGTGTGTGTGTGTGTGTGTGTGTAGCTGTAGGTAGAAACGCGTCTGGTCTTACCTTTACTAGTTTGCATGACGCTACGCTGTCTTATCAAAAGAGGCACGCATGTTGACATGCAGGTGTCGATGGTGTACTGCCTACCGTAGATCTTTGTTCTGACAGAACACATGGTGGCTGGTGGCTCTTTGGCTTGCGTCGCACAATCAGATGGCTTGCCAGAAGAGTTCCTTTTGAACATAAAGTTTGGAGTTGACCGTGCTGCTCATCTGTTTACACACTTTTGATCTGGTCTTGTTTCTGCCTGGTCACTCTGTTTCTGGTTCCATCATGCTGCTACAAATTTTCTCATGAGGTCGCTACATACTACTGACTGGAGCAATACATTGCAAGTGTAATCAGAAGCGTTCAGGGAGAACAACGTACCTTTATGACGTCGCGGTTTAAGCGCGGTAAACCTCTTGTCATTGCTTGGCATTGAGACTGGAAATGGAACTCTGTTCCTTTGTGGATGGGTTCGACTCTCATGTCCATATAGAGCGGGGCCGTTCATGATTGTTTTAGATACGAAAACCCTCTTTCATTCAGTAAAAAGTCAGTTCGGTTCTCTGATGTGTTATTTTTGTGTCTCCTGTAACGTGGTTTCTTGTATTCGTGCTCAGTTTAATTTCATTTTTGGGTAAGAAGGTTTAATGCACGTCTGCGTATTTTTGTAGAAGGAGTGTTTTCTAATTACCAAGTAAATAACAGGTCTGATATCGATGCACTCATTTCTTTTTTTAAATCTTCGTCATTCCTTTTTCAAACCACATGGTTACGTAGGCTCACGGTCTCCAACAGACCACACATTAACTACATCCCCTGGTTAAGTGCACAGGAACTTATAAATATATGGTATATTCCACAGTGCCACTCCTGATTGTATGTGCTAAATGATTTTACTGTATTTTATTACTCGTCTAAGTTCGTGAAAAGTAGACATATTGCTAATACAAAAGCGTAGCCACACACATGCTGCTGATCAGCTCTCGCCAAATAGTCAAAGGAAGCTTTCTTTTGTCTCCGAAGGCCACACTTTTGCATTTAAATAAGGTTCAGAGTTGTTTCATATTACAGACGACATAAAAATGAGCACTGCATGGAAGATTGTTTAAAAGGCGATCTCCATTGTACTAAGAGTTAATAACCTTTGCATCCCGTTAACTCCGCCTATTCCCTTTGAGGAGGAAGATTGTTTAAAAGGCGATCTCCATTGTACTAAGAGTTAATAACCTTTGCATCCCGTTAACTCCGCCTATTCCCTTTGAGGAGGAAGATTGTTTAAACGGCGATCTCCATTGTACTAAGAGTTAATAACCTTTGCATCCCGTTAACTCCGCCTATTCCCTTTGAGGAGGAAGATTGTTTAAAAGGCGATCTCCATTGTACTAAGAGTTAATAACCTTTGCATCCCGTTAACTCCGCCTATTCCCTTTGTGGAACAGACTTATCATTTATTTACGAGACACATGAATCTGTTTTCGGTTGTGCATGCGAAAGTTAACTGTTATAGCCACAAAAATTGCCAGATGCGTTTCTGCGAGGGCTTGCCGGAAAATCGACTGTATTCAATTACTTGAAATTCACATCTTTTTTTATTTCAGTAGTTAATTTCAAAGACAACTGTTGACATTCAAGGCCCAGAACAAGTGAATAATTATAGCAGTCCGCCATTTTTTCCGAATTATTTCATCACTGCGAATGTGTGATTGTACTCGTACGAGTGTGGTCTGTAAGAAGCAAAATCAATTTTAACAAATTGTGTTGGAAATACAATACGACGCACCGCCGTATTACGGACCTGACGCAGAAATGTTGCAACCTCTGTACTGTCTAGATGGGGAACTCTTGTCTGAGAGGGTGTAACTTAGGCGCTCCTGCTGATTCCTGATGTCCGCCATATTACAGTCATGCAAAAATTTATATCGAACTGTATTGAGATGACAGGTGAAACAGACAGCTCGTGACGTCAAAGAATTTGTAAATTCCCATTGCCTTAGATTAGATTAGATTAGATTAGTTTTCGTTCCATAGATCCGTGCTGAGGAGATCCTCGTGGATGTGGAACATGTCAATTTTTTTTAAGCTGAAATAACAATACTAATAGTATGAATATATACAATACATCATTTGTTTCTATTAAAAAATTCGTCAATGGAGTAGAAGGAGTTGGCCACTAGTAAGTCTTTCAGGCTCCTTTTAAACCGATCTTTATTTGTAACTAAATTTTTTATGTTTACTGGCGAATTATTGAAGATGAGTGCTCCTGAGTAGTGGACCCCTTTTTGAACTAAAGTAAGCTTTTAAGTCCTTGTGCAGATCATTTTTGTTCCTGGTATTGTATGTATGAACTGAGCTGTTTGTTGGAAAAAGAGATATATTATTTAGGACAAATTTCATTAATGAGTAAATATACTGAGAGGCAGTAGTTAGTATACCCAGTTCTTTGAAGAGGTTTCTACAGGACGTCCGTGAATTTACTCCACAAATAATACGTATTACACGCTTTTGGACTCTGAAAACTTTTGTTTGACTTGAAGAGTTACCCCAAAATATTATACCATATGACATTATGGAGTGAAAGTAGGCAAAGTATGCAAGCTTTTTCATTTTTATGTCGCCTATGTCTGCTAACACTCGAATTGCAAATACAGATTTGTTAAGGCGTTTCTGCAGTTATGATGTGTGCTCTTCCCAACTGAAATTATTATCAAGTTGTAATCCCAGGAATTTAAGACTGTCAACCTCTTCTATCTGCTCTTCCTCGTATTTTATGCATATGCTGGGTGGAAACCTCTTACAGGTTCTGAATTGCATATAGTGAGTCTTTTCGAAGTTTAATGTCAGTGAGTTGGCTTTAAACCATTTATTAATATCCATGAAAATATCATTAGCAGATCTTTCTAGAACTACACTTGACATACTATTTATTGCAATACTTGTGTCATCTGCAAACAAAACGAACTCTGCTTCTGGCAGTGTAACTGATGAGAGATCATTAAGGTACACAAGAAAAAGCAATGGCCCTAAGATGGTTCCTTGTGGGACACCACATGTAATTTCTTCCCATTCTGATGATGACTGATGACTTAATTCACTAGTCCCTTGCACTGACACCCTTTGTTTCCTGTTAGTGAGGTATGACTTGAACCATTTTTTAGCACTGCCCGTGACACCATAGAATTCTAATTTACTTAAAAGGATGTTGTGGTTCACACAATCAAATGCCTTTGACAAATCACAGAAAATACCTGCTGCTTGTAATTTGTTATTTAATGAATTAAGTACATTTTCACTGTAGGTGTAAATAGCCTTCTCGATATCAGAACCCTTCAGAAATCCAAACTGTGTTCTTGATAATATGTTATTTGTGGTCAGATGGTTGAGCAGCTGCCTGTACATTACTTTTTCTAAAATTTTTGAGAATGCTGGCAAAAGTGAAATCGGTCTGTAGTTTGATGGTATCTCTTTATCCCCTTTCTTGAATAGAGGCTTAACATCTGCATATTTTAGCCAGTCAGGAAATGTCCCAGTTATAATTGACTGGTTACACAAGTAACATAGAATTGTACTGCTTCCTCATGCCTTTGATGCTTGCTGATTCTTCCTTTTTGTTAGTTTTCCACCCAAGGACAAGAGAACGCCCCGAAACTTGTCGGCTCCTCCCCCCTCTCTGATAAGGCCATTGGTTGAAAAAGGTGACTTCTTGTGCCGGAAGTCTTCGGCCGCCATTACTGATAATTTTTATTCAAAATTTAAGCGTTGCCAGGTTTCGTACCCGGTACCTAGGACGTTTTCATTTCTAATAGAAGACGCTATCCCTCGAACATTGGTGCAAATGCAGTATCAGATCATACATATAGTTCAGGCGATACGACCTCATAAACTATGAGATGCAAGAAAAAATGCCGCTTCATCCATGAAGTTTCAATACGCTTATTCTTTACTACGAATACACTCCTACAGTCGATCAGGTTAAGAAAATCTGTGACACCTGGCAGCGCTTTTGACAGCTTTCTACTGCTAAGCGCAAACAGCTGTAGGTGAAAACGGTAGTCATCTATAGAGCTATGAAGAGGAGTTGCCAGAGAGATGTTTATAAAACTGCGATGTAGCCACGCGAAGCAGCGGCGCCCAGCGTACTGGAATACTATTTTCTAAATCTGGAAATTTGTACAATATTCGTATTTGTTTGTAAGATTTTTTGACAATTTCGAAGGTCTTGTCACGAATACATGGAATGAAATTATTTCGAAATTACTCTAATTGAAAATTGACAAAATGAATAGCCGGGTAATGCCGGGTTTGCCAACTAGAACAGGGTAACGGAAATTAAAATAGGAACCAAAGCAATAAATGAAATAAAACAATTCGCTTCTTGCATCTTTGCGCTAGAGGTTTCAGCGTAGCCTTGCAAGGGTAAGAATTTAGCGAGGCAAACTCGATGGCGGCGCAACAAACTTAACGCCCAAGTGAAAAATTTTGTAAAGCAATGTGGAACAAACGAACGGGCACATTTCAAAAGGTACCATCCGCCATGAATCAAATGGTGTTCTACGTAGTACACTATGTGATCAAAAGAATCCGGACATCCCGTAAAACATACGTTTTTCATGTTGGGTGCATTGTGTTGCCACTTGCTGGCAGGTACTCCATATCAGCGGCCTCAGTTGTCATTAGACATCGTGAGAGAGTAGAATGGGGTGCTGCACGGAACTCACGGACTTCGAACGTGGTCAGGTGATTGGGTATAACGTGTCTCATACGTCTGTACGCGAGATTTCCACGCTCCTAAACATCCCTAGGTCCACTGTTTCCGATGTGATAGTGAAATGGAAATGTGAAGGGACACGTACAGCAGAAAAGCGCACAGGCCGACCCCGTCTTTTGACTGACAGAGACCGCCGACAGTTAAAGAAACTCGTAAAGTGTAACAGGCATCACACAGGAGTTCTAAACTGCATCAGGATCCATTGCAAGATTTGTGACAGGTGGGAGGAGAGAAAACTTGGATTTCGTGGTCGAGCGGCTGCTCATAAGCCACACATCGCGCCGGTAAACGCCATATGACGCCTCGCTTGGTGTAAAGAGCGTAAACATTGGACGATTGAACAGTTCAAAAAATGGCTCTGAGCACTACGGGACTTGAACACCTGAGGTCATCAGTACCCTAGAACATAGAACTACTTAAACAGAACTAACCTAAGCACATCACACACAACCATGCCCGAGGCAGGATTCGAACCTGTGACCGTAGCGATCGCGCGGTTCCAGTCTGAAGCAAATAGAACCGCTCGGCCACAACGACCGGCGGTTGAACAGTGGGAAAACGCTGTGTGTAGTGACGAATCACGGTACACAATGTGGCGATCCGATGCAGGCCGTGGGTACGGCAAATGCCCGGTGAACGTCATCTGCATGCGTGTAGTGCCAACAGTAAAATTCGGAGGCTGTGGTGTTATGGTGTGGTCGAGTTTTTCAGGGAGTGGACTTGCACCCCTTGTTGTTTTGCATGACGCTATCACAGCACAGGCCTACATGGATGATTTAAGCACCTTCTTGCTTCCCACTGTTGAAGAGCAATTCGGGGATGGCGAATGCATCTTTCAACACGATCGACCATCTGTTCGTAATGCGCAGCCTGTGGCGGAGTGGTTAAACGATGATAACATCCCTGTAATGGAGTGGCCTGCATAGAGTCTCGACCTGAATCCTGTAGAACACTTTTGGGATGTTTTGGAACACCGACTTCGTGCTAGGCCTCATCGACCAACCGATACCTCTCCTCAGTGCTGCTCTCCGTAAAGAGTGGGCTGCCATTCACCAAGGAACCTTCCAGCACCTGATTGAACGTATGCCTGCGAGAGTGGAAGCTGTCATCAAGGCTAAGGGTGGGCCAACATCATATTGCTTTCCAGCATTACCGATGGAGGGCGCCACGTGCTTGGGAGTCATTTTCCGCCAGGCGCCGGATACTTTTCATCACATAGCGTGTATATGTTGACGTAGATGTAGATAAATAACGTCCACGTATCACTTCCGTACGAGGATACTCTGAATAGACTTTGTGACATTTACAAAAAGAAAAGAAGAAAATATATGGATCTGAATTCGTCAATACTTTATTTCATTAGCTGTGACAGTGTCGCTAATAAAACAGTGACCCGTATATACAATAATTCCGGGCAGCCCATGACATCTTCAGGAGGCGGCTTCACGATGTAAACACGCGGGCCTAGGCGGTATAGATGCTGCGCTTTCCCCTGCCGACGTAGCTCGGCCCTGCCGCAGCGTCTGTGCAAATACAGGGCTATTACAAATGATTGAAGCGATTTCATAAATTCACTGCAGCTCCATTTATTGACATATGGTCACGACACACTACAGATACGTAGAAAAACTCATAAAGTTTTGTTCGGCTGAAGCCGCACTTCAGGTTTCTGCCGCCAGGGCGCTCGAGAGCGCAGTGAGACAAAATGGCGACAGGAGCCGAGAAAGCGTATGTCGTGCTTGAAATGCACTCACATCAGTCAGTCATAACAGTGCAACGACACTTCAGGACGAAGTTCAACAAAGATCCACCAACTGCTAACTCCATTCGGCGATGGTATGCGCAGTTTAAGGCTTCTGGATGCCTCTGTAAGGGGAAATCAACGGGTCGGCCTGCAGTGAGCGAAGAAACGGTTGAACGCGTGCGGGCAAGTTTCACGCGTAGCCCGCGGAAGTCGACGAATAAAGCAAGCAGGGAGCTAAACGTACCACAGCCGACGGTTTGGAAAATCTTACGGAAAAGGCTAAAGCAGAAGCCTTACCGTTTACAATTGCTACAAGCCCTGACACCCGATGACAAAGTCAAACGCTTTGAACTTTCGGCGCGGTTGCAACAGCTCATGGAAGAGGATGTGTTCAGTGCGAAACTTGTTTTCAGCGATGAAGCAACATTTTTTCTTAATGGTGAAGTGAACAGACACAATGTGCGAATCTGGGCTGTAGAGAATCCTCACGCATTCGTGCAGCAACTTCGCAATTCACCAAAAGTTAACGTGTTTTGTGCAATCTCACGGTTTATAGTTTACGGCCCCTTTTTCTTCTGCGAAGAAAACGTTACAGGACACGTGTATCTGGACATGCTGGAAAATTGGCTCATGCCACAACTGGAGACCGACAGCGCCGACTTCATCTTTCAACAGGATGGTGCTCCACCGCACTTCCATCATGATGTTCGGCATTTCTTAAACAAGAGATTGGAAAACCGATGGATCGGTCGTGGTGGAGATCATGATCAGCAATTCATGTCATGGCCTCCACGCTCTCCTGACTTAACCCCATGCGATTTCTTTCTGTGGCGTTATGTGAAAGATTCAGTGTTTAAACCTCCTCTACCAAGAAACGTGCCAGAACTGCGAGCTCGCGTCAACGATGCTTTCGAACTCATTGATGGGGACATGCTGCGCCGAGTGTGGGAGGAACTTGATTATCGGCTTGATGTCTGCCGAATCACTAAAGGGGCACATATCGAACATTTGTGAATGCCTAAAAAAAAACTTTTTGAGTTTTTGTATGTGTTTGCAAAGCATTGTGAAAATATCTCAAATAATAAAGTTATTGAAGAGCTGTGAAATCGCTTCAATCATTTGTAATAACCCTGTATAAAGCGGCGCGGACGGTCCCTAATGTCGCCTTACACAGTATTTCTATCTATTCGCTATATCGCGATCACCATTTGCTGGGACAATTCTTCACAGCTGACCAGCATACTTGCTAAATATCCTGATACACTATATGTGGCACATGAATGCGTTTGTTACAACATATTATTCTCTCTTATACACATCTCATCAAATGAGCACAAATTACAAACAGAAAAATTCAACCAGTTTGGAAGCTTACCACTAGTTCTTATCGCTTAGTACGTTCGCAAATGAAACGGAAAAGAAGGTAAACAATTTTGGTACCAGATGTGCTGTCCACCATACAAGGTAAGGTGCGTGGCGAACTAAAGATGTACATGTAGGCACGAAATGTATAGAATGTCCATGGTTAGCTATAACACGAGCCTCAAAGTATATCCGAAAACCGATCTTAAATGCTGGCCCCTCGCTAGCCCCCTCCTTCTCCTTGCCACATTGTTTCGCTATCCATTCACAGGTAGCACAGCTCGCCTGTTTTATAGAGCTAACTGATATCGGCAACCATTAACCACGATTAAAAGCAATATCAAATCGTCGCCAATTAATGCTTTTTGCGGTCTGTAAAAGCATTAAATCTGAAAGAAACTGGACATTTTTTTAAAAATTTTGTCTGACTCAGTTCCACGACTAGTTATTGTTAATGCGTACTACATGTAAATATTGTTGTACGGCATGTGCTTTGTAATATCTAGGCATGTGGTTTGAGAATGGGCGTGTCAGCTAGAAACCCGTAAACACTGCGGCAAAATTGTATATTCTTGCAACTGATACGGACAAAACTAAAAATTCTCAAATTTCCTCAATACTATACAGTTGAGGACCTACCATACCGAAGCAACATGCCTTGAATCAGAAAGGATTAAGTGGTACCATTGCATATGAGTGTCAATAGTGCACTATTCCGATTAACTGTATCAGACATTACGTCAAGGAAAATATCTAGTACGGAATTTAAAAAATTAGTCACTATCTCAACGACAAAAGTTATTTTTTCATTTTTTCACTGTATCGGAACTGCGGGATAAAAACATACTTTACACCCAACGTCATTAATCACCGAGATAGTTGATAGTACTGATTTTTCGGTGATGGGATTGTATACGGAAATCTTTTTCTCGTGTACTCTTTCCGGATGACAATAGAAATGCAAGCCGGTGTCGATGAATTCATTTCTGGTCGTGAAAGCCGAGAATAGCAGGCTGATCTACGACCTGTTCCCGACCGTTGCAGGGACCGCTGGTGGTCGCAGTTACATGCAGAGCCCGAGGAAGCAAAGGAAGGGGATCAAGTGGCAAGCCGACCGCCTCTCGTGGAAAATTAAGTAGGCATTTACGTCGGGTCGGCGCCGTTCGCGGCCCTCGTGCCGGCAGAAGTAATCTGAGGACGTAGCGAGCTCCCGGCTGGGTGTTCTCTCTGAACCCTGCATCCCACACCCCCATTGTGTTTTTACGACTGGAGCAGAGGTGCGCCAGGACAACGAGAGCCACAAACGAGGGAGCGCTGGCTAGCTGGAACCTCCGCAGTAAGCAGAAAGGGGAGCTGCTGAATGCAGTACTCACCACTTGCTCTTTGCCCGACTGCCGATGAAATGGGACCTGGCACAAATCCACATGCAAATACTGGACGATAAAGTCACTGCCATCACGATCTATTCAAACAATCATCCACCCACCCACAGCCACTCAGCCCCACCCCCCCCCCCCACACACACACATACACACGCACATAACACGCACACACGTACATACCCCAGACACACATATTTTGCGTGGGTATCAAGATTTTCATCCACATCTTCACTTCGCAAATTAAGCTGCTAGTTATTAAACTTGCGTCACGATGGTGATACCATACAACGAACGTCAAATTCGTGTGAAGGTTACTGGTTGTTTTTGTTGAGGGTGAAAATGGCTCTGAGCACTATGGGACTTAACAGCTGAGGTCATCAGTCCCCTAGAACTTAGAACAACTTAAAGCTAACCAACCTAAAGACATCACACACATCCATGGCCGAGGCACGATTAGAACCTGCGACCGTAGCGGTCGCGCGGTTCCAGGCTTCTGTTGAGGTCTTCCGTTCAGAGACTGATTTGATGCAGCTCTCCATGCTACTTCACCCATGCTACGTCTTCATCTCCCAGTACCTACTGCATCCTACATCCTTCTGAATCTGCTTTGTATATTCATCTCCTCGTCTCCCTCTCCAATTTTTACCCTCCACGCTGCCTTCCAGTACTAAATTGGTGATCCCTTGATGCCTCAGAATATGTCCTACCAACCGATCCCTTCTTCTAGCCAAGTTGTGCCAAAAATTTCTCTTCTCCTCAATTGTATTTAATACCTCCTCATTAGTTATGTGATCTACTCATCTAATCTTCAACATTCTTGTGTAGCACCACATTTCGAAAGCTTCTATTCTCTTCTTGCCTAAACTAGTTATCGTCGTTGTGTCGCTTCCACACGTGGCTACACTCCATACATATACTTTCAGGAAAGCCTTCCTGACACTTAAATCTATACTCAGTATTAACAAATTTCTCTTCTTCAAAAACGCTTTCCATGCCATAACCAAACTACATTTTATATCATCTGTACGTCGACAGTCATCAGCCCAAGTATCAAAATTCATTTACTACTTTAAGTGTCTCATTTCCTAATCTAATACCCTCAGCGTCACCAGATTTAATTGGACTATATTCCTTTATTTTCGTTTTGATTTTGTTGATGTTCATATTAATTCTCCTTTCAAGACACTGTTAATTCCGTTCAGCTGCTCTTCCAGGTCCTTCGCTGTCTCTGACAGAATTACAATGTCGTCAGCAAACCTCAAAGTTTTTATTTCTTCCCCAAGGATTTTAATTCCTATTCAAAAAATTTCTTTTGTTACTTTTACTGCTTGCTCAATATACAGATTGAACAACATCGGTCCGCAGCTCGTGGTCGTGCGGTAGCGGTCATACTTCCCGCGCCCGGGTTCCCGGGTTCGATTCCGGGCGGGGTCAGGGATTTTCTCTGCCTCGTGATGACTGGGTGTTGTGTGATGTCCTTAGGTTAGTTAGGTTTAAGTAGTTCTAAGTTCTAGGGGACTGATGACCATAGATGTTAAGTCCCATAGTGCTCAGAGCCATTTGAACCATTTTTGAACAACACCGGAAATGTTGCTTCCCTTTCGTCCCCTACACTCTTATAACTGCCATCTGGTTTCTGTGGAAACTGTAAACAGCCTTTCACTGTCGGTATTTTACCCCTGCCACCTTCAGAATTTGAAAGAGAGTATCGCAGTCAACATTGTTAAAAGCTTTCTCTAAGTCTACAAATGTTAGAAACGTAGATTTGCCTTTCGTTAACCCATCTTCTAAGACAAGTTGTAGGGTCAATATTGCCTTTCGTGCTCCAACATTTCTACGGAATCCAAACTGATCTTCCCAGAGGTCGGCTTCTACCAGTTTTTCCATTCGTCCTTAGAGAATTCTAGTTAGTATTTTGCAGCCATAACTTATAAAACTAATAGTTCAGTAATTTTCACACCTGTCGACACCTGCTTTCTATGGGATTGGAATTATTATATTCTTTTTGAAGTCTGAGGGTATTTTATCTGTCTCATACATATTGCTCAGCAGATGATAGAGTTTTGACATGGCTGGCTTTCCCAAGTCTATCGATAGTTCAATGGAATGTGGTCTTCTCCCGGGGCCTTTTTTTGAGTTGCGTCTGTCAATGCTTGTTTCATCTGCATCTACGTCCTCTTCCATTTCCATAATATTGTCCTCAAGTACATCGACCTTGTGTAGTCCCTCTATATGCACCTTTCATCTTTCTGCTTTTCCTTCTTTGCTTAGGACTGGTTTTCCATCTGAGCTCTTGATAAGGTTTGTAATAAGTGCTAAATATGCAAATGATTAGCAACTAGCCGGCCGTTGTGGCCGAGCGGTTCTAGGCGCTTCAGTCTGGAACCGCGCCACCTCTACGGTCGTAGTTTCGAATCCTGCCTCGGGCATGGATGTGTGTGATGTTCTTAAGTTAGTTACGTTTAAGTAGTTCTAAGTTCTAGGGGACTGATGACCTTAGATGTTAAGTCCCATAGAGCTCAGAGCCATTTTTTTGATTAGCAACTGAACACAACTACAAAAAGCCGATATGAGTAACTGCCATCTAAATTCTGTATACAGGGAAAGATTATGCACCGAGTGTGTCATTGCGAAATAGCATTTGAATGGTTGTTATTGTTTCACTGAAGATCTTATTATGTCTTGTGTAAGAAGGGAATAGCATGTGGCCAATGAGGGTTCTGGATACATTTCGACCTTGAACCATTCCTCAAAAATGGCCTACGTACAGGGGCAGGGGCAAAACATGACATCAATGATGAACCTACAAGAGTTTCATTAACCTGTCGACTTCCCTGTTATTCAAAGTATACATTTACGAAAACTACCTTTATTTTAACTATGGGGCCTGTTGTGCAGGCACCTAGGTAAATTCAGTTTATTCAAAGATATACGTTATTTACGGAGAGAGGGAACACTAGATCTAATTTCTTAATAAAAGAACAGGTATGAAATTAATTCCACACATATTCCAGAGATTGACATGCATGCTAATTTTGCTAACAGGATTACAATCCAAAAACTAGGTATGCACTACAAAGATAAACTTCACACTCATTATAGTGTTGCAACTAGCACTCATATGTGGTACAAGAGAACACTAAATGCAAAGGGATCATTGCATGACTCAACTGTTTGACGAATTTATAAAGAAATGGATTATACCGAACGGATAAGGGTAATGTCTAGAGGAAGTGATGATAAACTGCAAGGAACCGATCGACCAGCAGCCTGCATACATCTTCCTTGTGGTTGCTCACACAAAGGAACACCATGATAATCGCATCAATTTCAGTCATAACCAGTCAGCTACCATTTGGCAGTACATTCACAATAAAATTAAGAATCGAACACGCATTTGGGTCGATTAACAAACGAATCTCGACAAACATTTGGAAATAATCGACAAAATAGAACCAGAAGAATTTTAGATCGAGGCTTAAATCAATATACAGTGCTATTACAAATGATTGAAGCGATTTCATAAATTCACTGTAGCTCCATTCATTGACATATGGTCACGACACACTACAGATACGTAGAAAAACTCATAAAGTTTTGTTCGGCTGAAGCCACACTTCAGGTTTCTGCCGCCAGAGCGCTCGAGAGCACAGTGAGACAAAATGGCGACAGGAGCCGAGAAAGCGTATGTCGTGCTTGAAATGCACTAACATCAGTCAGTCATAACAGTGCAACGACACTTCAGGACGAAGTTCAACAAATATCCACCAACTGCTAACTCCATTCGGCGATGGTATGCGCAGTTTAAAGCTTCTGGATGCCTCTGTAAGGGGAAATCCATGGGTCGGCCTGCAGTGAGCGAAGAAACGGTTGAACGCGTGCGGGCAAGTTTCACGCGTAGCCCGCGGAAGTCGACAAATAAAGCAAGCAGGGAGCTAAACGTACCACAGCCGACGGTTTGGAAAATCTTACGGAAAAGGCTAAAGCAGAAGCCTTACCGTTTACAATTGCTACAAGCCCTGACACCCGATGACAAAGTCAAACGCTTTGAATTTTCGGCGCGGTTCCAACAGCTCATGGAAGAGGATGTGTTCAGTGTGGAACTTGTTTTCAGTGATGAAGCAACATTTTTTCTTAATGGTGAAGTGAACAGACACAATGTGCGAATCTCGGCGGTAGAAATTCCTCACGCATTCGTGCAGCAAATTCACAATTCACCAAAAGTTAACATGTTTTGTCCAATCTCACGGTTTAAAGTTTACGGCCCCTTTTTCTTCTGCGAAAAAAACGTTACAGGACACGTGTATCTGGACATGCTGGAAAATTGGCTCATGCCACAACTGGAGACCGACAGCGCCGACTTCATCTTTCAACAGGATGGTGCTCCACCGCACTTCCATCATGGTGTTCGGTATTTCTTAAACAGGAGATTGGAAAACCGATGGATCGGTCATGGTGGAGATCATGATCAGCAATTCGTGTCATGGCCTCCACGCTCTCCCAACTTAACCCCAGGCGATTTCTTTCTGTGGGGTTATGTGAAAGATTCAGTGTTTAAACCTCTTCTACCAAGAAACGTGCCAGAACTGCGGGCTCACATCAATGATGCTTTCGAACTCATTGATGGGGACATGCTGCGCCGAGTGTGGGAGGAACTTGATTATTGGCTTGATATCTGCCGAATCACTAAAGGGGCACATATCGAACATTTGTGAATGCCTAAAAAAAACTTTGAGTTTTTGTATGTGTGTGCAAAGCATTGTGAAAATATCTCAAATAATAAAGTTATTGTAGAGCTGTGAAATCGCTTCAATCATTTGTAATAACCCTGTATTTAAGAAGAGAACTTAGTGGAGGGTCAATTTGAAGTCATGAGTGGCATGGGATAATGTCTAATGCCCTGTGTAGTCATCCACAAAGAAAGATAAGATAATTATGAAAAGTTATGTTCATAGCTCATTGGAAATATTAGAGGGTGGGTTGGTTCTTAGAAAGCCATTGATGTTTAATAATTAAAAAGGTATTTCATACACCAACAGAACTAAATGTCTTGCCCCAATTTAACCCCAGTTTATTACAGTCATTGCTCATAAGCAGATACATAATCCAGAAAGTAATAAATTAACCCAAATGTGAGGAAAAAATTACAAAGTGAAACCAACTCTCAGTTATGAACATTGAATCACACTTAAATCAGAGGTGGACTGTTTTGGCGAAGTTCGTAACAGACAAGTAGGGTGGTAGCGATTATCATCTCATTACGTCATTCTCGAAAATAGATACCCGCAGATGAGTGTGCAGAAATTAGCTCGATCGTGCAAGAAAGACATATGAGAACGGCTTGCAAACAACAAAGTCTGCTCGGTCATGGATGAGCGCTCGAATCCCTGTTGTTGTTGTTGTGGTCTTCAGTCCTGAGACTGGTTTGATGCAGCTCTCCATGCTACTCTATCCTGTGCAAGCCACTTCATCTCCCAGTACTTACTGCAACCCACATCCTTCTCAATCTGCTTAGTGTATTCATCTCTTGGTCTCCCTCTACGATTTTTACCCTCCACGCTGCCCTCCAATACTAAATTGGTGATCCCTTGATGCCTCAGAACATGTCCTACCAACCGATCCCTTCTTCTGGTCTAGTTGTGCCACAGACTTCTCTTCTCCCCAATCCTATTCAATACTTCCTTATTAGTTATGTGGTCTACCCATCTAATCTTCAGCGTTCTTCTGTAGCACCACATTTCGAAAGCTTCTATTCTCTGGTCTATTCTCTGGTCTAGTTGTGCCACAGACTTCTCTTCTCCCCAATCCTATTCAATACTTCCTCATTAGTTATGTGGTCTACCCATCTAATCTTCAGCATTCTTCTGTAGCACCACATTTCGAAAGCTTCTATTCTCTTCTTGTCCAAACCATTTATCGTCCATGTTTCACTTCCATACATGGCTACACTCCATACAAATACTTTCAGAAATGACTTCCTGACACTTAACTCTATACTCGATGTTAACAAATGTCTCTTCTTCAGAAACGCTTTCCTTGCTATTGCCAGCCTACATTTTATATCCTCTCTACTTCGACCATCATCAGTTATTTTGCTCCCCAAATAGCTAAACTCCTTTACTACTTTAAGTGTCTCATTTCCTAATCTAATTCCCTCAGCATCACCCGACTTAATTTGACTACATTCAATTATCCTCGTTTTACTTTTGTTGATGTTCATCTTATATCCTCCTTTCAAGACACTGTCCATTCCGTTCAACTGCTCTTCCAAGTCCTTTGCTGTCTCTGACAGAATTACAATGTCATCGGCGAACCTCAAAGTTTTTATTTCTTCTCCATGGATTTTAATACCTACTCCGAATTTTTCTTTTGTTTCCTTTACTGCTTGCTCAATATACAGATTGAGTAACATCGGGGCTAGGCTACAACCCTGTCTTACTCCCTTCCCAACCACAGCTTCCCTTTCATGCCCCTCGACTCTTATAACTGCCATCTGGTTTCTGTACAAATTGTAAATAGCCTGCCGCTCCCTGTATTTTGCCCCTGCCACCTTTAGAGTTTGAAAGAGAGTATTCCAGTCAACATTGTCAAAAGCTTTCTGTAAGTCTACAAATGCTAGAAACGTAGGTTTGCCTTTCCGTATTCTTTCTTCTAATATAAGTCGTAAAGTCAGTATTGGCTCACGTGTTCCAGTGTTTCTCGAATCCCTAGCCAGGTTTAAGTCACAGAACCTAATTAAATCTAGAAGCTATGAACTAGAAAACGTCTGACTACTTTCCTTCCTGATTGCTCTGCGCTGCCAGATAACCTCACCACAGTTGATGAGCTGTCTTGCCAAGTGCTGCACACAGTAGGCTCTCCTGAAAGCCCTAGTTGTCAGTTGGCTGGGATCGGCTGTCTCTCAGAAACCCAAGCACAGCCACTGCAGCGCCTCCGAAGTCAGAATGTCCGCTGCCCTACAACTCAAGTTCCCAAGCGTCTACTCCCACGACTTTCTGCACACAAAACCCATACAAGAGAATACCCCGCCAATCTGAAAGCCGCACTAAACATTGGCCACAGAGATTTTTTTAAAACAATAAACCAACCCCCACCCCCTCCACCGGTAAAATGTTTTATAATTTATCCAGTGGGCTGCCTTCCGGTGCATATAACTCTGACAAAAACAATCCCCAAGCCACCGTTTCTCATATACCTTTTTACATCACCAAAGGGTTGTATTCACGAATCCAAAATGTCATCCAGAACTCCATCTTACAGATTTTTTTTTGAACATCCAGTGGGCTTAATTTCCACCTTGCGAGAGAGAAAGAAAAGCATTTCCTTCATGTGGAGTGACGTCTGGCTGTCGCAATTCCTCCCAAATGAGTTATACATTCGTTCCTTGTTTGCAGTGCCCGTATCACATGACCAGAGATTTTGCATCCCAAGTTTATGTCTGTCATTGGGATCTGGCCGGTGGTGGTTGAAGTGTTGGCAGAAGAGCCAACACCGTGTTGCTAGAGGAGGCCGAAATGCACGCATTTAAGTTCACGCAGAGTGGCGTGAGGTCTGGAACATTACAAGGAAATGAGAACTTAGAAAAACGGACGCAGTTGCTGTAATACTTAACTTTAATCCATAATTGGTGTACATCGCTCTTGACGGTACATTCATATGCTCAATATAAACTGGTAATGGCGCCTTTCTAGGTCGTAGCAAATGACGTAGCTGAAGGCTATGCTAACTATCGTCTCGGCAAATGAGAGCGTATTTGTCAGTGTAGCATCGCTAGCAAAGTCGGCTGTACAACTGGGGCGAGTGCTAGGCAGTCTCTCTAGACCTGCCGTGTGGTGGCGCTCGGTCTGCAATCACTGAAAGTGGCGACACGCGGGTCCGACGTATACTAATGAACCGCGGCCGATTTAAAGGCTACCACCTAGCAAGTGTGGTGTCTGGCGGTGACACCACAGTGGTGGTTCACAGGCTGTGTCGGCAAGTAGTTCACAGAGTGCAAGGCTAGCTGCTCAAGCAACGGCTGCGTATGTGGAACAGGTGGTATCTTGGTGGAGTGTCGTGGGCAAGCAGTGAGCCTGGCCTGTAGTTGCCACTGAGGGCAGTGAGTTGTTATCAAAGTGCAACGCAGGAGCAGCAGGCTGTAGGGCCAAACTGGTTTTAATCGTGTCAATGTGAGGTGTATCTCACGGAACTGCCTTCGGTGTTGAGAACTTTTGAGCTGCTGTGCAGTACTATTGAGAAGTTTGTTGCGCACCCTGCTTCGCTTCGAAAAATGGTTCAAATGGCTCTGAGGACTATGGGACTTGACATCTGAGGTTATCGGTCCCCTACAACTTAGAACTACTTAAACCTAACTGACCTAAGGACATCACACAACACCCAGTCATCACGAGGCAGAGAAAATCCCTGACCCCGCCGGGAATCGAACCCGGGAACCCGGGCGCGGGAAGCGAGAACGCTACCGCACGACCACGAGCTGCGGACTTTGCAGAATCATAATTAAAGTTACTGAACTTTTGTGCAAGTATATTTTTGAAGTATCTAATCTCCTGGAAGTTTTATTACACTGAATCTCTTTCAGTAATGTTTTTGAATTTAAGTCTAGTGGGCTGTTGCCTTTATTTAAAATGTTCCTAAGCAGTTCTTCTGGTTCTCTTTTTCTTTAATAACACTCAGATTACAGAGCTCGTTCTGTTGAACATTTGTCACTTAGCTGTCCTAAGCATGTTACCAGTGTATGTTTGGAGTATTGTAACAAAATAAAAGTTGCATTTTCGGTGTATCCTCTGCTTGGGCTCAGATTTTCCAATCCAGCAGACCGGGTCGTGTATCAAGCGTAACAATGGTAGCAGGTAGCGCGGTTCTGCCATGTAACAGGGGCTGAACATACTCAAAGAGGAAATAGGCTTTTTTCCTGTAGTCAACAAGTTTATGTTGTTTTCTGGGGCTGATTCCAAGTAGAGGTACAACATCTGCCATGGATATGAAACATCTAGAATGGATCTTCACTAGTTTTACACTCCCCCCCCCCCCCCAATGGCATTAGTCAGTGACAACGCTCCTGCCTTTACGTCCCAAGAATTTAAGAGATTTGGGTTTGAAAATGGCATAACCCGAATAACGTCTGCAACCTACTATCCGCAACAGTGATTTGCCGAGAGAAGTATTACAAATTTTAAGTCAGCTCTCATCATATACCGTTATAGTTCTCAGAGGCATTGGGATTTGTCGTGAAATTTATTGTGGTCTGCCAATCTTTGGTCGCTTAATGATCTCTTGCCTGAGCGACATGACAGAGAGGAAATTAAATGGAAGTGGAAAGCAGTAAAAAATAGACGCATCGCTGGTAGAGAGAGAAGATGGGCTGTCTCCGCCACTGTAGTTGATGAGGTCTTCCTAAAAAGATTACTTGGGGAGGGTCAAGGAAGCAAAGGCATAATGGGAAAATTACTATCCAGCTTTTTCTTGCCGTTTGTGTTTATCAAGAGACTCTCACTCATCAGTTTCTTGCTATAAGATAAAAAAAAGAACTATGGTACATCTGAGCCAGATCAAAAGCGGATGCCTGCGTGATGGCTTTAGGCTGTGGAGCAAGTTATGAAACGTCCCCTTTGAACAATTATACAAGACTGTGCTTAAACTGACATACAATATTTTTAGCGCAACACAATCTGACTTTCAAAAATCCCTACAAAAGAATGGCCCTGACTAACATTAAACTATACCTTTCAGAAATCACTTACTCACAAAAATCTTCATTACTCGAACTACTGCAATACAGCGAGCGCCACTACTGCCAGCTAAATAAAAGATTCAAACTACGGAAGGCACTAACTACTGATAGGGATAGTTAGCAAATGAAAGATATTAATAGAGAACAAACAATGTATTTACCTTAATAGTCATAATATATGTAGCAGTTCATGACAAATTACAAAACTCCGCCATCTCTCTCCCCACATCCACCACTGCTGGCGGCTCACCTCCAACTGCGCAACGCTACGCGCTGTTCACAGCCAGCTGCCTAACACTACAATGGCGAGTATTACAACAATGCAAAGCAGCCACAGACTGCACACAGCACAGCCAGTGATTTTCATACAGAGGTGGCGTTACCAATAAGAAAACCTAAACAGCCTACTTACAAAGTTAGTTCTGCTTATCCTCCCCTAGTTCCGCTATAGCGAATGGGGAGCTTGGGTACGAGCATTCTGTGTTTGTAGCACCCGTAATCGTTTGGTTAGAGATTTTGCCCCGCGAGTATACAGGGTGGTCCAATGATCGTGACCGGGCCAAATATCTCACGAAATAAGCGTCAAACGAAAAAACTACAAACAACGAAACTCATCTAGCTTGAAGGGGTAAACCAGATAGCGCTGCCCTAGGTCAAACGGATATCAACTGTGATTTTTTAAATAGGAACCCCCATTTTTATTACATATTCCTGTAGTACGTAAAGAAATATGAATGTTTTAGTTGCACCACTTTTTTCGCTTTGTGGTAGATGGCGCTGTAATAGTCACAAACATATGGCTCACAATTTTAGACGAACAGTTGGTAACAGGTAAGTTTTTTAGATTAAAATACAGAACTTAGGTACGTTTGAACATTTTATTTCGGTTGTTCCAATGTGATACATGTACCTTTGTGAACTTACCAATTCTGAGAACGCATGCTGTTACAGCGTGATTACCTCTAAATACCACATTAATGCAATAAATGCTCAAAATGATGTCCGAAAACCTGAATGCATTTGGCAATACGTGTAACGACAACATTCCTCTCAAGAGCGAGTTGTTCGCCTTCCGTAATGTTCGCAGATGCATTGACAATGCGCTGACGCATGTTTTCAGGCGTTGTCGGTGGGTCACGATAGGAAATATCCTTCAGCTTTCCCCACAGAAAGATATCCGTGGACGTCAGATCCGGTGAACGTGCGGGCCATGGTATGGTGCTTCGACGACCAATCCACCTGTCTTGAAATATGCTATTCAATGCCGCTTCAACCGCACGCGAGCTATGTGCCGGACATCCATCACGTAGGAAGTACATCGCCATTCTGTCATGCAGTGAAACATCTTGTAGTAACATCGGTAGAATATTACGTAGGAAATCAGCATACACTGCACAAGACAGATTGCCATCGATAAAATGCCGTCGATAAAATGCCATCGATAAAATGCCTCCCATAATGCCGTACCATACATTAAGCCGTCAAGGTCGCTGATGTTCCACTTGCCGCAGCCATCGTGGATTTTCCGTTGCCCAATAGTGCATATTATGCCGGTTTACTTTACCGCTGTTGGGTTCGTCACCTGCTGCCTACTACCGGTGTTTTTTCTTGGAGAGCTGATTTACTTGAACGTTACTGGTCCAGAGGCTGTTCTTCCGTTCCGTCAATTGGTGGTTACTGTTAAAGCTTCCCTACATGCATTCCACTGCATTCTTACATGTAATGTTGGTGTATACGTTTTCCTCGTTTGGCTTGACTGTACTCAGGGTCTTAGTCGCCATCAGTGCGTCAGGTTCTACGGGATTTTTTGCTCGCTCAATGATAATCTTCGTCGCTAAATATAACGCGTGCAAAAAATCTGTCATCGTCCCGTAATTTCTCTTGCGCCCATTGGCAGATCTGTACACGACGTTCAAAGTCGTCGCCATGCAATTCCTGGCGCATAGAAATATGGTACGGGTGCAATCGATGTTGATGTAGCATTCTCAACACCGACGTTATTGAGATTCCCGATTCTCGCGCAGTTTGTCTACTACTGATGTACGGATTAGCCGCGATAGCAGCTAAAACACCTACTTGGGCATTATTATTTGTTGCAGGTCGTGGTTGGCGTTTCACATGTGGCTGAACATTTCCTGTTTCCTTAAATAACGTAACTACCCGGCGAACGGTCCGGACACTTGGATGATGTCGTCCAGGATACCGAGCAGCATACATATCACACGCCCGTTGGACATTTTGATCGCAATAGCCATACATCAACACGATATCGACCTTTTCCGCAATTGGTAAACGGTCCATTTAAACACGGGTAATGTATCACGAAGCAAATACCGTCCACACTGGCGGAATGTTACGTGATACCACGAACTTACGCCTTTGTGACTATTACAGCGCCATCTATCACAAAGCGAAAAAAGTGGTCCAACTAAAACATTCATATTGAAAGGTCTCTGTTGGATTCCTTTCATGTTAATTTCTTAAATCTGTTGTCATTTACGGCATAAATTCCTCTTCTAAATTTACTGTGGTGTTTCTGACCATCTGGGAGGAGACTGAGCAGTGGAACGTGTTACTTTTACACATAAACAAGAACGATCTTTCACACTACTAAACTTTAAAACACAGTTTATACGTAATTCATGTCACACAATCTCATACAGAACCTACATCTGCTTTCTTTTATATACTGTATATGATAAGATACTGTCATCCCCCTTCCCTTCTGTGTGAGAGGATGAATGAGCAAATGTATTTCTAGTTGCATGCTTGATGGTAGCAGACAAGCCTGTCCGCTAGAGAACAGTAGGACCAACGTCGGAACAGGTAGCTACACTTTCTAAAAGCAGAGAGGTTTCTATTCTTAGTATGGTCCTGTCCGTCCCTTGTCATGTTGGTATAGGAAGCTGCCTCTCTGGCCACTTCCGTTTTGTATCTGGAAGCACCCTCGGTAGGGGCCCACGCCAGTCTGTCTGCGGCGAGCGTCTGAAGTGGTAAGATCTCCGGCTAAGCGCGTGCCTGCTAAGTCTGTAGGACAATGGATTTCTTAAGTTCAGCCTGACTGAAAATTTAATCACCTTTATTTCAGGTTTAGATCTAAAATATCTAATGTTATCTGACATTGCAATGCAGTGTAATTCAAGTGTGAAGTTCAGAATATCTTCCAGTAAGTTGCTTTGTCACTACTTTGTGAGTAAAGTGGAACCACATGTGGATGATCCGTAAGTCTAACTAAGATCATCAATTTTAAATGCGAATGTGCGTGAGATTATAACGTCTCGTCTTGACAATATTTTTCAATATAGCAACTTTTATTTATGTTTAACCCACGTGGGGTGTGCTTTGTGAGACCAGTAGCACGTGCTTATACAATTGTTTGACCCATCAGGTTAATAGTAAGACGATAGTAACCAGTTCGAGGTTTTTCTTTTGCAATTTGTGTTTCGATGTAATTTATTTTAATTATCAAAATTATTGTGGAGTTACACTCTTTGTGTAAACCAAGTTGACCACGTGAATCATGTAGTGTAATCATCAAAGTAGCCCTCAGCTATTCTTTTCAGGAAGATTTCACAGAGAGTTAGTATGAATTTAGTATACCAGTGTGTGGTAATTTCATGACGAACAGGATTGCGCTACGAACGTAATTTCTTTGGGTGAAAATTGGATCGGTTGGTTGTGGTTAATTTCCTCTTGCATATGTTTCAACGTTCTTCGTGTGTTATTTTATGAATGCAGTGTTGTATGCCGTCTCCCAATCTTGGCTCCATATTTGATGTGTTCCGTAAGATTACAATCTCACATTTTCACAATCCTAAATAAGGCACCAGTTTAGTTATGAATCAAATGTAATATGCTGAAATTTTAACGGAACGATTATCAATGTTAAAATAAATGTCCAAATATAAAATGGTTTATTTCTTTTTATTTAAATTGTCTTTTTATATGTATATCACCGGTTATTGTTAGATGACTACTAAAACATTATAATTAATGTTAGTCTGGTTGGGAATTTGGTAAGCTAGAGTGGATACCTGGTGAAACAGTTGCTCAGTAATGCAAGGTTAACTTCCCCAGATAGCTCACAGCTTTTAACCCGCCTTTATTGTCTTGAATATCAGCACCGCTTTCAGAACAAATTAATGCATCAACATTACAATATTTCTTTACGTATTACACGAATATGTAATAAAAAATTGGGGTTCATATTTAAAAAAAAAAAAAGCAGTTGATATCCGTTTGACCTATGGCAGCGCCATCTCGCGGGCCAACCATAGAGCCATTTGGTTTTTTCCCTTCAAACTAGACGCGTTTCGTTCTTCGTTTTTGTTTCGTTTGATCCATATTTCGTGAAATATTTGGCCCAGCCACTATCAATGGACCACCCTGCATATGTCATTGGGCGCTTTTATCTGGTGGGGTCTTAAGAGGGCACCATCGGGGAATTGAGAATATTGTCTGGAGAGGGTGCTGGTGCTACACACGCTCTGTTGGCAAGGAGTTTACTGACGGCAGACCTAGCTACTCAAGCAACGGCTGTGTGTGTGTGTGTGTGTGTGTGTGTGTGTGTGTGTGTGTGTGTGTGTTTGGGGGGGGGGGGGGAGCAGGCGGGGCGTCGGCAGAGCGTCATGGGCAAGCAGTGACCCCAGCTGCGGTCTCTAGTTGTCGATAGGGGCACTCACTTGCTACCAGAGCACAACGCAGGAGCAGTGGGCCACATGCTGGAACTGGGTTTCGTCGTGGCATGTGATGTATATCGCACGGAATTTCCTTCGGTATTAAATCGTTACGAGCTGCTGTGCACTTCTATTGAGACGTTTGTGGTGCCGCCCCACCTCCCTCGAGTTTGGTTCGCCACCTTCTGTCTACTACCGGTGTTGTTTCTTGGAGAGCTGATTTACTTGAACGTTACTGGTCCAGAGGCTTTTCTTCCGTTCCGACGATTAGTGGTTACTGTTAAAGCTTCCCTACATGCGGTCCACTGCATTCTTAAATGTCATGTTGGTGTATTCTGTTTCCTCGTTTGGCTTGATTGTGCTCAGGTTGTTAGTCACCATCAGTGCGTCACGTTCTACGGGATTGTTTGCTCACTCAATGATAATCTGGTGTTTGTAATCCATAAACTTGTACACCTTTAAAAAGGTTTTAATTCACCTCTTAAAAGTGGTTCAGTATAATTTTTTTCTCTAGTAGTATCATTTACTTAAAACTTTAAAGTTTCAATTCACCTTTAACAGTCACTAAGTATAAATTTTTAAAATTGTGTACACTGTTCCAGAGTTAGGTTTTCATGCTCCTTTTTATGCTATTATTAGTGGTTGTGTTAAAGAAAAGTCTGTCTTGATTACTTGGTTTACACCAGCTTGTTGGTTAGTAGAAGTAAGAGTATAATTATTAATTGCTATTTGGTATGTTTGGATGGACTTAATCTGTTTTGTACTACTGCTGGAAGTCACTCCACATGTACTCACATGCGTGATGGCAATGTCACAAATTATTCCAGAGGAATCAAAGTTTAATTCTGCATGGAAATTCTTCTCCTCTAACCATTGAACAAATAATGTACGGACATCTGAAGCTTATTCTGCAGCAAGTCTGTCGATATTATAGATTGGTATTCTAGATTTGCTACACACTGCTATATGTTTTATAAAAACCTAAGCAGGGTTACTGAGCTTATATGCAAGTATATTTTTAAGTATTTAATTTTAGGTAAGTTTTATTACACTGAATTTTTTTAGTATTTTGTTGAATTTAAGTCCAGTGGATTGTTGCCTTTAATTAGAATATTAGTAAGTATTTATTCTGGTTCTTTGTTTTTTGATAACACCTACAGTTGTGTTATCTGAAAGTTATATAGATTACTGAGCTCGACTGGTAGAACATTTTTCGCTTAGGTATTCTTTGCAGGCTATCAGTGTATGTTGTTCGAAATATTTTTGTAAAACAATAACTATATTTTTGGTGTGCACTCTGCTTGGGTTCGGTCCTTCCATTCCAGCAGCCCGTGTCTTGCTATCAACCATACGAAGAGGAGAAGAAATTTTTTAAAATAATGAACACCTGCTGATTTCCCACAAGGAAGGGGATAAATACCTCCTGACCAGTCAGGCACCCTCTTTTAGTCTAGGAAAAGCGTGGCCAATGAGGAACTACAAGCCACCCCGATGTTCTTTCAGCAGAGAAACCAACTTGTAAATATATATATATATATATATATATATATATATATATATATATATATATATATTTGCCCTGGCCGTATACACTACATGGTAATTCGCGCTGTGACTTCATAGGCTTTCCCGGCGTAATAATCCACGAAAGTCTCTTCGGGTTTGCTGCCGGATGCTGAAATCAAATCGATTCAATATTTTGGCGAACCAACTGTTCGCAATCTTCAGGAGAACGCTGCTTCTGCTGCTGAGTCCCTCTGAGAAGTATTACCAAAGTTGCAAATCGGCGTCCTGTATAGGCCTCCGTACCTTTCACGGCCCATGCGCCGCCCACCACAGGTGGTGCCCTCCAAGACTAGGCAGGTGGCGCCGCCCTAGCGGCATCGATATATCGCAGTCAGAGACGATTTTTGAACACTCGGACTGTCCGCACCGAAGAACATTTTGTTTTGTACAGTACAGGGTTCCATGTCCTGCGAAGAGGAAACCCATTGTCTCTATTAATCAAATTATCCGCCAACCTGATTTCAGTTGCCTCTTTATAAACACTGTTAAAAAAAACCGGAAGTGGTGGCAACTACCACAGCTTCGTCAAATTTCATCCCGTGTCTTTTGTTTACGCAATGTTCAGCTACCGCCAATTTTTCCGGCTGTTGTAGCCTCATATAATGGTGACGTTCCACGCACTTGTCATGAACTGTGCGAATCGAACGGCCGATGTGAGCATTTCCACATTGACGGGGAATTTTATGTATACGAGGCTTCCTAAGCCTCAACTCATCATTCAAAGAGCCGAGTAGTGCCCTAATCTTGGAAGGTGGACGGAACACACTTTTAATGTTAAAACTCCTTAAAATTCTTCCAGTCTTAAACGATACGCCCCCGCCATAAGGAATAAAGGCCACCGAACTATGCTCCTCTTCATGCACCTCCGATGATGGTCCAACTCCATAGTCTGACGAATCTACTTCTCAGAGTATCCACTTTCGTTAAAAACAGCCATCAAATGGGCAAGTTCTTGGGTTTAACTGTCCCCGTCGGAAATGGCATACGCTCTCCGTATCAGAGTCCTGAGAACGCCACTGCGTTCGTGTGGTGCACGACAACTCTTAGTATGCAGATACCGATCAGTGCGCGTCGGATTTCGGTGAACTCTATGTCCCAGAGTACCGTCTGTTTTTTTGTAAACCATGAGTCCAAGAATGGAAGCTTCCCATCACTTTCAACCTACATGGTAAATTTAATGCTGAGGTGATGACAGCTGAAGGACGTTCAAAGCATCACGACCATGAGGCCAGACGAAAAAGGTATCATTTTCATACTTCCAGAGGCACGTTGGCTGCAAATCCGAAGTCCTCAGTGCCATATCCTCGAAGTCTTCCATAAACAAACTGGTGACTATGGGTGATAAAGGACTACCCACAGCCACTCCATCATTCTGTTGAAAAGTGTTGCCTTTAAACGAAAAATACGTGGATGTCAGCACATGACGACTAAGCTTCACCAACTCTTCATCCAGTTTTTCACCAAGAAAACTAAGTAAACTTTACAGAGATACCACATCAAAATTCACCAATAAATTTAGAGGACCCAGCCTCAAAGACCTCAATGTCGAATAAAATCCACAGAATTGGAAATATGATGTTCACACTTGCCAACATATGGACTCACTACAGATATCAAATACTTCGCCAGGTTATAAGTGGGTGCACCAGAATTATTAGCAATGGGTCGTGAAGGAACCTCATCCTTATGTAACTTAGGCAGATCTTACAGCCTAGTCCGAACTGCAGGATGAAGTTTGTTACGTTAATCTTCGGACAAGGAGCTCTTTTTCAAAAGTGAGGGTGCCTTCTTAATCCTTTCTGTGTGCTCACTGGATAGTCTTCTGTAAGCCGGTCGTTGAGCTGCAAATCCATTTTAAGGACGAGATCATCCCGTGTCGTTATAATCGTGACATTCCCCATCTCAGCCTGTGAAACTATTGCTTCATCATCATCTCTAAGGGAAGTAATGGCTGCTCTCCCTGCGAAAGAGATATTATCCCACAGTGGCCGAGCCTGACGCGATGTTTGGGACACTTCTTGCTTTGTTTCTTCCACCTTACATTGCAACTTGTCATCGCAGATTTCGAAAGAATTGTAGCAGTGGCTTGATGATTCCTCGTGGACACTGTCGGACTGGGCACATGGGGAACTTTTACCAGACAGTCCTCGACATCTGAACGACTTCTTTCTCGTCCCAAGCATCAGAAGTGGATAAACTTCGACGCACTGTGGTTAATCTTTCTAGCAAGGCGTTGGCTGTGCCCACAGTGGCGGTGTTGGAGAGAGGTTGAAATTTTGCTTCCACTCCAAAGAGACTTCCTGTACTAAAAGATGTACAACAGTTGTTAGTTTAATTCCCGTTCAAACTTTTATACTTTGCAACTACATGTATTCATGGTCTTTGACTGTTAATCGAAACGTCTTGATTCTCTAGTTCAGACCAAGCCAAAGCTTAAATTCTGAATGAAACCGGTAGCGAAGGTGACCAGACGCTTCCGGCATAAGAAAGCACCTTTATTCTTCCAGTGGCCTAGTCAAAGATGGCAGAGGAATGTTCAGAAACTCAGGGAACTCTCTTGCTCTTGGGGTGGCAAACTGCTTCTAAAAGGTGGAATAATCCTCAATAATCAACGTCATGAGGACTAAGAAAGCAATAGAAACCACTGCATTAAAGGTACTTAATGCATATGCACAGGACATGTAGAGTTTTATTGGGAAACGTGTCGTAATGGTTCCTTCTGTCACGAAAGATTCCGGATTAGCCCCAGTCTGGATCTCCAGGAGGGGACTGCCATAGGGAAGTGATCATGAAAGAAAGATGCAACAATCAGTGGTGAGTAACATCGTAGGGGTTGCAGCAGGGAATGTCAAAAGTTTGAACATAGTAAGAAGGCTAGAAAATTTGAAAAGGGAAATGCATATGCTCATTCGGGTGGGGATCAGTGAAGTGCAATGGAAAGGATATGAGGATTTCTGGTCAGACGAATAAAGGGTAATGTCACCAGCTGCAGAAGATGGTGTAACTGGTGCAGGATTCGTTATGAAGAGGTATAGAAGAGAATGAGGTACTGTAAACAGTTTGCGAGGTGCCGGGGCTAGCAGTGTATTTAACACTAAATTCTTCTAGAATCTTCATATGGAAATGATGCTCTAAGCCCCCCCCCCCTATTCTAACTCCGACTTTTGCTGTAGCACATGGATTAAAAAGATACGCGAACTGACTAATTAACCCTGCAAGTGGAGTAGAAAAGAGTTTGGCACCTGCAATAATTTAATTTGATAAATAAGTTAAATAAAGGAAGGTTTCATTAACGTAGTGAGAAATGATAGGGTTGCTCTACCGATTAACAGAATGAAAGTTCTGTCCAAAATAACAATATGATTTATTGAGACTAAACACAAAATAATAAACAAAAACACATGAAACATTTACAATACATCAAATTGGCTCAAATTGGATACTCAAACAAACGCTGTGAAGGTGAAGTTGTCCCTAAACTAGATTGTGACGTTTATGACAAAGTGGTATGTGGAGCCAATTCCTTGCCACTCAAATCTTAAGAGAGACACACAGCTAACCCAACATTAATTTCTGCTACATTAGTGAGAACTCAGACAATGAACACCCAAGATAGAACAAAGTTAGAAAAGACGAACAGGCGCGCTCTGCTGAGCTCTGATTATCGCCTAGCAAAAATGCCTGCTTTGCCGGTGCTGCGGACGTACATTACCAAGCTGTCTTCTTAGCTGCAAGGACACGATCTGGCATACTGGAAGTGATGCTTGGTTGCTTCGACGTCCCGTCGTGGTGATGATAATGTCGCGAGTATAGCCCAAAACAAATTGTCCTGGTCTGGTTTTTCCAGACTAAAGACTTCTTATCAATACAAACGCGCCTCTGAGGGAGAAGAAGAAGGCTCGCCACACAATCACTGATGGTACAGTGATTGATTTTCACATGCGAAGTCACACAGTAACTCCGATACAGTCAACTTTAGCCAAAACTGCCCAAGACAGACAACATAGGCCGCTTGTACGCAGAACGCTCAATTACCAACTGTACTCGGAAAGTTACGTTGAAGTCGAAACTTCAGAAACTTGGTTAAACAGTTACAATCAAATAGAAGTATGTTAGACAGCCAACGGAAGTTAGTCTGTCCAGAGCAGCGAGAGCTCAGTGTTGTAACCTCCTCCGACTGAAAGGCGAGAGCCGACTACCACAAGAGCACCCGTACAAACCGAACACAGAACATTCCCGCCCCCACGACAGTGGCCGTGGTTAACCGTTCCAATCAGCAACTCGAAAACCGGCGGAAAATTTCACTCTATTGCCAGAGCACTACCATTCCACCAATGGGGATTCTTGGCACCACTTTCTGCACTGATTTTGCTACGTCACGGAGCGATGCCCTGAGCAAGCCAATCACAGTTACGATTTTGCAGAAAGCGCGGGAATTTGCCCGCCACAACTGCCTGGGTACACAAGTCATTCCAACACCTCGCTGGTAGCCCGCCAGAAAGTGATTTCGCTAAGTTTCTGCGAAGTAACGGAATTTCTAGCCCAGCCGCTACTTCAGGCCCCTCCGGGCGTGTCTTTCGACAATGTCGGCGTCTGGAAAGCATTCACTCGACTCCCTCACACCTGTCGGCTTACCCTTTCAAGATCAGCATTGCCCGCCTGTCACCAGACCACCCGGGTGACGAGAGACGCTGCGTGGGAAGTCCGCGTTTGAAGGAATAGCAACTTTCCACCACATGCAATTAGAGAGGAGAATCGTAAGATAGAAATATGAGAGGGGGCTCATGCCACCTCTCAAGTTTAGTGATAGAACTGTTATCATCAAATTTGAATTCGTGGGTAACAGATTAAGTTCGACTGATCGATGAAAGAAGCAGTACAAAAACGTCAGTGAAAGACAGAAATACATCAGTATAAACCCCTTAAGAATGAAATAAATAGAAAATGCAAGGCAGCCAAGGCGAACTAACCACAAGAGAGACATGAAGAAATCGAAGAAGACATGATCGTTGCGAGGACAGAGTCAGTGTATAGAAAGTAAAATACCCTTTGATGAAATTATAAGAATGGCGGTAAAATTAAGAGTCCGATGGTTAAACTGTTAAATACAGAGGAGAGAGCGTATAGGTGGCAAGAGTACATTGAAGGCCTGTAGGACTTGTCCGATGACGTGATAGAAGAAAAAACAGGAGTTGTTAGAATTTAAAAGAGCTTTGGACGGCTCAAGATCAAAGGGATACATAAAATTCCATAGCAATTTGTAAGATCCTGCGGAAGTGCCAATAAAACGACTATGCACGTTGGTGTGTGGAAATTATGAGACGGACGATGCAACATCAGGCTGTCGACCTAGAAAAACAGTCCGACAATGCAATATGGAACGACATATTCGAAGTTCTGTAGAAGAAAGGAAAAAAAAGGAGGTTAGCAATAGGATAGGGCGTATAATACACAACGTGAACAAGAACCCAGAGGTAACATTAAGACTGGAAGACCAAGAACGAAGTCATCGGAATTTAAAAGTGTGTAAGGCACTGATGCAGTCTTTCGACCTTCCTATTCAATCTATACGCTGTCGACCTTCCTATTCAATCTATACACTGAAGAAGCATTGATGAAAATAAGCGTCCAAGAGTGGCACTAAACTTCAGAGTGAGTGATGCGATTCGCTGATGACATCGCTGTCCTCGGTGAACGTGAAACAGAATAACAACAGGTTATGCTGGATGGAATGGACAGTCTAATGAGTACGGATTATGGATTGAGACTAAATGGTAAAAAGATAAATGAGGAAAACGAGAAACTTAACATCAAAATTGGTGATCGTGAAGCAGAGTAAATTAAGGAATGCTGCTACATCGGAAGAAAAATTAATCATTATGGATAAAGCAAGGAGCACATAGAAAGCGGACTAGCACAGGCACAAAGGAAATTTTAAGGATGTCAGTGGTGGAGCAGAGAGAGTTCTAGTGAAATTTTGATATCAAATTGATGTGCTAATTAATGAAATTGTTCAACTAAACCAATTATCCCCCCTCCCTACCCTTAATCTATTGTTCTGGTAAGTGTTTTCTCCTGTAACTCCCACACCCTCTCACCACAGGGATGAGTTAACTTGTTATGGTATGTGGTTTCCTACCCAGCCCTCCCCTTTAACTACTGATACTAATTGATTTGTGACCCTATGGCTGATTTATAACCACTTGGGGATAATCTATCCTTCAGGGAAATCTCACCCCTCTTCCTTCCCTTCTCCTCCCCCACCAGTCTGGGAAAAGGTACACTTTTTAGTCTGCCATTCCCAGTGCGGTTCTGAGCCACTTTGCTCCCTCCCCAGCCCTCCTCTCCCTCCATCACCCTCTTCTCAAGTGGGGAGCCCTGTCTCCTGAAAACTGATTAAATAAAGAATATCCAAATTGAATCTAACAATGTATTACTGACTTAATTTTGAACTTCTTGTCCTCTCCAAAACAGACTGAGGTTTTTTCCAACCATTTTCGAGCTGATGTGCGTGACCACATCAGCTGGAAATTGATGGAAAAACCTCAGTCTGTTTTGGAGAGGAAGGATCTAATGACAAGAAGTTCGAAATTAAGTCAGTAATACATTGTTAGATTCAATTTTGATATTATTTATTTAATCAGTTTGAGTAGACCTCATGTCTGCAACCCCTTCCCATGACATAATAAATACCGAGTATGCACATCTGCATGCCACAGACATCAGGCAATGCCTACTAGATGGGTGCTGCCAGCACCGGATGGACAACTGAAAGCTCCATTTGCTGTGGTAGCCTGAGGGCTGATGTTGGGCACTGCTAGTATTTCCAGGTGGCAGCCGGTGGAACTACCTCAAGATTGCACATACATGGAGTACCTGCCTACTGCACAGTCACACTGACTGCATGTACAGGAAACCACTGTCGGTGGCCACAGAGAAACTGCTGTCAGGCTTCGCAGTCTATCTCCAGGAGCCATGCACACCAATACCAGTACGATTTTTTGAATGCCTATATGCTCAATGGACCTCCATTTGTTCTCAAGACCTTCCTGAACAAAGCACTATATAAATTATGGCTGTATAAACACAGAAAACAAACATTTGTTACAAGGCTTAAAAGATACAGAAACATCACAAAAAACGTTGTAATACTAGGTGCTAACGAACCAGAGCTTAAAACTGCTACTAACGCAATACACACAATCGCCTGTAAATGTGGACAGTATTTAAAGAAAAATAATACATGGAGTTTCACCTGCTGATTGGTGTGCAGAACAGCACATGAACAACTGTGGGTGGCTACATGGGCTACTGGCAACTCCCATCTCATCTTGGCTCGCAGAGCCACTGACTGTGACGATGTCTGGTGCTCTTTGTCTGAACTAATGCTCTTAAAGTCTGGGGCAGCTGTGAACTGTTACCCATTTCTGCATTACAGCAGCCCCCCCCCCCCCCCACCACCACTGTTTCCACAGTGGTCAGACAGCGCCATGATACCTCCTCACAACTCATGTTGTTCCCTGGCTAGATGCTCATTTACTAGAGATTGGCTCCATTCCTCCAGATAGATTTTGAGTATACCAGAAGAAACTGCAGCTGAAACAGAGAAAACTGCCAGAGTCGATAGTAATCTACTGGTTGCTTCTGAGAGGAACTATACTGTTGCTCCCTTACACGGGAGCCACCACCTAGTGAAAGTATGCATCTACCTCATCTGTGTGGGTACTTATAGTTTAGTCTGAAACATGGCGGTTTATCTCACTTGCAGTCAACCAACTCCTTCTAAAAATCAGACCACCCAGTAGAAGCCGGCATGTCTCTACCTCTCAGAGATGATGGGAACAGGTTACTACCTGCAGGCCAAAGACTTACAATGTGTGTGGTCTAGCATTCATCTGCTTGTCCCAAGTTGTTGATCGCCATTCCTGCTTTACTGTTGGCCAACGCTGACTCACTGAACCTACAGCTGTCCTCGTTTTGTGATCGTCCATGGCTGCATCAGATTGTCTGTGCACTTGTCAGCACTTTAGGAGAGTACACACAGCCTTACATGGACACAGATGAGCACTTCCTTGCTCACATTTTCGAAAAAAATTCTGGAGTCTGTGATGACTAAATAGTCTCTCGATCCCACCTTTTATTACACTGCACCTGCGTTCTTTTTATATGCTACCCTCAACAAAAGAAAGAGTAGCATCGAACTACTGAGCAAAGATGACATTTTGAGTGAGGGATCTGTGGAGTACTGTCAATGTGTCCATAGACACACCAAGGCATATAACCCAAATGTGCATGAGAGGTTCAATGCATCCATTGGTCCAAATGGTTCAAATGGCTCTTATCACTATGGGACATAACATCTGAGGTCATCAATCACCTAGAACTTAGAACTACTTAAACCTAACTAACCTAAGGACATCTCTCTCTCTCTCTCTCTCTCTCTCTCTCTCTCTCACACACACACACACACACACACACACACACACACACACACACACACACACACACACCACACACACACACACACACACACACACCCATGCCCGAGGCAGGATTCGAACCTGCGACCGTAGCGGTCGCGCGGTTCCAGACTGAAGCGCCTAGAACCGCTCGGCCACAACGGCCGCCCATCCCTTGATTCGAGGTACATTATGTAACCGGGCGTCAGTAAAATATACAGGCATAGCTAGTAACAATATTAATTATGACTAGTAACTTTTGATGGGTGTCGGGAGAAAAGTGCAAGGGATGAGGTGGAAATCGAGGGTATGGCGGCTGATTCTGATATGGGATACATGATGGAAGCGGAACACACACCCTGTTATTTTGCATGATGCACACTGTTTCTGGAGGAGGCTCCATCCCAAAACTGATGACAACACTGGAGAAAAAGCAAAGATACATTATTCACTACCATAATCTCCAGCAGTATATCAGACTGAAGATGAGGCTCGTTAGAAGCGATCCCCTAGGCTGAAGGAGTACATTGATTTCAATATGACACTGACAGATTCTGCGATGCGTGACTTTGAGAAAGTGCCACATGGTAAACTGTTTGACAGACTCTTTGAATATCTGAGGGACACAGGTACTCTTGCACCTTGGAAGACTGATAGTGGGAGGCCCTGCACAGTCTACACACCTGACATGGAGCATTACTACGTTGTGGAAGAAACCCATTGGACCAGTGCGCAACAATTATCAGCAGCTGAAGGCAGGTCTCACTCCATATCTGGGGGGGGGGGGGGGGCACTTCATGAACAATTTTTCTAACCATAACATCTGCAGTGCATTCCGGCCCTAAGGCCACAGTATCATCATGACGAGGCAGATTTGTCAATGGCTATTGTAGAAGTGTGGTGCAGATCCACTGCTCATATCCAAGATTTTATTTACCAATGATGCAGGATTCACAATCGATGTTCTTGTGAGTTTCCATAACCAGCATGTAATAGCAGATGTAAATCCTTAAGCTGTTTAGGGAAGAGGGCACCAACACTCACTCTCAATCATTGTATGGGCAGGTATCCTTGGTGAGAGATTAATAAGGTCATACATGCTACCACAAAGGTTAGCTGTGGTGATTTATCTTAACTTCCTCAGTAATGTACTGCTTAACTTGCTGGTGGCTGTGTCACTATAGCAACGAATACAAATGTGGTTCATGTGTGATGGTGCACCAGCATTCTTTCGTCGCAATGTGTGTGAACATCTGATTCAGACTTTTCAGGACCACTGAATTGGTCAGGGGAATCCAAACATTGGGGTGCTCGTTCCCCAGACCTCAATGCCCTAGACTTTTAGTTATGGGGACACTTGAAGAAACTGATCTGCACCACGCCAATCCACGATGTGTGGACGCTACAGGGTAGCTTCTTCAGTGCATGCCAGCTGGTGTAACAACAACCAGGTCTATTTCAAAGGGTGTGTGTCATTCCTTATGCCAGAGGGCAGAGGTGTGCACTGTCAAGAATGGACGCCACGTTGCATACCTCTTGTAAACACGAGTTTATCGGAGAAAGTATGCATTCCTGCCCCTGGGTTTATGGACATATCTCAGAGAATATCCATTTTTGGACAAATATTTATTTGACTCACTTTTCTTGGTTCGATGAGTACTACCACCTCTCAAAGTACTTGACATTTTTTTGGACACCCTGTGTAAGTCCGTGTGATTAATTTGTTCGATACTGAAATGAAGCATCTAAAAAAGCATTTTGTTAACATGATATATGAATGTGGGGGTGGCTGACCTGCAGGGTGGACCCTGAAATTCACCTACAAGATTTTGGAGATGGTTCAAAGACATTTTCAGAGTATTTTTGTAGAACTGACGCATGTGTTCTGAAAGCGCGTTACAGAATAATTGCATTTCATTTCATCACTTACCCACATTTACCTTTATGTCTATACTGCAATGCGGATACCTACACAACATTACAAATATGGACAGTATGCACTGCGTACAAGTTTTGAAACAAACTTGTTCCATTAACTCACAGTAGTTGCTGATGACAACAATGTCCACTTTACTCATTGTCCTTGGGCTTACATTCACTTATGCTCACTTATGTTTTACAGACAGTGTTTGTTACACATTAACAGTGATAAACAGCAGTATGGAAAGGTTTACTAATGAAGAACTGATCAAGATCAACGTCGTGCAGAGTTTCACAGAATGCAATTTATGAGTAGCGCAGTGAGAATGTACCTACCTTACCACCCCACAGCAACCGTAAACACATCGGAATACTTTTTCATCTGTACGTTAGCGCCTATGTAACATGGCGTCCTTCTATGTTACAATGGTAGATAGTGGTCGTGTGACGTATGACAGATCACCCAGTCTCGAAGAGAACATTACGACCACCGACATACCTTCGACATAAACCCCTCCAAGCGATAGCAGCATCACTGGCGAGGGATGACTGCTAGTCAGAGATTTGCTCAGTGCATGTAGTATCAGTGAGCATGCTGTCCATGAGCAGAGTGGGGACGGCGCGCGATCTACCCTATTTTGACCGAAGGCAGACTGTGATGGGGCAGAGGTTTAGCAAGAGCATTTCGGAAACTGCACAACTTGGCTGGTGTTCCTACAGTGCTGTGGTGACCGTCTTCAACACGTGGCGGGCGAAACAAAGTGAAACCACATCCAGACATCCTGGGTTTGCGTGGCCACCTCCCATTACAGATTTCAGATGTCGTAGACTGGGCAGATTTTAAAAACAGGACAGGCAGCGAACTGTGGCGGAACTAACATCAGACGTTACTGCTGGAGGGAGTACAAGTGTGTCTGAACACGCAGTGCACCGAACACTCCTAACGAATTTCTTATGTCCATCCTTGTGACTGGAGGTCTGGGGGACTTCGGCCGATCACTTATGTACAAAAATGAAACACCTACAGTCAGCCTTATGGCGTCATTTATTGTATGGCTACCGTTCCGGTACTTCGCTGCACCATCTTCAGGCCTTAGCGGATGCTGAGGGGAAAACACCATCCGTATACAAGATCCATCAATGACTAACATCTATAAGTGGTTTTCACAGACTTCCTGTAACCGCGATGTTGTCTCTCCAATGGTCAACTATAAACCAGCCACCAACTGTCAAGTAAGTTGAATTGATAGTTAATGGATGGAGATATAACTTCATAGTTACAGGAAGTCTGCAAAAACCAGTTATAGATGGTGGCCACAGATACATCGTGTATACACATGGTGTTATTCCCCTCAGCATCAGCAAAGCCCTGAAGATAGAGCACCAAAGTACTGAAACTGGTAGCCATACAATAAATGACGTCATAGGGGTGACTGTAGGTGTTGCATTCTCTAAAACTCCTAACGATGGTCCTACACAACTGACAA
Organism: Schistocerca piceifrons; assembly: GCF_021461385.2. NCBI lineage: Eukaryota > Metazoa > Arthropoda > Insecta > Orthoptera > Acrididae > Schistocerca > Schistocerca piceifrons. Next base: position 1,197,097,834 of record NC_060138.1, on the reverse strand, counting down.
CCTATGCACGTGCCAATGTTAACACCACAATAGTGGGAACTATGACTAAAACGGGCATGTCACCATCGGCACTGGGTGTCGGTACAGTAACAGAGCACTGCATGGTCTGATGAAACCCGATACCTTCTTCACCATTCCGATGGGAGGGCAGGGAATCAGTTGTCTCCCAGGGGAACAGCTCCCTGACACCTGTAACTGTGGGATGGAGACAAGCTGGCGGCGGCTCCATTATGCTCTAGGCAACATACAGGTCCATGGGTCCAGAGGAGCTCTCGCAAGGGACCATGAAACACGTATGTAACATAGCAGCGATGGCGAGGCATTGTAGCATCTGTGACCAGAGAGTATGCGCTTGACCGCGCGAGTGTTGCGAGCGGTTCTCAGTCTGTCAGTCAGTCGTTGCGAGTCTGTAGCTCTGTCTAGTTGAGAGCAGTACTCTGTCTGTAGTCGTGGCAGTCGGTAGCTCGGTTTAGTCGTCATGGAGAGCGGTCGGTCAGTAGTAGCAGCCCAGTGCGGTTGCGTGATGTAGGCGGTCGACAACACTGGTCAAGATGCAGAATGAGGTATACTGTTAATTAATATAATCATTAGATAATGTAAAAATTTATTTATTGTAATTATTGTCCAACAAGTCCCCCAATAATAATTTTTATTTCAAAAGCATTTTTTCAAAAATTTAATTTTTATTGAACTAAAGATTTCGTTGCACTTCCCATTTCATTCCACTTCTTTTGAAGAAAAATTTCACTAAAATCACAAAAAAAGAGAATATTATTATTTGCAATGCAGTTCCTCCAAGCGGTGCGCAACAACAAGAGCAGAAATGTGACATCCATTTATTCTGAGGTAAGACTTTAATTCTGATTGTTTTGCACAGGGCCAAAGACCGATATTTCGGTTTAATTGTATTTTCTTGTCACTGAACGGACTTTAAATTTTGTGAAGAATTTATATTTGAGTCAGATTGCGAATTTCACATTTTGTTGCCATTGTCAGTACATTTCATTGTGGGCAGGTTACGCTTAGAGCAGTGTCCATTAGCATTCATAATTAAATATCGTCGTGTTTCTTTCTTTCAAATTTTGGTGGGGAGGTTACACTCGGCTCCCATTTGTATTAAATAATATTGTCTTTTTTCCTTTAAAAAAATTACGGTGGGGAGGTTACACTTGGCGACACCCAGTCCAGGATCGTATTTCGTTGAGAATCTTTTGAACAACAGTCAGATATCTGCTCTTATTTGCTTCGATATAATTAGGATTTGGCGCAACGCTTTTATTAACTTGTAACTTTCTTTCTACAGGTCAACGGCAATTCGTTGCTCTGTTGTATTTGTGTGTTGTTTTTGCATTTGTGCTTATTGTTTTGTGAAAAATTGTGACTATTCTAAAATGCCGCGAAAGACTGTGAATAGTGTAGCGCGAGGTATTACGAACGAAATTACCGACTCAAACAACGTTACCGATAGGACATGTGACACGCAGTGTAATGATGACAATCCTGCGTTCACTAACAATCAGTGCATTCCAACCACTAATGATGAATTTTATCTTAATGATGAACAAACGAACTCAATTGTCTCGTCTGTTAATTTGACGACAATTGATGACGCGGAGCGGTCTATAGTAATGAGCGCTGTCGAGCTTAACACACCCGATTTAGAAAATCCAAGTAATGTACAGACAAATTTTTCTAATGAAAATGGACAATGTACTGAAAGTACGACGGATTTATTTAATTCCGAAAGAGTGTCTGACAGTGTATATTTGACTGGCAAACCTTTTTCTAAAATGCAGAATGACCAAATGGTCGCACAAAACGTGACAATTGCACATATACCACCACACAGTACTGAGAATGTAACAGCTACTTTTGGGTGGGATCAAGTTATGGCATTTTTACGACAAATGAATGAAAAACAGAGTGAAGATAACAAACAACTTGATGAAAAACTTGATAAACAGCACAAACAACTTAGCGAAATGATTGATAAAAGTTTCAAACTCACAAACGAAAAACAAGACGACCTTAAAGAACAGAACAAACAAGCTAGCGAACAGATTACAGCTGTTACCATACAATGTCAGGACATTAAAGAACAATTACGTGTGAATACTAAGACTTGTGCTAATAACAGTAATGAAAAAGTTGGCACTGTTGCACAAGAATTAAGTAGCACACGTGTAAGCACAACAGAATTACACAAAGATGACATTAATGCAGTCACTGAACAATGTTCAGCAAACGAAACACAGAAACACGAAATTAATGCAGTCACTGAACAATGGCCTAAAAACGCAGTACAGATACGCGACGAGTTTAATTTAGAGCCACTGGAAGTTTCACACACTCTGAATACGGAAATTGTTAATAAAAGTGAACGACACAACAACCAAATTGACGGAAGTATTAAAGTAACAGAATTAACAATTATTCCAGCCACCAATACGTCACAGAATCCGCCACGTTGCGAGTATTTGTCAGACTTACGCAGTGTGTATAATGTGAACAATTTACAGAGACTACGCGAATTAAAATCTGAAAAGCTACGCAACTTGAAATCCGAAATGACACAGGCGTACAGATTCACACCCAAACCTGAACGTGTTATCAAACTGAGTGACGAGAACGTAGATTTCGAGCAATTTGCATTTGTAAGAAAATCTAAAGAACTTAATAATGACATCGTACAGGTACACGCTTTGCACTGTATACGACAATTTATCTTTGTACATTTACCGCTATTACCTGTAATGCAGAAGCTAGCTTTGAACCAGAAGCGACAATTTATTTTTGTATTTACAACAGCATTGCATGTAATGAGGAAACTTGAATTAACATGGGTACAACTATTTACTTTTGGAATTTTATCGCTATTGCTTGCAACGCAAAAGCTAAAATTTATTTGCAGTGCGTAACGACCTCAGGGGATTCATTACGCTTTAATGAATATGTGCCGTAGCGAGCATAGGGCCCCGAGCTGTAGTAGTGCTGTTTCATCTTTAGTTTTCTGCACTGCTGCCTTCTCTTCTACTATCCTTTATATCTATCAAAACTGCTCTTTAACTATTGCTCTACCTAGTATTAAGAAACGAGTAATGAAAACCGGATATAACAAATATTTTACCGAATGTGACAATTTTCAGTAGGCACTCCCGTAATGACAACTACCGCCGTAATTTTAATAACAGATAAAATCGCAGTCATCAGTATGTGCAAAATTATCAGCAATAGCAAACCACATTTTAGTAACAATAGATGTTTTTCACTACAATAGCACGAAAGTCAGCCGCTTAGCATACCTAACCAACAATGCAGTCTACAAGGTCAACCAAACTTTAATGTTTCGCCGCGTGCACGTATAGTCCCAGCTCCAACAAATAGTAACGCATGGCAGCAAAGAAATAACTACGTACAGACAACACACTATTTCAACTCGCATAGCAATACGCCGTATAGAAATTACTATCTTGACAGACGTAAAAATGATGAGCACAATTTTCAGCGTACATTTAATAACAGTCGATCTTATGAGCAGCAACAACATCAGCAACAACAAATAATCATGAATGAAACAGACAATAGGTGTCATCGATAGCGTAATACGTCAGTAAGAAATAACAGAGCAGTTCAAATAGTCGATATGCCACAACATTCTCCCGTAAATAATAACACATACGATAGATTTTAACCAGATACAGCACAGATTGCATATTCCAGTAACGTAAGCAATAATTTTGACACGCAGAATCTTCTTCACGAAAATGTTATTATTTTTGACGCCATCCGACACACGTTTGCATTAAAGACAGAATCACGACGTATGTAGACGACATTCTTATCGCAGAAGCTAACTGGTCCGAACACAATCTGATTCTTGAACAACTGTTACAAACTTTTCATGCACAAGGATTTACAGTTAATCTCAGTAAATCGCACTTTGGCAAAACTTCTATAAAATTTCTTGGACACGTAATTCAGCAGAAGGGATTGCACCTGAACCGGAAAAACTTCAAGCTCTACGTGACATTACCGTTCCTACGACGAAGAAACAACTACGCAGTTTTTTGGGCTTAATTAACTTTTTTTTCGTAAATTTATTCATCATTCTGCTTTAGACACACCTAGATTATGCCAATTAACAGGTAAAAACACTATTTGGTCTTGGGATAAGCAAGCACATTCTGAATTTGTGAACCTGAAACACGCTTTGTTGAATGCTCCACTTTTATCGCACCCAGATCTTACCAGAAATTTTTCCATTGCCACTGACAGTTCCAACACCGCTTTAGGCGTACATATTTTCCAGGAAATTGAAGAAGATGGCTCTACAGTAATTAAAAACATCGCATTTGCAAGTCGCATTCTGTCACCTGCTGAGCGAAATTATTCCGTTACAGAACTTGAAACATTATGTGTTGTATGGGCTTTTACGAGATTTCGGCATTTTCTTTATGGCAGACATACCACAGTTTACACAGACCACAGAGCGATACAATTTTTACTTTCGGCTAAATTCACACACGACAGGTTAAGTAGATGGAAACTATATTTACAAGAATTTAATTTTACGATTGTTCACATTCCCGGCACACAAAATGTTATAGCAGACGCACTATCGCGTTCTCTCGGCAACAATCAGCAAGACGTAGCAACCAACTTCTGCAAAACAAATTTCAGTGTCATGTACATTCAGCAAGTAGCATTTGAAAATTTTATTTCATCGTCATTACAGGACATAGCACAAGAGCAAAATAAAGACAATGTGTGGAAAGAAATTAAAAACCTTTGGCAAGATAGGAAAAATGTTACGATTAGAAACCACTACACTGTACGCAATGACATTCTGTTTCGCCGCTCTCATCCAGACAGCAACAATTGGTTATTATGCATTCCTGACGAACTGGTCAACAAATTAATCTGGTACACTCATTTAAGTTACGCACATTACGGAGCACGAAAATGTTTTCTTATACTGAGACAGAACTGTTATTTTACCAACATGGAGAAACGTATACGACGAGTTTTAGCGTCTTGTAAAATTTGCCAGAAAGCTAAATCAGACACCACTTCACATATTCCTCCTTTATATCCCATTATACCTGTTAAATTAAGACACATGGCCGCAGTAGATATTTTTGGTCCGATTCCGAGAACTAACAGAGGTTTTTGCTACATCTTTGTCGCTGTTGAGCTCACTTCAAAATTTGTTACTTTCACTCCATTACGCAAAGCTACTGCCAAAACTGTTTCGAAAGCATTTGTAAAACATTTTCTATCTCATGTAGGGCATGTAATGAAAGTAATTTCTGACAATGGATCTCAATTTCGTAGTAGCGTATGGACACGCATGTTACGAGCCAGAAACATTTCTCCGATCTATATATCCAAGTACCACGCTTCTTCGAACCCCTGTGAAAGATTAATGAAAGAAATTGGTAAACTGTGCCGAATATACTGCCACAAAAGACATATTGATTGGGACACACACATATTCTCATTCCAAGATGTAATTAATTCCATTCCAAATGAATCCACTATGCTATCTCCGTCTGTTATACTGAAAAATGCTGAACCACCTAACAAAATTAAAGAATTAATAACATTTCCTACATCTCGTCGATTACGACACCACGAAATAATTGACATTGCGCTGAACAACATCAAACGTGCCGCAGAGCGCCGGAGAAGACAGCAAAAACAGGTTTGTACACGCCGCGTCTTTCACGTTGGACAGAAGATACTAGTACGTACACACTATTTATCCAGCAAATTAAAAGGCAAGTGCAGTAAATTTGAACTTCTATACGCAGGTCCATATCGGATTCGCAGCATCCCTCACCCCAATGTTGTACATGTCGAAACTTTGAGAACTAGAAAATCGAAAGGCAATCACCATATATCAAACATTAAACCGTTTATTGAGTGAAACCACTGTATGATTCAACACACTATGATGCCATTTACTAACGCAATTATTTCACCTGACTAATTACTGATGATTATCGTATTTTTTCTTGGCAAGTGCCCGGCAAGGTAAGGTTAGCAGGTCACTTTTCTTGTCGTTACACATCAGACCGTGCATATTTTTTCAGACACACTTACGTATTTTATGACTAATTATGCAATGTTAGCTAATGACATGTTAATTTCATTACATTTTTTTTTCATTAAAGTCTTTAATTCTCGCCTCTATTAACTACACTACATACAAGCTGAACACAACGAACGTCACATTTGTCTTTTTATGTACGATTGTATTCCAGTTTTGTTAGTATGCACTGTGAAATAGTTAGGATATAACACACACCAGTTGACTTTGACATTTTTTGCCTTATGACATCTCAACATCGTGACTGTTTTACATTTTTGCTGCTGCATTGTACTATTCTGTGTACATTTTTGCATCTGAACACTGTCAATGTCTTTGACATATTACGTTTTCTGTCATGTTATGCTGTATGGCTAATTGTGTCACCATAAACCAGTCATTATTTAGTGGGTATATGATTTAAATGCAAGACATTAATCTTTGTTCATCAATTTCAGAAAGAAATGATGCATGTAAGAAATAAATTCAACAGAAATGGAATTTCACCTACGGAATAAACGAAAGAAGGTGCAATAACTTTATGAGGAAGAGTAAATGGATCAGGATTGGCAGGCATTAACAAGAATATACTATACTCATCACAGAATAGCAGTCTTAACTAATTTTTTCTTTCAGAATACAAGGTGATTGATGCAGGCTGTCAGACAGAACTACACATCTTAGTTTTAGTGATGAAATATGCTAGAGATAAGGAATAGTTGTATAATGAGTAATGAAGTGATTTTTTGCAGATGATAATGAATACTGATGAATAATGACGAAAGAAATGATGTTATGAATAATGAAGTTTTTCTTTACAGGTGATGATGATAATGAAGTTATGATGGTATTGATAATGAAGTTTTTTCTTTACAGATGAGGATAATGTTGAAGTTATGTATTTATGCTACGTAGTTATTTAAGTATTTGTTGCAGTTTGTTTTGACAGCAGGTGTTACATTGCATAGTAGGATGACAGAAAGTTTTGGAAAGGACAGCTATGGAACACATTTTTATACACATTTCACTACCTGTTAATTCGAGGTTCACTACTTTTCAGCATACTAATGCGTTTCTTCTTTCAGGTCAATAATCCATTTTGTATTTTTTCAAGAGAAGCTTTTCATGATACTTGCTAAACCTGTTACTTATTATACCTGTTCTAGTACTTGCATTTTTATTTTTTACCCATTTGTGTTTATGATTTATAAATGTGATCACATATACTGCCTTGTTACATAATCTTGCTACAGCTGACTCATGACGAATAACGTTACCTATCCTCATTTGCAGCAACAGGTCAAAAGCAAATAGTGTTATGTCTCAGCAATTAATTATCGATCCCAACGCAATGCATTGATAACTTACCAGTCCCACATAATGTCACTAGTTTATGATAATTCTGAGTAATACTGATCAACTCTGAATAGTATGTCACTTGAGTAATGACTTCCTAATAAGACAAAAAAAAAATATATATATATATATATATAAAATAATGCTTTGTCACTAGCTAATAACTGCCGCTGTTTATTATAATGAGACTACTTATAATGCCTGTGATTATTAATGCTTTGACTGTAATTAACTGATTTTTAATAATGACTTCGTAATAATCTGAATAATACTGAATGATGATTCTATTCAATACTTGCTGGCCACTGAGTGCCAATAATTAATGTCACTTGATGAATTGTTATTAATTATGCCATTAATTAGCTCTTGTTTTCAATGTTCATACTTTGTAATTGGAAATGAATGGTACTGTTTAATAATGCTTTGTAATTAGGAGAAGACTAATAATTCTTACTATTGGAATGACAAATGATTAATTAACGACAAATGATTAATTAACTGTAATTAGACAAATGATTAATTAACGACAAATGATTAATTAACTGTAATTAGACAGATGATTAATTAACGACAAATGATTAATTAACTGTAATTAGGAAAAGGCTAATGATTATTATTGGAATGACAAATGATTAATTAACTGTAATTAGGAGAAGGTTAATGATTCTTAATTACACTCTGTAACTGAAAAGAATGCGATTATTTAATAATGCTTTGTAACCAGGAAAAGAAGGCTACTGATTCCATGTAAAACAATTAATGAACATTTTTCTGTAATACTACATACTTGGTACAGAAATGTTCAATAACTGGGCTATGAATGCCACAAACTAATTAAGTCTCTAACTGTCAATATTATGTGACTTGATGTCCTTCACCTCATAAGCTGACTACCCTGAATTATTGCAATGTCCATTTGTCCTGTTTATCCTAGTGATCATGGAGCACTATCTTTGGTTTTGCACTAATTCTACGTTGGTGTGCCTTGTAAGAGCGTGGTGTTGACACGACATGCTGTCCACCAGCGTGAGCAATGAAGACGTTATTATGGTCCCACTGTTTGGTGTACCTAATGTACTGCCAAAATGAAAACATGGAATATTACTACGACAATTCAGTGTCTTGGATACGCTGATAAATTCTGATGGGAAAAGAACTTCAAGTTGTGTCACTTGGTGTTGTACTACTGTGGAAAGATATGGACTTTCAGAACAGCTGTGTGCAATCTAAAGTGCTACAACCATGATGCAATCCTTCCGTTTCCTATCCTGATTCTTGTCACATAAAGAAAAAATTTTTTTGGTAACATCATTTATGTTCATAGGTTATACATTTTTCGATTTGTTGAATTCCAGTGCGAGTACACTTGTGGCACTGGTCGACATGATTTTTTTGCCATTATGTTTATTTGTTGTGAAAATGCTAAAGACATTTCTCCAGTGCGTGTGCACTTTGGACATGATTTTTTGTCATTTATTGCGAAAATGCTAAAGACATTTTTCGATTTGTTCTGAAGTACAGTATATGTACACTCCTGTCTTTTATATTGTATATACATTTTTTATTCTAATGATATGTTCTGAACTACAGTGCATGTGCACTTATGTTAGGTGTTAATATGTTTTCTAATGAACTTCAGTGCCTGTGTAATTTTCTCATTTTTCAATATGATTTGTACTATTCTGCATATTCAATACTTCAATGTGTATGCACTTATGTCATTTGTCACTAATTGTATATACATTTCATCAATTACTGATATGTTCTCAACTGCAGTGCAGGTGCACTTATGTCACTTGTCAACATAATATTTTTTGCCAGTCTGTTTATTTGTTCTGAATATGCTAAAGAATTTTTTCAGTGCCTGTGCACTTTGTTATCTGTCAAATAATTTGTATATACATTTTTCTGATTTGTTACTATGTTTTGTACTCACATTTTGTCTTTGTCTGATATATCTTGTACTTAGTGCGTGTGCACAACATTTACTTTATGTACTACATCTAATTATTCTGTAAATTGTAGAAGTTTATTAGTTAATTAAAAATTTTGCCGCGATTGGCAAGTCCAAATGACTCACCATCGCTGCAAAATTTTTGCCCCCCCAGTGGAGGGTTATGAAACACGTATGTAACATAGCAGCGATGGCGAGGCATTGTAGCATCTGTGACCAGAGAGTATGCGCTTGACCGCGCGAGTGTTGCGAGCGGTTCTCAGTCTGTCAGTCAGTCGTTGCGAGTCTGTAGCTCTGTCTAGTTGAGAGCAGTACTCTGTCTGTAGTCGTGGCAGTCGGTAGCTCGGTTTAGTCGTCATGGAGAGCGGTCGGTCAGTAGTAGCAGCCCAGTGCGGTTGCGTGATGTAGGCGGTCGACAACACTGGTCAAGATGCAGAATGAGGTATACTGTTAATTAATATAATCATTAGATAATGTAAAAATTTATTTATTGTAATTATTGTCCAACAAGTCCCCCAATAATAATTTTTATTTCAAAAGCATTTTTTCAAAAATTTAATTTTTATTGAACTAAAGATTTCGTTGCACTTCCCATTTCATTCCACTTCTTTTGAAGAAAAATTTCACTAAAATCACAAAAAAAGAGAATATTATTATTTGCAATGCAGTTCCTCCAAGCGGTGCGCAACAACAAGAGCAGAAATGTGACATCCATTTATTCTGAGGTAAGACTTTAATTCTGATTGTTTTGCACAGGGCCAAAGACCGATATTTCGGTTTAATTGTATTTTCTTGTCACTGAACGGACTTTAAATTTTGTGAAGAATTTATATTTGAGTCAGATTGCGAATTTCACATTTTGTTGCCATTGTCAGTACATTTCATTGTGGGCAGGTTACGCTTAGAGCAGTGTCCATTAGCATTCATAATTAAATATCGTCGTGTTTCTTTCTTTCAAATTTTGGTGGGGAGGTTACACTCGGCTCCCATTTGTATTAAATAATATTGTCTTTTTTCCTTTAAAAAAATTACGGTGGGGAGGTTACAACCATGATGGCCAAAGTCTATGCTGCACTGGTTGCAGACCACGTACACCTCTTCATGACAGTCATGTTTCCCAACGACAGTGGCATTTTTCAACAAGAAGATGCGTCACAAGACCAAGAGTGTGGTAGAAGTGTTCAAGGAAAACAGTGGCGAGTTCCAATTGATGTGTTGGCCCTCCCAGCTCGCCAGTTCTGTACCTGATACAACACATCCGTGATGTGATTGAACATGGCGTCAGAGCTCATCGCCTTCCCCCACTCTCCCCCCCCCTCCCCGCTTTATAGGGATGAGGTGATTTGTGTGTGCAGACCTGGTGAGATCTGGTGCCAACTCACTTCAGCGACCTACCATGATCTCATTGCTTCCATGCCACGACGCGATGTCACTGTTATCCGTCCGAAAGGTGGATACACTGGCTGTTAGGTTGTCGTTGTGGTCTTCAGTCCAGAGACTGGTTTGATGCAGCTCTCCATCCTACTCTATCTTGTTCAAGCTTCTTCTTCTCCCAGTACCTACTGCAACCTACATCATTCTGAAGCTGTTTAGTGTATTCATCTCTTGGTCTCTCTCTACGATTTTTACCCTCCAATACCAAATTGGTGATCCCTTGATAGAATATGCCCTACCAACCGATCCCTTCTTCTAGTCATGTTGTGCCACAAATATCTCTTCTCTCCAATTCTGTTCAATGCCTCCTCATTAGTTATGTGATCTACCCATCTAATCTTCAGCATTCTTCTATAGGACCACATTTCGAAAGCTTCTATTCTCTTCTTGTCTAAACTATTTATCGTCCACGTTTCACTTTCATACATGGCTACACTTCATAAAAATACTTTCAGACGCTTCCTGACACTTAAATCTATACTCGATGTTAACAAATTTCTCTTCTTCAGAAACGCTTTCCTTGCTACTGCCAGTCTACATTTTATATCCCCTCTACTTCGACCATCATCAGTTATTTTGCTACCCAAATAGCAAAACTCCTTTACTACTGTAAGTGTCTCATTTCCTAATCTAACTCCCTCAGCATCACCCGACTTAATTCAACTACATTCCATTATCCTCGTTTTGCTTTTGTTGATGTTCATCTTATATCCTCCTTTCAAGACACTGTCCATTCCGTTGAACTGCTCTTCCAGGTCCTTTGCTGTCTCTGACAAAATCACAATTTCATCGGTGAACCTCAACGTTGTAATTTCTTCTCCATCGATTTTAATTCCTACTCCGAATTTTTATTTTGTTTCCTTTACTGCTTGCTTAATATACAGATTGAATAACATCGGGGCTAGGCTACAACCCTGTCTTACTCCCTTACTCACCACTGCTTCCCTTTCATGTCCCTCGACTCTTATAACTGCCATATAGTTTCTGTACAAATTGTAGATAGCCTTTCGCTCCCTGTATTTTACCCCTGCCACTTTCAGAATTTGAAAGAATGTATTCCAGTCAAGGCTGTTGGGCAGGTGGTCATAATGTGCTGGCTGATCAGTATACGATTATTGATAATCGTAGCATCAGTAGTCGGTTCGTTACATGAGCTCTGAACGCAAGAAAAACAAGTGTACCGAGAATCCTGCATAAACCGCAGTTGCACCCGTACCATCCATAGAACATGGAGTTATTGCTGCCAGCGGACATCCGGTATCGAGTGGAGTTTGCCAGTTCGTTTCTACAATAATGTGCAGAAAAACCACAATTTTCCTTCTTTCGTGTTGTTTACGGACGAGACCATATCCACAAGAGAGCATGTTCAACAGTAGAAATAGCCACGTGTGTGGTGACGAAAAACTTTACACACTGGCCTGTCGATTATACCAGTACACGCTTGCTGTAAATGTGTGAGGTGGTGACTGGATCTTACGTACTTCCCGATAGACTGAACTGTGTCCTGTCCTCACAGAAAGGTTTGAACACACTGTGATACAGCTGTCTACGTTTCGTCTGAAGGTTGTTCCATTACTCTGTATAATGGGATGTACGTTTTGGTGACTGCATATTACAGGTTGTCTTTCATTTTTTCTTTCAAGGCATTTTATTAGGTTCAAACGTAACTGGTGTAACGAACCGAATAAATCGAACTCACATCATTGCGCTGTAATAAGCAAACAGTCCCCAAGTACCAAAACACCCGCAAAATTTCCTAAACAACCTCCGAAATTTTGTCGGTGGTTTCACATTCAACTTATAAATTAGAATATCGAAAGCAATCTCCTGAATCATGTTCTGCAACCTTTGAGAAATTTTTTAAAACTTCGACGATTCTTTCAAGTGTTCAAAATCTGTTGGATGTTCTACAACATTTCCCAAGCGCAGACTATGTGCGAAGTAATCTATATTCCAATAAACATAGAGAAAGAACATCGAGGAGAGCAATGGAAACTGATATTAGAGTCGCTGGTTGAAAACTAAATACCAGGAATCTAACGAATGGACTCGCATAACGGATATAAACGCAGGCTTCCGCGGCCATTGTAAATTAGCTTACCACGCCTATTTTCATTCTCTGCTTTCTTATGGCATCATATTCTGGGGTAACTCATCATTGAGTAAATGAGTGTTCATTGCACAAAAGCGTGTATTCAGAATAATTGCTGGAGCTCATCCAAGATCATCCTGCAGATACTTATTTAAAGAACTAGGGATCTTCACTGCAGCCTCAGAATATATATACACTCCTGGAAATGGAAAAAAGAACACATTGACACCGGTGTGTCAGACCCACCATACTTGCTCCGGACACTGCGAGAGGGCTGTATAAGCAATGATCACACGCACGGCACAGCGGACACACCAGGAACCGCGGTGTTGGCCGTCGAATGGCGCTAGCTGCGCAGCATTTGTGCACCGCCGCCGTCAGTGTCAGCCAGTTTGCCGTGGCATACGGAGCTCCATCGCAGTCTGTAACACTGGTAGCATGCCGCGACAGCGTGGACGTGAACCGTATGTGCAGTTGACGGACTTTGAGCGAGGGCGTATAGTGGGCATGCGGGAGGCCGGGTGGACGTACCGCCGAATTGCTCAACGCGTGGGGCGTGAGGTCTCCACAGTACATCGATGTTGTCGCCAGTGGTCGGCGGAAGGTGCACGTGCCCGTCGACCTGGGACCGGACCGCAGCGACGCACGGATGCACGCCAAGACCGTAGGATCCTACGCAGTGCCGTAGGGGACCGCACCGCCACTTCCCAGCAAATTAGGGACACTGTTGCTCCTGGGGTATCGGCGAGGACCATTCGCAACCGTCTCCATGAAGCTGGGCTACGGTCCCGCACACCGTTAGGCCGTCTTCCGCTCACGCCCCAACATCGTGCAGCCCGCCTCCAGTGGTGTCGCGACAGGCGTGAATGGAGGGACGAATGGAGACGTGTCGTCTTCAGCGATGAGAGTCGCTTCTGCCTTGGTGCCAATGATGGTCGTATGCGTGTTTGGCGCCGTGCAGGTGAGCGCCACAATCAGGACTGCATACGACCGAGGCACACAGGGCCAACACCCGGCATCATGGTGTGGGGAGCGATCTCCTACACTGGCCGTACACCACTGGTGATCGTCGAGGGGACACTGAATAGTGCACGGTACATCCAAACCGTCATCGAACCCATCGTTCTACCATTCCTAGACCGGCAAGGGAACTTGCTGTTCCAACAGGACAATGCACGTCCGCATGTATCCCGTGCCACCCAACGTGCTCTAGAAGGTGTAACTCAACTACCCTGGCCAGCAAGATCTCCGGATCTGTCCCCCATTGAGCATGTTTGGGACTGGATGAAGCGTCGTCTCACGCGGTCTGGACGTCCAGCACGAACGCTGGTCCAACTGAGGCGCCAGGTGGAAATGGCATGGCAAGCCGTTCCACAGGACTACATCCAGCATCTCTACGATCGTCTCCATGGGAGAATAGCAGCCTGCATTGCTGCGAAAGGTGGATATACACTGTACTAGTGCCGACATTGTGCATGCTCTGTTGTCTGTGTCTATGTGCCTGTGGTTCTGTCAGTGTGATCATGTGATGTATCTGACCCCAGGAATGTGTCAATAAAGTTTCCCCTTCCTGGGACAATGAATTCACGGTGTTCTTATTTCAATTTCCAGGAGTGTATATTCACTTATGAAATTTGTTATTAACAATCCGAACGAATTCAAAAGTAATAGCAGTGTACATAGCTACAACACTAGGAGAAAGGGTGAACTTCACTACTCAAGGTTAAATCTAACTTTGGCTCAGAAGGGGGTAAATTATGCCACTAAAGTCTTTGATCACTTACCTAACAGCATCAAAAGTCTGACAAAATGGCTCTGAGCACTATGGGACTTAACATCTCAGGTCATCAGTCCCCTAGAACTTAGAACTACTTAAACCTAACTAACGTAAGGACATCACACACATCCATGCCCGAGGCAGGATTCGAAGTTGCGACCGTAGCGGTCGCGCAGTTCCAGACTGAAGCGCCTAGAACCGCTCGGCCACCAGCGGCCGGCAAAAGTCTGACAGATAGCCATATAAAATTTAAAAGGAAATTAAAAGAATTCCTGAATGGCACCTCCTACTCATTAGATGAATTTTTGGATATAGTAAGTGGGTAAAATATTAAGTGTCATTTAATATTTTGTGTAATGTAATAGCTTGTATAGACACCTTTTATTAATGTGACACGTTCCACATCATTACGAAGTGTCGTATTCATGATCTATGGAACAAGTACTAATCTAACCTAATCTAAAAATTGTCACAGCTACTAAATTTTTTCTGGATTTGTGACACATTGTCAATATGTAAAACTACAGATATTTTGGTCACTGTTGTAAGTGACATTCTTCAGGGTGTTTTACTGACTGTCCCATGACGCATGAGAGAGTCCCATGCGAAGACACATCGGCATTTAAAGACATCCGGAGTGCGTGAAGATGCACCTTGTGCAGGAAAATTCTAATTTCCGCAACCTCGCTACTGAAAATTATTTTGTGAAAATACCTATTAAGATTATTTCGTTTAGTTACCGTTTTGTGCTACCTATTTTTCTGCTATCAACACGTTAGATTCCATTTGTAATTTAGATTCCATTTGTAATTTACGCCTGGACAAATGAGAATTACTTTATTGTGTTTTTAAATTTTAACTAAACAAAATTAAAGATATTTTATCCTAGACGTGTGGCTTTTATGGCTTTGGATTTACAAACAAACACACACACACACACACACACACACAGACAGAGAGAGAGAGAGAGAGAGAGAGAGAGATCAAAACTTATGGCGTAGGACGTTAAACGGGCCGACTTGGAGCAGGAGAGGCACCACAGGACATTTTAACTTCCACTGTCTACACTTTTACAAATAAATTCATAAAACTTTAACAGCATGACCAGGAAGGATTCAGGATTCATATTCGTAGCAGTGGAAGCTCAAAAACGTAATAAATCACTTTTTTTACATGTGAAATTTCGTCATTTTTTCACTTACTACTGGCTGCATTTGTTGCTATAGGTACACTTTTCTTCCTAAGTAAGAGAGTTTCTTCGATGACTTTTGCACAGCATACAAACCATAGTTACAGGTGTATGAAACTCTAAAAGTTATTTAATTTATGAAAAATTGAATGAACTGTTACATTTTAAACTTCATGTTTAGAAAAAATTCAAGTTTTATAGTTAATTATCTCAATCTTTCCACAGTTTTTTAATAGATTTGGAAAATTCTAGAGTTTCATACACCTGTAACTACTGTTTGTATGCTATGAAAAATTCATGGAAGAATCTCTCTTATTTAGCAAGAAAAGTGTACCTATAGCAACAAATGCAGCCAGTAATAAGTGAAAAATAGATGAAATTTCACATGTAAAAAAAGGTATTTTGCTACGTTTTTGAACTTCCACTGCGATAAGTGTGAGTCTTCTATTCTTCCTGGTCATGGTGACAAAGTTTTATGAATTTATTTGTAAAAGTATAGGCAGTAGAAATTAAAATGTCCTGTGGTGACTCTCCAGCTTCAAGTCGGCCCGTTTGACGTCCTACCCCCCTTAATGTCGGTAAACAGAATGGATTTAAAATGGTTCAAATGTCTCTGGCTCTGAGCACTATGGGACTCAACATCTGTGGTCATAAGTCCCCTAGAACTTAGAACTACTTAAACCTAACTAACCTAAGGACATCACACACATCCATGCCCGAGGCAGGATTCGAACCTGCGACCGTAGCAGTCGCGCGGTTCCGGACTGCGCGCCTAGAACCGCGAGACCACCGCGGCCGGCAGAATGGATTTATACTCAGAGGTTGCTGTGCTCGAGAACATTCTTTCCATTATCTATCTGCCGTGCACTACATTTCTAACCACAAAGAGTAATATATTATTCGTGGCAGCAATTTTTTAGTGGATCATGGTGCTATTGGCAGCCAATTAAACTAGTGAGCTACGCTGCAAAACTATGCCCATGTTATTAAGATTAGCTCAATAATGACACAAAAATAAGTGTCAGAAAACGTATCTTCGTAATTCACTAACGCAAATGCCATCGATTTCTTTTAAGTGTAGCATTAACCACATATGAATTAATGAGCTCCGTTAAATGGTAATCGAAGATCTCGCCCCTCTCTCAGAAGAAAAACAGCGGCTGCCACAATACATCGACCCATCGCATGCAGTCGACAGTTCTCCCTCCCTCTCTCTCTCTCCTCGGTGTGTTTCTTCTTCATTTATTTTTTCTTTCTCCTCCTTGCGTGTTAGGAAGCCCCTTACCATGTTTATTGGACATTTCCCGTAATTTCCTGGGCGCGTGTAGCACTTAACATGCGGCACGGTTGCCCACGCACGCGTATCAATTCAGGCCCATTACGCGATGAGTTTGGCGGCAGTTCCGCCTCCCCCACTCAGCAGCGGAGGGTGGTGAGGTGGGGGGGGGGGGAGGGGAGCCGGGGGTTCACCGCTGTGCTTGGGACAGGGGGAGAGTTAACGCGCCGCAGGGGAATAGAGGCGCCACTGGCCCCCAGGGGATTCCCCCTCCTGCCCAGCCCGCCACCCTGCCTACAGCTTTATCTGTCCGTCCCATATGCACGATTATCCGAGAGGGGTCGTCGCTGCCGTGTTATGATTGGTAAAAACGAATTTTTGATGCAGCGAAAGGAAAAATAAAGATATAGTCGATCTTTTGATTTTTGCGACTTGCTTTTCAATTCGGGATCTTTAAGCACGATGGTGATACTCTAGTTTTACCCATATACATGTCAGCATTGTCTCAACAGTTCTGACTGCCGCGCTGAATTGCGCACGAAGTGTCGCTGTGAGTTTTGTTTGGTGTTATAAATTCTTAGGCTTCCACGGAGAGTGTCATTTCGAATAAAATAATTTTAGATACTAGGCCGCGCAGTTATAAAGCACTAAAGCAATTAATTTAGTTGCTTTAGTGTCTTATAATGAAGTGGCCTAATACTTAAAATCATTTTATTCAAAACTGATTGGTGCTGTGTACACGCCGGTCTTGACGTCACCCCACAAAACGAAGACTAATGCCGCGACGTCGGGAAAGCGTGCCGGCTTCAGCGGCCGAGCGGTTCTAGGCGCTTCAGTCTGGAACCGCACGACCGCTACGGTCGCAGGTTCGAATCCTGCCTTGGGCATGGATGTGTGTCATGTACCTATGTTACTTAGGTTTAAGTAGTTCTAAGTTCTAGGGGACTGATGACCTCAGATGTTAAGTCCCATAGTGCTCAGAGCCATTTGAACCATTTTTCGGGAAAGCGTGGAGACCCATGCAGTGACACAATCACGACCCAGCCATGTCTCAGGAAATGTGTCATTAGCACTTGTACAACTCTCAAACTCCAGATTGGGGTTGCACCACCACGCTGGAAGATGACTGACGATTGCAGATTTTACATTGGTGGTAGCATGCAGTGTACGAGCTTCTCCAAGCAAATATTTGTCAGTATGGTTTCATCTGAGAAGAAAAGTAGGCCTATAGTGCGTTAGGTCACATCAAACATTAAGCTTTGGGCTTTCACGAGTGCAGCGTGTGTTTCCTGGAGCCCCAAATCCCAATGTTGAGGCGATTCACGTGTTCAAACACGTGGAACGTTGCTTGTGATGAAAATAGGCATTTTTCTGTTAGTCATTGTCAGCATGTAAGGAGGCCAACACGGAACATGTGAATGCATGCTGTATGGAATTAGGAAAAAATCTGCAATAAAGGACAAATCACAAGGGAAGAAAGAAGGCTGCTAAACGTTGTACAGCCACTCACGAGTCTATGCCTCTAAAAATTTCCAAGTTATTATATTTCTGAAATGGTATCGACATTTTTTGGATACTCTGTGAATGAAAACAGAAACTTCGGTGGCATTTAACTTAAGCGTTAACGTTTTCGCTGCCTCTGGGTGCAAGCACGTCATAGGAATACATGGTTCAAATGGCTCTGAGCACTATGGGACTTAACTGCTGAGGTCATCAGTCCGCTAGAACTTAGAACTACTTAAACCTAACTAACCTAAGGACATCACACACATCCATGCCCGAGGCAGGATTCGAACCTGCGACCGTAGCGGTCGCGCGGTTCCACACTGTAGCGCCTAGAACCGCTTGGGCACTCCGGCAGGCTCAGAGGAATATAGCTGTCCTGTTTGTTACCCAGTGTGCATGATGTGCAGAATCGCTACCTTGTTTTAAGTAAAACTTACAGGACTTTGTAAGAAAGCAGCCTTGAAGCATTGTGTTAGCTGCCACTGACCAGTAAGCGCAGTGTGGTAACCTATATAGGGTGTGTCCACCCTTGTCCTTTCTGATGGCTTGAAGTCAGCTGACAAAAGCATACTTTGAATGAGGTGTCTGAATGCCTGTGGGGAAATAGCATCTCATTCTTGCTCAAGAGCCGAAACCAGATAAGATAGTGGTGATCTTAGACGCTAGGGTCTAGCCTGAAGTCGGTGTTCGCTTCCCATGGTGTTCCTCTGGGTTACGTTCGGAATTAATGGCCGACCAGTCCATTTCACGAATGTTATTGTACACAAACCACTGCGTCACAGATGGTGTTTCATGGCAGGGTACATTGGAAATGGTAATGATCGTATGGTGTCAGTGGCCGTGAGTTCCAGTCGGGAATTTCGGGCGCCAAGTGCAGGACTTATTGAATACGACGCCACATTGGGCGACCTGCACATCGACAATGGGGATGAAATGATGATGAGTTCTATGTACTGACTTGGCAGAAAATCCTAAGAAATTTTGGTCTTATGTCAAAGCGGTAGGTGAATCAAAACAAAATGTCCAGACACTCTGTGACCAAAATGGTACTGAAACAGAGGATGACAGAGTAAAGGACGAAATACTAAATGTCTTTTTCCAAATCTGTTTCACAGAATAAGACTCCACTGTAGTTCCTGCTCTAGACTGTCGCACAGATGAAAAAATGGTAGCTATCGAAATAGATGACAGAGGGATAGAACAACAATTAAAATCGCTCAAAAGAAGAAAGGCCGCTGGACCTGATGGGATACCAGTTCGATTTTACACAGAGTACGCGAAGGAACTTGTCAGAGGTGTACCGTAGGTCTTTAGAAGAGCGTAGAGTTTCAAAATATTGTAAAAGGACACAGGTCATCCATGTTTTCAAGAAGGAATGTCGAAAAGATGTGCAGAACTGTAGACCTATATCTCTAACGTCGATCAGCTATAGGATTTTGGAACACGCATTATGTTCGAGTACAATGAATTTTCTGGAGACTAGAAATCTACTGTATAGGAATCAGCATGGATTTCGAAAAAGACGTTCGTGTGAAACCCAGGTCGCGCTATTCGTTCACGAGACTCAGAGGGGCATAGACACGAGTTCCCAGGTAGATGCCGTGTTTCTTGACTTCCGCAAGGCGTTTGATACAGTTCCTCACAGTCGTTCAATGAACAAAGTAAGAGCATATGGACTATCAGATCAATTGTGTGATTCGATTGAAGGGTTCCTAGATAACAGAACGCAGCATATCATTCTCAATGGAGAGAAGTCTTCCGAAATAAGAGTGATTTCAGGTGTACCGCAGGGGAGTGTCGTAGGGCCGTTGCTATTTGCAGTATACATAAATGACCTTGTGGATAACATCGGAAGTTCACTGAGGCTTTTTGCGAATGATGCTGTAGTATATCGAGAGGTTGTAACAATGGAAAATTTTACTGAAATGGGGGAGGATCTGCAACTAAGTGACGCATGGTGCAGGGAATGGCAATTGAATCTCAATGTAGACAAGTGTAATGTGCTGCGAATACATAGAAAGAAAGATACTTTATCATTTAGCTACGATATAGTAGGTCAGCAAGTGGCAGCAGTTAATTCCATAAATTATGTGGGAGTAGGCATTAGGAGTGATTTAAAATGGAATGACCATATAAAATTAATCGTCGGTAAAGCAGATGCCAGACTGAGATTCATTGGAAGAATCATAAGGACATGCAGTGCGAAAACAAAGGAAGTAGTTTACAGTAGACTTGTTCCCCCATTGCTTGAATGCTGCTCACCGGTGTGGGATCCGTACCAGATAGGGTTGATAGAAGAGCTAGAGAAGATCCAACGGAGAGCAGCGCGCTTCGTTACAGGATAATTTAGCAATCGCGAAAGCGTTACGGAGATGATAGATAAACTCCAGTGGAAGACTCTGCAAGAGAGACGCTCAGTATTTCGGTACGGGCTTTTGTTGAAGTTTCTAGAACATGCCTACACCGAGGAGTCAAGCAGTATCTTGCTCCCTCCTACGTATATCTCGCGAACAGACCATGGGGATAAAATCAGAGAGATTAGAGCCCACACAGAGACATACTGACAATCATTCTTCCCACGAAGAATACGAGACTGGGGGAGAACCGATAGAGGTACTTAAGGTACCCTCCGCCACACACCGTTAGGTGGCTTGCGGAATATGGATGTAGATGGAGGACTGCACAACACCCAGTCTCTGAGGGGAGAAAATCTCCGGCCCCAGCTGGGAATCGAACCCGGGACCCCGTGCATGGCAATCCAACACGCTGACCATTCAGGTAATGGGGCGGACGACGGGGTACATTGTCATGTCGATACAGTCACCGTCTACGAAATGTGCTTCTGCAGCTTGCGTGCTCATATCCTTCCTTCCACGTTGAGCGATTTCTTGAATGCACTGATGTGACCACACCCTAAATACGAAAAACACACTCTTACCATAACACAATCTCCTTCGCCCTCTGTTGTTGGCACTACACGTCATGGAAGGTAAAGCTCTCGAACATTTCGCCAAACCCAAACTTTTTCATCGCGTTGTCACATAGTACAGCGTGATCCATGACGCCAAATCAGTCGTTTCAATTTTTCCACTATCCAATGGCGTCATTCCTTACAACACCCCAAGCGCCACTTAGCACTGACAATAGAAATTTGTGGCTTATCAGCAGCTGCTCGTCCATTGCAACCCATCGATTTTAAATCCATGCGCACAGTTACTGTGCTAGCTGGGCTGCTGCTAGCATTTTGAAACTCACAAGTGATTGCTTCCGTGTACTTCGTGCGATTGATCACAACTGCACTCGGCAGTGCTAAACAGTCCCTGCCGGTCATTACATGAGGTGTACCTGGTCTTGGTGTAACTGTAACTGTTCCTTCGTGTTTTCATTTCTCAATCACGTCACCAGCAGTCGACCTGAAGAGCTACAGACGGGTTGGAAGATCTCTGATGTCAGATGACACCCAGTGACTAAACCACCTTCGAAGTCACTGAACACCCCTGACCTATACTCATTTTGCCGTTATTGCTTTTCTTCTGACATCACAACAGTCCCCGCCTTCTTTTATGTTGGCGGGTCTGCCTCTCGTGTATCTAACGATCAATTTCGCATTAAGTATGGATGTCAGGCATCTTTTGATCACAAATTGTTTTTCATCGAAGCATCTTGAGATTGGCAGTAGTCACTGCTAGGGAGGAAACTGGAATGGAATGTCACATTCAGAGCCCAAAAGAATCTCTAAGAATCTAAATATGGACGCGAAATATTTTAAAGGTGTGTCCTTAATGTCAAGTGCCAACAGAGTTGGAAAGAGTGCAACGGAAAGAATATTCTTACAAGCAGGGAACAGAGCTTACTTTGCAGGCCTATAGCTACTACCCAGGAGAACAAAAGTCTTAATATACAACTCACAGTTTGAACAATAGTCGGACTTGGGTCAGGGAAACGGACGCTGACAGAAGATCACAAAAAAAGGTTTAAGAACCTTTGAGTGCAAAGTACAACGCAAAATTTACGGCCTAAGAAGGGAGGGAAAATGATAGGGAGTACTCTATAGCACCGAGCTACAACACGTGACACAAGGAAGAGATATAATAAAATTTATCAAATCACAACGAATGCTATGGCGAGGACACGTAGAGAGAATGGAGAAAAATAGAATACAAAAGAAAATGATGAATGATGCTACTAGACGAAAATAGAGACATAGGATAAAGAGGACTGACAGTTCGTCCCGATTTATCAGGGCCACGACAGCAATCAATCATGCCTGGAAAAAACGCTTACAGCTGCACTAAAATAGCTGCTCACCGTGTAATCTGTAGGGAGCTGAAGAGAGGTCTTCCGCGCATGCGCCATGGATAGCTACTGAGCTGCTGGAATTTGCTGCGGCTAAAAGCTGAATTAAAAGTCTGTAACGCGCCGTGTTGGGGTCCTTATTTTTCCCGTTTCAGCTAAAGGGCAGCCAGCGCTGGACTCCAGGTAGCGCGTAGTTGAAATCTCCTATCCATGTTGACAAAACTGTCTACCTTCCTTAATAACGCTGTCCCAGAGCTAACACGCTGACGATGAAGTTACAGTCTCGTAATGAAACGTGCAATGCTTGGAGTTCAGGCAACGCTTTGCTACGTGATTATCAGGTTGCTCTAGCCGTGTACGTCGATCGCTTTTAATCCAGCGTTCTCGCATGGAGCGTAATGTCTGTCCATTTTAAGACTTCCCACACTGACATGGAACCTTACGTATATACATTGCGTTTTCTAACGCAAAGATCGTCTTTGACCGAAAATGACAGATTCCTCAGTTTTGTTTGTGGACGTAAATTGTACTTAATGTCATATGTCTTGAGGATCCTTTCGATTCTTGAAGACATGCAAAGAGGCAAGAAGGCGCTGTGTTCACTTCGATCGGAGTGCATTACGTATCTGTTGGAACGCTTTTTAGTGGTTGCTGGTCAGCTGGCAGGCAGTAGGGATACGACCATTACATGTCCTCTTTGTATCAGGGAGCATAAGACACTACGGCCTCGTGCAAGGTGACGACAGCTTTTGGCCTGCATGTTCGGGGTAATCAGAAACAGACTGAAAAGCTTCCAAGGTTGCTGCAGAGGAAGTTGTGGTGAGAAATAATTTTTCACAAAAAATTCGATACGTTGCACCGTTCCCCAGTTATTTAGCATTGAAGTTATCCAGTCGGACGTGTGCCCGCAAATTCAAGCAACTGATCGCGCTAAAACGCGGTAATGCAGAGACATCAACTATTACCATTCAAAATGTGCCTTTTTCGGAAGCGATAAATTTAAGATAGGTGCGAAAAATCTACGCTTGTTCGGTTTGAGGAAACCAAAAGAAGAAGTTCCGCGACACTGTCTCTGGCACGTAGAATTTGCACGTGCAACGACCTGATTGGCTAACTACACTCCTGGAAATTGAAATAAGAACACCGTGAATTCATTGTCCCAGGAAGGGGAAACTTTATTGACACATTCCTGGGGTCAGATACATCACATGATCACACTGACAGAACCACAGGCACGTAGACACAGGCAACAGAGCATGCACAATGTCGGCACTAGTACAGTGTATATCCACCTTTCGCAGCAATGCAGGCTGCTATTCTCCCATGGAGACGATCGTAGAGATGCTGGATGTAGTCCTGTGGAACGGCTTGCCATGCCATTTCCACCTGGCGCCTCAGTTGGACCAGCGTTCGTGCTGGACGTGCAGACCGCGTGAGACGACGCTTCATCCAGTCCCAAACATGCTCAATGGCGGACAGATCCGGAGATCTTGCTGCCCAGGGTAGTTGACTTACACCTTCTAGAGCACGTTGGGTGGCACGGGATACATGCGGACGTGCATTGTCCTGTTGGAACAGCAAGTTCCCTTGCCGGTCTAGGAATGGTAGAACGATGGGTTCGATGACGGTTTGGATGTACCGTGCACTATTCAGTGTCCCCTCGACGATCACCAGTGGTGTACGGCCAGTGTAGGAGATCGCTCCCCACACCATGATGCCGGGTGTTGGCCCTGTGTGCCTCGGTCGTATGCAGTCCTGATTGTGGCGCTCACCTGCACGGCGCCAAACACGCATACGACCATCATTGGCACCAAGGCAGAAGCGACTCTCATCGCTGAAGACGACACGTCTCCATTCGTCCCTCCATTCACTCCTGTCGCGACACCACTGGAGGCGGGCTGCACGATGTTGGGGCGTGAGCGGAAGACGGCCTAACGGTGTGCGGGACCGTAGCCCAGCTTCATGGAGACGGTTGCGAATGGTCCTCGCCGATACCCCAGGAGCAACAGTGTCCCTAGTTTGCTGGGAAGTGGCGGTGCGGTCCCCTACGGCACTGCGTAGGATCCTACGGTCTTGGCGTGCATCCGTGCGTCGCTGCGGTCCGGTCCCAGGTCGACGGGCACGTGCACCTTCCGCCGACCACTGGCGACAACATCGATGTACTGTGGAGACCTCAAGCCCAACGTGTTGAGCAATTCGGCGGTACGTCCACCCGGCCTCCCGCATGCCCACGCTCAAAGTCCGTCAACTGCACATACGGTTCACGTCCACGCTGTCGCGGCATGCTACCAGTGTTAAAGACTGCGATGGAGCTCCGTATGCCACGGCAAACTGGCTGACACTGACAGCGGCGGTACACAAATGCTGCGCAGCTAGCGCCATTCGACGGCCAACACCGCGGTTCCTGGTGTGTCCGCTGTGCCGTGCGTGTGATCATTGCTTGTACAGCCCTCTCGCAGTGTCCGGAGCAAGTATGGTGGGTCTGACACACCGGTGTCAATGTGTTCTTTTTTCCATTTCCAGGAGTGTACAGTGCTAAATAACTCCGAAACAGCGCAACATATCTAATTTTTCCCTTAATAATTGTTTCTCCGCACAAGACAACGTCTTAAAAGCTTTTCAGACCCTTTCCGACCACCTTGCACAGCTCTGTGTGAGCAGATTTGATGTAGATACTGTGTCTCAGCGTTCTGTCGGCTTTTCTTCTATCCACGACTTCCAGGCTGGTAAGCTACCGTAATATTCCAGTGCCATGTAAACTGATTATTCGACGGCGGCGAGTTCAAGTGCTGGAGAAACGTGGGAAGCCTTTTTATTCCTTGGGGCCACAGTGTAAATGTGTAGTCAACATACGGCAAGATGCAGTAAAGTTCAGTAGTTATCGTTCATACTTCATTTTTCTCAAAGTCTTCCAGAAACGAGCTTGCAATCGTGGGAGATTTGGATCCTCCCCTGGTGACACTGTACAGTGTTCAAAATAACAGCTATTAAAGAGCAAATAGGTTGACGTAAGCGGACGTTTAAAATACGCCATAACGTCTTCCCCCTGTAGAGGCACTTTTGTAAATAATTATACATCAAAGGTAACCAAAATATGTGACAGCTGTAGTTTAAGTTACATTAGACGTCCTATGAAAATCTTCGAATTCTGAATGTGATGGTCGCACCTTCATTAGAGATCTCAACAGCGATGTAACATGTTTAGCCAAAACTTTCGTAGACGTTCCATCGATATTTACAGTTCTTGTAAGTCATAATCGTCCACACAGTCTTGGGAGGACTGCGACGTGCTAGTGCACCACCATGACGACGTTAATCGGAACAGGACACGGAGGGCTGCAGAGGCGTGGTGAAGCCAGATTCCCTAACGGAGTAAACCAGATACAACTGGTTCTCCTCCGGGTTGGGGATTGGGCATGGAGGTCAGAGCTTATTTTGCAGCTCTACAATTAAGGAGATGCAGCATTGTTAGGAGGAGAACGAAACTCCTAGTATACAATTCACAGTTCGAAAAATTATCAGATTTCGACTGGTCGCCTTTTTATTCTGGTCCTGCAACGCCCCCCCTCCCCCCCCCCCCCCCACACACCCCCCACACACACACAAAAACCAGTTTTCGGATTTGAACGAGATTTGAGCTGGCAGAAGATTACGAAGTGCTACGCAAAATTCATGGCCCATGGCCCGATAAGTGCGGAAGACGGATAGTCAATACGCTGTAACACCGAGATATAACCATTAATATAAGGAAGAGATATTGAGCCGTGTTGCGGCTCGCGTTGGTGCCATTGGTAGGTTGGCATCGTGTAATAGGGATAGTGGCGTCTCGTTCTCTTCTTGTGTTTACTGGCGCCACTACGTTTGCTAGTGTTGTCTGTCCGCAAGTGGCAGCAGCAGCGGTTATCGATATCCAGTACGGTGGTACTATCTTTGGAGGGACGTCAAGTGTTTTCCGGGTTGGGGTGTGTCGGGTAGTTCAGTTGAGACGGAGCAGCAGTGAGGTTCGGCAGCGAGAAGATATGCCGGGACCCTTGGCGGCACGCAGTTACTGCCACATCGAGGGGCTGCAGTTGCGAGCGTTGTCAACAGCACGCACGCAGGTACTGCCACATCGAGGGGCTGCAGTTGCGAGGGCCACAACCTCGTTGTCAACAGCACCCAGGACATTTGCGTTGAGTGAACATTAACCCAGTAGTGAAACCTTCACTATTCCTCCTCCAATTCCTGCAATCCGTAAGTCCCATGTTCCAGATGTAATAAAATTTGTCAAATCACAATGTATTCGATGGCTAGGGTACGTAGAGAGAACGGCGGCGAATAGATGGTTCAAATGGCTCTGAGTACTATTAACTTCGGAGGTCATCAGTCTCCTAAAACTTAGAACTACTTAAACCTAACAAACCTAAGGATATCACACACATCCATGCCCGAGGCAGGATTCGAACCTGCGACCGTAGCGATCACGCGGTTCCAGACTGTAGCGCCACACCGGCCGGCGCGGCGAATAGAATACAAAATAAAATTATGAAATATATGATCCATGCTACTAGACGAAAAGAGAGACATAGAACAAATTGGACTGGTGATGTAACTGAGGATCTATAGCGAGGATGGAAAAGAGCTGCAGAAATCGAGAAGCATGGAGGAAAATAGCTGAGGAAGCAAGGCTCACAGAATAAGAAGTCATGCTGAGGAGTTTCAGAGTTTTTCTCTGAATAAAGTGAGACCCACTCTTAGCTAGCGATATGAAGGGTCCTCGAGACAAGCATCTATCTTGCTGTCATACGCAGTTAGTGAGAGAAGGACGGTGGCGTTCCCCTTGGCGGCAGGTAAAATGACGGGGTCACCGTCTGCTCTCACTAAATCTTCCCTTCTGCGGAAGCACAACTGAAGGTCTTAGGGTGGGGGCCTCTGAAAACTTAACAGGTAAGCCGCCTAATCTCTTGCGCAGCCTCATTGGAGTTTTATTCTCGTTAACGTCACTTGTATTAAGCCACAATATGTGAGATATAAAACGTGGAATCAGATTTGTTTGGACCGTTTGTAAGTTAACTGTTCTGTTGGCATAACAGAAACTGTAAAGTAACTTGTGTGTGATGTGCGATAACGAATCACATTACTTAACCCTAGAATGCATATACAGGGACTCCGAGGCCCTTGTATGTCTTAATTTTTAAAAAAATTCTGTAATTTTTTTGTTTGATTTCAAACTGCTTTCCAGTACTCTTTCACTAACACTGTGACATTCCTCCCATCAAGTCTGAACGAGATACCTTTTTAAGTTTTTTGTTCAATACGTTTACCCATACACCGTGAATGCATAAGCAGGGCTTTAGAAGCCCCCACACATTTATAAATGTTCTTTAACCTATATTGTCTTCAACATTTGTTTGGGAGCAGTTATTAATTCAACAATAACTGTAGTGGTATTTCCAGCGACAGGAGTGCCAACAGCAGCAGTAGCTGTAGTAGCAATAGTATAACTAAAAAATAATACACACTACTTTCACATATTGGCGATGTCGGTGTATTATTGATCCTTTTGCTATCAAATCTTTTATTATTGCATAGTATTGTTATACTGTGCTGCCCTTGTCAGCCTCATTGTTACTGTAGTTTGTTTGTTGCTGCGAGGCCCATATTGTTACGAGTATGACTCTTTTAGTGCTGCACAAGCCGCTGTTCGAGAGACACGCCTTTTGCTATGGCTTCGATACACAAAGTAAGAGAGTCAGTACGTGCAAATGCAGCTAATTTTGAAAGTGTTGTGGCTCAGTGGTTTGAAGAAGATGATTCTTGCGAGGAAGGAAATATTTTTGAAGATGCAAGTAGTGAAGAATCAGCCAATGAACCTGCAGATGTGAATATTGACGCAAATGACAGTCCTTCCAATAATATTACTTCGGCAGAGTCTAAAAATGAAGAACCACCACAAAAAGGTATAGAAGACCACACATACATTAGTCGGAATGGAACGATTTGGAAATTAGATCCTCCTGCAACTTTTCGTACGCCTGTCCATAATATCGTAAAGAAGGCACCTGGTCCAGCCCGTGGTTTGAAAACCTGTAAACCTAAGGATGCCTGGGACCATTTCATCTCCAAGGAAATACTAGAGGAAATCATCAACTGCACAAATATTGAAGACAGAAGAGTGGCTGCTTTACGTCGTAAAACGTGGAAAAACGTTTCGCTAGCTGAAATAGAGGGTTTTCTTGGTCTTTTACTGCTTTCTGGTGTTGAGAAGAGTTGGGATGTCCCTATGAGAGAATTATTCTTGGATGAAAAGGCAAATCCTACATATAAGGCCACCATGTCAGTAAATAGATTCGAGGATACAAGGAGAATGATTAGATTTGATGACAGGCGTACCCGTGAAGCTCTATCTGCAGATGACAAACTTGGAGCTAATCGCTATGTATGGGAACTATTTTTTGACAACTGTAAAAATAGAATGATTCCCAATGATTCGATCACAGCTGACGAACAGCTAGTCCCATTCCGTGGGAGATGCAGTTTCACCCAGTATATGCCCTCTAAACCAGCCAAGTATGGCACAAAAATATTTTGGTTATGTGATGCTACATCTGCATATGCTTTAGACGGAATTGTTTACACGGGAAGGAAGTCCCATGAACCTATTCAGAAAAATCTTGGATTGAATGTGGTGAAAGATTGCTAAAAGCATTGAAGGATCATCAAAAAATATTATTGTTGACAACTTCTTTACTAGTGTGTAGATGGCAGAAGAGATGCTTCAGAAGCAAATTACAGTGGTGGGAACAAACACACAACATAAACCAGAAATTCTTAATGAAATGAAACCAACTGCCTCAAGAGCAATTCATTCCTCTTTGTTTGCATTTAGAGGTGACATTACAATGGTGAGTTATGTTCCCAAAAAGAAAAAGTCTGTAGTTCTCATTAGCACGATACATCACGACAGAAACATTGATGAAACTCATGCAAAAAAAAGAAACCAGATATAATAAAGTTCTATAACTCTACGAAGGGTGGAGTAGATCAAATGGACCGGAAAATTCGTTATTACACTTGCAAGAGACAAACAAGAAGATGACCATTTGCATTATGGATGAATATGATGGACGTCACAGCAATGAACAGTGAAATTTTATTTTCCGCCCAACATCTGACGTACCATAGTGGAAGAAGTGATAAAAGGCGTTTGTTCCTAAGAGATTTAGCATAGGAAATGGTAAGATCACTAATGGAACTTCGTACTGAGATCCCTAATCTTCCAAAGAAAATCGTCGATGCCATGCAAAGACGTGGTGTTCAAAAAGATGTCATATTGCCGAACCAACTACCTGTTCCAGGAAAAAGAAGAAGAGGCAATTATTGTCCATATAATAAACACAGGAAAAGTGCTATGACATGCATTAAGTGTAAAACCAACATTTGTAAGGAACACAGTGGCGTTCTTTGTGCTTCTTGTTTATCACATGTTGAAAACTAAGAAAAATGCAATTTTATGTGAACAATGAATAATACTTTTTGTCAAAATATACATAATATTGTGAATAATGAGTATGTTTTAATTGAAGAAATTGGTTGTAATAAATGTTATAAAATGTAAACTGCAACTTATAAGTGAATTAATAAAATTATTTGTATATGTTGTATGTAAATGGATGTAACTAATAATAATTCACTCTTACAGGTATTTTTTAAATTAATAAAATGTTAATCAGGCCCACCAGATCCTGTTACTGTATTTTAGGAATCTTTCAATATGAAAATAAATTTTACAGACATAAATTTAACTCCAAAGAATAATTATATGAAAAGAGGAAAATTTTAAATTAGGGTAGGGCCTTGGAGGCATTCATGTGTGTTCTCGGCACCATGCATCCTAGGGTTAAGTCTGCAGCTTCTCGTGTCTGTTATCATTCAAGGTTAGGTTGTTAAGTGCGTCATGTTCCACAGTTCCTTCTTACACAATGCACGTTTCAACCCATGAGCTGGGATCGTCTCCAGTATCTTTTGGTGTTCCAGCTTAGTGTGTTCATCTAACCGGGAACACCACAAGATCCTGAAGAAGAAGAAGATCTCAGGATTGAAACGTAGATTGTGTAAGAAGGAACTGTGGAAGATGACGCAGGCTAACAACTTAGAAGATTTTTATCTCTAAGAACAACGTTTCGTGGGGTCGCTAGTAAGTTAACTGCTTTATTGCGACAGTAAAAAATGTAAACAGAATGAGATTTTCACTCTGCAGCGGAGTGTGCGCTGATATGAAACTTCCTGGCAGATTAAAACTGTGTGCTCGACCGAGACTCGAACTCAGGACCTTTGCCTTTCGCGGGCAGTCGTGCTTCGGTAGCTCAGATGGTAGAGCACTTGCCCGCGAAAGGCAAAGGTCCCGAGTTCGAGTCTCGGTCGGGCACACAGTTTTAATCTGCCAGGAAGTTTCAAGTTTCAAAAAATGTAAAATCAAGAAACCATGTATTTTTTTTATAAACTTGTGCAGAATGACGTGAATGAATACACTATGTACATCTATTGACTTACTAGTACGTCTCGTCTCTTTCGGCACTGATCGTACCCCCTGAGACACAACCCGGTAGCCTATTAGCAATGTCCACATCCATCGCGGAAATAATAACAGTCCATCCGCTGAAATCCAGCCACTTTTTTTTTTTTCAAAAATAGGCGCCATCCATCAAATGAATTACAATTGCAGATGTCCGCTAATATTTGTTCCCGTCAGATTTATAACACTCAACTGCACATTAAAATTAGCGCTTATCAAACAGCGCAGTTCATTACGGCAGAAAATACGAGCAGAAGTCGACGCCGGGAGCTGCCGGCAAGCCGTTCTGCCGTTATTAACGAGCCCCTGGGAGATGTATGGCGACCACTCGGACCAGAACGAGTTAGCAATCGTAAACGCGATGACTTACGGCCTAAGCCTCCACTTATCTGCGACGGCAATCCGCTACGTTTGCAGGCATCGGCCCCCAGACCGATGTCTCTCTTACGGTACTTACAGCCGCTACTAGTCGACAATGTTATGAAAGAAATATGACGACGTAATGGCGCAGATTGTAGATTAGAGACAGAGGCCTGAGAAACGTTGTTACGTGGGACAGAACACACTCCGCTTCTCACGATTTGTTTTTGTTCTCGTGTCTCAGACGGCAAACGTCTACATAATTTCTTACACTGTGCATTTATTTCTCTTTATTGATAAGTGTATTCCGGCATATGGAGCGTGTCCTGACAGTGGCTACAATGTTGAGCTTCAGTCCTACAACATTAAAATAAAAAAATACAAGGTTACAATTCGAATGTACAATGATCAGCTGAAATGCATTAAAAATTAATTCCTATTAATGGGATTTCCAGGTAAAACACACGGAGAGTAGTCATAAGATCTTAGCAGTGACATCCAAAATATAAAGTTAAGTAAAAATATGGCATTTCAGTCTCTGATCGCTATTTTTTATTTTCAATGACTGGTTTCAGGCTAGCTGCCCATCTTCAGATCTGTTATAGAAAGTTAAAAATATAATTAACAAGAGAGATACAGTTACTGATAGAAATATCTTAGTTTACAAAAGAAATTTTGGAATGTATTAAATGTCAACATACCATATATTGCGGTTACAGAGTAACTTGTCAGTACAGAACTATCGGTTCACTGTCATAACTTAAATAAAATTTGATCTGTTAAAACCTTATATAGGAGTTTTGGAGAAACCTGATTGGTAACAGTAAAAAGTGCCCTCAGCCTATAAGAATTGTGCATATGTCATTTTTTCAACGTACATATTAATGGCGAAAATACTTTTTAATAAAACAATTTTTAAAGTAATAACATATGAATAATCTTTTTTGAGTGGACCATGAACCGAAATAATTTATACTAATTTAAAAAATTTTTTATAAAGAAACTTAAAAATTTAATTAAAATGTAGATATTCTTTCGAAAATGCGCGTTTCCTCTTCTTTGTATTGACTGGTGGTGGAGTGGATTTCCCTACGTCAGAACGTATACAACGCCACGCCGAGCCCTCTTCCGCCGCGCCCAATTCACCTCGCCGCCAGTACGCTGAGGGCCGTTCCGCTGCAGCTTGTTCCTACTGGAGCGTGCTGTTGCATTCAAGAGTAAGCCCAAAACAGGTCTTTAAAAATCTCAGTCTGGGTTTTTTCTTTGATGAGCGTATGTTTCAATCTCTTGGAGCATGTTAAGATAGAGACTTTTTGGAGCTTTATGTAGCACCTCCATTTGTTCATTTATATTACTCACTTCATGTTTACTATCTTTTACATGCGCTCCAAATGCTGCCCGACTGCTATGACTGCAATGTTCCCTGTACTGAATTTCAAAATTCCGCCTTGTCTGTCCTATATAATAACTGTCACATTCAGCACATTTGATCTTGTATACTCCAGAATTTTTGTATTTCATTTGTTTTGTCGTTGCTGGTTTGTCTTAGTGTATGTGCCATTTGCCCTTCTTTCTGGAATGCCACAGCGATATTTTTTGGAAAGCATTTAGCGATTCTTTCCGACACACGCCCTTTGTATGTCAGGGTGACAAACTTCTTCTTAACTTTAATTTTCCTAGAATCATTACTGATACCCGTGGATTTGTTTTTGATCTTGTTAAACATACGTGTAACATCTTGTGTCCTGTATCCATTAGCTGCTGCTACTTGCTTAATAATACCTAGTTCTTTCTGCAACTCTTCTTCCTTTAGCGGCAATCTCAGGGCTCTGTTGCACATTGCATGAAAGTACGCTCTTTTATGCTGTGCCGGATGGTGCGACGTCGCTTCTATGATGTTGCCGAAACAAGTGTCTTTTCTATAGACGCCGAACACGTGCCTACCTCCCTCCTTTCTGACGGTCGAATCTAAATAGTTAATCACCCCACTGTTCTCCATTTCTAGCGTGAATTGAATTTTCGGATGCTGCGCGTTTAAAACTTTAGTTATTTCCTCTACTTCTTCTTTTTTCCCTTTGAATAATAAAATAGCGTCGCCAACATACCGTCTGTAATAAATTAAGCACTCCGTCTTCAGGACACGAGTGGCCTACTGGGACCATCCGACCGCCGTGTCATCCTCAGTGGAGGATGTGGATAGGAGGGGCGTGTGGTCAGCAAACCGTTCTCCTGGTCGTTATGGCGGTATTCTTGACCGAAGCCGCTACTATTCGGTCGAGTAGCTCCTCAATTGGCATCACGAGGCTGAGTGCACCCCGAAAAATGGCAACAGCGTATGGCGGCCGGGATGGTCACCCACCCAAGTGCCGACCACGCCCGACAGCACTTAACTTCGGTGATCTCACGGGAACCGGTGTATCCACAGCGGAAAACCTGTTGCCTCTGTAATAAATTAATTTCTCCTTAATTTCTGGAAAAGAGCTGAAAACTTTGTTCTCAAAGTCATTCATAAAAATTTCAGCTAAAATGCCTAATAGACTGTTTCCCATAGCTAAACCTTCATCTTGAATAAAAACCTTTTCGTTAAAGACGAAACTATTAATACTCAATGTGAACTCTAGCATATCCACGATTTTGACGATTTCTCCCATGCGCATTGACCTATTTTTTATCAGGTTTTTCCTTATAATTTGCAAAGTTTCCACAGTTGGTATATTAGTGTAGAGGTACACGACGTCCAATGAGGCTCGGACGGCGTCCTCTGGAATTGCAATGTCCTTCACTTCGTTCACGAAACACAAACTATTTTTTACGTTGTGAACTTGCTGGTATTTATACGCATATTTTAACTTGCGGTACAAAGCCTTATTCAAGAGCTCATTAACGGCTTCCTTCCCATTACATTACATTCTCCTTGTGCAACTTTATTTGCGCTCTCGCTTCAGGTGTTCTTAAACCGGTCATTGAAAATAAAAAAATAACGATCAAAGACTGAAATGCCATATTTTTATTTAAAAAACGATCGCGGCAATCGCATTGCGACAATGATGTCTAGTTTTGATAAACTTGCGCTAGTCAGGCTGTCCTAACTGATAACCGTCTGAACTATGAAGATATGATCAAAGAGTTTTCTGCCATCAAGGCCAGACGCAAACTTGGCTGACTGTTGAGTTTGTTTATTTATTCTTGTTAGTTTTAAAAATTTAAGACTATAATGTGATTTTTGTTATGACTTAGAGAGTAGCAGTAGCTGCAGCACAAAACTGTTCAGCCCTTAGATGGATTAAAAAAAATGGTTCAAATGGCTCTGAGCACTATGGGACTTAACACCTGTGGCCATCAGTCCCCCAGAACTTAGAACTACTTAAACCTAACTAACCTAAGGACATCACACACATCCATGCCCGAGGCAGGATTCGAACCTGCGACCGTAGCAGTCGCGCGGTTCCAGACTGAGCGCCTAGAACCGCTAGTCCACCGCGCCCGGCAGATGGATTAAAGGTATTGTGTACACTTATTATGCAGCATCCAGCTACACAGACCCTAATGCTTTACACATTAACTATTAGATTATAAAACAAATTTGATTTTTCCAGCAGACCGGTGTGCCCGTGCGGTTCTAGGCGCTTCAGTCTGGAACCGCGTGACCGCTACGGTCGCAGTTTCGAATCCTGCCTCGGGCATGGATGTGTGTGATGTCCTTAGGTTAGTTAGCTTTAAGTAGTCCTAAGTTCTAGGGGACTGATGACCACAGATGTTAAGTCCCATAGTGCTCAGAGCCATTTGAACCATTTGATTTTTCCACACTAATCTGTAAAATTATGTAATAGCAAATCCAGTTCTGTGTTTGTTCGTCTGTATTTAGTTATTAGTTCATGCACCGAAATCCGTATTTCATCTTCATTTCTTACGCTTTCCTACAGATTCACTTGTTAATGCCGAACTTTTTTTTTTTGATCTTCTACAAATTCAAGTTATTAGATCGTAAAACGACAGTTTAATTTCTAATGCATGACACGTTCGCTTCAGTTTTTGGATAGTAACACAACTTTATTTTCATTTTCAACAGTTTCGTGTAAAAGAGTACATTAAAAGTGAATGTATAACAAAAATCCGTTGTCTCCTACACGCTCTGCTGAATTTTTAGGCCATAAAAGAAAAGTTATTTTCCTTGTGTTCGTTTCTGTTGGATTTCGACAGAAGAATGTGCCAACGAAATGAGTTTTAAGTTTGTTTTATCTGCTGCCGTACCCCGAATTCAGTTCAGGAACCATATTACATTTTGATTAAGCGCGACTAGACCGCTGACGCGTCCTTAAAAACAACGAATAGCAGAGTACGGAAACAGCTCACAGCGCTCCGACCCAAAACGGCAATTGTGAAGTGATCGGGTAATAGTTATTATTTGAAACATGTTTTTTTTTTGGGGGGGGGGGGAAGGGAGGGGCGCATATAATATGGTGTCCCTAGAGGCGCAAAATTTTTAAATCCGCCACTGCAGATAGGTTATGTAAAATACATTGAAAACGGATTACTCTCTCTCAGGCGAATTGTTTGATGTACTTACTAGTATTTATTTAGTATCGTGTAGCAAGAGCTTCACATATTTCCATTCAAAATTAAATTTTCGCGTAATTCTGTTGCCCTACATGAGGCTTACGGGTTTCGATATCAAAATAAACTTTATACATTCACACAGAAACACAAGTTCAGAAGTTTAACATTGAACATCTAGTTTTACTACAGTTACAGAAGCTTGTATTCACACAATGTCACCTTTATTCATCCACCTTAGGTAGTTGAGAAGGAAACGGACACACAGCCTTACTGTCTAGAGCTTCACATAAAACACTGCATTTCCCTACTCCAGCTCACATCTTTGCCACGTACAGAAATCTACCAGGAATCACGAAAATATCTTATGGTATTACCATCAAACCTTCGTCAGACATCTCTGCAGTGGTGTCATAGTGAATCATCTGCATATTCTCTCATCCACCACAGAATCATCAGCCGGCCGAAGTGGCCGTGCGGTTAAAGGCGCTGCAGTCTGGAACCGCAAGACCGCTACGGTCGCAGGTTCGAATCCTGCCTCGGGCATGGATGTTTGTGATGTCCTTAGGTTAGTTAGGTTTAACTAGTTCTAAGTTCTAGGGGACTAATGACCTCAGCAGTTGAGTCCCATAGTGCTCAGAGCCTCAGAGGACAGAATCATCAAAAACCTTGGGCCTCTAAATTAGGTAATACCTGCTAAATTAATTTTACACTTTCACATTATTTTTTGTAACTCTAGATACCTTTTTTCTTGTTCTTTTACCATATGATCAAATGAGTGGAAAAGTTAGGTGAAACACGACCTATATCCACAGGTGACTTAATGAAAAGTTGATACTGAAGTTTGTAATACAGACAGAGCCTTGAAATCTAACATCGAGTACAATGGAAATCCACCTGCAAAGCTGAAATCTGTGTGATGTGAGTGCCGTGCAAGCACACACCGCTCTCACCATCAATCCTGAACGCTGCGGCTTAGAAACACCCATCTCCGCAACGCACAAGACGCTGCGTCTGAGTTTAACATACAGAACAAGATACCTCCTACAGACAGCGACCACGCTGAGTGTGTGTGTGTGTGTGTGTGTGTGTGTGTGTGTGTGTGTGTGTGTGTGTGTGTGTGGGTGTTTCTGTGTGTGAGTGTGAGTGTGTGTGTGTGTGTGTGTATGTGTGTGTGTGTGTGTGTATGTGTATATGGGTGTGTGTGTGTGTGTGTGTTTGGAGCTTACAGGAGCTCAAGACGAGGTTATCAGCGGGCTTACACGTATTAAAAGGAACGAATGTGGACTGAAATCGTCGTCAAACAGTCAGGAGGAAACGACATCTTTTATTCACTCCCACCCCACACGTGTTGGTCCACACAATCACTATCTCACACACCTTAAGATTATGGTTCCCTACCTAAGGGTTATTACCTCCTCAGGGCTAAAACTTAAACGAAAGTAAATTATTTTCGAAAGATCATTCCTATTATCACAATTTTATAAGACTATAACATTGATTGTAGAAGGTAACTATTATTTTTCCTCAATTAGCACCATTAACGCAGTGGAGCCGGCCGAGGTGGCCGAGCGGTTCTAGGAGCAGTTCTAGGCGCTTCAGTCAGGAACCGCGAGGCCGCTACGGTCGCAGGTTGGAATCCTGCCTCGGGCATGGATGTGTGCAATGTCCTTAGGTTAGTTAGGTTTAAGTAGTTCTAAGTTCTAGGGGACTGATGACCTCAGAAGTTAAGTCCCATAGTGCTCAGAGCCATTTGAGCGCAGTTGAGATCACAGGTTCCTCTCATAGTCCACCCATTACACACATATGTTGTTCTTTGTCCCTTGCATCACTGATGATGAAACTGAAACATATACATAAAACAGGAGATAAATATCTCAAGAAAATGTCTTCTCCAATTTGTGGATAGTATCTGCAGTAGTGAAAAATTGCTTCATTATTCTGTTCGAACAATTAAATGAACTGATTGGCACCACGGCACAGCATTAACTACGTAAGGGCTGCTATAGAGCTTTACACAGTATTATTATTATTAGAGTGATCAGATACAAGGCATTAATAGTCTGAAGTCGTCCCATTTCTGCCAGTTCGGAACAGAAAGACAGAAAGTCAGGTACTGTGAACAGTTCAGTGACAGGCTTGTTCTCATTAGAATCGACAGCAAACCAACACCGACAAAGATAGTTCAGGTATACGTGCCGACTTCGCTAGCTGAAGGTGATGACATAGAGAAAGTGTATGAGGATACTGAAAGGGTAGTACAGTACATATGGAGAGATGAAAATCTAATAATCATGGGGAACTGGAGTGCATTTGTAGGGGGAAGGAGTAGAAGAAAAGATTACGGGAGAATATGGGCTTGGGACAAGAAATGGTAGAGGAGAGAGACTAAAGGAGTTTTGTAACAAATTCCAGCTAGTAATAGCGAATACTCTGTTCAAGAATCACAAGAGGAGGATGTGGTGTCACCGCCAGACACCACACTTGCTAGGTGGTAGTTTAAATCGGCCGCGGTCCATGTAGTACATGTCGGACCCGCGTGTCGCCACTGTGATCGCAGACCTAGCGCCACCACCAAGGCAGGTCTCGTGATACGAGAGTGGACTCGACCCCAGTTGTACGAGAACCAAGCTACCGCCCAGTTGTACGCGAACCTAGCTATCGCCCAGATGTACGAAGCCTTTCTCTCTCATTAGCCGAGAGACAGAATAGCCATCAGCTAAGTTAATGGCTACGAACTAGCAAGGAGCCATTTGTATCAGTGCCTATAGCTTACGAGTATTCAAGAGAGATGTATTCCAAGGAATAAATAAAAGTTAAGTAAAAAGCATCTACATACTTTTCTTCTTATTCATTCATAAGTTCTCATGTTCCAGACTTCACGCCCGTCTGCTGTATGCCGTGCACTATCGGCTACAGCGTTAGTTTAGCGTGCCTTTCTTTTGGCTACTACCGTGTGGCGTAACAGTCTTGTTACGTCACTACAGATTGGCGACGAGGGAAAAGGACCTTTTTCTGATTGCTTACATTTATTTCTGATTGCTTACATTTAATTGTGTCATGGCTTCGCCACAATCTCCAGATGTACTGTCCGAATTTTATCGCTTGCAGAATCAGCAGACGCAGGCGTTACTGGATGCCCTTGGACAGCTCGTCCAGGGTCAACGTGCGCTGCACACCGATGCGGCCGCCGCCGCTTCTTCGCTACCGCTGCCACTGAACGCTGTTGCACCTCCCTTTCGACCATACGTGGCAGCCGATGAGACCTGGCACGAGTGGTCTCGTCAGTTCGCCTTTCACATGGCTGCCTACAGAATTCAAGGTAATGAGCGGCAGCCGTTTTTGCTTTCTTGTGTCGGTGTGTCCACATACCGTGTGATAGTGAAATTGTTTCCCCGACGCGACGTAGCAACTCTGTCCTACGAGGAAATTTTGTCTGCATTAGATGCCTATTTCAAAGAAACAGTTAATGTGGTTGCAAAACGGTATACGTTCTTTCGTACAAAACGTACGGCCGGTCAAACTAATAGGGAGTGGGTAGCAACATTGCAAGGACTTACTAGGGACTGTGCCTTTGAATGTGACTGTGGTCTTTCTTATTCAGATACAATGGTGCGTGATGCAATTGCACAGAACGTTTCTGATGTTCGCATTCGGGAGCAAATTTTGAAACTAGTTAATCCCTCCCTTCAACAAGTGATTGACATATTGGATAGACAGGACACACTGGACTGTGCTCAGGCATCTTTTGAAACTTC
Source organism: Schistocerca piceifrons (assembly GCF_021461385.2). Taxonomy (NCBI): domain Eukaryota; kingdom Metazoa; phylum Arthropoda; class Insecta; order Orthoptera; family Acrididae; genus Schistocerca; species Schistocerca piceifrons. The sequence continues at coordinate 1,197,057,637 of NC_060138.1, read as the reverse complement.
GCCAGCCGTGTGTAACATTAACCGGCCCGCTGGCCGCCCTGCGCGGCCCGGTAACCGGGCCTCGCGCACGGACACACAGCGACCGCCGCGTGCTAAGCCAGGTGTGCCGCGCCGGCCCACAAATGCAGTGAAATCATGCCCGCGGTGTGCTACTCGACATTCGCGTGAACATTGCCCGTCACGCCAAGCTATTTGCTTTTTCTGCAATAAGAAAGGACATGTTCAAAGTGTTTGCCAGAAAAAGCTCAGATCAGACAATCACACTCATTCCAGGCCCTTTGCTTCGCGCCGGAATCGAACCAAGGACACTCAGGCTCGTGGACCTTCGCCTATGGACATTCATGTCGTTAATTCCACTTCGTCCAGTGACACTTTCTCTAACAGTGACTGTGATCGTCCCACAAAAACTGTGCGTCGACGTCGCCGGAAATCACGTCAATTAGCAGGTGATTCTGTACCAGTGTCTGTTCCAATTGCACAAAACAGTCGCTCTTGTCGTCAGCAGGACAATAAACTTTTTGTGGACTTAGACTTTGAAGGCAAAGTGATACCATTCCAGCTCGATACCGGAGCTGCAGTTTCATTGCTCAATCACGACACATACAAACAACTGGGCGCACCTCCGTTGCGTGCCGCAAATGTTAAGCTAACTACATATTCCGGACAGAAAATTCCTGTGTTAGGACAGTGCAGCCTTCTTGCAACATACAAGAGACAAACAAAACTTGTGTCATTTTACGTTCTTCGTTCTTCTTCGGCGGTGAACTTGTTTGGTCTAGATTTATTTCAGTTGTTTAACATGTCTATTGTAAATCAGGTGCTCTCAGTGAATCAGACTGTGCCTACAGACAGTGTTTCTCGGCTGTGTGACGAATTTGCAGACATTTTTGCACCGGGCTTAGGTTGCGCTAAAAACTATGAAGCACATTTAGAACTGAAGGTAAACGCGCAACCGAAATTTTTCAGGGCGCGCAATGTTCCCCACGCATTGCGTGATGAGGTCGCAAGAACGTTACACGATCTCGAATCACAGGGTGTAATTGAACGTGTGCAAGCTTCTCTCTGGGCCTCACCCTTAGTAATTTTGCCAAAACCTTCCGGAAAATTGAGACTTTGCGTGGACTTCAAGGCCACAGTGAATCCACAGCTAGTGACTGCTACTTTTCCTTTGCCCCGCCCGGAAGATCTTTTTGCTAAACTGTGCCCGGGAAAATATTTTACAAAGTTGGACCTAGCCGATGCGTACTTGCAAATACCGGTGGACGACGAATCCCAGCGCGTATTGGTGGTTAACACGCATCTTGGATTGTACCGCTTCAAAAGACTGCCATTCGGGTGTGCATCCGCCCCTGCCTTGTTTCAGCAATATTTACAAACTGTTTGTGCGTCGGTCCCTACTGCAGCAAACTATCTGGACGATATAGTGATCTCCGGACAGACAGAAGAAGATCATCTTGCGAATTTACGAACATTATTTCAGGTCTTGCGGCAAAATGGTCTTCGCTTGAGGAAGGACAAATGTGTGTTTTTTGCTCGTGACTTACCATACCTGGGACATGTCATTAATGCCCAAGGCATACATCCAAGTCCAGAGCACCTCCGTGCCATACACGATTTGCCTTCCCCTCAAAATCTGAAACAGCTACAGAGTGTGTTGGGTAAAATTAACTATTATCATAAATATGTGCGCAATGCCTCTTCCATTTCAGCTCCGCTTCATCGCTTACGCCGTAAAGGTGTTCCGTTCGTCTGGACGACGGAATGTGAACGCGCCTTTCGCCAGTTGAAATCGGCGTTGCTTTCTAATACTTGCCTTACGCCTTTCGATCCCCAGAAACCCCTTTTGTTGATGGTAGATGCATCGGATTTCGGGATCGGTGCTGTGCTTGCGCACAAAGTTGGCTCACATGATCGCCCTATTGCCTTTGCGTCCAAATTGCTCTCGTCTGCGCAAAGAAATTATTCACAGATAGAGAAAGAAGCTTTGGCTCTCGTGTTTGGTGTTACTAAGTTCCATGATTTCTTGTATGGTCGTCACTTTACCATCATCACCGACCACAAACCTTTGACATCGCTTTTTCATCCGTCCAAGCCTGTACCTCCACGTACAGCGCAGAAATTCATTCGCTGGTCTATTTTCCTCTCGCAGTACCGCTACGATATCTTGTATCGGTCCACTGCTAAGCACGGAAACGCCGATGCGTTGTCCCGTTTGCCTGTTGCTGAGGATCAAGCATTCGATTCTTCCGAACTTGCTTGCATGTTCATTGATTCGGAAACCGATGAAGTGGTCGAATCGTTTCCGATTGATTTTCGTCGTGTCGCTACAGCCACAGCTGCTGACCCTGTCCTTGCTACTGTTTTACGTTTTGTTGCTACGCAATGGCCTTTGTCAAAGTCTCGGATCGAGGATCCGTTGGTTCGCCGATTTTTTGCTCACAAGGAGAGACTTTTTGTTCGACGTGGTGTTTTGTTGTTGCGTTCTGATAATGATCAGTCCAGAGTCGTGGTCCCACGTTCGTTACAGTCCTCTGTTTTACGGCTTCTTCACCAAGGACATTGGGGTATAGTGCGAACGAAACAACTTGCTCGTCAGCACTGTACTTGGTTCGGAATCGATGCTGCGATTACGAATATGTGTTCTTCGTGCCCGGCGTGTGCCGAACAACAGTCCGCACCGCCGCGGAAAGTCTTTGCATGGCCAAAAGCCACTTCCCCTTGGCAACGCTTGCACATTGATTTTGCTGGTCCATTCTGGAATGCTCGATGGTTGGTTCTGGTCGACGCCTTCAGTAATTTTCCTTTTGTTGTCCGGATGTCTTCCACGACGTCCTCCGCCACCATCCAAGCGTTGTCTGCTATCTTTTGCATTGAAGGTCTTCCGCAGACTATTGTTTCCGACAATGGCCCACAATTCATGTCCGCAGAATTTCAGTCATTCTGCCAGGCCAATGGTATTCAACATCTGACATCCGCGCCGTTTTCGCCTCAGTCCAACGGTGCCGCTGAACGATTGGTCCGGACTTTCAAGTCACAGATGTTGAAATTGAAAGCGTCGCATTCTCGGGAGGACGCATTGTTGCTCTTTTTGTCTTCGTATCGCTCTCAGCCCCGCGATGGTCGCTCGCCGGCTGAGTTGCTCCACGGTCGTCCTCATCGCACCTTGATGTCTTTGCTGCATCCGCCGCATCAGGTTCCTGCGCAGCGGCAGACTCCTGCTTTTGCTCCAGGCGACGTTGTATTTTATCGCAACTATCGAGGTTCACGGCGTTGGCTCGCAGGGCGCATTCTTCGCTGCCTCGGCCGCGCGATGTATTTGGTTTTGGGGGCCTCTGGTGAGGTGCGTCGGCATCTCAATCAGCTGCGCCTCTGTCGTCGCTCGGGTTCTGCCGCTCCCCGTCTGCTTTCAGCGACGGTGCCGTCCGGTCAGCGCCCTGGGGACCCATCTACTGGCTCGCCTCATCCCCAGGTGTTACCGACGATGCCTTCCATTTTGCCCCATGGCGACGCGCCGCCACCGCCGCAGCAGCAGCAGCAGCAGCAGCCGCCGCCGCCGCCGACCGCATTCGACGCTTCGTTGCAGCCGCCAAGCGCCTCCCAGGGTCACGCGCCGCCGATCGCTTCCCGTGACCAGCTGTCCTCCGCCATGGAACTCCCGACCGCTCCGGACCACATGACGTCATCACGCGTCGGCTACCCCGACGCAATGGAGGTCGACACTTTGGCCCCTCATGTCTCTTTACGGGCGCCTACACCGCATGTTGACGTGCACCCTGGACTAGTTTTGCAGGCGTTTCCTAGCTCCCCTCGGACCGGATGGCCGGGTGCGGGTGGCACAGCCTCGCCTGTTGTTAGGCTCCCCACCTCATCGCATACGTCAACATGTGGTCCTCCCCACGGCGGGCGGAAGCCTTATAACACGACCGTTCGCCGATTTGCGGGGGAGGAATGTGGTGTCACCGCCAGACACCACACTTGCTAGGTGGTAGTTTAAATCGGCCGCGGTCCATGTAGTACATGTCGGACCCGCGTGTCGCCACTGTGATCGCAGACCTAGCGCCACCACCAAGGCAGGTCTCGTGATACGAGAGTGGACTCGACCCCAGTTGTACGAGAACCAAGCTACCGCCCAGTTGTACGCGAACCTAGCTATCGCCCAGATGTACGAAGCCTTTCTCTCTCATTAGCCGAGAGACAGAATAGCCATCAGCTAAGTTAATGGCTACGAACTAGCAAGGAGCCATTTGTATCAGTGCCTATAGCTTACGAGTATTCAAGAGAGATGTATTCCAAGGAATAAATAAAAGTTAAGTAAAAAGCATCTACATACTTTTCTTCTTATTCATTCATAAGTTCTCATGTTCCAGACTTCACGCCCGTCTGCTGTATGCCGTGCACTATCGGCTACAGCGTTAGTTTAGCGTGCCTTTCTTTTGGCTACTACCGTGTGGCGTAACAGTCTTGTTACGTCACTACAGAGGAGGTATACTTGGAAAAGCCATGTGATACGGGAACATTTCAGTTGCATTACGTCATGGTTTGACCAGAGATTTAGAAATCATAGACTGGATTGTAGGGCATACGCAGGAGCAGATATAGACTCAGATGACAATGTAGCTGTGATGAAGAGTAGGGTAAATTCCAAGAGATTAATCAGGAAGAATCAGTACATAAAGAAGTGGGACGCGGAAATACTAAGGAATGACTCGCTTGCAATTCTCTGAGGCTATAGGTAAAGCAATAAGGAATAGCTCCGTAGCAATTCAGTTGAAGAGGAACGATCATCTGTAAAAAGGGCAATCACGGAAGTTGGAAAGAAAAATATAGGTACAAAAAGGTAGCTGCGAAGAAACCATGAGTAACGGAAGAAATACTTAAACTGATCGATAAAGGAAGGAAGTGCAAAAATGGTCAGGGAAATTCAGGAAATAAGTCACTGAGGAATGGAATAAACAGGAACTGCAGGGAGGCAAAGACAAAATGGCAGCATGAAGAATGTGAAGAAATCGAGAAAGAAATGATTGTCGGAAGGATTAACTCAGCATACAGGAAATTTACAGCAAGGGTGGTAACATTAAGAGTGCAACGGGAATTCCGCTGCTACATGCAGAGAAGTGTGCGGATAGATAGAAACAGTACATTGAGGGCCTGTTTGAGGGGGAAGATAAGTCTGATGTGATAGATGAACAAACAGGAGACGATTTAGAAGAGATAGCGGATCCATTATTAGAATCAGAATTTACGAGAGCTTTGGAAAACCCAAGGTCAAATAAGGCGTAAGGGAAGTGGCAACGAAACAACCATTTACGTTGGTGTGTAGAATATGTGAATCTGGCGACATACCATCCGACTTTCGGAAAAATATCATCCACAAGTGGCTCTTGCATCGAAGTTGCTGAAAAGAATAGCATACAGAAGAAGAACGGAAAGGAAACTTGAGGATGTGTTGATGGCTGTAGGAAAGGTAAAGGCACCAGACAGGTGAATCTGACGTTGCAGCTGATAATGGAAGCAAGACTAAAAAAAAATCCAGACAGTTCGCAGGATCTGTCGACCTGGAAAAAGAGTTTGGCAACTTAAAATGGTACAAGATGTTCTAAATTTTGAGATAATAGGGGTAAACTATATGGAGAGACTAGTAATATACAGTATGTACAAGGGCGCAGGCCTTAACTTGAAGAAATTTCTGAGAATGTACGTTTGGAAAAATTCCGAAATTTTGTGGTAAGTTCTTATGGGACGAAACTGCTGAGGTCATCGCTCCCTAAGCTTACACACTACTTAATCTAAATGAAACTAACTTCCTCTCAGGACAACGCACACACCCATGCTCGAGGGAGGACTCAAACCTCCGACGCCTGTGACCGTGCGGCTACCCTGCGCGGCTGTGCGTTTGGAGCAGAGCATTTTATGGTACTGAAACATGCACTATGGGAAAATCTGAACAAAAGACAATAGAAGCATTTGAGGTCATGCTACAGACGAATGTTGAAAATTAGGTGGGCGGATAGTGTAAGTAATGTGGAGGTTCTGCGCACAATCGGAGAGGAAAGGCATATGTGGAATACACTGGCTAGGAGAAGGGACAGGATGGTAGGACATCTATTAAGACATCAGGGAATGACCGCCATGGTACTAGAGGGAGCTGCAGAGGGAAAAAACTGTAGAGGAAGAGGGCTATTGGAATACATCCAACAAATAATTGAGAACGTAGGTCGCAGGTGCTAGTTTGATAAGCGAAGGTTCGCACAGGAAAAGAATTCTTGGCGCGGCCACATCAAACCAGTCAGAAGACCGATGACTCAAACTGGTGTACGTAACAGTACGCATATGACGTACATTGTAAAAACTGTAGGAGAAAATCGAACTTACTACTATCTGCAAAGGAAATGATTCAAAACTAAAAGGAAAAGTAGCAGTGGAAGACAATACGAAAGAGGGAGAAAAGGATTAAGATAATGAATTCTTCATTGTACTCTGCAAGCTACAGTACGGCGTGAGGTGGAGGGTTTATTTTCTGCCCCTCCCTAAAGCATTCACGGAAAAGAAAGATTGTTGGTATCACTTGTTACATACGAGTTAATGTACACAGAGCAGAATTTAGCTGTCTTGTTATATTAGCTAGAACAGACTGTCCTCGATAAGGGAATGGCTCTCAAGAGGGATTACATCGAAAGCTCTTCACTCCGAATATTCCTATGGCTAAAGATCGGAATGTAGTATATCCGCCCGTGCCAGTTACAGCAGATGAGGCAACAATAATAACGAGATAGACGGGTCTGGATGTTCCCTGCGAGTGCAAAGTGAGCAAACGGTCTTGAATTGATCTGGAATAACCATACGTGCTTTTGCTCCCGTATGTATCAACAGGTTAAAGCTGGGACGAGGCAATCGCTTCGCATTTGATCACGGTGGTCTCGTTCTCCGAGACGGGACTGATACGGAGTAATTGAGAAGACGACACACTCACTCACTCACACACACACACACACACACACACACACACACACACACACACGTGAGGGGGCAGTGAATGCCGAGGGGCGGAACGCCGGCATGTAATCTGCACCCTGTCCCTAGTAATTCAGCCCCTTTGAATTCCCCGGCGACAATCTGAAAAGTGAGTCGCGAGTAACGGCCGCGGGCGAACTGCCCGGATTCCTGCACCCCTCCTCCTCTTCCGCCATCTCTTTCACCGTCTGCCTCTCCCTCTCTTTCTCTGCCTTCTTATCTCCAGCGGCGAATGGAAACGGCCCGGAAAAACAGCGCGATGCGGCGCCGCTGAAATATGCGGCCGCCCCTTCGGCAAAGCTGATCTTTCCCTCCTCCTGCTGCCACTACCCACCAAACCCTGTCTCTGACGTCACTGTTTCGAAACTTCCGTGAATTCGTTACCGGTGTTCTTTGTGCGCGTTTGACATCCCTTGTCGGAGGAATGTTTGGTTGCGACATGCTGGAGGGAATCCGAAATGTCTGCCAGGCCAAGTCAACAACAGGTACCCTTCAAGAAGCTTACCTTCTTTACCTTTATCACATGAAATGAGCACAGGTTTAATCAGCACGAGTTACTAGTATTCAATTATACATTACTTTTAATCTACTGCTGGAATTACCATTCACAGCTACAGCTACAGTCTACACATACATCTATGCACCACATGTTACCCCAAAGTGCGTGATTGAAGACGCTTCTGTAACACAACCCCCCCGCCCTCCACCCCCCCCCCCCCCTCCCTGCACTGCGTGAATAATGCGCTTGAAGAACGACTTTCACTAAGTTTCTAGATGAGTTCTAATTTCTCAGATTTTCTCATCATGGTCATTTCATGAGACGTATGTGGGAAATGTTTTGTCTGGAGTGTGGCACTATATGGGGCAGAAACATGGACGCTGAGATGAGACGATGAAGAAAGGTTAGAAGCATTTGAGATGTGGATGTGGAGGAGGATGGAGAGAATAAGCTGGATGGAAAAAGCGAGTAATGAAATAATACTGGAAAGGGTTGCTGGGAGAAGATGTCTGCTGAAGTTTGTAAGAGAAAGGAAAAAGAACTGGTTGGGACATTCATTGAAAAGGAAATGCTTGCTAGTAGATGCTTTGGAAGGATTGGTTTGTAGGAGAAGACAGAGGAAGAAGTAGATGCAAGATGATAGACGACATAAAGGGAAGAGGAAGTTATGCAGACCTGAAGAGGATGGCAGAAGACCGGACAGCCTGGAGAACTACCATGTGAAAACCTGCCTTTTGGCAGAACACTGATGATGATGATGTCGGAAGATGTATCTCCGGGTTGTTATTACACCGACAGTTTCCGAGTGCTACAGTGTGGGTCGAACACATCGCCAGCCGGAGTGGCCGAGTGGTTCTAGGTTCTGCAACCGTGCGACCGCTACGGTCGAATCCTGCCTCGGGCATGGATGTGTGTGATGTCCTTAGGTTAGTTAGATTTAAGTAGTTTTAAGTTCTAGAGGACTGATGACGTCAGATGTTAAGTTCCATAGCGCTCAGAGCCATTTTAACCATTTCGTACACATCGCGGGACGCTCAAATTTCGGAGGTATTTTCACAAATCGGTGCACTAGCGGAGAATTCTGAGAAAAATAATAGTTCTACTTCTGACACCAGATGAAAATATGGCTGTAAGCAGTCAGAACGTCAAATGTTTCCGTTTCGACGTTTTCTCGTTTGGCACAAAAAAAAAGGTTCAAATGGCTATAATCACAATGGGACTTAACATCTGAGGCCATCAGTCCCGTAGAGCTTAGAATTACTTTAACCTAATTAACCTAAGGACATCACACACATCCATACCCGAAGCAGGATTCGAACCTGCGACCGTAGTACGCTTGGCACACATTGATTTCTTTTGTAATGTGAGTGCTGGTTTAAAGGCTGGCGTTAAGAAGGTTGGTTTTCCGTAAGAAATCAATGCTATCGAGAAGAAAGGCCATGCACTGTTCGTAAAGTTGTTCTATTAGATTGGCAACAATAGCAGCTCTGCATTTCGGGAATATCACATACAGAAACAGCTGCGGAGATGCCCCATGTGAACAAATGGGCTAAAGAACGTAATTAATAAATTTGAAGAAACAGATGAATTAAGTGGTGCAGATGGGAGAGAGAGGCGGTCAATTCCTATGACAGTTGTTGATGGGATTGCCGTAGCTATAGCTTATCATGCAACATATGCTTCAGATTCAGTAGCCAGTGTGAAAGATAACCGTGGTGGGGCCATATAAATGATAGAGAATGTAGGCAAAAGTTAGTGTACTAACAATATTTATCTCCCCAAAAATAGACATAAATTATGCTAAACAAGTTATTGAGGGAATACCGTAAACAACTAACAGGTAATTTAAGACTACACTGGACAAGGATCCTGGGTGGCAGAGACAGTTTAACTGGTGGAGTGAGTCAAGTACTCTGGCCCTAAAATGTGGAAAACGCAGTCTGAACTGATCTGACGCTGAGTACACTTTGATTGATCAATTCTACTGAAGCTTCTCTACATAGGGGCATCTGAGAGCAAGTGGCGATTGAGATCTGTACGCCCTGACAGTACGTTACCCTGTTTGCTTCGTGCGCCGATGTAACTTGTAGCTGGCGAAATGTTTGCGGTGGAGATGAGATGTGGAGGCGGCACCTGTGAATCTTTTTTTTTTTTTTTTGGTGGGGTTTAAGGGCACTCAACTACTGAAGTCATTAGCGCCCAGTCACTGTTGTTAGAGCACATGGAATCTAGTAAAACTCAAGGGGATGGGGTGGACACCAGAAGGACCTGACAAAGATGCAGATAAAATAAGTAAAAAGGTTGGATGTCTTTGGACAAGCCAGTCAAAGTTATAAAACGCAGAATACGAGCAGCTGCTCGAGCGTCATCAGCTAAAACATCTGGTAAAGTAGATGGCAGGGACAGGACAACTCGAAACTGACTAAAACGGGGACACGACAATAAAACATGGCGCACTGTTAATGCCTGACCACAAGGGCACTGCGGGGCTGGGTCACCGGAAAGCAGGTAGCGGTGGCTAAACCGGCAATGCCCAATCCGCAACCTGGTCAGAAGGACCTCCTCTCGCCGAGATGGTCGGGAGGAGGTTGTCCAAGCAGTTGGGAGCGGTTTTACTGCCCGGAGCTTGTTTCCTTGGAAGGATGACCAAGCATCCCACCACAACGACACAAGCCTCTTACATACATCCCCACGAACGTCAGCTGACGGGACACAATGGGAGGCTGGCCGAGGCAGAAGGACTGCAGCCTTGGCTGCAGCATCCGCAGCCTCATTCCCAGGCACTCCTACATGTCCAGGAACCCACAGAAAGCTGACAGGAGAACCATTATCAGCGAAAGAATGGAGGGACTGCTGTATCCGTTGAATCAAGGGATGGACCGGATAGGGAGCTCCAAGGCTCTGAAGAGCACTGAGTGAGTCAGAGCAGAGTACATACGATGAATGGCGGTGGCGGCGGGCATACTGAACGGCCTGATGGAGAGCAAAAAGCTCGGCCGTAAAGCTGGAACATTGGTCGAGGAGCCGGTATTTAAAGGTGGCGGCCCCGACGACAAAGGCACAGCCGACACCATCGTCAGTTTTGGAGCCATCGGTGTAAATAAAGGTGTGACCAGCAAGGCGAGCACGAAGTTCGACAAACCGTGAGCAATACACTGCAGCCGGAGTACCCTCCTTTGGGAGTGAGCTGAGGTCGAGATAAATATGAACCGGAGCCTGGAGCCAAGGTGGTGTTGGGCTCTCACCCTCTCTGAAGGTGGTAGGGAGGGCAAAATCCAATTGTCGGAGCAGGTGACGGAAGCAGACTACGGGGGCAGCAGGGCAGACACATACAACCCGTACTGACGGTCGAGAGAATCGGCGAAGAAGGACTGGTAAGAGGGGTGGTCGGGCACAGACAACAGCCGGCAGGCGTACTGACACAGCAGTACGTCGCGCCGGTGGGTCAATGGTAATTCGGCAGCTTCAGCAGAAAGACTCTCGACAGGACTAGTGTAGAAGGCTCCGGTCACAAGACGTATCCCCCGATGGTGGATGGAGCTGAGCCGGCATAAGAGGGATGGGCGAGTGGACGAGTAGACGAAGCTCCCATAATCCAGCTTCGATCGGACTATGGACCGATACAAGCAAAGCAGGACAGTGCGATCCGCTCCCCAAGATGAACTGCTAAGAACTCTGAGGACATTAAGGGAACGTGTACAACGGGCCGCCAAATAAGAGACATGTGGAGACCAACACAGTTTCCTGTCCAATGTGAGCCCTGGAAACTTAGTTGTTTCCACGAATGGGAAAACAACGGGACCGAGATGTAAGGATGGCGGAAGGAACGCTTTATATCGCCAAAAGTTGATACAAACCGTCTTCTCTTCAGAGAACCGGAAGCCATTTGCCACGCTCCATGAGTATAGGCTGTCTAGACAACGCTGAAGGCAGCGCTCCAGAAGGCATGCGCTCTGGGCACTGCAGTAGATCGCGAAGTCATCGACAAAGAGAGAGCCTGAGACATTAGTTGGAATGCAATCCATAATTGGATTGATCGCTATGGCAAAAAGGGCTACGCTCAAGACGGAGCCCTGAGGCACTCCGTTCTCCTGGAGGAAGACGTCGGGCAATACGGAACCCACACGTACCCTAAACTTTCGATCCGTTAAAAAGGAATCAATAAAAAGGGGCAGGCGACCGCGTAGGCCCCACCTGTGCATAGTGCGGAGGATACCTCCTCTCCAACAGGTATCATAAGCCTTCTCTAAGTCGAAGAACACGGTTACCGTTTGGCGCCTCCGCAAAAAGTTCTTCATAATGAATGTCGACAAGGTCACAAGGTGGTCAACAGCGGAGCGGCGGCGACGAAAGCCGCATTGGACATTAGTAAGTAGCCGTCGAGATTCAAGAATCCAGACTAACCGAGCATTAACCATGTGCTCCATTACCTTACAGACACAGCTTGTAAGAGAAATGGGGCGGTAACTAGAAGGAAGGTGTCTATCCTTCCCGGGTTTGGGTATAGGAACAACGACGGCGTCACGCCAACGCATGGGGACCTGACCTTCGGTCCAGACGCGATTGTAGGTACGAAGAAGGAAGCTTTTGCCCGCCGGAGAAAGGTGTGCCAGCATCTGAACGTGAATGGCATCTGGCCCCAGAGCAGAGGACCGGGACAGTGCAAGCACACGTTCGAGTTCCCGCGTAGTAAAGGGGGCATTAGAAGTTTCCAGATTCAGCGAGTGGAAGGAAGGTCGCCGAGACTCTTCTGCCTCTTTCCTGGGAAGGAAGGCAGGGTGGTAATGGGCGGAGCTTGAAACCTCCGCGAAAAAGCGGCCAAAGGCGTTGGAGACATCCACAGGATCAACAGGGACCTCATTACCTGAGGTCAGGCCAGGTACCAAGGAGTGGGCCTTAATGCCCGACAGCCGGCGCAGGCCACCCCAAACGACGGAAGAGGGAGTACAACTGTTAAAGGAGCTGGTGAAAGAGGCCCAACAAGCTTTTTTGCTGTCTTTGATGACTCTACGGCATTGCGCTCGGAGTCGTTTGTGTTCAATACAATTCGCCAATGTAGGATGGCGGCGAAAGGTGCGTAAAGCACGTCGTCGAGCACGGATAGCGTCCCTACAAGCCTCGTTCCACCAGGGGACGGAAACGCGACGTGAAGAAGAGGTAGTACGAGGAATGGAACGTTCGGCAGTATTGATGATAACAGCCGTGAGGTATTCGACCTGACTGTCACAAATGAGAAAATCGTGGTCCGAAAAGGTCGCCAGGGAGGAGTAAAGTCCCCAGTCAGCTTTCGGTACGTTCCAGCGCGAAGGACGTGGGGATGGGGTGTGGTGCAGGAGACGAACGACACAGGGGAAGTGGTCGCTCGAATAGGTGTCAGAAAGGACATACTACTCGAACCGACGGGCAAGAGTGGTAGAACAGATCGAGAGGTCCAAGTGGGAGTAGGTATGAGTAGAGTCCGAGAGGAAAGTTGGGGCGCCGGTATTGAGGCAGACAAGATTGAGATGGTTGAAGACATCCGCCAGGAGTGAGCCTCTTTGACAGGATGCAGGAAAGCCCCAAAGGGGATGATGGGTATTGAAGTCGCCAAACAATAAAAACGGCGGGGGAAGCTGAACAATCAGGTGCATCATGTCAGCCCGACTAACAGCAGATGACGGTGGAGTGTAGATGGTACAAACTGAAAAAGTAAAAGCAGAAAGAGTAATACGGACAGCTATTGCTTGGAGTGGGGTGGTCAATGGGATGGGATGGTAATAGACATCATCCCAAACGAGCAACATGACCCCACCATGAGCTGGGATACCATCCACAGGGGTGAGGTCATAATGCTCCGAGGTATAGTGGGTAAAGGCAATACGATCAGTCGGCCGCAACTTGGTTTCCTGGAGACCAAGGACAAGCGGACAGTGCAGGCGGAGGAGCAGCTGTAATTCCTCCCAATTAGATCGAATACCTCTTCTGTTCCAATGTAACAAGGCCATCGCTAGTCAAAAAAGAGGGAGAACGAGACGGGGGAAGAGCTGGTCACCTCGACGGCTGTGGAGGGCCAGGTTGTGAGGGAACAACACTACAACCGGTGGGAGGCGGATCCGATTCCATCGAGTCGTCGCCAGCTGCGACCGCTGTCCCTGGTTGTGTAGGAGGGGCCGCATCATTTGCCGACGAGAGGCCAGCTGAGCGCCTGGAAGCAGAGCGTCCCGGCGAAACTGAGGACGGCCGGGAGCAGCGATTCACGGATGGAGCGTCAGACGAAACGCGCCAGGGTGGAGAGGGGGATAGAGAATTCTTCTTGGAGGCCTTCTTGGAAGGCCGAGGAGGCACAGGGATGGTGGACTGGACCCGAAGAAGGTCCTCACGCGTGGGGTCCGTTTTGGAACGCCGGACCTCGGAAGCTGGGGTCCGGAACGTTTCCCCGATGGACGCCTGAGAAGAGGATCGCTTCTCAGGTGGCGGGGGAGATGAGGAGGAGGTAGGGTGGCCCCTGGGGCAGAGGGGGCGGGGGCCACGGGGGAGGAGGATTTGGAAGGGAGGGATTTGGGAGGTGGAGGCAGAGCCCCCTGATGGGCGGAGGAGGCAGAGGGGGGACAGGATAGGGGTGAGGATACCACGGAAGGAGTGGACACAACTGAGGCAAATGAAGTGGTCAACGGCACGGGATGGAGGTGGTCATACTTCTTCCTGGCCTCAGAATAAGAGAGCCGATCCAAAGTTTTGAGTTCTTGTATCTTCTTCTCCTTCTGATATGCGGGGCAGTCTGAGGATCTAGGCGAGTGGATGCCAGGACAATTAATGTACCGAGGTGGTGGGGTGCATGTATGTTCCTCACGAAGAGGACGTCCACAATCGCCACAAAGGGGCTCAGCCTCACACCATGACGACATGTGCCCAAAGCGCAAACACCGAAAACAGCGCATAGGAGGCGGGACGTAAGGTCGCACGTCGCACCGGTAGCACATCACCTTTACCTTCTCCGGGAGAACGTCCCCCTCGAAGGCGAGGATAAAGGCCCCGGTGTCAATGCGACGGTCTTTGGGGCCGCGCTGGACTCGCCGGACGAAATGCACGCCTCGGCGCTCCAGGTTGGCCCTGAGCTCTTCATCAGATTGTAGCAGGAGGTCACGATGAAAAATAACCCCCTGCGTCCTATTTAGTGCCAGATGCGGGACAATGGACACTGGGATGTCCCCTAGGCGGTCGCACGCCTGGTCTTGATAAGAACGGACCCTGAACGCATCTTGCTGAGAGCCTCGATTTCCCTGAAGATGTCCTCAATGTGCTGAACAAAGAACATGGGCTTGGAGGTGGCGAACGTCCCCCCATTGGTTCGAGAACAGACCAAATAGTGGGGGAAGTACTTCGCCCCAAGCCGGCGGGCCTGTCCCTCCTCCCAGGGAGTGGCCAAGGGGGAAAGGGCAGGAGAACCAGAACTAGAAACGGTACCTTTTCTTTTGAAAGACTTGGCCGCAGAGCGACCTGATATGTGTTGACGTTTCATCTGCGAAACGTCCGCCCCGATACCACCCACTCCGACCAGGGGCTCTCCCCACGGGCGCCACCCAGCCTCAGCAAGGGCCACCTGGCAGAATGACCATTGCCGGGAGTCCTGATGCCCCAAGGAGACGGGCATCTACTCCTTGGCCGACGTGGGGAGGGTGCAGCTCAGGTATCGGCAGTACGGTCCCTGTGTTGTCAGGGGGATACAACCTAGAGGTACCACAACGGGCTGGTTACCGTGCTGGATGTCTGGTGACATGGAAAGTCCATCATGATCGCTGGTGCAGATGGGGACACACTATGGGCGTAACTTGTACAACCCATCAGGCGTTTAGGCCCAATTTGAGGAATAGTGGGTATGGTTACAACGCCGGTACAAGGCTGAGTGCCAAGGTCTTAATGCACTTAGGACCAGTGGTACACCACGTAAGGTGTCCTTCCCCAAAAGGCTCGACCTTCTGTAGAATTTTGAAAAATGGAGGTCAAACCCCAAGGGGGACCATTACATGGAAGGCCGAAACGGTTGAAACTCCTTTTAGTCGCCTCTTACGACAGGCAGGAATACCTCGGGCCTATTCTTACCCCAGACCCGCAGGGGGAACCTGTGAATCGATCATGGCCATGAGAGAAATGCAAAAATCTCACGGTCTAGCGATCACGCAGACGGATCGCAATTTACTCTCTACCAGAGCCCTGAAATCCTGGTAGATTTCATTGTGTGACACACCTGTCCCCTGGTCGTACCAAGGACCAGTGTAGCTCACTTTCATGACAGAGTGCACAAGGATAACAAACGTCAAGACTGGTAAACCCTCGGCAAACGAGTAGTTCGAGACATTTGAATTCACACTGATGGCACGTTAAGAACTTCACCGTAGGTTCACCAGTCTAAACTACTTGCAAGTGAAGTCAGTCTCGGGACAGGTCCCAACTACCAGCCACACATGCCAGAGCTTGGACCAAAAGTGCTTACCAGACCCTAGTCCCGCACCTGAGTGCCTCGCACCTCTACAGAAAAAAAAAAAATCCGTTTTTGTGCAAAGTGCATAAATGACACCAACTTCACCCCATCTTGAGTCAATCACAGGGCTCTATAGGCGCTAAATCTCCCATCCCAGGGATGGTTCCTTTGAAAGAGCACGGCCGATTTCCTTCCCCATCCTTCCCTCACCCGAGCTTACGCTCAGTCTCTAATGACCTCGTTGTCGACGGGACGTTAAACACTAATCTCCTCCTCCTCCTCTCCAATCCCACAATACAGCACAAACTCATGTCGGACCAGGACAAGAGTTAAGAAACCTGCATCTCTGGGGAAAAAATGAAACTGCCAATTACTAGCTTTTTCGCAGAGGGGAAGATGATTTTTTCCGATGTCGTGTCTCTTCCCACGGAAATAATCGAACAGATACAGTCTCAAAGATCTTTACCTAAATCGCCTGTGCCTTGGAGCTTTTTAGTTCTAGTTAGGAGGTGTAATAAAAATCTCCAAACGTTTCTCAGGTGCCGGATTTTTCTTATACAACCGGAGGAATTGGTTCACTGACCTATTTGCACCATCAGTGAACAGAAAAACAGGTGAGTTTTTATTATGTGTGGCTCTGCACACAATGCCTGGTTTACGTCTCAACTGTGTAGATGTGTTCCTTTACACTATCGCACAAGCCCAGGCTTCTGCTGGCTCCATGGCGGGTAGTGCAGCATTGTTCTGTTGGAGGCCTGTCTCGACAAGGGGTTGCCCTGTCTGCCGTATGTGGCTGTGGACATGTCTGGCAAGATTTACTTAGGTATGGGCTCATCACCAATTGCTTTCAACTACCAACAAGCCGTTTCTATGAGCTAAGAATCATGAAAATACCTCATGCAAGATTGCGGAAAGGAAATAAAATTCGGCGAAGCCTGTGTGTGGGCCTAGCAGCTGGTTATGACGAAACGCAAAATCAGAGGGGTCATCGAAAAACTGGAACTCCCTAAGAACACGAATAGAGAGGATGGACTCAGGCTTGTCCCATCTTGGCTGCCAGCAATCAGAGTCCAACACACCGCAATATCAACACCGCCGTCCAGCACTTGGTAAACAGGAGCCAACTTCTCATTCGACGGTGACCACGTCATGGCACATATTACAAGAGCCAATAGACAACTGAGTCTACGCTCTCCCTCAACCGAGATAACCTATTAAAATAAAGTTCCCTCTCCTTCTTCCTTAAGTGAGCACTGAAATGAACTATCTGTTTAAAATTATGGCGTAGTGGCATGCGCAATGAACAGTAATAACAAAATATAAGGAGCACTGCATAGCTATAAAGCATCAGTAGACCCAGAAGAAGACTGCTGCAACCGTAGCCGAAACGTTGGCTTTCTCCAGCAGCAGTTCTATTCAATATAACACGGTACCATACTCAGAAAAATTTTATGTCGACATGGTTCCACACTTTTAACAGCTTAACCGTTTCCACATCACTATTTTTATGCAAGATGAGGCGACGTCACATGTCGCCTGTTAGGTGAAAATGGCTCAAATGGCTCTGAGCACTATGGGACTTAACATTTATGGTCATCAGTCCCCTAGAACTTAGAACTACTTAAACCTAACTAACCTAAGGACATCACACAGCACCCAGTCATCACGAGGCAGAGAAAGCCAGGTGAAAGATTCGCTTCTACAAACCTTTCGTAAACGCAGCATCATCTCTAGTTAATTTCAAGATGTGATCCATTCCAGAGGCCATGACCTAGATTCGTGTGAACATCTTCGGATTGAAGCTCTTTTTTCCATGTTTGCTTTAACAGTAGATATATATTTGGATGAGGTCCGCCAAGGAAAAAAAATGGCTCTCAGCACTATGGGACTTAACATTTATGGTCATCAGTCCCCTAGAACTTAGAACTACTTAAACCTAACTAACCTAAGGACATCACACAGCACCCAGTCATCACGAGGCAGAGAAAGCCAGGTGAAAGATTCGCTTCTACAAACCTTCCGTAAACGCAGCATTATCTCTAGTTAATTTCAAGATGTGATCCATTCCAGAGGCCCTGACCTAGATTCGTGTGAACATCTTCGGATTGAAGCTCTTTTTTCCATGTTTGCTTTAACAGTACATATATATTTGGATGAGGTCCGCCAAGAAAAAAAAAATGGCTCTCAGCACTATGGGACTTAGCTTCTTAGGTCATCAGTCCACTAGAACTTAGAACTACTTAAACCTAACTAACCTAAGAACATCACACACATCCATGCCCGAGGCAGGATTCGAACCTGCGACTGTAGAAGTCGCGCGGTTCGAGAATGTAGCGCCTAAAACCGCTCGGCCACCCCGGCCGGCGGTCCGCCAAGAAATAAATTTACTAGAAAATGGCCCATAATACAATATCAACACACACGATAAACAAAAAACAGTGGAGAATCTTATCACTCAAAGTGAATACATCATAAAACAACAAGAAAGAAACAGTAACCCAAACTTCGATACAGGTCTGACAAGAGAATTAGTTGCAGAAGAAATAAGATGCATAATAAAGGTAAAAAAAACAACATATTGACAGGAACAAAAGCTGGAGTAGAAAAAAGGTCCAGAAAAATAAAGAACAGACTTAAAAGCAATGAGGCACTCATTACGAGTTCAGACAAGGGGAGCACCATGATAGTAATAAAACAGGATGAATACGAGGATAAAACCTTAAAATTTGTAGAAGACAACAACATAACAAAGCTAACCAGCGACCCATCACAAAGATACCAGAAAAACACTAACACTTCTAAAAAATATCTCACATATTCACAAATCAGAAAGCGAAATGGCTGAAACAAAAGAATCCCCAAGCACCCACACTGAACAGCCTATTAAAGCTCCCCATTGTTAGTTTCAGAAGTGCACCCACACATCAGCTAGCCAGAGAAATGCACACATACTTATAGAAACATTACTTGTACACGAATAATAGAACCATACCCAACACCGAAGAGCTGATACAAAAAATCAAAGACATTAACATACCCACAACAGCCATACTCACCTCATTTGACATCAGATCCATGTACACAAATATCCCCACCACAGAAACCATCAGCATCATCAAACAACAATTCGAAGAACTGGCAGAAATTCCCAAATCCTACATAAAACAATTAGCTAGCATTCTAAAACTAATCACAGAACAAAACTATTTCTCATTTGACAGTCAGTTCAACTCACAAGAAGACATGCTTCCAATGTGATCACCAGTCAGTGGACTCCTAGCCAACATTTTCCTCAATCACATCAAAAATAAAATGTTTGAAACAATAGTAAAACAGACAAAACGATTCAAATGGCTCTGAGCACTATGCGACTTAACTTCTGAGGTCATCAGTCGCCTAGAACTTAGAACTAATTAAACCCAACTAACCTAAGGACATCACGCACATCCATGCCCGAGGCAGGATTCGAACCTGCGACCGTAGCGGTCGCTCGGCTCCAGATTGTAGTGCCTAGAACCGCGCGGCCACACCGGCCGGCGTAAAACAGACAGTACCGGATAATATATTCACATCGTTATGAAGATGGCATCATATGCCTTCTAGATTAAACGCCCAGTCGCAATCCGACACCTCCACAGTGATATAAACTAAGTCCACCCAAAAATCAAGTTCATCATAGAAACAGAAAATGACAACATGTTAAATTTCCTTGACATCACAAAATACAGACACGACAACCAACGTCAGTTCCCTATATTTAGGAAACTGACCATCACCAACACAGCCACTCACATTCCAACCATCCAGTTGCGCACAAACTAGCCAGCTGCCAATATATGCTACACAGACTAAACAAAACTCCATTCACTGAAATAAAACCGTAACATTGAATTACAGACAATCAGGCTAACAGATATAGAGAATAGATACGATACAAACACTGTAGTCAAACTGAACCACAAAATTAAAACAAAATTAAAAAGGACACTCAACACACAAAAACAAAATCCTTCTCATCAACTTACAAACACAGAGAACACGCATATGAGCACAAATTAACAAAAAACACACAAAACAAGAAACAAGTGGTTCACTTGCACCTGCAACAACAAAGTAACCCACAGTATAGACAACATACTATAAAAACAACTGCTAAAAATAGCCTACAGGACAGACAATTCAACACAGAGAAAAGAAAGGACAACCAAAACAAGCACAGACAAACAACACATCTGGTGTTTACCAACCGACATGTCAGGACTGAAAATCAGTTTATACAGGACACATAAGCAGAGACTTTAATACCAGATACACTAAACACAGAAGAGCATTAAAAAGTAATAGCTGTCATTCCATATTTGCTGAAGACCTTATGGACAAGAAAAATAACGCAACAGACATCACTACTGCCTTGAAAATTCTCAAATGCAGCAACAGCCCGCACGAAAACTAATAACTAAAGAAAACTATCAAATACGAAACCATACTTGAAGGAAGACAACTAATAAATGAATACGCAGCTTTCTGCAATGGAACTCTGTTCCCTGCCGTCAAATAATTATTGTATAACACCAACGTGTAGATCCTGCCAACACTCCCCTCCCCATACACAAAAAGAAAAAAGAAGTAATAACACACACACACACACACACACAATTCCACATAGAATTAATTAATTTCAGGCATAACCATAACAGCTTCCAAATCGTAAGTTTTGTTTAATAATTTGTCTACATTAAGTTACTCATATATATGGTTGCAGATTACACACTGTGAAAGAAAACCGCCGCTGTAAAAATATGATACATCAGGAAAACCACATCATGTGGTAAAAAGGTATGAATTCAGAATTTTATGTGTTGCTTCAAAAATCTGTGATAACGCTTTTAAAAACTAATATTTACATGTATACAAACAGTAAAGAACATTTATGTTTAACGTCAATGAAACAAAAGCCCACTGACGATGCTGCAACTTCAGTGAAACATGTTTGGAATTGATACGTGGTACTTACTGGAATAAAGGAAAATGTGGAAGGGAGGATCCATCAATATCACTTTCTTTTCACACAACCTGTTTATTTACCATATATAAACGGCGTTTTACAGATAATCGAAACATTTAACCATAATATTTTCTATAACAAAATGAAAGAATTTGGAAACTTCTTTCGACCTTAAACCATAAGTTGAATAAGCTTTTAATCTTTGCAAAAGAAATCTGAAGTGCTGTATTGCAAAACAGCAAACCATATGACAAGGATTACAAGACTGCCGGACCTGCAGCCCACCCGTCATCGGGTGAAACAGCGGTTTTTACTAGCGCACTGGACACAGTCTGTCTTATTGTAAGATGGCAAGAACTATGCCCCTTACATGAAGTCATTAAGGATCACCTAACTCACGTTGAACGAACAGTAGGGCTGAACAAAAATGACTGACAAGGCACAATGCACCTTATAGAGGGTATAGTATGGACGTATTGGAATAATTAATGTCGGGTGATGGTTTTAAAGTCATTCACACGAAATGAAAACTTTGTGGAAATGCATCGATTTACTGGAGGCTAGTTTATCTCAGGGAAGTACTCAGAATTGACTGTGGCCGCCAGGGGAGCGGCTAAGGGAAGCGACAATAGGCAGCTTAGGGCAGCTCAAGCTCTGAGAAAGTGGTAACGGGGTATGGCGTCCAGCTGCCTTAAGATGAGTGACAGTGAGTGGGTGGTTGACCCTGACTCCATGCTGGTGTACTGGGAAACAGACGGAGAACTTGTACGCCTGTTGATAAATGTCCATCGTTCCGTTTTCTGTGAAACATGCGAGAAAGCCGTGCAAAGCTACAGTGGAGCGGTCAACAGGGGTCAAAATATGCATGTTCATGACTATAGCAACTTCACACTGAATTCACGGTCCGCAGAGTCTGAAGCAAATCAGGTGAAGAGCGACAGAATGAAATACGCCGACCTCTGATGGGAATGTAGGACCTAGGAATTTGAAGTACTCCCCTGGGAGTCAGAATTCCGGAAAACTTGGTGTTGTGGCCTGGGAGGAGCTAAATAACAGAAGTTGAGAGGAAGGAAAATTTTGTGGGAATCTGTTCACTTCCCAGAGCAGGTATTGGTCGGCGCTGGGAAGCGATGCATAATTAATGCGACTTGCGCTGCAATTGGCGTAAGTGATTTTGCTGGAGGAGAAACCGAGGCGAGGAGCGGACTGTGAGAAGTCTCTGTAGAGGTATTCCATTCCCAGCTTGCCTAGAGTGCGGACGTGGTGTTCTTTACTCGGCTTGCCTTGCAGCACCATGAGGTCGGCCGACGTCCACACAAAGACGCCGCTCCGCCATGCTGAATTCGGTGATATTGCGCCCGCTCCGGCCACTGATTAATTTGTTGGATCACGTCGGCAAAGTTTCCAAGAGGGTTTCATGGACTGTGTATTGTAGAATTCTTCTCGCACTTCACATTACGCCTGGGTCAGTCGATAGGAATTACTTTTTATTTATCGCGCTTTACTCCACGCAAACGCAATTTATTACCACTGCCTGTTAGGAGAGTCATGTAATGTGATGATTGAAGGTCGTGAGTTAAATAAATCTGTGCTAATCGACTGCATCTGTTTTCAGTCAAGTAATGGAAATCTCAAGTCACTTTCTTAATCAATTTTATGTTCAACATTTGCATCTGGTGTTCAATAGCTAAATTTAACATCAATGTGCACCCCTTTTTAATTAAAAGGGATAAATTCTGAATCAATTAATGTCAACACCGCCACCGCAGTTCCATCAGGAGTTACAGGGCCTTATTACTTTCTTTGCATTATCCGACATTGCGGAAGTTTTGCACTCTCTGTTGATCTGTTAGTCAATTACCTGGGGGTGAACACACACCAAAACCAGATAAGTGACGGGAGGGATGTTACATTATTAAGTGCCCTTCTGCAACACATGAAAACTATATAAGCACCATTGATGACAAGAGTGATTCAATTACTCAAAACAAAGGGCTTAACTTTTAATTTGAAAGCTGTATGTCGAAAGGTTCGGGATTAAGGTGTGCACCTGTTCTTAAAGGTTAAACAGGTTGGCAAACAATATGACAACGATAAGGCTTACTTCAAGGTGCGACTGGATCCCAACCAGTCCCTTCTGACAATTTTGTTTTGACTAAAGCCCTGGTGACAGTTGGATGTTAATATTTTCAAAGTTAAAATAATTGATAGTTATTAAGACCGCTCTGAAGGAACGTCTTAAAACATTACTTGTTAACACTTATTACAGGAGAACTCACTCGGCGGAACCACAAGATCCAGCTGAAATGCACTAATAATGACAGAGTCTTTCAAACATAGAAACGAACAGCTTAGGACAACAGGTTGTTCAGATTATACCTAATGACTGAGAAATGCAATTACAATCAAAGAACTGAACAGGTTAACAGCTAAATCGAACCACGAGGTCCCTCTTTTGTTTAATGGCAAAGTGTGCCTTAGTACAATTGTTCCAGCTGAATTTACGACCAAGAGCTGATTAATTACAACATTAATGATCAAGCACAAACCAGAAACGAAAGGCAATATAACAGCGGGACAAATTTTCAAACGACAATAGTGTCTTCGTACAATACTACTGCCTATATTTACGACCAAAGAGCTCTGAGGGTCTGGTAGAAACCAGAAAATAATAAGGAGGGCAGGTAGACAATGAAACAAATCACCACGAGGATTACAGAATGTTACTCCCCTTTATCAGCAAGCAGTTCCGTGGGTCCACGGCGCGTCGCAGCGGTTACTGAGTGGTGCAATGACAGTCACGTGGAAGAGGGCAGCCGGGCCACGAGCGGTCGTCCGACACGAGTGTTGCCAACCAACCGAGGGGATGCTGGCTTGCTGCTTGTAGTCGACGCTGACCCTGGTGAAGCACTCCGGTATCTTTGCTCTGCGCAGATCCTCCTTGTGCAGCTCGTGGATTCGGCCGCTCAGACCTCGTGACCACCTCTTGTCTTGACGCTACTGCCAATGCCCAAACTTCATGCCTCTCTCCTGGGCTTTTTTTTTTCTTTATTGATTGTCAATTCCCCCT
This sequence comes from Schistocerca piceifrons, assembly GCF_021461385.2. Classification (NCBI taxonomy): domain Eukaryota; kingdom Metazoa; phylum Arthropoda; class Insecta; order Orthoptera; family Acrididae; genus Schistocerca; species Schistocerca piceifrons. The sequence goes on along the minus strand of NC_060138.1, from coordinate 1,197,033,594 downwards.
GAAGGGGGCGGGCTGGTAGCAGCTTAGTACGCTGCTCTACAGGCTACAGACGTTTTTTTTTAAAACGGAAGAAGAAAAGATGAAACGTCCCCTTTTTAACAAATTATACACGACTGTGCTTAACCTCACACACAATATTTTTAGCGCAACGCAATCTGACTTTCAAGAATCCCTACAAAAGAATGGCCCTGACTAACATTAAACTATACCTTCCAGAAATCACTTACCTCACAAAAATCTTCATTACTCGAACCACTGCAATACAGCGAGCGCCACTACTGCCAGCTAAATAAAAGATTCAAACTACTGAAGGCACTAGCTACTGATAGGGATAGTTAGCAAATGAAAGATATTAATAGAGAACGAACAATGTATTTACCTTGATATCATCATATATAAATATAGCAGTTCATGACAAATTACAAACCTCCATGCTCCCCACAAAAAATTTTACAAATTGGTTTGGACAGTGGCCAATACAGATTTGAAAAAAATTTTCATAATTACAATAACAAAGAAATCAAATGCACACACTTATTGATACAATGTTGGTCAAAAGCTAAAATTTTCTCACAGTCTATAAAGACAGTCCTGATTCATCACAGTAAAATTGCAGTGTTTTTCTTTTTTTTTCAAATTCTGAACAGTAAAAGAGAATGCACACAGAAGTAGTGAATTTCCATCCAGTCTTGAAGAAGTAGTGTCCTTCCATCAGAAAGACAGTGCTGACTGTTGACATGCTGACAGGTAATGGGCCACAACATAGCAAACCCACAGCAGAGTCATTTGACGTTTTGAAGAACATTGGTAGGTAGGTCATCACAGAGTAGACCCACTGCAGTCCTGGTAGAGATTACGGTATTAGTGGGCCATCAGAGGCGCAGACCCACTGCAGTCCTTGCAGAAATAATGGTACTGGTGAGTCAGCAAAGGTGTAGACCCACTGTAGTCCTAGTAGAAATAATGGTATTGGTGGGCCATCAAAGATGCAGACCCACTGTAGTCCTTGTAGAAATGTCCAGCAGCCATCTCTTGCGATTGTGCAGGTGCACATTCACCATCGAAGAGTCTTGCGGAGAACATAGCAAGTCCATAAACCACCACTTGTGCACTCACAAAGTTTTTGGAATTGTCCTTAGAACCAGCAATGCTGTTATCCAGTCCCTTGCTGAATTAGTAACACACGTGCAAACACTAACAGTCCCAACTTCTCACATATTGTCCATATACTATGACCAACAGAAATGTGTGCAGTGAAATGTAACTCACAAGTTACTTAATTTGATGAACTGGTGTCAAGTAGAAGACATCATTGAAACATAATAATACAGATAACATTTATAGATAATAGGGGCTTTACAAAAGAATAGAAATAAACATATACATCAATGTTACAGGAATTATGACATGAGGACATACATAAAAGATCGGAATAACTTTCGAAACATCAACTTCACACATGAGCATTAACACAAAACAGAATAAATAATGTCTAACATCTTTACAAAGTAAATAACATATTATTAATGCCAATTATATTCGAGGATAACAGTATTCCTCATCATAGGGAATGTAGCTTAGTATTAGAAAAATTCTACAATATAAGTCTTATCAGATAAACATATAAATACAGGAAAAACATAAATACCCAAGGGTACACAAACATATAGCGGAATAATACAAGGAAAGGACAGGTTTTGTTTTACTGCAGTATTTTGCAAACTAAACTTTCTTTACTTCTCGGAGATCTCCCTTCGTTCTTCATTATTTCCAAAAGTCCTATCTATACCTGCTTTCTGTACTTTTCTCGTATAGCCTCTCAGTGCATTTCTTCAAATTCATCGCAACTCATTCTCTTATAGGCTACCCCCTCTTAAGCTAACTTAAATCTACTGAGCTCAGATGCTAAACTAAGGGACGAGGCAATGCAGCATCACAAAACAATTAACACAAACAGCAATGACAAAAAAATGGAAATTTGCAAAGCAAGCTACAGTAAATCTAAATTACCAAGCAATGCAACATTACAACTAATATGAGCCAATGTGCAGCAACAAGAAAAATAAATGAGTAGTAAAACTGGCTTAGCAGAGTAACACAAAGTCAAATTCAGTAACACTATGGCTGGCAAACAGCAGCTTATATCTAAACATGACATAGCTCAAGCAGGAAAAATAGTACACTAAAGATAACAATGCAGATAAGGGAAATGTATAATCACATCTTAATGTCTAAGTAATTAAAGTGGTGCACCACAACAACTTATTGTAAAAAAAATATTACCATGTACTTGAAAAGAATATTATGTATGCAGTTACTGTTACTAGTCCCTTCTTATTGTTCTTTCCTTTCCAAGTGCTCCTTTTTTGAAGAATGTGGATCACAAAATTATTATTTAATAGATCTGTTGACAGAAAGTGTTCACATTAGCAAATGCATTTAATTTTATTTTATGAAACCAATGCTGCAACACAGCTGGAAAACAGATGTCAAATGAAATAAGCAATTACGCAAACCAAAGCATAAAAATATCATTCAATAGTCATGTGGCATTTCGTAAGTCAGTAGCTCTCAACTCTCGTAGAAAGACACTTGTCATAATCAGGTGTGCAGATGTACGAATATTTCCCATCAATTCATAAGCATTTCAGTAATTAGCACAAAGTACGAGTAACCATATGTTTTCAGGTAATGAGCGTGTAATATTTGCGATGCTTTCTACAAAGGATCGTCAATAGCGAGGATAATGGCCTCCCTTTCTTTTTCTACCTGTGCCGCTGAAAGGCTAATGGCTTTTTTTTTCAGGCGGCTGTCGCCCAGGTGGGTGCCCGCGACGCATTACGTGCAGGTGGTCACTTAACTTTCTTACGGAAATATTTACGACAGCAGTTTCCGCTACAGTGACAGTCTTACATGAAAATATTTCACAGGTCAAGAATTAGCATTGCAAATCTGTAGGAAGAAAATCCTATAAATATAACAGTGTCCAAAAAATTTTCGCCGGCATTGTGATACATTCACGCAGTTACACACATTTCATAACTCTTAAAGTACGATTCTTGGTTTCCAACATCCTGTTTCACAAGTCAAGAGTCCCTACCCACTATTCATTACTCCTTACCTTATTACATATATACGTATCCATCGACACTCGTCAATATTTCGTCATTATAAACATGAAGCATAATCAAATAACTCATATAGCCTCAGCCTATTAATCATAAACATACCTCAGCAGCATAATACACATCGTCGTCGGAAAAATAACATCATAACACCTCACTCAAATCTCAAAATCGTCGTAGCTTCCTCCAATAATTAAAAAAACTCTCTGCTCATGTCACAGTGTCATCTGCCTCAAACGCACTTCAAAAATCATGAATCCATACCAAATACATCATTCAAAGCTCTCATAGTATCACAATGGTCCCAAAAAAAATATGAACAGTTTACAAAGTACAGACAAAATACAATTTCGTAAGTGTGAAGTTATCCAACTGTGTAATTACGTAAACATCTGTCACTGATGTAGTAAAAAAAATGTTTATCTCTCAGTTACATGATCAGATAGCTGTGTAATTTGTGTGTTAGAGAAATACGGTACCGATGTGTAAAGTTGTATAAGCAAATACCACATTAGCTAGGGTTCCTTGTGGTTGCCACACACATGGTACACAAAGTAGGCATATACCCCCCTGAGGATTAATGTAATTATACCCTCAGGTGTTACAGATTACAGCAATGGAATGAAATGTATCACGGAAAACTTTCTTTGTAATTCAAAAATCTTTAAAAATAAATGTTTTAAGTACAACATTAATCACCGAAATGCGTGTCCTGTAGCGCTAAATGTGCGTCTTGTTGTAAGATAATCTCTGTGGAAGTGTCGTAGTTATCGTCCTCCGAAAGCTAAGTTCTGCAGAAGCCAATGTACTTACCTCATGATAAACAAAAGTGAAATGCTTTGCGTATAGATATCTTAGTTATTACGCTTATTGTTGTGATGAAGAAATTACTGTGCTGTAATGTATTGTTGTGCTACGGAAAGGGCTGTCTCATTGTAGCTATACCACAAAAGTTACTATTAAAACATGTTTTACTTTCCAGAATAATACAGAAAAACTGTGCAGATACAAAACAGATACTCCGCAAAAGCAACAATGTAAATTGTGTCACACATTAGTAACGTCGTGATATAATCGTGTAGCTGTCACGTAAACTAACCACTGTGTCATCTGGTATCTCTCAGAAAGTACTTTAAATCCGGAATGTATTTTCAAGTAAACCAAAATGTTGCATTAAAATCTCATTAGCAGTACCAGTATATGTCCTAAGTATGTAAGCCTCATAGTCGTTACGTAATCGTGCAACTAACAAGTAAGAATGTACACACACAGTAACACTGTGTCCTCTGTTCACTATCACAATGCAGTGGTAATTACTGTCTAAATATGTACCCTAGGTTCTAGACTGGATAGTTAGCTTCAAAACATTGTTGTATGTTAACAGTTTCTTAAGTCTAACACAGCATACAAGTAATGTAAAGGGAAAAGTTATATGGCAAAGACAAAGTTAAAAAGCAGATTATCTTTCAATAAACGGTTTTACATGTGAAATGTGGTGTAAACCTTCAATCTTCCTAGTACGCAGAGTTTCAACTTCAACGCAATTATCATGTGGTATACGTCGGATTCTGCAAGGTCCATTGTAAACTAGAAAGAATTTGTGACTCAAGTGTTTCTTCTTATGTGACAATGAATGAGCTTTAATGAGAACTTTCTGACCAATATACAATTTCTTTGCATTTGCTTTACCGTGTAGTTCTCTCCTTTTGTCTGCTGCAGATTTTATATTTTTAAGAGCCAAATCAATTATGTCTTTGTGTCGAAGTTTATGTGTATTCGGGAAAGGTACAAGCTCTCTGATTCTGTTCGGTGGTTCTTCATTCTTTAGTACAAGAGTGGGTGGTAAAGCAGTGGAATCATGAGGCATTTCATTCAGCACATTTTGAAATAAGTGTAAATATCTGTCCCAATGCTGATGCTTTCTGTGACAATAAAGTCTGCAAAGCTTATTGATTTCTTTCATAATCCGTTCAGACGGGTTACAATGTGGTGAGTACAATGAAATAAAAACAGGTTTGATTTTATGGTTGCGAAGCATGCGTGACCAAACAGCAGATCTGAATTGCGGTCCGTTATCTGGAATGACTTAACTAACGTGTCCAACTTCACGTAAGAAATTTTTAACAAAGGCGTTGGATACAGACCGTCCAGTGGCTTTACGTAACGGTGTGAAAGAAACAAATTTTGAGGTATGTTCAACAGCGACTAGAACGTACTAAAATCCATTAGATGTTCTGACAAGCGGTCCCAAGAGATCAACAGCCGCAAATTCTTTTAATTTAGAAGGAATAATAGGAAATAACGGAGCACGATGTGAGACAGTAGATGGTTTCGCCTTTTGACAAAGTTTACAAATAGACAAGACTCTTCGAATTCTCTTTTCCATATTGTTAAAATAACAAGTCGTTCGAAGAATATGATAACATTTTCGTGGGCCAAAATGTGCATAGCTGAAATGAATGTACCAAATGAGCTTATTAACCACATCGTCTGGAATGCAAAGTACCCATAGCTTGTCATCAACAGTGCAGCGTTTGAAGAGTATGTTGTTTCTAACCAGATTAATATGACGAATCTGAGTGTGTGTCTTTTCATGCCATTTGCTCTTGATGTCTTTCCAAATCGGATCTTTATCTTGTTCATGAGCAATGTCCTTTATAGATGTGGTGATGAAGTTTTCAAAGGCGACTTTCTGAATGTAAAGAATACTGAAATTTTTCTCGAGGTTGCCTTCTGTGGCACTTTTCTCAAGCCCAGCCGGTGCGCGTGACAGTGCGTCCGCAACAATGTTCTCCTTACCGGGAATGTAGACTACTGTGAAGCGGAATTCTTGCAGAAACAATGCCCAACGTTTTAACCTGTCATGATTTAATTTTTAAGACATAAGAAATTGTAATGCACGATGATCACTGTATACTTTTACGTGCTTACCAGAAAGAAAGAAACGGAATTTGTTAAATGCCCAAACGATAGCTAAAGCTTCTAATTCAGTAACGGAATAATTTTTTTCAGATTTGGTTAGCACTCTGCTAGCAAAAGCAATGGTTTTCTGAACAGTAGTGTCATTTTCTGTGGCTTCTTGAAATAAATGGGCACCAAGACCAACTTTAGAAGAATCCGTGCTAAGGCAGAAATCTTGTGACAGATCTGGATGAGCTAGTATTGGCGCGTTAAGTAGCGATTCTTTCAAAGAATTGAATTCCAACTGTGCTTGTTCGTCCCAGTTCCAAATAGTATTTATCCAGTGAGAGAACAAAGCTTTGGTGTAACAAGAATTTGCATGTTCAGAAAACGACGGTAAAAATTTACGAGACCTATAAAACTGCGGACTTGTCTTTTTGTGGATGGAATTGGAATGGCTCTGATTGCTTCTAACTTTTCAGGATCCGGCTGAATGCCTTCAGAAGAAATAATATGTCCCAAAAACCTCACCTTTGACCTACCGAATTCAGACTTTTCCAAGTTAACTGTAATTCCAGATTCTGCAAAAAATACGTAACAAACTGTTGAGGATGTGATTATGTAGTTCCCATGAAGCTTCTGCTATTAGAATATCGTCCACATATCAGGTGATGTGACGTTTTAAGAACTCAGGTAATATGGAATTTAGCCCGCGAATGAATGCTGCTGAAGAAATGTTCAAACCAAAGGGAAGTTTCCGAAACTGATAACAAACGCCGAAACAAAGGAAAGCTGTGTATTTTCTACATTCTGGATGAAGTTCGATCTGATAAAAGCTGGATCTGAGATCAATGGAAGACAACACTTTTCACCATTAAAATTTTGAAGAAGTTCTTCCAACGTTTGCGGCCTGTCTGTTTCAGGAATAATGATCGTATTGATTTGTCTCGAATCTAAGACAAGCCTGATCGATCCATTTTTCTTCTCAACAACATGTAATGGATTGTTGTATGAGCTTACTGCAGGCTCAATAATGCCCTCGTCGAGCATAGATTGTATTTCTGTTCTAACACGGTCCCTATAATGTGCTGGAATTACATATGGTCTAACACAAAATTTAGTATGCTCACGAACACGAAATTGGTATTGAAATCCCTTGATTGTTCCTGTTTTGTGAGAAAAAACTGTGGAATGTGCTTGTAAAATCTCAAAAAGGTCCTGCCTATCAGTGTCATTACAATTCTCAGTTGTTTGAATTTTATTCTGAATTAACTTATTAGTGTCAAATGCGCCGTCGATATCATCCCTGTCAGTACTTGCAGAATGATTGTTAGCGTCAAGTTCCGTCGAAAATTCCGAACTGTTGTCTAACAGGAGGTAAAGCCGATTAATTTCTTCGTCATGGTTTGAGAGCCAATCTTCAAATTTCAAAGCTACTGACTTACCTTCTTTTTCTAAAGTTATTTCAGCATCGTGAAAGTTTAAGTTTGCTTTGTATTCATTCAAAAAGTCTACTCCCAATATAATTTCCGTCGACAATAATGGAACAATGAGAAAGTTCATAGCGAAGTTGTGGCTTTGACAAAAGAATTCTAAGTTGGTTTGTTGGCGTACATCTACACTTTTTCCAAAGATTGCACCTTGTAATTTAATCTTACGTAACGGAAGTGTGGGGCAATCGTTCGATTTGTTGCATTTGCTAAAGGCTGTTTCACTGATTACTGAAATGGGACTGCCAGAGTCAAGTACTGCCGTAAATTTTACGTCATTTACTGTAATGCGAATCACAGGATATGCAATGTTGTTATGTTTTACGTCGTGTTCTTGGAGTAAGATGTCCCTAATAACTTCCATTTTTACGTAATTACTAGCTACGGCAGCTGCGTCGTTAGTGTCATAAGAACGTTTTGTGGCTGCCAGCGGTGTGAGTCATTGCCTATTGTCTCTTTGTTGGCGCGCGTCGTTATTGGGATTTGGAGACCTAACTTCTACAAATTCACCGTGACGAGAGGGCCCTGCCCTGTTTAAGTCCCGCCAGTTCTGATGCAATTCAGGTCTGTCGTTACGATCACATCGTCTGTCGGCATGTCGGTAGTTCCTGTAGTTTCTTTCTTGTCGGTTAAGTGGTGGAGAATTTCTCCCTGAATCGTAACTGCGCGCTGGACCGTTGCGTCTAAAGTTATTCTGTCTCCCGTAATAATAATTATTTTGGTTCCCATATTGTCTGTTTCTCTGATTGTCTCTGTGATAGTCACTACCGCGGAGAGGTGATCTTTCCCTGTAATTATTACTACTCTGCCAACGGTTGTCGTACGGGTGGTGTCTATTTTGGTCCCGATTTGCGTTGTAAGAATAGACCTGTCGTGTCCAGTTATTGTTTCTGTCGTCACGGAATTGTGACGGATGTGACCTGTAGTGATTGTTTTCCTGTTTTCGCATCCGGCGACTGTCTGTATCAATTTCCAGTTCTTGTAACAGTCCCTGAAAAGCCTCAATGTCTTCTTTGCAACGTCCTGCTAAAATAATATGTCGTAAATGTTCAGGTAATTTGATTAAGCAAATGCGGATGAGTTCTGAGGGGCTGTATGGGTTTGTCAGGTACTGATTCTTGTGCAACATGTCTTCAAAATATCTCACAAGACTGGAGAATTCAGATTGTTCGAAATGTTTCATCATTATGATGCCATGTTTTACTCGGTCTTGTGTAGCTTGAGACCAATATGCTGAGAGGAAGGCATGGTAAAATTCTCCTTCACTGTGACAATCGTGAATGACCGATCGCATTCTTACAGCTGGTTCGTTCTATAAATAGCCACACATAAATTCTAACCTGTGCTCCAATGACCAATTGGGAGGAAAACAATGAGAGAATTGATGGAGCCACGATTGTGGATGAATGTCGTTGCCGGAATTCTTAAATGTTTTGAATTTACGTGTAGTAATGAACAGCTTATAGTCAAAATCATCATGTCGGCGAGTCGCATGTCGGTCATTGTTACGTCGTGTCGGCTGTTCAATCTCAAAATTCGGTGCACATTGCCAATTTCTTTCATAATTTCCGAAATGCGCTGTGTTATTATTTTGTGGCTGTTCCGTATTTCTATGTCCCTCTTCCCGTATTGGGGCGCGAGTGTCCTCTGAAATACGTAATTCTTGTACTACTTGTGCCAACTGATCTTGCACTTCTCGGATTTCTCTTTTGTACTGTGTATTGATTTGATTTTGATTTTGTTTGAATTTTCTAATTTCTACATACTCTTCAGTGTCAGTGAAGGCTACAGGTGTTGTGTTATTCAGATCATCATCTACCTTTGTAGATAGGTTAGTGAACTGATCTGAAAGTTCGGCTACTTTATCCGATAGTGAAATTATTTCCTCTGTATGTTTTTCTGAACCAAGTTTCAGAGTATCTACTGTGTCCTTTAAGTTTTCCTGAGTTTTTGCAAGTTGCGTAACCGAATCGGTAGATGCAACTGAGTCAATTTTAGCTTGCAAAGTGTCGTGATTTTCATGAACAATGGTTTGCAGTTCTTTTATGGCTGCTTCGTGATTCTGTAATCCATTTTCATGCCGCGAAAAAATGGGTCGAAAATGCTCACAAATTTGTGTTTTTACGTCATTACAGACTTTTTGACATTTCGATTCAATGTTATGTAACTCACTAGTTAAATCTTCACGTGTTTGTTCAAGTGTGGTGTCTAACTTTTGAAGATTTTGTCCCATTGCGTCTAACTGTTGCTGTGTTTGTCTCTGGTGTTGTTCCATCGTGTCTAACTTTTGAAGCTTTAGCTGTGTTTGTCTCTGATTTTGTTCCATTGTGTCTAACTTTTGAAGATTTTGTCCCATTTGTTGCATTAATTGTAATAACAATGCATTAGTGTCTGGAATCTGTTCCTCTGTGCTTTTCGGCAGTGAATTTGCACCGGTAACATTCACATTTTGACAAGCGGAAAATGTGTCTTGACTCATTTGAGAAAACGATGAGGACGCAAAACCTGAATCTACAGTATTTGCAAAATTGTGTCCTGTCATTTCGGATTCCTGAGGCGAGTTGTTGCCGACCGATCGATCGATAATGCTTCCCTCTTCACTAATTGTTTCACTGTCCACGCCATTGTTTGCCGCCCGCTCCATTTCCCTTTGCACAATTACCAAATTACTACTTTGAACATCAGTTAATTCATTACTCGGTGGCGCTAACATACTGCTTTCATTGTCGCTGTCATTTCTCAGTTTACTTTGGAGCCTAGTATTACGCTTTTCACACGCCATTATTGTCACAGTATTTCACACGACAACACAGAAAAACACAATTTGAAGATCAAAAATAAGAGAACACATTAACATAGCACTGAAAATAATATCTTGTTAATTGCAGCTGCGAAATACTTGCTGCAAATCTACATGCATGCCACAACTGTTTTACTGTACAACAATGAAAAACTACAACTACAAAGGAAATTCTCTCTATAATTACACGCTGGCAATAAACAAAAGCTACACTAATTACACAAACTACAAGAAAAAAATCAGAAGATTCCAGTGAGGTATCCTTGGCTAAGGGTCGACATATGAAACGTCCCCTTTTGAAAAATTTATACACGACTGTGCTTAACCTGACACACAATATTTTTAGCGCAACGCAATCTGACTTTCAAGAATCCCTACAAAAGAATGGCCCTGACTAACATTAAACTATACCTTCCAGAAATCACTTACCTCACAAAAATCTTCATTACTCGAACCACTGCAATACAGCGAGCGCCACTACTGCCAGCTAAATAAAAGGTTCAAACTACTGAAGGCACTAACTAATGATATGGATAGTTAACAAATGAAAGATATTAATAGAGAACGAACAATGTATTTACCTTGATATCATCATATATAAATATAGCAGTTCATGACAAATTACAAACCTCCGCCATCTCTCTCCCCACATCCACCACTGCTGGCGGCTCACCTCCAACTGCGCAACGCTACGCGCTGTTCGCATCCAGCTGCCGCTGCCCAACACTACAATGGCAGACAACAATGCAAACCAGCCACAGACTGCACAAAGCACAGCCAGTGATTTTCAGAGCGCTACGTGGCGTTACCAATATAAGAACCTAAACAGCCTACTTACAAAGAAACAAGAAATACAGGCAATAAAACGGTGACTTAAAGTGTAAAATGGCGGAAAAATTCGGAAAGTTAATACAGAAAGCAAAAGGGGTTGGCAATGTTAACACAAGACACAGGAATCAGACAAGTAACATAGTACACACACAATTAGAAAAACATGGCGACAGTCTGGTTTCTGTTTGCAAGAGATAAAAAGCACACCCAGCGACAGTATGATGGCCATTCGCAACACTTCCCAAAAAACACAACACGGAACACTCACTGTAAAACACTCACTATAGAACACTGCATGGAAATGGTGGCACAAAAAAATCGACACTCCCGAGCCAAAGGCAGATGGGGGGGATCTGGAGTAGGGGGAAGAACAAGGAGAGAGGAAGGAAGAAACGAAAAGGGGGGGAGCCAAGGAGGGAGAGGACTCATAAAGGGGGAGAGGGGCAGGGCAGACGCGAGAGGCAATGAGAAGAGGCAGAGGAGGGAAATGCAAAGGACTCGGGGGAGAGAAGGGGCCAGAGAGAGGGGAGGTGGGGAAGAAAGAGGGTGGAAGGGGGGGAGAGGGAGCCCGGGAAAAGGACAGAGGAAAGAAGGGGGAGTGAGGTTCAGAGTTGATAGGAGGGATAAATGGAGGGAGAGGGGGCATCATCCAGGAGGGGGAGTTGATGGAAGCCACCTTGGGAAAGGAGATGAAGGGTGTAGAGATGGAGGGTAGGGGTGACACAACAGTGAAGACGTGGCAGGTGGCGGGGATGGGAAAGGAGAGGAGCAACCAGGCGGTGAGGGGGATCAAGGCAGCGGGAGGTGTAGAGGATGCGGATATGTTCGAGGAATAGGAGCAGATGGGGGAAAGGAATGAGATCATAGAGGATCCACATGGGGGATGGGAGGCTTATACGGAAGGCGAGGTGGAGTGCATGACGCTCAAGAATCTGGAGAGACTTATAGAATTTGGGGGAGGGAGGCAGATATCCAGGCAGGACTGGCATAACAGAGGATGGGATGGATTAAGGATTTGTAGGTGTGGAGGATGGTAGAGCGGTGCAACCCCCATGTCCAGCCAGAGAGGAGTTTGAGGAGTTGGAGGCGGTTGTGGGCTTTGGATTGGATGGAGTGGAGATGAGGGATCCAGGTGAGGTTACGGTCAATGGTGAGGCCAATGTAGGTGAGGGTGGAGGTGAGGCAGACAGGACAGGTGCAGACAGTAAGGGTGAAATCCGGGAGCCGGAAGGAGCGAGTGGTACGACCTACAATGATTGCCTGGGTCACTGGTTACACCATGCAGCAAAAAGGTCAAGGTGATTCTGGAGAAGGCATTGAGACCGTTGGAGGGTAGGAGCGAGGGCGAGGAATGTGGTGTCATCAGCATATTGCAAGAGGTGTACTGGAGGGGGGGGGGGGTTGAGGCATATCTGCCATGTACAGGAGGTAGAGGAGAGGGGAGAGGACAGAGCCCTGGGGCACACCTGAAGAGGGGTAGAAGGTGTGGGAATTGGTATTATGGATGATAACATAGGAGGGGTGGTGGGAGGGGAAGGAGGCCATCAGACGGATGTAGTTGATAGGAAGGGCGTAGGTTTGGAGTTTAAACAGGAGACTGGGATGCCAGACATGGTCGTAGGTCTTTTTGAGGTCGAGGGAGACAAAAATTGCGGAGCGACGGGAGTTAAGCTGGAGGGAGAGGAGATGAGTGAGACGGAGGAGTTGGTCATCAGCAGCGAAGTAAGGACAGATAGAACGATAGGAAGAGGCATCAGATGGAGGCTTGTTGGGTTTGGAGAACATCAGTATATGGGAGGCTTTCCACAGGTCGGGATAGAAGCAAGTGGCAAGGATGACATCGTAGAGGGTGGCAAGGACTGAAAGGAAGGAGGGAGGGCAGTGTTTGAGGTGGCAGTAGGTAATGCAGTCGTGGCCGGGAGCAGTGTTGCATTTAGTGCGGAGTGAGAGTTTGATGTCCTGTGTAGTGATGGAAGTGTTAAGTTCAGATGGTGGTGTGTGGCCCAAGTATTGGAAGCTAGGAGCAAGGGGAGGAACAGAGGTATACATACGGTCCATGACGTCAGGGAAGAGGGAATAATCAAAGAGGTTATCATCTGGGATGGAAAAAACATCGGAGAGGTGAGAGGCAAAGTGGTTGGCCCTACTGAGATTGACAGGAAAGGGACGGTCATTAAGGAGGAGAGGGTACTGGGGGTGGGGTGGTTCCCAGTAAGGCGGTGGAAAGCTGACCAATACTTGCAAGAGTTTATGGGGAGCGTGGTGTTGAGTTGTGTACATGTTTGGCGCCAGGCACGGCGTTTCTTCACAGTAAGAAGGTTGCAAATGTGTCGTTGTAATTGCCGGTGGCGGGTAAGTGTATCCCGGTCACGAGTGCGGAGAAAAGAGCGGTAGAGGCGGCGGGACTCTCAAAGGAGAAGGACGACCTGTGGAGGCAGGGCAGGGCGGTGAGGGTGGATGGCTTTGGTGGGGATATGGGTGGCGACGGCGTCAGACAGGGTCTGGTGCAGGAAGGCAACAGTGCGAGAGATGTCATCAGGAGAATGGAGGGTAAGGTCGTGGCCGTCAACCTGGGTGTGAATGGAGTCCTGGCAGGCATTCCAGTTGGCACGGGAGTAATCATGGACAAGTTTAGGAGGGACGTCGGGGTGAGGAGCGCTGCGGGGATGGCGACCATTAGAGATAGTGAGGAGAACAGGAGCATGGTCACTGCCAATGAGATCAAGGAAATCTGTGGTGATGCGCCCAAGGAGGTTGGGAGAGGCAAGGACCACATCAGGAGTGGTGTTGGATTCGGATTGGGTGTGCTGAGGCAGGGGAACCAGGTCTCCCTGGAGGGTGGTGAGAAACTGATGCCACCGCTGGAGGTCGGCAGGATCATGGCTGTGGATGTTGAGGTCGGCGGCAATCACATAGGTGGAGAAGGTGCAGTTAATGTGGGCCAGGAAATCGTATGGGATGGGGGTGTGAGGGCGGACATAAATGATGGCACAGGTGATGGTAAGGGTGGGGAAGAAGAAGCTGAGGGTGAGATGCTCGGCAGGATTGTTAAGGAGAGGTTGGGGCCAGACAGGGAGGTGCTTTAGGTGGCCTATAGCCACTCCACCACGTGCCAGAGGGTACGGGTTATCGGTGCGGTGAAGGGTGTAAGGAGCCGTGGAGATGGAGATATGGGGTTGAAGGAAGGTTTCATTTAGGACGAAGGCATCCACGCGGTGCTGACGGAGGATGTGGAGGAAGAGGAGTTTGTGGGTGGGCAGGGAGCGAATGTTGTGGTACAGGGTACGGTAGGGTTGTTGTACCATGGGAGGGGAGGGTTAGACGAGGGTGGTGAGGGGGGTGAAGGTGAAGTGGGCCTGGTTGTGGGAGTATGTGGCATAGGTGGTAAGATGGAAGATGGAACGGGCAGCGAGGACGATTTGGGAAAGGGTGTGGGAGCGCTGGAAGAGGTGGATGTTTTGGAGCACAATGGTGATGAAACGGATGATGTCCTCTGCAGTAGGTGGAGGGTGGATCGAGTTGTTGGGGTGGATGGGGTCATCAACAGGACGGACAGGGACGGTGAGCTCAGGGGTGACTGGAGGAGGTTTCGCTTTACACCTCGAGGAGTGGGTAGAATGTGGTTCGTTATAAGTGTTGCAGGAGGGGGGAGAGGTGAGGTTGGGTCAATTCTTGAGGAAGTGTGAAGCTTTGCAGTGGGGACAAGTAGGGGGGTTATTGCAGGCAGAGGTAACATGGTCGTTGTATGTGAGACAGCGTTGGCAGCGGTAGGATTGGACTGTGGAACGGGAGGGGTCCACCTTATGATGGCGATTGTAGATGAGGGCTCCCTCGATGAGGAGGCGGTCAATGAAGGAGGAGGATTCGGTGAATATCCGCATGAGAAAAGTCGGCTCAGCATCACTGAAGATGTGACGGGCTGAGTGGATTTCAATGTTGGGCCAGGAGTTGAGTTCCGCCAACACCTCAGCCTCTGTGATCACGGGGCTAAGCTTCGTGATCACAGCGGTGAAGGTCGGCGGACGACGGGAAGGTTGAGGCTGGCCGGGAGAGGACGGGGTGTGGTAGGGGGTGAGTCTCTTGGGCCAACGAACCACGTATAGATATCGGCAAGCAACGACCTTCTAAGAACACAATCCACATATACCAAATCTTCCTCATAAATATTGCCAATGGGGCAGCTAGAGAGATAGTCGATACTACACCTGAGCCAGTGCTGCCAGACACAACAGCCTACTAACTCAATGGCGCCACGGCTCAGGGATATTGTTGTTGTGGTCTTCAGTCCTGAGACTGGTTTCATGCAGCTCTCCATGCTACTCTATCCTGTGCAAGCTTCTTCATCTCCCAGTACCTACTGCAACCTACATCCTTCTGAATCTGCTTAGTGTATTGATCTCTTGGTCTCCCTCTACGATTTTTACCCTCCACGCTGCCCTCCAATGCTAAATTTGTGATCCCTTGATGCCTCAAAACGTGTCCTACCAACCGATCCCTTCTTCTAGTCAAGTTGTGCCACAAACTTCTCTTCTCCCCAATCCTATTCAATACCTCCTCATTAGTTACGTGATCTACCCACCTTATCTTCAGCATTCTTCCGTAGCACCACATTTCGAAAGCTTCTATTCTCTTCTTGTCCAAACTGGTTATCGTCCATGTTTCACTTCCATACATGGTCACACTCCATACCAGTACTTTCAGAAACGACTTCCTGACAGTTAAATCTATACTCGATGCTAACAAATTTCTCTTCTTCAGAAACGCTTTCCTTGCCATTGCCAGTCTACATTTTATATCCTCTCTACTTCGACCATCATCAGTTATTTTGCTCCCTAAATAGCAAAACTCCTTTACTACTTTAAGTGTCTCATTTCCTAATCTAACCCCCTCAGCATCACCCGATTTAATTTGACTACATTCCATTATCCTCGTTTTGCTTTTGTTGATGTTCACCTTATATCCTCCTTTCAAGACACTGTCCATTCCGTTCAACTGCTCTTCCAAGTCCTTTGCTGTCTCTGACAGAATTACAATGTCATCGGCGAACCTCAAAGTTTTTACTTCTTCTCCATGAATTTTAATACCTACTCCGAATTTTTCTTTTGTTTCCTTTACTGCTTGCTCAATATACAGATTGAATAACATCGGGGAGAGGCTACAACCCTGTCTCACTCCCTTCCCAACCACTGCTTCACTTTCATGCCCCTCGACTCTAATAACTGCCATCTGCTTTCTGTACAAATTGCAAATAGCCTTTCGCTCCCTGTATTTTACCCCTGCCACCTTCAGAATTTGAAAGAGAGTATTCCAGTTAACGTTGTCAAAAGCTTTCTCTAAGTCTACAAATGCTAGAAACGTAGGTTTGCCTTTCCTTAATCTTTCTTGTAAGATAAGTCGTAAGGTCAGTATTGCTTCACGTGTTCCAACATTTCTACGGAATCCAAACTGATCTTCCCCCAGGTCCGCTTCTACCAGTTTTTCCATTCGTCTGTACAGAATTCGCGTTAGTATTTTGCAGCTGTGACTTATTAAACTGATAGTTCGGTAATTTTTCACATCTGTCAACACCTGCTTTCTTTGGGATTGGAATTATTATATTCTTCTTGAAGTATGTGGGTATTTCGCCTGTCTCATACATCTTGCTCACCAGATGGTAGAGTTTTGTCATGACTGGCTCTCCCAAGGCCATCAGTAGCTCTAATGGAATGTTGTCCACTCCCGGGGCCTTGTTTCGACTCAGGTCTTTCAGTGCTCTGTCAAACTCTTCACGCAGTATCTTATCTCCCATTTCATCTTCATCTACATCCTCTTCCATTTCCATAATATTGTCCTCAAGTACATCGCCCTTGTATAAACCCTCTATATACTCCTTCCACCTTTCTGCCTTCCCTTCTTTTTACTCAGGGATAAAAAAATAAAATTGTGTTTTGCTAAAGGTGCTCCCCATACAAATATGTAAATTCATGTTACTTCTGGTAGTGGGGGAACCTGAAAGACTGTGTCCCCAGACTCTTCCTGATCTGAAGAGTAGCACACAATGATGTCACTCTGATTACATCTGACATGCTGTGTACATATGCCAATCATACTGTGTGTCAGATGCAGCATGTTGCTGAGTCACAAGACCCTGTTGAACACGTGTTGTAACTGGTGACCATATCCTGATAAACGTGCCAAAACCACTGTCGCAATGTGTTTGACCGTTCCTCGCCTTTTCCTGCAATCCATGCTACATTCTGACTGCTTACTGTGCCGTATTTTCACCTAGTGCCGTAAAGAGGGCCTACTATTTTTGCATACTTCCCGAGCGCACCAGTTAATTATTATATTATTACTATTATTATTATTATTATTATTACTATTATTATTACTAATTACGTATTATAGCCATCATTGGACCACTCCAGCCAACTTTAAACACAGAATTTATCAGTTTCCTGTCAGCCCAGTATTTCTTCATTCTCTCTGATCTCATCCTTCTTTCTTCATTGGAAATCACCCTTCCTATTGTCTGTTTGTTGATTGTCGTTTGCAGTCTGGTTTGTTTGTCTGTGAGTCTCCTGGTTTTGTCAGTTTTGTTTCTTAGGTCTTTCAATGTAATCTGTAGCTCATCCATATCTTCCTTGATTTCTGTAATCCACTTAATGTTTCACTTTCTATTCCACAATTTTTTTACTATTCTCCTGATGATCCTGTTCTCTGGCGTTCTGATTAGATGTCCGAGAAATGAAATGCGTTTCTTCCTGATTGTACTCATTACCGGTTCTACTTCCTTGTAGGCTGTTTCATTTGTCGCTACTCTCCAGTGTCCATCTTTCTGGTACGATTTGTTGATGCACGTTCTGATGATTCTTCTCTCTTTTTTAGTATTTTGTCTATTTGTGCAGTGTTAGTTGCTTTGAAGATGGCCTTACTTGCTTATGTTATTTCTGGTAGGGTGGCTGTTTTGTAGTGTTTTAATTTTGTTGGTATTGACAGACTCTTTTTCGTTGTAGGTGTTCTTGGTGATATATTGTGCTCTAGTCAATTTGCTTATTCTGTTATGCCATGTTCGATTTTCGTTGAGGTTATATGTTATGATTTCTCCCAGACATTTAAATTTATCTACAGTTTTGATTTCTTGGTTTCCTATGGCAATTTTGTTTATGAGTGGTTGGTCAGTTAGCATGATGACTGTTTTTCCAAAAGATATTCCAAGACCGATTTTCTGTGCTATTTCCTGTAGTGAGATATCTTGTTGTTTGGTTTCCCGAACACTGTTGGACAAGAGAGCAAGATCATCAGCAAATCCGAGACAATTTAAACTTGTGTTTGTAACCTCTGCGTGTGACACAGTACTCGTTAAAGCCTGTGCTAAGGTAAGTGAGCGGGGTTCACCTTATGAGAAAGGATTTTCGTATAGATATCTACCGCGTGTACCTGAATGGTGGAAAATCAGACTTACATCCCCTCTGTAGTAACAATGATACGTCAAGTATGTTCGAAATGCAATTACACGTCAGGATGGACCAAAAGTAACTCTGAAGATGCTACCAATTTGTTAATAATACGGTCGCCAGCCTTATTAGGCGTTAATTGAGTTTCTTCCCTGTACAAGTTGGTTTATATTCATGCAAAACAACAAGTAGTAACACTGCACAATATAGTAGAATTTTAGAACCAGAAAATCTATTGAACTGATAGTTTCACGTCCTGTATGGAAAAAACCATGAATACATTACACTACACTGTAATGTACACCACAAAACTTTATACTGTGTATTAATCTGATTAAAATCGGGCATAGGTTACCCTAGAAATATCACTTTCGTGCCACACACAAAATGTCAATTTTGATAAAGATAAAACACTGATAAATTTTGACTTTAACTTTTGCTGGTCAAACCAATTTAGAACACTTCAGAATTCTAATGAATAAAAGGAGGGGGGGAACCCTGAAACTGTTATGATCACTGTATTAAAAAAATGATTACTGAATTTATTATGCGTTTAAGATTTCCAGTATGTAAGTTACTACTCTTTTCATCTTATTTACTGCTCATTTAAATACCTTTATATTTGTCTCGAAATAATAAACTTCATTAATATATCAATATTAAAGTTATCTTTCAACTTCATTAGACTTTCGTTATTCATTTACTGGTTCATTAACGAAACATTTCTTTAAACACCATTCTAACATAGCTAGGTCTGCAAATAATTATTATTAACACAAACTTTAATTTTCATTTTGGGACACTCTGATTGCACAACATTTGGAAAGGACCCTGTCTAGGTTAGTTGTGAGGATAATTAAATTATGGGAAAGTTCTGGTAAAATTTAGGTTATTATTGCACAGTTCACTCTCTGATCCATACGAATACAGTACTAAAAAATTCAACCTGCTAGTATCGATGCGGCGATTGGCGGGCGGCGAGGTGGCGAGGCGTTGAAACTCATTTACAGTTTTCTTAACATAATGGCATGAAACAAAAAAGAAATGAAATCAGAACATCAAATACACAAGTTTATCGATAAATCAGAAGAAAAAATATTATTTATATGTACAATAGTACAACGTCGTTGATGTTACATGTTGTCTTTGGGGCTTCCAATTTGGATGTTCTTTGGGTTAGTCTTGTACCATTCCCTCATTATGTATTCTAAAGGACAGTTGAATAGCAGGGGTGTCAAGCAATCTCCTTGTCTTAAACCTGTTTTTATGAAGTCTGGCACAGAGAGTTCCCCCCTGAACTTGACTTTTGATACAGTGTTGGTTATGATGAGTTCTATCAGTTGGATTAATTTTGTATGGAGCCCGAAAATTCTTAAGATTTTTAACATTGAAGGTCTATGGATACAGTCATATGCTTTTTTAAAGTCCACGAAGGTTATTACACGAGGTTTATTTCGTTTCTTGTAATATGCTATGGCTAATTTTAAAGTGGTGATCTGTTCTGCACAGCTTTCCAAAGTCTAAAGCCTCCTTGATATTCACCTAATTCTTCCTCGCTCTTTGATCCTCTTGTATAGGATTCTGGAGAAAATCTTGTATGTACAGTCTCAGAGAGAGATACCTCTGTAATTATGTGGGTTGCTTTTATCTCCTTTTTTGTGGAGTGGGTGGTTTATGGCTGTGGTATAATGTTCGAGAAACTTGTCTGTTATCAAGATTTTTGTTAGGGCTATGTGTTAGGATGTTCGAACTGTATCACTGGTATATTTCCACATTTCTGCAAAAACTTGGTCTTCTCCGCATGCCTTATAATTTTTCATCTCTCTGAGTGCCATTTCCACCTCTTGGATTGCTGGAGGATTTATGACATCAGGTGGAGTCTTTATTGGTGTGTCTGTATATATTGCTAAAAGTTCCTGGTGTTCTTCACAATTCAAAAGTTTGTTAAATGCTTTTGCCATGATTTTGGCATTTTACTTGTCATTATCTGTCATTTTTCCATCTTCTCTTTTCAGCATTAACGTGGGAGGGGCAAATTTTTGTAATTGCCCTCCAAACATTTTGTAAAAGTCTCTTGAATTGGTTTTGTGGTAATTTCCTTCTATTGAATCGATTAGATCTTTCTGTGATTTCTCTTGGTTTGCCTGATAATTTGTGTGACCTTTTTCCTGATATTTTTGAGATTGGTTGCATTTTCTTCTGTTTTGTGTGTTTGAAATTTTAACCATGCATGATGTCTTTCTTCATTATGAGTTCCACCAGACATGTCTTTTACATGGGTTCAATGGGGCTCAATTTTCTGTTTGTTGCCTGAGAATTTAAGGCAGTTCTTCTAAATTATTTGTCAGTTTTATGTTTTATGTGACTTCTCTATATTTATCATTTCTAATGAATTTGTGGGGATCGAAGTTCCTCTTTTGTTTATTGCACTTTGGTTTCCTTTTTAGTGGTGTGAACTTAATTTTGATTTTGACAATGTAATGATCTGAACCTGTATCTACTCCTCTTAATACTTTAACACTGTAGATTTCTCAGTGGAAGAATTTGTTTATAAATACATGACCCAGGTGCCATTCTCCTTTTCTCCAATCAGGTTGATACCAAGTTTTAAGTTTCTTTGGCCTCCTTTTGAAGTATATGGACTCTGAGATCAGTTTATGTTCCCTACAGGGTTCAACAAGTCTTTGACCATTCATATTTGTTTGTTCATGTGGAGCCCATTTCCCAAGATATCCTTGTATTTCTTTTTATTTGGTTTATTGTTTGGTCAAGGAGATCCTAAAACTTTTCCACTTCTTTCCCAGTCTTTGTTAGAAAATTCTTCTCATTAGTAGGGGTATGGGCATTAATGATGGTATAAATTTTGTTGGATGCTTTTAAACTCAAAGCTTCAGTTCTAGGGGAGATGGCATGAAAACCGATAATCGAATCTATTATTTTCACAGTAACTATAAAACCATTTCCAAATTGGGGACATTCTTTCAGAACCCTTATTCCAGGTTTCCCACTGTAAATTTTGTAGCCTTGTGATTCGAATGGTTCTTCTGTAGTATTTCTCATTTCCTGGAGTTCTGTTACTAAAATTTTCTTTTCTCTAATTCATCCGTCAAATTCTTTAGTTTTCCTGCTTTAATTAGAGAATTAATATTATGAGTTGCACTGTAGTTGATCTGATCTTGTTTGATACTGTTCTTATGAACAGGCGTAAGAATGGGTGATTGCCAATGCTCCGACTCACTGACACCGTCTAGGTGGCTGCCCACCGAATCCGATGTAGCCTTCTCCTGTATTCTTGGACAGGACAGTGGAAATTTTTTCCTAAAAGACCTTTCCATGGTTGACTTTCGACGGTAGTTAACCTCGGGTGGAGCAAGCTCCGATTTACAACTACGATTGTTAACCGCAGAGGCACAACCCTAGATGTTCAGTTAATTATCTCAGAGTCAAACCTGGTATGTTGCCCATGCTCTTCTTGGATTCTAAACTAGAGATGTTGCCATGATACATATAACCATTGTCCTCATTTACTGATGATGCATAAGAACTGAATAACAGGTGAAAGTGTTTGGAGCAGAATTTGTACATATTTGGTTATTTATTTAAGAGCATCTGCTGAAGACTGCATAGCATCAAAGTTGCAGATCACGACATATTTCAATTTTAATCAGTCACTGAAATCGTAATTCGTGCTAGCACATGCAGACAGGTGGTGACCATTGTCGTGCTGATGGAGCGACCGAACGTCCAAGGACGCCACATCATCATGGCAGGCTTCAAAGTGTGCCTACAGAAAGTTCTTGGAAAGCCAGCACAACAATACATAAGGCACAAACTAAAGGTTAGACACGATTTGCGAGGCCAGATGGCCCTTGGACGAGTCCAAGGAATGTGCAGCCGAGGAAAGACAGTCCACCAGAAAGAAACATTTTACAAAAGTAATAATTAAGGGAGAATTATTTCAGGGGGTGTTCCGGAAGAGTATCCACTGGAGGAACAACAATTTGACTAGGAAAATAATTTGTAATATGGTTTGCCTGACGTCACTGAAATGATGAAAGTTATAAGTAGGAAAGGAAGACTAATGTGTGCATAAGGACTCATCGGGGCTTCACTGAGGTTAGCGTATATCAGATGCAGTCCTCCTTAGTTACATCATAAACTTTGCTGCTACAGATTGTCGCTGATGGCGGTCTGGTCGCAACCATGGGCCTAAAGAATTTTCCGCCTTGGAGAAAGTGCTGGCAAATTCGAAAGCTATCCTGGCGATTCAAGTCTAAATTCTGTGTTGGTCTGTCAACACTGTGTACTCCTTGTTTCTTCAGAATTTTTGCTATTCTGTGCGTTGATTTCCTTGTATGTTTAAGCATCCGATTTCCTTTTATAATTTCGTCGTGAGTGGTATTGTTTTGTGTGTCTGTGTGCACTACAGCGTCTGTGCTCTTTTTGAGCTTTTGTAGTGTTCTATCATTGTTTTCATTTTTCTTTAGTTACGTTACGATTCTGTGGTAGGTAGTATGTTTGTGTTATATGGGTGTTACATCCATGACCAACAATCTATTCTGTGAAAATGGAACATCAACAACACATTCCATTTCCGCAATATTTTACGGTGCAAGTTTTAAGTGATTTATCCTTTATACGTAAAACAAGCGTGTATTACAAGACATTGAAGATGCTTCACAAAACAAACTGCCCGTCATTTATTTACAAACACGAAATATACCTCGATGAAGAAGCGAAGGTTAATGCTCCGCTGATAATGTCGCCATTAGAGGACGAGCAAAAGCTCAGATTACGGAATGGGGATAGACGGTGAGGGACGGGATGGATATCTACCATGTCTTTTCAAAATAGCCCTTTCATCAATCACCTTAACCGTCGCAATTCCAACGTATTTCCAATTACCGGTAATTTAAAAAAATTGTTAATTGTTTTTGACACATTAACAACAGACTTTTAAAAGGTACTGGTGCGTAAGTAGTGTCGAGAACTTGAACATTTCTTTTAGCACACTCTTAGAAATATCAACTCACTTTCAGTAATAAGTACGGCCAACAGACGATTTAAAAAAATACAAATATCGTTAATTATTATTGCCTTTTACGCAAAGTATACATTTAAACAGATATTGCTGTGTAACAAGGATGCTGAACCTGAAAATATTGAACATGACACACTTTGTGAAAAGTCACATCTACTACTGAGACAAATTTACGACTAAAGTTTAACTGAAAAATTTAAAACATTTATGTAATGTGGTATAAATTTTGACATATAAAATACCTGACTAGGTTGGGCACAAAGTACCTCCCCCCCCTTCCCCCCCCCACCCCCCCGTCTCCTTGGTATTACGAGTGTAAATGATGGAGTAAACCCGTAGGAAACCCAAATTTGACGGCGCTAACTGGTTTTGAACCACCGTCCTACCGAATACGAGTCGAGTGTCCAGATTGTGCAGTATACGCGCTCTAAAATCCCCAGGTGTGTTAAGAGTATCTGCTGTATGAGGATTCGATGGATGAACCTTGCCTTTTACGGGCTGTTCCATTTCCCTGCAGAATACTTTCTTCCAGGAGCGTTAGTCTTGAATTGTATGGGGGAGACCTTGTGTTAAGTTTGGGAAGTAGGAGAAAGCTGGGAGGTGCTGGAAGCAGATCCATTTGTACCATTAAGCAACATCAGGCGATCGCCCAGGGAGGCAAAATTTTAGGGGCGGCAAAGGGCGGAAAGGAAAAAACAGATTACAATGAAACAGCGAAAAAGTTGGGCAAATGAGGGGGAAAAGTGGAACATAGGAGAAACAGAAAAAAATCGAATTGTTTTCAAAAGCATACGGAACAGTTACTTACTTTCACGATTGTACACACATTGCCTCTACTTGCTTCAAAATTAAGGCAGCCTTCCTTTAATCAAGCACAAAATCCATCCCTCATCGGGATTCGAACCTGGACCCATCTCGGTTCAAAATGGCTCTGAGCACTATGGGACTTAACTTCTGAGGCCATCAGTCCCCTAGAACTTGGAACTACTTAAACCTAACTAACCTAAGGACATCACACACACCCATGCCCGAGGCAGGATTCGAATCTACGACCGTAGCGGTTGCGCGGTTCCAGATTGTAGCGCCTAGAACCGCTCGGCCACCACGGCCGGCGGACTCATCTCGGACGAATGATCAAAAACAAACCACTACGACCACTGCTGTAAAAAAAAAAAAAAAAAAAAAAAAAAAAAAAAAAAAAAAAAAAAAAAAAAAAAAAAAAATTCTCAAACAAGGTATTATTTGAAACTTCCTGGCAGATTAAAACTGTGTGCCGTACCGAGACTCGAACTCGGGACCTCTGCCTTTCGCGGGCAAGTGCTCTACCATCACCACAAAAAGCTATTAATTTATCTAATGGAATTTGCAATTTTCTGAAAGTTTCTAGACGAAACTTTGCGATTGTCTCCGATGTTTCGTTATTCAGCGAATCGAACCTCAACATATTCTGTTGGATTACGTCAGTTACAGTAAAGTTCTGCAAGGTTCGCAGGAGAGCTTCTGTAAAGTTTGGAAGGTAGGAGACGAGGTACTGACAGAAGTAAAGCTGTGAGGACGGGGCGTGAGTCGTGCTTGGGTAGCTCAGATTGAGCCGGCCGTTGTGGCCGTGCGGTTCTAGGCGCTTCAGTCTGGAACCGCGTGACCGCTACGGTCGCAGGTTCGAATCCTGCCTCGGGCATGGATGTGTGTGATGTCCTTAGGTTAGTTAGGTTTAAGTATTTCTAAGTTCTAGGGGACTGATGACCACAGATGTTAAGTCCCATAGTGCTCAGAGCCATTTGAACCACTTTAGATCAGATGGAGCCGGCACGGTTGCTCAGCGTGTTCGGTCAGAGGGTTAAGTGCCCTCTGTAATAAAAACCTGAGTTAATCGATCAACAACGAACTTAAACGGATGTCTTATGACGTCCGCCCCGAGCACCGAGCAGATGCAACGAACAAAAGCGAACAAAATGAGATTAAAAAAAAAAAAGATGCTAGAGCACTTGGCCACGAAGGCAAAGGTCCCGAGTTCGAGTCTCGGTCCGGCACACAGTTTTAATCTGCCAGGAAGTTTCATACGAGCGCACACTCTGCTGCAGAGTGAAAATCTCACTCAAGGTATTATTTATTTATTTAATAGCTTCAAAGTGGATGCCGAAAAAAATGATATTTATTGGCCCTCGTCCTAAAAATATTTCGATTAAAAAAGAAACGAAATAATACCACGATTAAGCAGATGACCTAATTTGATGCTTCACAATGTCTCGCATCAGTATAGCATATTTCCTAAATTAAAGGAAAAATTCATTCGTACCAGAAAATAATTCCACATCTAAATATTTGTCCATTTCCTTAAAATTAAATTAAATAAGTAATTGGTGCCAAATTTGGATGCACTGCTATGTAGAGCTGAATTCCGCTGTAAAATGTTCAGTTCATTCTTCCTATTTCAGTTATTTTAAAAAATTTCGAAAACTGTGGACAAAAATAAGAAACTGAAGTCATTGGTTGTCGTCTATCAGTTTTAAAGCAATCGAGTATAATACATGAAAATTGAAGACTGTAACCCATACAACGAAGAAGGCTGGTCACATTAGTTTAATGAATAAAAGTGAAGGGGGATCAAAAAGTCAGTATAAATTTGAAAACTTAATAAACCACGGAATAATGTAGATAGAGAGGTAAAAATTGACACACATGCTTGGAATGACATGGGGTTTTATTGGAACAAAGAAAAAAAACGCTCAGAAAATGTCCGACAGATGGCGCTGGACAGCAAAACTGCTACCGTGACGGGTGAGAGGTACGCCGATATGTTACAGAATCGCATCATCCCCAGCCTGGCTGATAAACACCTGCTGGAACGTACGATGTTTATGCAGGATGGCGCTCCACCCTATATTGCTAGGCGCGTGAAAGATCTCTTGCGCGCGTCGTTTGGTGATGATCGTGTGCTCAGCCGCCACTTTTGTCATGCTTGGCCTCCCAGGTCCCCAGACCTCAGTCCGTGCGATTATTGGCTTTTGGGTTACCTAAAGTCGCAAGTGGAACTTGATCGACCGACATCTCTATGGATGCTGAAAGACAACATCCAACGCCAATGCCTCACCATAACTCCGGACATGCTTTACGGTGCTGTTCACAACATTATTCCTCGACTACAGCTATTGTTGAGGAATGATGGTGGACATATTGAGCATTTCTTTGCTTTGTTTTACTTTCTTATGCTACTTATTGCTATTCTGATCAGATGAAGCGCCATCTGTCGGACATTTTTTAAACTTTTGTATTTTTTTGGTTCTAATAAAACTCCATGTCATTCCAAGCATGTGTGTCAAAAAAATGGTTCAAATGGCTCTGAGTACTATGGGACTCAACTGCTGAGGTCATTAGTCCCCTAGAACTTAGAACTAGTTAAACCTAACTAACCTAAGGACATCACAAACATCCATGCCCGAGGCAGGATTCGAACCTGCGACCTTAGCGATCTTGCGGTTCCAGACTGCAGCGCCTTTAACCGCACGGCCACTTCGGCCGGCTGTGTGTCAATTTGTACCTCTCTATCAACATTACTCCGTGATTTATTCAGTTTTCAAATTGATACTGACTTTTTGATCACCCGGTATAACAGGAGATTTGCATTGTTATAGGGTCACGTTAGTTTAATGAATAAAAGTGTAATAGGAGATTTGCATTGTTGTACTGTGGATGTTAATGGTGGTGGAGGATTGGGAGGGAGGAGGGGGCTGGGGTGGAATCGGGGAGACGGACATTAGTAGGAAAAGAGGGGGCATTAGTTTGCAGTTCTTGCCTAGGGCAGCAAGACACCTAGCCGTGGCCCTGGCTGAAAGTCTTGAACTTGTGAAGGTGGGTCACGAGTCGTGGATAACTGAGGTCAATGTTAAGAAATATATCGGCTCAACCACTTGTTTATAGTGTAAAACCCTAAGATTGACGCGTTTCGGAAGTCAAGCTGCCATCATCAGAATAATAAAAAGTAAAAGAACCTGTTAAAATTCTATACTGCAGGCTAAAGGCGTAGTTCCGGTTCGAGTCCCAGTCTGGTACACGATTTTAATCCGCCAGGAGCTTCTGAACGAGCCACGGCGCTCGGTTAGAGGATTAGCCACAGAGGACTCCGGACGAGCGCAACTTCATTGCGCGAGAAGTGAGCGTGACAACTCTCAGGCTTTTCGCAGCTTTTCTGCGTCTGGCAGCTTGGAGTGAAGCCGGATGGAAAGGATGCTTGTTGAAGCGACGGGTCGGTCGGCGAGTCACGAACCAAGACACGTGTGTGTGTGTGTGTGTGTGTGTGTGTGTGTGTGGCGCGCGCAGCTGTGCTGGGAAGCAGGGGGCGGCGGAGGGCCTCAGTCAATACGGCGGCGGCGCGGATAATTCATGTGGGGGTGTGGTGGGGGTGGCGGTCACAGCACGACAGCCGCAGCCCGGCGCTTCCTGCCTCGCCCTCTGCCGTCATCCCGCCCTTCCTCGCCGCTTCCTTCCTTTCCTCTCGTTCGTCGGCCGCTTCCTCGGCTGGCGGCTTTTCTTCCTCCACCGGCGGTCGCAGCGAGCACGGGGCCGCCGTGCTCCTTCAGACACCGTGCTGTGTGTGTGTGGCGAGCGGCTGCCCCCACGTTTGCAGCCGCCAGTGTAATGTAGTCCGGCCCCAATGGGAGAAGCGGTCGTCCCAACCGAGCGGCATGATTGCCGGCCCTTACTTAAGGAATCAACTGATGTTAATGGGCCGGCCAAAAGCTGCCTGGTACAGTGTTCTGCACCTACGTCCGCACTCAGCACAGTCAAGCAAGGAAAATTAGGGGAGCTAAGTCGTTTAGTCGCAAATTTTTGGACATTGGTGGGAGGGAGTAGGAGGATACAAACTGACTTGGACAGGATTTGTGATTGATGTAAAGAATGGCAGCTAACTCTGTAGATAGATGTAAATTAACGCAGATGAATAGGAAAAAGAATCCTGTAATGTTTGAATACTCCATTAGTGGTGTAGCACTTGACACAGTCGCGTCGATAAAATATTTCGGCGTAACATTGCAGAGCGATATGAAGTGGGACAAGCATGTAATGGCAGTTGTGGGGAAGACGGATAGTCGTTGCATGGGGGCTTAATTAAATAAAATGCAAATATTTTTAGTAGCTGACTGTACGGTTACGCAGTCTCGTAAACGGTTGGCCCTGACTAGTATTTGTACGCAATCTGACTGCATAGAACAACAACAAAGAATGAAACAAAATTTCCGTTAACACAATTAATTAATTAAGTCACCAGCAACTATAAAACCTAGGAAACAACAAAACACAAGTGTAGCTGTTCTGTGCGTGGAAGTGTGATTCAACGTACACATCTGGCACGGTTCTTCTTCAATAAGACAAGAAATTTTAAATACCATTTATACTGAAGTAATTAAAAAAAATAGAAATACTATAATTGCTTAAGGAAACCAGAATTACACTCTAACACAAGAACACGAGCCAGATGCTTTGTTGACTGAACTTGTAATGACGCATTATTTAAGACACTGAAATAATATAAAAAAGGGAATTTTTTTACCTTCATAAATATTGACGAAAAGCACTCTGATCATTACAATATCTCCATTCGAACAACATCTGCTGTCTAGTCCATCAAACAACTGCATAAAACATGGAACAAGCACTCCCTACTACAACATCTCAACACCGACTCACTACTACTACTCCACAACAAGCACTGACTACAGCCACAAAAATGGTTCAAATGGCTCTGAGCACTATGGGACTCAACTGCTGTGGTCATAAGTCCCCTAGAACTTAGAACTACTTAAACCTAACTAACCTAAGGACATCACACACATCCATGCCCGAGGCAGGATTCGAACCTGCGACCATAGCGGTCGTGCGGTTCCAGACTGTAGCGCCTTTAACCGCTCGGCCACTCCGGCCGGCTACAGCCACATCTCGACAAGCACTGCCCACCACGACTTCTCGACAAGAACTCTTCACCACGACTTCTCGACAAGAACTTTTCACTACGACATCTCAGCAAGCATTGCCAGTGGAGGCGGCTGAATAAAAACTCTTTGGCGCAATCTCTGGCGCTGTGGCTCAGTGTAGCCACCTTTCATCGTCTTCGGTTCATTGGTAGAATTTCGGCAAGATGTGGTTCATCTGTAAAGGAGACCGCTTATAAAACACTAATACGACCTATTCTTGAGTTCTCCTCGAGCCTTTGGGATCCCTATCAGGTCAGATTGAGGGAGGACATACAAGCAATTCAGAGGCGGGCTGATAGATTTGTTACTGGTAGATTTGATCATTACGCGAGTGTTACGGAAATGCTTCAGGAACTCGGGTGGCAGGCTCTAGAGGAAAGGAGGAGTTCTTTTCGTGAATCGCTACTGAAGAAATTTAGACAATCAGCATTTGAGGCTGACTGCAGCACAATTTTACTGCCGCCAACTTACATTTCGCGGAAAGACCACAAAGATAAGATAAGGGAGATTAGGGCTCATACAGAGGCATATAGGCGATCATTTTTCCCTCGTTCTGTTTGGGAGTGGAACAGGGAGAGAAGATGCTAGTTGTGGTACGAGGTACCCTCCGCCACGCACCGTATGGTGGATTGCGGAGGATGGATGTAGATGTAGATGTAGGAGTGCCATGAAAAAGACGCTAACAACGTCGGTACGGGAGGATTTTTTAAATGTCAGTTTTTTTTATGTTTTTCTTGAGTGTTAGGTCTACAACTTTGTTTCCGCCGTTTTGAAATAGACAGCAGTAGCAGCAAGTGGGGTTGGTTATAGGTGTAATACAATAAGCTTAGGCATCTGTAAACATGTTGTTGTTGTTGTTGTGGTCTTCAGTTCTGAGACTGGTTTGATGCAGCTCTCCATGCTACTCTATCCTGTGCAAGCCTCTTCATCTCCCAGTACCTACTGCAACCTACATCCTTCTGAATCTGCTTAAAGCTGCATGCCATCGGGAAAAAATACGGCTGTAGTTTACCCTTGCTTTCAGCCGTTCGCAGTACCAGCACAGCAAGGTCGTTTTGGTTACTGTTACAAGGCCAGATCAGTCAGTCATCTAGACTGTTGCCCCTGCAACTACTGAAAAGGCTGCTGCCCCTCTTCAGGAACCACTCGTTTGTCTGGCCTCTCAACAGATACCCCTCCGTTGTGGTTGCACCTACGGTACGGCTGTCTGTATCGCTGAGGCACGCAAGCCTCCCCACCATAAAAATATTAGTCGAATTAAGAGTGCATCATTAGGTTATTCTTGATTAAGTACGTCAACTTACGTACCCATTTCTCGCCATTTGCGGGAAGATTTAATTTTCTGCTTTAATATGAAGAAATCCGCGACCGTGGCTCTTAAAATGCTGGGTAAGACTAATGGCGAGAAAACTACTAGTGGAATAAAGTGCAGAGAATATTTTCAACGCCTTAAGAACGGTGGTTTTGATGTCGAAGACCGGCATACCGGTGGAAGACAGAACGTTTTCGTGCCTACTGAAACGGACTAAGACAGTCACATCATTATCGAAAGCAATTGATGCGTTCGAGCCCAGCACTGAAACACAAACGGCCACAATACACTGATAGACACGTAAAGGTAATTTTGCAGCAGGTCAGTGCTCTACCCCATGTGGCAAAACCCGTCAAAATGACGTTGAAATGAGAAGTCAAACCCCCCCCCCCCCGCCGTATTCTCCACACGTTGCTCTTTTCGATCATTGAACACAGTCTGGCTGACCAGCACCTCCGATCATATGAACAAGTGCAAAACTGAATCCATTCATGGATCCCAACAAAAGACGCCCAGTACTTCCGCCACGGGATTCGAATGCTATCCGAAAGATGGGAGAATGCAGTGGCCAGCGATGGGCAATACTATAAATCATAATTTCTATGTACCCCCCCCCCCCCGCCCTCCTCCCCCATGATCCACGGACCTTGCCGTTGATAGGGAGGCTTGCGTGCGTCAGCGATACAGATAGTCGAACCGTAGGTGCAACCGCAACGGAGGTGTATCTGTTGAGAGGCCAGACAAACGTGTGGTTCCTGAAGAGGGGGCAGCAGTCTTTTCAGTAGTTGCAGGGGCAACAGTCTGGATGATTGACTGATCTGGCCCTGTAACACTAACCAAAATGGCCCTGCTGTTGTGGTACTGCGAACGGCTGAAAGCAAGGGGAAACTACAGCCGTAATTTCCCGAGAGCGTGCAGCTTTACTGTATGATTAAATGATGATGGCCTCCTCTTGGGTAAAATATTCCGGAGGTAAAATAGTCCCCCATTCCGATCTCCGGGCGAGGACTACTCAAGAGGATGTCGTTATCAGGAGAAAGAAAACTGGCGTTCTACGGATCGGAGCGTGGAATGTCAGCCCCCTTAATCGAGCAGGTAGGTTAGAAAATTTAAAAAGGGAAATGGATACGTTAAACTTAGATACAGTGGGAATTAGTGAAGTTCAGTGGCAGGAGGAACAAGACTTTTGGTCACGTGAATACAGGGTTATAAATACAAAATCAAATAGGCTTTATGCAGGAGTAGGTTTAATAATACTACAGTAGTACAAGTTTATATGCCAACTAGCTCTGCAGATGACGAAGAAATTGATGAAATGTATGATGAGATAAAAGAAATTATTCAGATAGTGAAGGGAGACGAAAATTTAATAGTCATGGGTGACTGGACTTGGATAGTAGGAAAAGGGAGAGAAGGAAACGTAGTAGGTGAATATGGATTGGGGATAAGAAATGAAAGAGGAAGCCGCCTGGTAGAATTTTGCACAGAGCATACCTTAATCTTAGCTAACACTTGGTTTAAGAATCATGAAGGAAGGTTGTATACATGGAAGACGCCTGGATATACTAGAAGGTAACAGATAGATTATATAATGGTAACACAGAGATTTATGAACCAGGTTTTAAATTGTAAGACATTTCCAGGGACAGACGTGGACTCTGAGCACAATCTATTGGTTATGAACTGTAGATTAAAGCTGAAGAAACTGCAAAAAGGGGGGAATTTAAGGAGATGGGATCTGCATAAGCTGACAGAACCAGAGTTTGTAGAGAGTTTCAGGGAGAGCATTAGGGAACGATTGAGAGGAATGGGGGAAAGAAATACAGTAGAAGAAGGATGGGTAGCTTTGAGGGATGAAATAGAGTAGGCAGTAGACGATCAAGTAGGTAAAAAGATGAGGGCTAGTAGAAATAATTAGGTAACAGAAGATATATTGAATTTAATTGCTGAAAGGAGAAAATATAAAAATGCAGTAAATGAAACAGGCAAAAAGGAATACAAACGGCTCAAAATGAGATCGACAGGAAGTACAAAATGGCTAAGCAGGGATGGCTAGAGGACAAATATAAGGATGTAGAGGCTTATCTCACTAGGGGTAAGATAGACACCGCCTACAGGAAAGTTAAAGAGGCTTTTGGAGAAAAGAGAACCGTTGTATGAAAATCAAGAACTCAGATGGAAACCCAGTTCTATGCAAAGAAAGGGAAACAGAAACGTGGCGGGAGTATATAGAGGGTCTATACAAGGGCGATGTGCTTGAGGACAATATTGTGGAAATGGAAGAAGACGTACATGAAGATGAAATGGGAAATATGATACTGCATGAAGAGTTTGACAGAGCACAGAAAATCCTGAGTCGAAACAAGACTCCGGGAGTAGACAACATTCCATTAGAACTACTGATAGCCTTGGGAGAGCCAGTCCTGACAAAACTCTACTATCTGATGAGCAAGATGTATGAGGCAGACTAAATACCCTCAGACGTCAAGAAGAATATAATAATTCCAATCCTAAAGAAAGTAGGTGTTGACAGATGTGAAAGTTACGGAACTATCAGTTAAATAAGTCACGGCTGCAAAATCCTAATGCGAATTCTTTACAGACGAATGGAAAAACTGATAGAAGCCGAACTAGGGGAAGATTAGTTTGGATTCGTAGAAATAGTGGAACACGTTTGGCAATACTGACACTACGACTTATCTTAGAAAATAGATTAAGGAAAGACAAACCTACGTTTCTAGCATTTGTAGACTTAGAGAAAGCTTTTGATAATGTTGACTGGAACACTCTCTTTCAAATACTGAAGGTGGCAGGAGTAAAATACAGGGAGCGAAAGGCTATTTACAATTTGTACAGAAACCAGATGGCAGTTGTAAGAGTCGAGGGATATAAAAGTGAAGCAGTGGTTGGGAAGGGAGTGAGACAGGGTTGTAGCCTATCCCCGACGTTATACAATCTGTATATTGAGCAAGCAGTAAAGGAAACAAAAGGAAAATTCGGAGTAGGTATTAAAATCCATGGAGAAGAAATAAAAACTTTGAGGTTCACCGATGACATTGTAATTCTGTCAGAGACAGCAAAGGACTTGGAAGAGCAGTTGAACGGAATGGACAGTGTCTTGAAAGGAGGAATTAAGATGAACATCAGCAAAAGCAAAACGAGGATAATGGAATGTAGTCTAATTAAGTCAAGTGATGTTGAGGGTATTAGATTAGGAAATGAGACACTTAAAGTAGTAAAGGAGTTTAGCTATTTGGGGAGCAAAATAACTGATGACCGTCGAAGTAGAGAGGATATAAAATGTAGACTGGCAATGGCAAGTAAAGCGTTTCTGAAGAAGAGAAGTTTGTTAACATCGCGTATAGATTTAAGTGTCAGGAAGTCGTTTCTGAAAGTATTTCTATGGAGTGTAGCCATGTATGGAAGTGAAACATGGACGATAAATAGCTTAGACAAGAAGAGAATAGAAGCTTTCGAAATGTGGTGCTACAGAAGACTGCTGAAGATTGGATGGGTAGATCACGTAACTAATGAGGAGGTATTGAATAGAATTGGGGACTAGAGGAGTTTGTGGCACAACTTGACTAGAAGAAGGGATCGGTTGGTAGGGCATGTTCTGAGGCATCAAGGGATCACCAATTTTAGCAGTGGAGGGCAGCGTAGAGTGTATAAATCGTAGAGGGAGACCAAGAGATGAATACACTAAGCAGATTCACAACGATGTAGGTTGCAATAGGTACTGGGAGATGAAGAAGCTCGCACACGATAGAGTAGCATGGAGAGCTGCATGAAACCAGTCTCAGGTCTGAAGACCACAAAAACAACTATTTGTTTGTAAATTTTTCACAATAAAGCCCGGGACTTCGAGAAAAAACGGCGGGAGCACAGTTGTAGACCTAGTAACTCGGAAATTTGACCTCTTGCGAAAATGTTTCCCAGTCTAAAATTAAACTAAACTAAATTTCCTACAAAACAAGGCCCTATTCATTTATACCGACAAGTAATAGTTGCCACAATGCAGGAGATGTAAAAATCGTAGATTATAAAAAACAATGTAATAGTGGTATAAAATCAACGTTTATCTTTCAGTGGGCTAAGAACAAATATTAAATGTTTGTACCACATCTAAGTGCAGTAGAACTGTATTAAGGGATAAATTGTGTTCTAGAGGTGTAAGAGGGTGTCCGAGTGAGGAGGACGGCAGGAGTGTTTTTAGGGGGGGAGGGTTGGGGGGGGGGGGGTGGAAGACCTGGCGCTACGGAGTATTTTTTATATTTTGGAAGCCGGATTGAGATTTGTCAGTAGCCATACAACGTTGAAATCCCTACCCTGTTAGAAACCTCAGTAATACCGACTCTTAAATAATTTTATTGAAAGAAAATCACCTGACTACTCTATATTTGTTTCCCTTCCCTGAGAGCTAGAGGGAGGGGGTGCTTCCCCCCCCCCTGCACCAGTTATGGGCTCCCTTGAAGGCGGAAGGATGTTGAAGGCGATGGGAAGGTCGCCTGATTACGTACGTGCATGCACTTCTTTGCTTCACGGGACTGCAAACTGAAGAGCAGACGATTCTTCACTCTCTCTACGGGCCACGTCACAAAAAGCAGCTGTAGGCTCTTCTACAGAGTTATACGGACCTTCCGCAGTATACCTTGTCAGTCAATATCGAAGCAGTGCGCAGGCGTGCTCGGGGGTTGTCCAGTTTCCATGAAGTCCGTTAACACTACGTTGAACACAGACATGAGTTACTAACATTATTAAAGCAAGAAACGTATATGGACAGAGTATACGTAACTCCTTGTACACAGTTCTACACAGCTAGTAGGGAAATTCGTTGTTGTCATCCTGCACAGCTGTTGTAGCCTTATTCCGAGAAAGGCAACTTCCCCAGCATGAATGCTTCTTGCTTTCCAGTTTTCTTAAGTAAGAAGATAAAATAACTTCACTGGACTCGTGTTTATATTGTGGAGTACTCCTAGACTATTACTTCCAGAGAAAAAATGAATACAGCAATTTTTATAGTAAATTTAACGTAGTTTAATTTTGTACTGGGCAAATATTATCGCTAGTTCAAGCGGTTTTAGAGTTATTCATGCAAACCATAAGAAAGGGACTTTTAAATGCCCTCTACATCCACGCTCACACCCCACTGATCAGGATTCTTAGTATGTTGTTCGTGGCACTCCCTCCTAGTATCGTAGAAAAAAGTGCAGCTACACAAAATTTTGCCCCTCCTCGACATTTTCTGGTCTTAGTTGACTGGGACTATCCAAACCACTGTGAAATGCTGGCAGAGCATACTTCCTGATGTGCCACA
Source organism: Schistocerca piceifrons (assembly GCF_021461385.2). Classification (NCBI taxonomy): domain Eukaryota; kingdom Metazoa; phylum Arthropoda; class Insecta; order Orthoptera; family Acrididae; genus Schistocerca; species Schistocerca piceifrons. The sequence goes on along the minus strand of NC_060138.1, from coordinate 1,196,997,372 downwards.
GTAGCAGATCGAGGCATCGCTTCTTGGAGTCGCGTTTTGCTGCTGCTCCCCTCTTGCTCTCAAATATACCTGGACTTCAATCTCATTCATCTTATCAATGATATTCTGTCATCCTGAATTTTAACACCACTCCTAAATCTTCTTCGATCTACAGATTGACCGATAATGGCGAAAGGCTGCATCTCTAACATTATTTTTAATCCGAGAACTTCTTATATTAATAAAAATAGTAAAATATAGAATATTTTTAGCAAAATAATTTGTTCACATTACTGATAGACTAGAAACTGGAATACAGTGCATCCAATGAATAATTAAGGACGATTAGTGCAAGTGCTATTTCGAGATAAAGAGATTGACATAGGCGGTGCCCCGTTAAAAAAAAAAAAAAAAAACGGAAGTGGTAAGTACATTGCTTTAACATAACTTCCAACATAATGAATTTCAGAGAAGTACTTCTTCTTCTTCTTCTTCTTCTTCTTCTTCTTCTTCTTCTTCTTCTTTTCACCCAACTTTGGGGTACGTTGAATCAATCACTTCTGTGTGTTCTGTGCCTTTCTTTTCGCCCAGTACTGCTTCATTCTTTCTGATCTTGCTTTTCTTTCCTCATCAGAGATGACAATCGTTCTTTTCTTTCTATTTTGGAGCTGGAATCCCTCTTTTCTGTCTTTGCTTATCATTTTTGCGGTCCTGTCTGTGAGCATTTTTTCTGTGATGTGTAGTTCTCTTAAGTCTTTCTCTGTTTGGATAAACCAATTTGGTTTGGATTTTTTATTCAGAGAAGTACTTCATTTTAAAAGAATTTATTAAAATTTTTGAGAACTACGTTGTCGAACAATTTATTTACAAAGGTGACAGTAACAAACTTACAGAACTTTTACTTTATAATTGACACGATACAAAATCAACTTGTGCTCTTGCTAGTATCACTATTCCACCTATCGGTACTATTGTAAACATAGTCTGCAGTTTATAGATTTGTAAACGATGAGGGTGCTGTTTGGATCAGTTGCTGGCCCCTACGCTAGGAAGAGTCGCCTTCGGCAGCATGTATATTCAGCTTGTGAATGAGCAAGTGGGCAGACTGCAAACTCATTCGCGTGAAGAGTATTCTGTGTTGAAAGTAATTCGTCTCCTAGAATTTGTTGCCATTCTAGCGACACGAAGTTTTCATACTACTGTATTTCTCTGAAGCTGTCTTAAAAATATTGGAAATAACATTCTGTATGTAAAAACATAAACACTTTTAGTAAATTTATGTATTTCATTTTTGTAATACAGGAAGTCATTACCCCCATGACTCCCCCCCCTCCTTCACCCCGGATCAGTTTCCCGTTGTGCCATGTATTCCAAAAGCTTGCTTATCAAACCCTAAAGCACTAGTATTGAGGAACTTGGGAGGACTGTATTATAGACCCACATTCATTTCATAGGAACAAGATGAGATTGCTTACAGCAGGCACTTAAATGCTCTGGGGATTTGGCGTTTCTTCTCGCTCTTTTCGTGTATGGACAGTTACTTAGACGCCCGAGTGACTGTTGTAAGTAGTCTACCCTTGTTTTTGCTCTCCTATATGGGACTGTAATATGTTGCTAGACTCCTCACGTACTAATGGATCTTGCTAGTTTGCAATCAGGCTTTCGCTGGTATAACTTTACTCACGGAAATAAAATAGACCACAATTACCAGTAGAGTCAAGCAACATGCTACTTGCTTCAACATACACCTCGCTTAATGATC